>NW_027040894.1:705000-1379890 GCF_037179485.1 Ochlerotatus camptorhynchus | reverse complement strand
AAGCCGCTTTGATGCGGTTATACATAGCCGCAAGCTCGCCATTAGGGTCGGGACGCATGAATGCCGGTAAGGTCATCGGTCTTGCATTCCGACCGGACCGGTTCTTCCCGGCATCACGACCATTTTTAGCATTTTTAGCAAACATTTTGATTAGTCGTGTGGTTTTGTTCAATGGGATGGAGAGCGATGAAAACACGTCTGCTTTGAAACTACCTAAGAAGCCTCTTGACGATTGTTAGCAGCAGTCTTACTTATATAGACTCTTGGCATGCGAAAATTTGGTTACACTGCCATAGCAACAGCAGTGTAACCAAATTTTCGCATGCCAAGAGTCTATATAAGTAAGACTGCTGCTAACAATCGTCAAGAGGCTTCTTAGGTAGTTTCAAAGCAGACGTGTTTTCATCGCTCTCCATCCCATTGAACAAAACCACACGACTAATCAAAATGTTTGCTAAAAATGCTAAAAATGGTCGTGATGCCGGGAAGAACCGGTCCGGTCGGAATGCAAGACCGATGACCTTACCGGCATTCATGCGTCCCGACCCTAATGGCGAGCTTGCGGCTATGTATAACCGCATCAAAGCGGCTTCTACAAAGCCCAAGCTGTCAAAGTGCCGGGACCGTTGGGAAATGCTTAAAAGACTACCGGTGACGGACGAGTATGACAACGTAAGGTCACCGGTAGCTGACTTTATCCGCCGGCCATTTATAGCACCGAAAAGCAAACAGGTGATTGGTGAGGGTTTTGGGAGAGCAGCTCCAGAGAACCGACTTGAAACTACCCAGGTTGCCTCAACCGCGGGTAATGGTAAGAGTGTTTTAAATGTAGATTTTCATGACGTAGAATTTGTAGATTTTCAGGAATTAGTAGATAGGGCTCCACAAAATTCATGTCAGGGCTTTAAATGTAATATAACCGATATTGATTCGATATTGACTGCAGGGTTGGCTGAGGTACAGTGCTGCCAGACGACGGTGGCAGTGTTCGAAGCATACGCGAAAATACAACATAACATTTTGGAAAGTTTGACGTATGCACCGAGCACTGCCAACGCGTCTACACAGACGTCAACTCCCAAACTCCAGCGTTCCCAGATGAATCTGGTTTATGCTGGACCTTGGGAGCAATGTACCTCGCGACAACATTGTAGTGTTCAAACCGAGAAGGAAAATTTGACGTTTTCGATGCAGCCTACTGTGATGCTGCTTGAAAATTCTAGCCGCCCAAAACCAACTTGGGTAAAAACGATTTTTGGCTGGAAACCTTTCGGCTTGGTATTCATAGTTTCGGCCGTTTTCCTCGGTTTGTGGGAAATTCAAAATCTCTTTTGATAGTTTGGCTTTGTGTTTGTGTGATTAGATCGAGCTCACTGGTGGTCTAACGAATTTTATCCAAATTTTTAGCTTCTCCGAGGACTTCTAAAGAGTATAGGTGTTGTAGCCGGGTACTTACGAATACTTTGAGCTACCACCTTGTCTCTGACGAATCCTCGGAACCCATCAACACTGAATAGGGAACTTTTGGCGACCAAAATTTGTTTAGGGACCGTGCTTGGAAGGGTATATTAATTCCATCCT
This sequence comes from Ochlerotatus camptorhynchus, assembly GCF_037179485.1. Classification (NCBI taxonomy): domain Eukaryota; kingdom Metazoa; phylum Arthropoda; class Insecta; order Diptera; family Culicidae; genus Ochlerotatus; species Ochlerotatus camptorhynchus. The sequence goes on along the minus strand of NW_027040894.1, from coordinate 1,378,309 downwards.
TTTGGAAGTGCCTGCCAAGCAAACCAATCGATGTGGCAGAATGCTTTCATCGAAGTACTGTTTATGAAGTTCAAAGGACCACTACCGTGAGCTCGATCGTCGCATTTCAGAGTAGCAATGTTAGGTTTTAGATATAGTAAATATTTTGAAAAAGAATTAGATAGGTTGATAGGAGCTAGGGCAGGAGCACATATGTGATTGGCAGGGAATGTGGTGGGAGTTTAAATGTACTAAAAAACCACCTCTTTTTATGATTTTGATCGAAACTGGTTTTTAAAATCGGTTTGGATCGAAATTAGGAAGAAAGGTGACTTTTCAGTACATTTAACGGGGCTTATCACATATGTGCTCCTTTTATCTTGTTAGTCAGCTAACTCCAAATTTGCGGATCTCTCTAGTTAGTTAAGGAGGGTGGTATCACATTTCCTGGATTTTAATTTCAGAATGGGCCATTTATTTGCATAAAGTTTTCGGCAATATTTTAGTTTTCCAATATATAAGAAAGATTAAAGCTTTAAAAATTTGATAACAATGGGAATTTTGCCTTCTTTGAGCGTTCATTGCGTTGTTATATTATTTTTGTTTTTATCTTTTATGTTCGTTTACTGATTGTTATTTTTTAATTTGATATTTGAATAAAGAAGGCAATATTCCCAGGTGCAAAATTTTCCGTTTTGAATGCACAGGATTTTATACATTCTGGTAAATGGCCCATTTGGGGAAATGATACTCCGGGAAATGTGATACCACCGTTAGAAGGGCTTTTAGTCAGTTAGGAGCTAGGAAAGGAGCACATATGTGATTGGCAGGGAATGTGGTGGGAGTTTAAAGGTACTGAAAAGCCACCCCTTTTGATGATTTTGATCGAAACTGGTTTTGAAAATCGATTTAGATCGAAATTAGGAAGAGAGGTGACTTTCCAGTACATTTAACGGGGCTTATCACATATGTGCTCCTTGCATCATATTTAGTCAGCGACCTTCAAATTTGCGGTTCTCTAATATTAGCTAGTTAGTTAGAAGCGTGGTATCATTTTTCCCGGTTTTTAATTCCAAATGAGCCATTTATGTCCTGCAATAGTTTCGTTTTCAAAATATTTAAAAAATGAAAGCTTAAAAATTTGAATAAATTGGGAATATTTCTTTCTTTAACTGTTCATTGCGTTGTTGTTTTTATCTGCTATTCATGCTTGTGATTGAATTCGATTTTCGAACAAAGAAGGCAATATTCCCAGGAGTAAAATTTTGAATGAAGAATTAAATATTTCCGTTGTGAATGCACAAGGTTTTATACTTTCATATAAATGGTTCATTTTGGAAAATAAAACTCCGGGACATGTGATACCATCCTGAGAAGCGTTTTTAATCAGTTAGGAGCTAGGAAAGGAGCACATATGTGATTGGCAGGGAATGTGGCGGGAGTTTAAAGGTACTGAATTTTTTGTTCAGTACTTTTAACGGGGCTTATCACATATGTGCTCCATTATTCTTGAAACACAGGATAGAGTCGACTTCAGGTCAGAGAAAGTTGGTAGTTTGAGTGAATCTGTATTTAGTAGAAAAGAGCTAGGACAGGAACATGTAATGAACATGGAATGTAATAAGCAGGAAATGTAGTCCCACATTTGAGATGTTCTGCAACTTTTTCCGTTGTCAATTAAAATTGTAATTGTGCATTATTTATATAATATAAATTAATGTAATATTTTCAAGTTAAAAAAAAAACAATCCCATCCCATATTTTGTTTGAAGAAAAGTGTTCAGTTCAGTGTTTCAATTCGATGGTGTCGCTTAATTTTGTTGAATTAAGTGTTTAAGGCTTCAACAGATCCTGTTGACAAATGAATTATTCAAATAGTATTGCCTAACTAAAGCTAACCAAGACACCATTGTGGAATGCTCTTCGGCAGGGGAACTATGCCATTAGCGCGAAGCATTTTTAAACCACTGATGCTGGCGCCAACTAGTATTGTTTTTACAATTTGGTCATCACTTGATTCAAAAGGATCAGATCCGCCTTTAGCACAAGATGGGTAATGTCGTTTTCGTTTTAAGGTGTAGATATAGGATGCACCTTTTTTTACAAACACAATGATGTTGAGCTTTCAAAGACTCGCGTTTATTCCTGCTTACACTACACCGGCGCTACACCGCAAAACGAAAACGACATAAGTGTGTCAGTTTTAGTGTTCCTCTAATTGACCCTGTTGAGGTGGTAATTTCGGTTCATTGTGCGATCTCGTCTTGGTGGGCGTTGGCCAGATTTGGATTTTTCAGATATAATCCTAAATAGGACCTAGATTATTTAATACTCTAGTAACCTCAAGTCCGTGCTCTGTCACAATGTTTCATTGTGATTAATCAACACTCAAAGGGGTAAAATATCAAATTTGGGGTGAATTTGAAAGAAATGGAATTTGGAGTGTAGAGTGCACTGCCCACTGGACGATTCTGAAGCCTGGCCAAGTGAGTGGAGTATGGGTTTATTTGATTGAACGTCATTTCCAATGTATATGTTGATACATTCAAACCATTGGCATTTGAGATAGGACAGAGATAGGATGCTGAGGGCCGCTTAGAGGGAGCGTAACCCATGTTATGGTTTCCATTTATTAAATAGTTCAGATAGACTAGAAATGACAGGTTCATAGTGAGAAAATCTTCCATATGGGGCCCGTTCACTGATCAAAATCAGATTCACATCTTCAGGCCCTGTCCAAGAATAAGGGGATTGACAATGTTTTGTCAAGTTTTATTTTGCATTTGCATTTTGCACTTAATACTCTGGTAAATCTCACGTCCGTGCTCCATCACAATATTGTGATGTGTCAATACTCACTTGGTTATATGTCTTAGACCAGTTCCAGATTAGTTAGCTATTAATATGGAAGAAAGTCGCTATGCCATACGGTCTAGCATAGGCCACAACCAAAATTTCCGTAGGTTCACACCTAGTTTAAGTACAGATGGGCGGGCAATAAGCGGCCAGGGTGTGAGCTGAGCAATAACAATAACAATTGTGTGATCTAGTCTTGCTGGATAAAATTATAAACATGGTTTGCCGCTATATTCAGTTTAGATCACCTAACAATCTGACGCTACACATCAGTTTCAGAAAAAAAAAAAAATAGAATGCAATTAGTAACAGCTTATTGTCAAAACTGCCATCAAAATCACTTGAGTTTAAAGTGAAAGTTCAAGGAATCCATCCACTTCGCGTTTGCACTAGCACTAATCTCGCCATCCAGAAGTCATACGTATCTGAAAATTGAATGAGGTGCTTGCTTCTCTGCATGTAGACTAATTTTGGATTTTGTCCATTAAGTAGATTGCCAGATGTGCGCCAATGAAAATGCGAAGTGGTGAAACAAACTGTATGGAAAAAATTTCATCAATAGCGTTCTTAACGTTAAAAATTGAGGCACTCGATTCATTTGGCAATGAATTAATCTGCGAGTAAATAACGTAGCTCATCCGTGAAGAAAAGGATGGACGAAGGTCTGCGGTCAAACCTTTCAAACAAATAACTATACCCAGATTGGGGATGTGCGTATCACCTGTTGCGCCATAATAGTAAACAAAGACGTACCTTCGTTAAACACGATGCCGATTACATGATTGGTGCTGCAACATTGTTCTGACGGCTTGAATTCGGAGGTTTTGGACCAGCTTCAAATATTTGTTTCGGCGATATCCGAAGTGGACCAGACTTCCCCGGTTCCGCAGCAGGTTCAGCAAACGCTTTCCGAATCGCTACCTGTAATTGGAGAAAAATAATTAGAAGTTTATTCAAAAAACAACTCATTCTTCTTGCTTCGGTGCTCCATAAATTGATGCCGAAAGACTTATTCTCTATGGCCAATCCTATTGAACGGTTTGCTACAAGTTGGAGTTCGCTTGAAGTCCTATTACGGGAATGCTGATTCGCACTTAACTTGAAGAACATTTTCACCTTCGCTCGTTGGAGAAATGCATCGCGAGACAAGATGCATTTCGTCAACCAAAGAAATTGAACGGCACTTCATTCCGCCATAAGCTTCAAAATTCGTTGGTATGTAGAAGTCAGCTTCTTCTTCTTATTCTTCATGCTTCTTTATGGACTAGTGGCTAACGACTAAATGACCAGGCCGCTACTTACTTGATCAGCAGCTGTCAATTCTACGGATTGAAATTAACAAAGCCTACTTCGATCTGTCTTATGTTTTGAAATTATCGTTTCATCGCTGTGGAGAAGGAAAGTACCAACCACATAGAATGAGTTGCACGCTAACTTGAAAGTACTCATTAATGGTTGAAAAAGACCCATTTTGAAGAAAAGTGGCTTAACTCATTAAATGAGTAAATTTTTTACCGATTAATGAGTATCTGTTACCCATTAATGAGTAATTGTTAATCATTAATGGGTAACATATACTCATTAATGGGTAAAATTGTTTAATCATTAATGAGTTTTAAAGATTTCTTCGAAATGGGTCTTTTTTTACCCATTAATGAGTACTTTCAAGTTAGCGTGTGAAATATGCGTCCATTGCTAGTGTGCATCGTGTGCAGGGAGCTACTCTCCTTTTGGCTAGACTGACACACTGGTTCCTCACCCACATTTGCTATGGTAAAGGGACATTTGTGCATAATTTGTATGTATGTACATTTTGTGGCTTGTGGTGTGGAGGAATCTTTCGTGCCTTGATCGGTTTGAATACAACAGTGGTTTGATGGAAGCATGGCGCAAGCTCCCGGTGAACTGAAATTTTAAATATTAATACAAGATAAATGTGGTTGAGAAATTATGATTATTTTCTCAAGATCAAAGAGTTGAAAAAGCAATTCGTTTTATATAGAGGCGTTACGTTACTGGGGTACATGTGGGGTGGGTTGTACGGGTGTCACTCCTATTAATCAAGACATTTTTACATTTTTTTGCAATACGCATTTAAAATCTTGCGAAATATCTGGTTTTGATTCCCAAACGTTTTTTTTTCATTGATTCGTTGCTAGTGAGTTACCGAGAAATGTTCTTCGAAGCTTTGAGAGGAAGCCCAAGAATCTCCCAGGAGAAGTTAGAAGATTATGGCGGTCGGACATCCAAGAAGTTTCAAGTGGATGATCGTTTCAAGAAAAAGAAAATGCCGAAATTTGCTTCAAACTACCTTATTTTGCAGGGTATCTGCACCTGTGGAAATAGAAGTAAAATATTCGTCACAAAGGGCACCATCAATGGTGAAATTTACAAAAATGAAAAACGTTTGCTACCATTTTTGAGGCAGCTCAGTGAAAACCATTGTTTTGGCCGGACTTAGCTTCATGGAACTTTTATAAAAGCGTGCTGGAATGATATGAGGCTAATTCGGTGCATTTTTTCCCCAAGGACATGAATCCACTAAACTGTCCAGAACTACGCCCAATCTAAAGCTATTAGGCCATGATGAAGCGGGAACTCAGAAAGGCCAAGGAGAAAGTAAAGGATGCAAATGACATACGAAGGAAATTCATAAAAAAAAATAGAAAATTGTACCGGATACGACTGTACAAGCTCTTATTGATGGCGTGAAGCAAAAATGTTGGGGATTTTAGTTAACAACCCTCAAAAAATTATCCAATATATGTATACTGAGCTAAATACATGCATAGAACCACCCTACAAATTTGGTATTTATCTGATAAATACGTGAAATTTGAGAGCATATAAAATGTGTTTTAATAATTTCGTGTTCGCCCTTTATTCCTTACATTCGTTTCAACGCTTTGCTCGCCTCTTAGATTATCTTCGCTCTCACTACGGAATCGGCCTAACTGCCCAACATCTCCAAGACCTTCTCAAAGATTCCTCAAAGGTTGCTCAGCAATTATTTGAAATTAATCCAAGTGATAAGAGATCAACTTGAGAACCTCAGGATATTTTTACATGAGTTCAGCTTGATCAGGTATCATTCTAAAGATATTCAAGTATTTCATAATCCATATCGCATCTTTTAGATTTTCTCTCATATGAAACACGGCGGCTTAGAAATTATTCCAAAGTCCTTCATGTGCTTTAAGAGCTCCATAAAGTCGTCTGGATATTTTTCAAGGCTTCAGGTTGATCACCTTCTATTGTACTGAAGCTTCCAAACTGTTCATCAATTCAAATCACATCTCTCGGATATCCTCTCATGATATCTACCGCTTCTATTGAAATACTTAGTTTTGAAAAAAAAAACGCAAATGGGACTGACTTGCGATGAGCGGCAGATATTTTTTGGAAGCTGACATTTGTGCCTTTGAAGTTTCACGTTAAGTCTTCATTAGAGTATTACCTTAAAAGAAAAAAAAATCATCCTTAACATTTTAGATTTTGATATCTAACCAAAGTTTCGGATCCGTGAACAAACAAATTTTTCAAAGGTCTATTTTTAAATCTCAAAATAAAAATTCATTCGCAGTACAGTACAGCCCTGAAGAGCTGCTCATGTTTTAAAGAAGGAAAAATTTCCTAAAATTATTATTTTCGAGCTAGAGCCATTCAGGTTAGTTGATTTCAGGCAGTTAATGTTACATTCGGGCTTGTGTTACAATTCCAAAAAATCCTACTTGATTATATCCTAATATTTTTCTACACAATCTTCAAAATGATGTTAAATTTTGAAGTCAGGGTGGCCAGCAAACCGGTAAAACCGGGAAATGTTCGGAAATTTGAAATGTAGTCTGGAAAACCGGGAAAAACCCGGGAATTCTACGGAAGAACCTTAACATACGATAACAACCACTTGTGAAACAGAGCTAGTGTTTTCCAAAAGGAAGAATTTCTTTTTTTGCCCTATGATTGTTATATAGGGGAAAAGTTGGCTTCGGCAATACCTTAACCTATTGTCGTCAGGGGGTAAACAACGTCCTCGAGAGCTCAATTTTGGCATGTGGATACATTGTGTTTCAGAGCAACTATTGGCCAAATTTAAGTGCTATAGGACTTTTTTTACCCCCCTGACGATAATAGGTTAAGGTATTGCCGAAGCCGACATTTACCCTATGTAAGTTATTTGTCTTTTTTTTTAGGATTTAATTACTCCAGAATATTGCAAATTGATTTTAGGTCCCTTTTCCAATCTTTCAAGTAAAACATTCAAGATGCCGGACTTTGGAATAAATATACGTGAAAATCTTAACCTATCCGAAAAACCTCCGGGACCTTATTTGTTTACGGTTTCAAATTAAATTTTCCATGCAATCCTTTTCAGAATTTCCATGATATTAGTCGCAGGATTATCATGTTATTCCGCTGAGAATTATCATGGAATATTTATTAAAAATACCAGAAAACTTCTCGTAAGACCATGGTATTCCCATTGTAATTCCATTGAGCCTCTCCTAAGAATTTCCATGGAATTCTGCTAAGAATTACATTGAATCTACCCTGAGATTTCAACACGTTTTAATTTCTTCTCAAAATTTCCTTTGAACTCTAGAAAAATCTATTCTTAGAAATGTATCAGAAGCGTTTTCAGAAATATCTTGGAGTTCTCCTCAGAAAGCTCTTAGAATTGTCTTGAAGCTTTCCTAAGAATTTCTTTAAAATTTTCCATCTTTTTTTAAATTATAATCAGAATACTATTCCTTTAATATTTAACTCCGGAATTCCCTTCCCTTGAGCCAACAAAAAACATTCAGTCACTCACAAACAGGCGACTACTTCGCTTGCCTTCGCTCACACAGCAGGCATTTTTCCATAAAAAATGTACGCTCAGTCATGAAAAACAAGGATTGGGTACCATCACGGAAGAATAAATGTGCTAACTGAGCTCTGACTGAGTGCTCTGCTGTCAGTAACTCGTTTACTTCCCAATCATTCTGACTCTCACGAGGCAGTGAATGATGAGGCGGATGGCTGTTCATATTCATATGAAAATGACTCATTGAGCCTGACTGTTTCACGCACTGGCCCCCAGCAGAGCAAAATATTACAATTTGAGTTTTCTTTTCACAGTCAAAGATTGTTAAAAAATATCCGAATCGATTTTTGTTTTTCTAAATCTAGTATCAGGATCATTTGTATAAGTAATAAATGTTGAAGAAATGTCTTAGTCGAAGATTCTAAATGAATGTTAAAACCTCAGAATCAAAGATATTTTCTTAAATCCTTTCTTGTCCAAAATTTGCAACAATTTTTCTTAGACCTCATTTCTTCAAAGTTTAAGATTTCTTAAACAATTGTTAATTAAAGCTTTCACTCGTTACAACTTGAACTAATGAAAAAGTCAGCCAGTTACCTTACAAAAAACCCATTAGTAAATTCTGAAGCTTTGAAAACATGAGGTGTCGACTTTAACCCATGCGTAGGCAAGCTGCTCCCATTTCGTCATAACTTGACCGAGAGCGAAGAGAAGCTAAGCTAAAATTATCGAAAACAAATTAAATCTTCTTTCGAACGTGCAAATGCATGACAAAAATAATCAAAACACATCGAGCAACGGAAGGTATCGAGTAAGGAATACATCGAGTTAGGGAGAGCGCATTGCTGGCCAAATTGAAGGAACATGCAAATCCACGTGATTTTGGAGAAGGAAGAAACACGTGAAAGTAACGTGCAATATGTGGTACTTACCGCAGGAAGTGAGATGCCCAGCAACCGACGGTGAAAAAATAACGTTTGTCACACCGTTGGAAAACAATTTCCATGTTAGAATCATTTCCGCCTCTTGCATCCCTGAGAAACCAGTAGCCCTCCATCGGCACTATAATCAACTCGGCTGTACGCTTGGGTGGTTCCATTGTGCAGGATGTTCACGACGCTCATTTCCGGGTACTGGTAAATAAATATCGGCGGATTGGTCCCATTCTCTCCCACCGTCAAGTGGCACAGCTCCGGATTGGGATTGGTTTGAATACATCCAATGCCACCTCCGGTTGAGCTTTGCCTAGCGGTAACGGTTTGATTTGCCACATCGAAGAAGTGAATAAGATTTCCGGAAGCAAACACCAGCCCGTTATCGTCAATTTAGCAAAGGTTGAACGGACGCTTGCAGTCATATTCGTAAGAATAACTGAGGAAGAAAATAATTATGCAATAAACGCAACCGATATTCAAATTAAGTTAACTTACTCGAACTCCAGTATTTCCGAAGGAATTGTACAGGAAGAACTTCTAATAGGCTTGGACATCATGGATTTTTCAGCAATTTTACAGATCCTTGACTTGCTTGAGCGATTTGAAAATTTGAATTCATTTGTTACCGCCTGTCAATAACCACCACATTTCTAAGGTTGCTAAGATGAATGCATTGCTGGTTGGCAACAACTCGATCGATTTTGACCACCTGTTGCAGTTTTCGGGAAGTCCTATCTGCGTCCCTACATGCGGTAGCTATCACTCAAAATAATGTTCACATCAGTGCTACGTGAAAACATGAGTAGATTTTTTCCATCATATACTTTTCACGTAAGAGCTACGTAATTGTCATGTAGGGGTACTCATTTTATTGAGCCCAAACGTCACTGGATTATCACGTAGAAGTTACATGAATTTGTCAATGGCATTCACTGGTGGATTTCAGTATCACATGTTTTTAAAGTTGTTTTTTTTTTTATAATATAAAATCAATTCTGTATAGAAATCTAATAATAGTTGGCAAACCGATTGGGACAATGGAAATCTTGGACGGTGGTTACATTCAATTATTCCTAATGTTTCTTCGAGAGAGTGGTTTAAAGGCTCAGTTAGCACTCGGACTTTGTTGAGACTACACGCGTTGTGATCAGTGCTCTTCAAACTGAACGTCTGGGTTATTCTTCACACTTCGTGTGATCATAACCTTCAATCGGAACCTATTCACTGAATAGATTAAAAATGGACAAAACCAGGAAGAACACGTTGAAAATCGTTTTTGGAAATGCGGCCAAAACACCAGTTCATTTGGATGTACTACGGTTCACAGCAAGAATTTTGAAGATACCAGCGGCAAATGTACACTCCATTTACAAAGATGAAAATGATCGTTGCTTCTACATCAAGTTTCTGGACGACGAGGGATTTAGCCAATTTGTGCGCAATATGGAGGAGCAGTACCGGTTCGAATATAGCGATGGACAATGCATCTACGTCAAGCTGGAAGTGGCAAGCAGACTATTCAGGTACGTGAGAATGTTTAATCTGCCACCGGAAACACAGGACAAGGACATAGCTGCAGTACTGGGACAGTTCGGCACAATCCGACAACATGTTCGCGAGCGTTACCCTGCTGACTATGGATATAGCGTTTACAGTGGTATTCGTGGTGTCCATATGGAGATAGCGAAGGATATATCAGCCAACCTGTACATTGCGCATTTCAAAGTTCGGATCTATTTTGATGGCCTGAAAAATAAGTGTTTTTTCTGCAAAGCGGAAGGACATATCAAGGCTGACTGCCCCAAGCTGGCGGCCATGAAACCAGCGGATAACAATGTATCGTACAGCAGGATTGTGTCCGGTGCAAAAGCGAACAATGCTCGAACGGATGCCGAGCTAACTACAACACTAGAGATGACCTCGTTGCCCTTGAAAACCAAGGAAATTTCTTCGAAACCGGATGGAAAGGAGGTACGATTCGTAGCACGACCGAATGAGTCAATCGATGCAAACCAACAACACGGTGAAGCGGGTGCGAGTAAGATGGATGGTATCCAAAGCTCGACGAAACGGTCAACGCAGATATCCACAGACAACGAGAGCTCGGGATGTGATGAAACAGCGAAGAGAGGCTGATCGAGAACCAAGAAGGGACGGGTGGAGGAGAAGCAATTGCCGGTGCTTGACGCATTGGAGACTCGATCGAGATCACGAAGTGAAATGAAGGGCGGAGGTAAGAAAGGTGGATAACGGAAGTAGTCTGGTGACTGGATGAGAATAGTGTGAGCGATGATGTGATGTGATGTGAGCACAGGAATTCTTTTCTGAACTTGAGTTTTTGGTGGAATAATGATTTCAAATCGAGCACTAAACGGTTTTTCAAGACTGAAAGTTTCACTATCAACCAGCAAATTGGTAGAGAAAAAAGTTTCTACTATCAATGTATGAATGAGTTGTTTCAAAAGCAAAAAGAAGGAGAAACCGTTTTGGATGAAATGAAAATCGTTAAGTCTAAACTCATGACGATAGAACAAAATAAATTATCTTTTTATTCTCATACGATCAAAGAGTGTAACATTCTCGAAAATGAAAAAATGGGCTTATACCAAACAACATCTAGTCTTTTAAAGTCAACTCCATCAAAAATATTAAGTCTTCGAGTTGATGGTAGGGTAACTTCTCATGCACCTACACTAAAGAAAACTATCTTCGATCATTTCTCGCAGATCTTCTGTAAACAACCTAACACCGATACTAACTACCACAATGTATTAAGGTTCATAACCAAAACGCTAACAGATGAAGAAAGAGAAAGACTTAAAGGGTGATACGGTCAAAATTTGGTCAATATCAACTTGACGTATTTCTTTCAATTTTGCATTTAAAAAACCTGAACACCCCTCATTTTGAAGGTGTGTGTGTGAAAAATGTTGCTCCTATTTTGATTTTGGAATTCACTCTTCAGTTGTCAAAATGCCGTCCAAGCAAGAAGAGCAGCGTATCAAAATTTTGCTCGCGCATCGCGAAAATCCGAGCTACTCGCACGCAAAGTTGGCAAAATCGCTAAAAGTTGCCAAATCAACCGTTACAAATGTAATTAAAGTGTTTGGGGAACGTTTGTTGACAGCCAGAAAGTCTGGATCGGGGGGAAATCGAAAACCGGAAGCCGCTGAGACGACAAAGAGAGTTGCCGGTAGTTTCAAGCGAAATCCTAACCTCTCTCTCCGAGATGCCGCAAATAAGCTGGGTGTATCGTCTACAACCGTGCATCGAGCCAAAAAACGAACCGGACTATCGACTTACAAGAAGGTAGTGACTCCAAATCGCGATGATAAACAAAATACGACGGCCAAAGCGCGATCCCGGAGGCTGTACACGACGATGCTGACGAAGTTTGACTGCGTGGTAATGGACGGCGAAACCTACGTCAAAGCCGACTACAAGCAGCTTCCGGGACAGGAGTTTTATACGGCAAAAGGAAGGGGAAAGGTAGCAGATGTTTTCAAGCACATGAAACTGTCAAAGTTCGCAAAAAAATATCTGGTTTGGCAAGCCATCTGTACCTGTGGCTTGAAAAGCAGCATTTTCATAGCTTCCGGGACTGTCAACCAAGAAATTTACGTGAAAGAGTGTTTGAATAAACGTCTGCTGCCTTTCCTGAAGAAACACGGTTGTTCCGTACTGTTTTGGCCGGATTTGGCATCTTGCCATTACGGTAAAAAGGCCATGGAGTGGTACGCCGCCAACAACGTGCAGGTGGTTCCCAAGGACAAGAACCCTCCCAACACGCCAGAGCTCCGCCCAATTGAGAAATACTGGGCTATTGTCAAGCGGAACCTAAAGAAGACCAAAAAAACTGCTAAGGGCGAGCAGCAGTTCAAGGCAAACTGGCTTTCTGCGGCGAAGAAGGTGGACAAGGTGGCTGTACAAAATCTGATGGCAGGGGTCAAGCGTAAGGCCCGGCAATTCGGATTTGGAAAAGCGGAAGCCTAACTGCATATTTTTCCTAAATTTTATACTAATTGAACTTGAAAAAGAAATTTAATTTGATTTTTTAAATAAACGATTTCACCGATTTACACGCGTTTTCCCTTGACCAAATTTTGACCGTATCACCCTTTATTCGTCCGATTGATTCTTCTGAATTAGAATACGTCTTAAGAAATGTTTCCAAGAAGTCCTCACCAGGACCGGATGGATTAGGATATGAGTTCTATGAGACCTATCTCGATACTATCAAAAATGATATGTTAGCAGTATTCAATGCATACCTGTGCGAAGGAGAATATCCTCCTGGTTTGTTTTCATCTGGAATTATAACTTTGTTACCTAAAAAAGGTGACAAGCATGACTTGAATAACCGGCGTCCAATCAGCATGCTCAACACGGACTGCAAACTGTTCACAAAGATTTTGTGGGTGAGATTGCAGACTTTGTTGAAAGGGCTTATCGGTCCGGGTCAGTCTGCCTGCCTTGAAAATCAATCCTGTATCAACAATCTTAGAATTCTCCGTAACACCTTGTTGAAATCAAAACAATCGCGTAATTTCAAAGGAATTCTTATAAGCATAGATCTTGAGAAAGCTTTCGATCGCGTCGATCACGATTTTTTATGGGCAACGTTGGAAAAATTCCGATTTCCACCAGTATTTATTGACTGCTTGATAAGATTATATAAAAATGCAACTTCAAAGGTTCTGTTTAACGGATTTCTCACGAACGGGTTTGCGATCAATACTTCAGTTCGTCAAGGTTGTCCTCTGAGTATGGCATTATTTTGTTTATATATTGAACCGTTCATTCGAATGATTTACTCAAACGTCGATGGTTGTTTGATTGGTAATTATTTCGTAAGGATAATTGCCTATGCAGATGATATCAACATTCTCATCCGTAACAATCACGAGTTTGATCGAGTGCTGGAACTAGTCAACTATTTTAGCATTTATGCTAAGATTAGAATGAATTTCGTTAAATCTCAATTTTTGCGGCTTAACAACTGTCGTTCTGGACCTCATCTGATCCAAGAAGTCAATTATCTGACAATTTTGGGAGTCGATTTATTTAAGAATTTCGATCAAACTGTATAACAGAACTACAAGCAATTGATCAGTAAGTTAAATTATACGATATCTCTTCACTCGCGTAGAAGACTCAATCTCCTACAAAAAGTGTTTATTCTGAACGTTTACATCTTTTCAAAGCTGTGGTACGTTGCACAAATTTTTCCACCAGCAAATAAACATAACGCGGAAATAAAACAATTAAGCAACAGGAAAGGAAAGGTTACTTCTATTCTTCAGCAAAAAATGAAACTGTTCTTCCTACGTTCAAAGGTGGTTTGGCACTCGAGGATGTAGAGATCAAAGCCAAAAGTCTTTTTATAAAAAACATACTTTATGCGCAAAACGATTCTGATCAGCAAATCGATGGATTTATGATGAATTTAGCTAGTAATAGAAATTTAACAAGAAACGCCCGTGAATGGCTGGAAATTTCAAGAAATATAGAAACACGCCCGAAGTTAGAAACAAGTAAGTTAATTTATAACTATTTACTATCTGAAACAAATGTCACACCACGAATGCAAATGGAATTACCTAACGTCTGTTGGAAAATTCTTTATGAAAATTACAGTAAAAGTTTTCTCTCGTCTGAGCATAAAGCAACCTTTTACATAATGTTAAATGACCTGATCCCCACACGAAGCAAAATGTTCAATCATCGAATTTCTGGGATAAATTCACCACTATGTAGCATTTGTGGTAGGTTAGATACACTTAAGCATCGAATTAAAACATGTAATTTTGCCTCAATAATATGGTCTTGGACAAAATCTGTGATCCGATCACGGATGAAAATACAAATTGATGATCCTGATGAGCTGCTAACCTGGCAAATGGGCGAGAAATGCTATGGACTCAAAGCAGCGCTATGGATAACTCTGGAAGCAATTAAATTTAATTTGAATCACTTTTCTAAAGCTAAATCTGACTGTTTGGCAGCGTTCAAGGAAGGAATATGGGAAGCACGGTGGAACAATAAAGAAAGTTTCGCTAAAAACTTCAAGGGTTTTTTTAATGTGTGTTAAAGTTTTATGAATGGCTTCAATTGATAATCTGTTCACTAATATTAGGTTAAGTTAGGCTAAGATAGGTTAAGTTCCCTTTTCCCTGTATAAAGGTATGCTTTGGTATGAGTGTAATGGATCAGAATGAATAATGAGGAATGAGTGCAGATGAATGTGTTCCTAACACCGAGTCCGCCGCGGGCAATCGGCTTCCCACGTTAACGTTAGTACTAGGTTAGGTTAAGGAATTTTCGGAACAAGACGGACAAGATTTGTTAAATAATTTCGACTGTAAAGTACTCAATCTATTGAAATATAATAATTAAAAAAAAGACTTGGATTTGAGTCATGACTTCATTCGCGTGATGAGTAGACTTATGTTCAACCACTACTCGCTACATGCTCATCTCAATAGATTAAACCTCGTGGACAGCAACATCTGTCGGTGTGGAAACGGTTACGATGACATTAATCACGCAGTTTGGCAATGTACGGATAATGACGCCGCCAGAGAGTGACTTTTGAATACCCTCGGGTACCCGCGATCTCTACTATATTCAGTCGATTTATGTGTTTCTGCAAATGTCTAGTATAAGAATTTAATTCGTTTGTCTTTTGTATCTCTTTATTAGTTTTTGTTTGTCTTGGGGTCTCGATGAGTCTCATCGTCGCCCACTGGTCACCATAGCCGGTCGAACTCCAGACGAATCTAGAACCACACTACCGTTCATACTGGCGGTATAGCTCTGATGAGGCAACGAAACCTTACCCCCAAGCTCCTCCCCTGATCCTATCCTTCGAAAATGTACCTCTCTAACCTCGAGTAAGCCGCGAGTATTCGGCCCAACTCCTACTAGACATGGAATTAAGTGAATTTTGTTACAAACAAAGAACAATGAATTATCGGCTCCGTAAAGCTAACGCGATTGAGCCTTCCAAATAAACAAACTAGTTAAAAAAAAAAGAAATCTAATAATATTCCTTTATTTATTAATGCACATATTGCAAAAAAACACATAAGAATTTTTTTAATGATATCCGATATGGATCCCAAACAATCCTGGTGATACGACCAATGGGATAGGACGAATTTTCTTTTCACTGCCAGATCGTTTGCCGTCTTTCAATTGAACAATAAACCGCCAATGTATGTTTGATAATCATAAGAAATAATCAAAATGTATACTTACAATATGCAATTATTTTACAAAAATAACGGACATAAGCTCTGAATGTAGAACTCTTTTTTTTTCATATGTGGAAATCACATAAGGTTAACGTGAAACGCACATAGAAACAGTGTATGTTAAAATCACGTAAATTGCATTAATTAAGTATGTGTGCTTAATCGGAAATCCCTTCGATATTCAAGAGCAGTGCTGCAAAATCTCGACAGTACACGGTGATATTGACAATTCTGCTTTGGTCACTCATTTTAGCTAACAGTCATAGTCAAGGCAAACCATGTTAATTGTCAATGACAATGGTGTCAGTGACATGCAGATTTGTTTATTAGCTAAATTTGTAACAAAATTACATGACTTGAGCAAAACAATCCAATCCAAAACGATCCATTTTAGTGAACAAGTATCTACGTCCTGAGCTACTTGGATAACAATAATGTGAAACAGAATGTACTAAATTACACTTTTTGTTCCCAGGTGAATCTTTGTCATTGACGAAAAAATGAATGAGATTTTGATGAAGGTTTTTTTGAGGATCAAGTCTGTCAGTGACTAAATATGTGACGAACAATTTTGTCAATATCGCGCGAAAGTCTGTCAATGACAATGACAAATCTCAGCACTGTTCAAGAGATATCATATACATTCTACGTGAGTCACGTAAAACTGAGGGGAGGGGAAAAAGAGAGAGCTTACGTGATTTTTCACGTAGTTTCAACGTGTCGATTATTTTGAGTGTATGTTGCTTCGTGGATCAGTTCTGGAGGCTGAAATAAAATTGCATTTTGCTTCTTTCTCATTCATGCTAGGCTGAAATTCATAATGAGGAATAAAATTGGGCATTTTTTTTTTTTCTTTGGTTTGTTTTTTCCGTCGATCTTGTTTTCCGTGCTGAGCACCAATGCTACCGACGTGCCAGGAAGGCAGCTCCCACACCTGGACCCTACCTATCGACCCATCAACTCATGGACCGGGGACCAACGGCTTTACTTCCCATCCGAAGGAAGGCGTGATCAGAGATGTTATGCCTCAGAACATCCCGGCGGCGCCGACTGGGATTGAACCCAGGCCTGCTGGGGTGAGAGGTAATCACGCTTACCACTACACCACCGGCGCCGTTGATAAAATTGGACTAGAATGATGCCATTGCTGAGATCCAGAGACTACGTCCGGCCCGCGGTTTACACGTTTGGCAGCGCTGCTCTATGCCGTACGAGGGGCGCGCACTCATCGATTTGACTGCGTGGTAATGAAAATACCGTTCAAATATTCATTAATAATTAAAATATTTCAAGCGATACTGAAATAATAAAAAAACTATTTAAAGCAGTATTGAAAATAACTAACAAATATTAAGCGATAATTAATGTAATTAATAATATTTTGTGTGGTATTGAATGTATTTCATATATTAATTTTTGACAGTATTTTATATATTCATAGAATTGAAGAGTGTATTTAACGTAATAAATGCAATAATGATAAGATTTTAAATATTTGTTGATTGGCCTGCGCAGTATTGAAAGATTTGTGCGTGCCCCTCGATGCCGTCCGTACCTGAGATATAGATGGAGCATCTTTGGCCGAATAATTTAATCGGAGCCCGCATATTGATTCGAATTGGTCGCAAAAAGCTATTAACCATGCATCAAACACCACCTAGCAGATCTTTCAAGGGTCTGTTCACAATTTACGTAACGCTAGATATGGCGTGTAATAAAAAATGTGACATTTACCAATACCTCCCCTCCTCAGGCGTAACAGTTGCAGTTTTCTCAAGCAAAAGAAGGTATCGGACTTACTTCCACTTTCTTCTACCTTGTGTCTTCCGGAACATCAAACCGTGATTTGGCAACGTAGAACTCCAGCCCCGGTATCTGCTTTGCGTCTGCCTTGATGTAGGTTTCGTCATCCATAACCACACACATCGGTTTCGTTAACCACTCTCGATACAGCTTCCTTGCGCGGGATTTGGCCGCCGTGTTTTGTTGATCATGCCGGTTCGGTGCCTTCCGGACCTTGAATACACAAAGCCCAGCTCGTTTCATGGTTTGCTGAACGAACCAGGCGGAACACTTTGCCTTCAGAGCCGCGTCGCGAATCGAAAGGTTCGGATTACGCTTGAAATAATCCAACACCTTCCGGGCCTTCACAGGGTCAGCTGTTTTCGATTTTCTTCCACTTCCAGCCCGCCGCTTGGTCGGCTGGGACTCCTTAAACGATTTTACCACTCGAGACACAGTTGTATGGGTAATTCCCAGTTGTCTTCCGATCCATCTCATGGTCGCAGTCGGATTTTCCATGACGGCGCGCAAAATTCTCCGGCGATTCATCTTGTTTCGATGACATCTCAATAACCACTGAACCGATTGTTATGAAATTTAGCACATGTAAACAATTCACTCCAAACTAGTTATACCCAGATTTTCATCAATTTTTACCCACGGATAAAAAAGTTACACGCGGATGGTGCATTTTTTTTGAGTACAAGCCTTATGTAGGAATATGAATTTGAGCGGGGTTCTCTCTGTTTATGCTCTTTAGTATGACTATGATTGCCCAGAAAAGAACCTTTTGATATGAATTTTAGTTGCGACATGTTCAGAAATTTAACTCTTCTGGAAAATCTTGGTGGTCGTGAAAAGGACCGATGGTAGGTAGTACAGGCTTAAAACCTTTGGAAGTTGATGATGACGTGTAGACAGCTGGATTAGCAAATCGGACTGGTCAATCTTATATTATTTTGTTCAATAATTGGGCACTAGAAAGAGTTTCGGCCCGTCTGCTGCTGGAAAGGGGTTGAAGTGGTGTCTTTCAACAAGTTGTTAAATCTTAGTCTTTAGGAGAAAGACACTTAACACTTTTTTCGGCGAATTTATGATCGTGTTTCACGTCATGGCTTTTCTCTTTGTCTATGTTCAGATAAATTAGTACTTTTATTTATTTCTCTACTGAGCTAAATCAAACGATAAGAAATAAGAAGGGATGTCGCTAACGCACTCGAATAATTGAATATTCGATAAATATTTAATCCAATAGCTGGAAAAATCTTTACGATTAATCTTTAATCGAATATTTGGACTTTTAGGCACCACTAGAAAATAGTGTAATGTTTTTTGGTAGTCCTTTGAATATGTCGAACAGCAGAATTGCATCCAGCAAGTGTAACCTAAGAACCAAAAGCGGTGCGATGCTTGTTTTTATTGCTATGATGAAGACTTAATTAAGGGGCTTATAAGTAGAGGGGTGAAAGTTTATTCTCTTCATCGATTTTCTCTTCTGATGACCATGGCTTCACTAACCTATTTCGCACTATTTCTGATATGATCTTCTATCATCCAGAACAACAAAATTTTCCTCTTATATTTGTAACCGAATGTAACAAATTGCTAGTATTTTTTTTTTAATTCGTGCTCTTATTATTTGTACAGTCACGTCTCTAGAGTTTAATGGTGTTGGATTATAATAAGGGTTAGTAGTAGCAACCGGTGGAAACTAAAGATTTTAAATTGGCTCACTACTGGACTAGCCTATTGGTCCCAAGCAAATCGATTAACGTACCCCATTCTGGTCGAAATTCAAGTACTACACTATGTTTGTTTTGATTCGCTATGAAAGTTTGACAGATAAAATGAGGGGTTCGTGGATTTTCCTATGTTTCGAGGGGTGCATCGATTAGCTTGGGACCGAAGAGAGTACCAGAGCTTAGCCAAAAAGTTGAGCACGTTTCTGCAGGACCTTCTGGTCTTAGAGTTACCTAGAAAAAAAATGTACATATTGTCTATTAAAAATGTTGAGACATAAATTCTAAATTATATACAAAACAAGTGGGTTGAATCGCATACAAGTCTGTGAGTACAACAAATAATAACGAACGTAGCTCAGCTAGCGAAGTGGGCTAAAGCCTTATGGTGCAAAGGTGGTGTTAACAAACTTCCCCCACAACCACACAAGCAGGAACAAAGAAGCTAAAACGGGGCACAAAATAATAAAAAGGAGCACCATTGCTCAGAAACGTATAGGCGTTCGTGTGCAGAAATACAACATTTAAAGTGTCCTTAAGAATTATTTCTATTTTATATATAAATAATTCGTCAGGTACGCTAATGACCTATCCGACGCTTAAAATCTAATAGCGAATTCGTTTATTATCGGGGTTGGAACCAGTTCCAACCCAGTGCGAAACCGAACTTTTGGTCAGTGCGAACCTCAACCTGAGCTGGGTTTTATAAACAAACGAGCAAACTGACGTTTGTCAGAAAACAAGCAGACCCAATCTTGATACCCGATTCAGGTTGAAACTGAATAATAAACGAATTCGCTATAACTAAATCTACTAATAATGACTAGAAGATTAGTATGGCTTCTCTAATACCTCCCGTTATCCTCACAGGACCTTCTGTATAACTCTATTAATTCGACGAAAAGTCGCCATTTTGTCTGGTTAGTGGCTTGACCAGGTACACACAATCCGGTGTAGTAGACTTCGGTTTGCTACGTCCCACCGCAAAGGAATAATTCCAACCTCTGGGTCAGCCGCCCGTAAGTAGGTTTTTCAAGCTCGGGGGCGAAACCCTTAACCGTATAGGAGCATTCTCCTCTTGACACGGTCACTCCGGTATCTTCCTGGGCCGTATCAATGTCCGTCAACGAGGGAGGACGGTTGAATGGCTTACACACCCACACACAATCGACACACCCCGCCAAACCACCGTGCGGTTAAATGGTAATAACCCACCGTTTTTGGAACCAGCTTGCCAGCTCGTTGTCAGCAGTAGTAGCAACAGCAGCAGCAGCAGCAGCAGCAGCGAGCGCTCGCAGGACGTCGCCATATCGTCAGCATAAGCAGTGGTACGTACCGAAGAAAACAGTTAATTTTACCCAAACCCACAAACAGAAAAATAGACTACAGAAATCGAACCCAATCCCATCAACACACCAATTTATTAAAGCAAAGTCAAAGTAAATCTTTCAATCAGTAAATCAACACTACACAATATCCCTAGACGCTCGTATATGTGGCTCTCAGAGAACCTAAATTTACATGATTTTTTCTAAGTGTGCATGACAAGAGGCCCCGCTGCGATGGGTGGCCTAAAGGGTGTCCATGATGAAATTGCCACACACACAATTGATTCGCAAAATTCGAGTTTTCATCCGATTGCCATCAAATTTTCAGGGATTGAGAAATAACTATTAAACTTCATTTTACCATTTTACTCGTATTTTATTTACAGTCCATACGCAAATGCCCGCACCTTGGCCTTAACCCCGGCCATAAGATTCTGCACAACCTGTGAATCAACCGTTTTTTGCATGTAAACCCATACTTTCTTCAGTTCCTCGACTGTCTTCACTACCTTAGGTCGTTTAAGAAGGTGTGTGTGTGTGTGTGTGTACAATCTAACCCCCACTGTCTGGCAGTGTTATTATGGAAGAAAACTGCTTTTTATTACCCTTAAATTAAAGCAGGTTTAGTCCAGGAGTTAGAAGGTGTTAGCTCTATTGCAGCTCCAGTGACCCATTTCAGAATGCCTGGTAATTCACGACCACTCCGAGGTCACTTTTACTTACAATAAGCCCCGCATGTTCATTCTACCTTTATCAAATGGATAATGGTATCATAAACACACTTCCAGATTCAAAAAAAATATTATTTCCAAATCTGGCACGTATATAGTTTTGAAATTTGTTGAACTGTAGGTATTCGAATACCTTTTGATTCATCTGCTGGCAGCACTTACTGGCCCTTACCGGCGACCAACTCATCTGCCCGCAAAAGCAACAACGCCTAAATCTCAAAGCTCGAAAATGCAATCGAGATATGTATAAGAACAAGCTTCAACTGGAACGTACTCACCAAATCAATACATCCGGGAGCACATTCCCGATGCTTATTTTTCTCTCGCAAACCCGTCGTCGTCGAACGGCAAAAAAAGGAAACTCGGTGAGCAAATTTGTGACACGGAATTTTCACTGAACATAAACCGCGAATTCACGAATTTCACCACGCCCAACTGCGAAACACGTTCAGAAGCACTTTTGGTACAATTTCGATCAATTTATTTCGAAAACACAAAAAAAAAAGTTGCAAGCGAGCCAACATCAACACTGATTGTACCGAGCTCTTTCACGCACCTTGCAGCGCGTAAATAAACTGAAATTAAAAATCATCACTCGCGATGCCACTAATTTCTGGTCCGGAAGAAAATCAGACAACGCAGATCGCGACATCTCTTCTGATGCTTGCAAACATGTTGAATCACGTTTTCTTTCTCTATTCTAAAACTTCCCGGAAAGCGAGAAAACTACCAATCACACACGTATAAACGTCCGGGAGGCAGAGCGCCAGCGATAATCCGGCAATTGCAGCCGAAAACTATGAACGCGAACGCACGCACAAAACAGAGAACAAACTTAAAACGCAACCGTATCCAAAGGCGTTCGAAACTGCATCCGCACTTTAGGTGAATCATCCTGTCGCAAAAAAGCCATGCAGGAGATGGATTCTTCATCGCCTTTAACTGGTTTAGCGCATTGGTCACAGGCGGAAGTCATGCTGACTCAGTTTCCAAAAGTGTTTTAGAAACAGCGGTGGAGATGCTCTTATACGCAAAGAGGAATTGGATTCTCAAGATCGCCCAATGCTAGACAGTATACACTACAATATGTCTGATTAGATAACTTTTTCACTGTTTTCACAACACAAAATATGCTCTAATTAGACGATTATCGCAACGAACTGCACTTTCCACTAACAACCAGTACAATATTACAGGTATACCGAACGGAAAAAAACGAATAACGATAGCCCGTGTGATAAAAAATCGACAAATTTAGCAGCGCACAATCACGACGATCACCTATCTGCAAGATTTTCGTCTGGTCTTAGGTCGTTTAAGAAGGTGCTGCTTCATAATCGCCCAGTACTTCTCGATGGGGCGGAGCTCCGGAGTGTTGGGAGGGTTGAACATTTTCGGCACGAAATTGACCTTATTGTCCACATACCACTTCAGCACGTCCTTGGAGTGGTGGCATGAGGCCAAATCCGGCCAGAAGATTGTTGGGACGTTGTGGGCCTTCAGGGGGAAGCAGCCGCTTCTGGAGGCACTCTTTTATGTACACCTCTCCGTTCATCGTGTCCTGGGTCACGAAAGGTGCACTCCGCTTCCCGCACGTGCAGATGGCTTGCCAAACCAGGAATTTCTTCGCAAATTTGGACATCTTCTGAGTGCGGACATGCTCCGGAACGCTGAACTTATCCTTGGCCGTGAAAAACAGGTTGCCGGGGATCTGTTTGAAGTCGGCCTTCACATATGTTTCGTCGTCCATGATGCAGCATTCAACTTTCGTCAGCATGTTGAGGTACAACTTCCTGGCACGGGTTTTGGCGGACTTGTTCTGCTTCTCGTCGCTATTAGGGGCCTTTTGTACCTTGAACGTTCGAAGCCCAGCCTTAGTTTTGGCCTTCTGGACAAAACTTCGGCTTAGGTGCAGCTTCTTAGCCACATCCCTAACGGAGGCGTTCGGATTTCGGTTGAAGGCCCCAACTACGCGGTTGTGATTTTTGGTGTTGTACGGAATACTTTTTCCTTCACTTCTGGGCTTCTGATCGGTGGTCAACCGTTCCTCGAACCGCTTAATCACTCGCGACACCGTGGAATTCGCGATTCCCAACGTTTTAGCGATGGAACGATGCGAGAGATCCTTGTTCCCGTGATGAATGCGCAAGATTTTATCACGCACGAGCTGTTCTTTCGACTCCATTTCCGCGAGTTTTGATCACAGGACTTTAAAACTTGCAGGATGTAAATAATGCACTATGAACTAAATCCACCCAAATTTTCATTAAATTCTACCCAACGGTTAAAAAGTTAGAGCAATTTCATAGTGTGGCAATTTCATCGTGGACACCCTTTACTATTAGGTCAACTGTAAAACGCTGTCCAGACTGGAGAGTTATAACATGTTATAACGGTTGTCAAATAATTGCAACACAGAAACCACCATCAAGATAGCGCTATAACATGTTATAACTCTGTAGTCTGAACGTACTATAAGGCTATGCTGAATTTAGAAAATGTGGCTCGCTCAAGGGGTAGGTCACTCCGCACACCAATTTTGGGTCATCTTTTTTGTCAGTGTGCCGCAAGTATGCCGATTGAGCCGGTCATAGAGCAAGCTGCTATTGTTTGTAAAATACCCATCCCGGCAACCCGGTATTTCTGACACCTTGAATGTTTTAGTTTGAAATCGCAAGGATAAATTGGATTAAGGATGACGCGGGAAGTGGCGGGTGTGAGAAATTTTGGTGTTTTGTGATCCATAGAGTAATAAAAGTCCTGTGTTTTAGTGTTTTATAATGCCCGCAAAGGCAGACCAAGTACCTAGCCTTTCGGCCGAAAAGAGTTGGAACTGGTGGGGAGCATTGTTGGAGGCCGACTTTAGAGGGTAATGAATAGACTTCTTTAGTGAGTTGCAGCATTTGAACTAAGGGTACTAATGAGGTCTGATTAACTGCCTCTTCCTCTTGAGTCCACTCTAGAACCTACATTTCGTATTTAGATCTATAAGTGAACTGCTGGTCTGAGTTCCTCTAGTATATTCAATTAGAAGATGTTCTTGAACATACAGTCAAACAGCACGTAATGTTCTGAACAACTTCAATGACAGTTTTCCAGCAGTGCCCCCTTTTGTATTTTACAACAATCTTATGCCTACGAGATTGTGCCGAAGGAAAACCGAAAATGTGCCGATGGATGTGCCCAAGCTGTGTAGAATATAATTCCAGCACAATGTGCTGAGTGACTTACCCCTTGGGCTCGCTGCAGAGTGAGTTTCGGTGCGTTCAGCGGTTCCCTCCTAAGATTTTTTTTGTTTAGCAAGAGCCTCGCTAGAGCATTTGGGCATGCAGATGATCCAACTACAACCACAGTCGAACTGCAGATGCGAAGCATATCTGATCTGAATAGCTCTTTAAATATATTTGAACCACTAGCAACAGACAAGCAAGCAGTTAATAATTGTGCAACATAGATTTCCAGATTCCAATCCGGCTCATCCAGAGATTACGAGCTATCTTCTTGCAGGGATGGCTCTAAGTCCGCACTTGAAACTCGACGCGTCGATTACACTAGTTTACAGCATTTTTGAACTCGGTAAGGTGATGATCATTTCCAATGCAAAATCCTACGCTGAATTCAATGCCGTGGTCAGAAAAAATTAAAGTAGAGCCATTTTTGAGATATACAAAAAATTTGATTTTTTGAATTTTGGACAAAAGTACTATTACTAAAATGTCAATATCTTTGGAACTAGTGCACCAATTTTAAATATTTTTTTATGAAAGTGAAGCTAAATAAATTTGCTATCGTTCACTAGAATAATATGTCTTAATTAAAAATTTAATTTTGAAGTCATTTAAAAATTTACATCATTTTTTTTATTTTTCCTGCGAATTTTCCATAAAAATTTTGTTTTAATCAACATTTTTAATGGGATAAAAAGATTCAAAAAATCATTCCATAATTTATTCTTAAAGTCCATTCAAAACCGGAAAAAATGAGCATTTAATGGATGAAATCGGTTGGTAATTGTCGAAGTTATGAGCATTTTTGTAAAACACTTAAAAATGTTGCTGAAATACAACAGCTTTAGAGTTCCTTTTCTAGGTGTCGTTGTAAGCATCCAAATCGCATGTAAAGTTTTCATGGGAGATTCTTTTCTCTAAGTATCAATTTGATTAAGGCATATCAGGATTTAAAACCGAGTTGATACAAAAGAAATTTATTTAGGTTTTATTAAAAATGATTGAGAATCGAATGACTTTGTCTTCGATGTTTTGAACTTGTTTCTCGAATCAGAAACCAACAATAGTCACCCATCATTGCTTCATCCCAAAACCCTTGGTAACGACGTTCCATCATCTTCATTTGTTGGTGAAAACGTTCGCCGTGCTCATCACTCTCGTCACCAAGATTTTCCGGGAAAAAATCCATGTGAGAATGTAGGAAATGTATCTTCAAAGACATATTCACACCTGTGTTCAGTGAAATAAAAGGATTTGAAATTAATTATATGTAACAAACACAATATTTTTGATTTATACCTATTTTCTCATAATTTTTGAGCAATTCATCGACGGCTTCCTCATAATCTGGGCTTCTGAAATTTCCTAAAAAGGTTGTGACAACACGCTGGAACGATTTCCACGCTTCTTCCTCATCTGGTGTCAAAACTGTATTGAATGCGGAATCATTGAGCAGTTTTTTGATCTGTGGGCCAACAAATACACCTTCCTTTATCTTTGCGTCAGATAAATTTGGAAATACTGATTTCAAGTACTGGAATGCCGGCCCTTCTTTTTGCAACGCTTTGACGAAATTTTTGAAAAGCCCAAGTTTTATATGTAGTGGTGGAAGTATTATGCGTTCTTTTACCACAAGAAGATCATTTTTAACGTTCTCTTTACCAATTGTGAAATTATCCCGTTTTGGCCAACAAAGTTAACGATAGCAAATTTATTTAGCTTCACTTTCATAAAAAATATTTAAAATTGGTGCACTAGTTCCGAAGATATTGACATTTTAGTAATCGTACTTTTGTCCAAAATTCAAAAAATCAAAATTTTTGTATATCTCAAAAATGGCTCTACTTTAATTTTTTCTGACCACGGCATTGAATTCAGCGTAAGATTTTGCATTAGAAACGTTGGTCAACCACTAAAGTTCACACATTTTATGTTGTTTTGTAAACTAGTGTTACATGATCGTCGTTTATTTTTCCATCCTTTCCAGCTCTTTGCTTGCTTTAGTTGTACAGGATTTCAAAGGCGGCATTTTCTTCCTCTATCGATCAGGTTACGACTTCGTTTCTGCACACTTTCAAGGAATTAGTAATTCAAATAGACATCGAGTAAGAATCTTGAGAAACTGTCGAGTTTGCTTGAACACCAACTTCCAGTTTCTCTTTGACCTCCCGCTCTGAAAATTAAAATTTAAACTCAATAACAAATGTTATTATAACCTCAATGCTGTCAAACTCATGGGATATTGATATCTTGATTGGCAACCTTCGACCTATTTCAGCACATTCGGTATAGCGCTTGGCACAGATTAAGGTGTGCAGAGTTGAATCCCCCCTGCAGAAATTGGATCTTAACCCTACTTGTCTGCCTTTTTTTAGTATATTTGATTGAAATTACGAGAATATTTTGTATATTCATTCTTCAACATCGATTAATATAAAGGCCTCTCTCACTGAAAGCGACCCGGGCATCCCGGATCCTAAATCCGTCACTTAGTGCTCGGTTTTAATTAAGAAACCCAGCTTTCGTAAACCAAACATCGGTACGGATGAATTCTGCTTTTTTCAATCGCATCAATATTTGATTCATAAGTTTGGAATACGTAAATTGATAATAATGTTTGTTGCTGTGTACCATTCAGTTTATTTCCCATGTCTGGTTTTTCTACAGCTCACTTCGTATAGAAAACCGTGAAACTCTTGGTGGAACTAAATTCACCGATTGGGAGTGAAATGAATCCGATAAATCCGCAACTCTGCCAACCACGTGCTTGGTTCGAGCTGCTGCTCGAACACCATAGCACACTTGTCAACGTTTACCCTGTTGTGTTTTGACGCTTCTCATCTCCCGTTCGGCAGTTTTGTTTACCTCCAGAGCCGATTGTGATTGATGCGTACTCTCGGGAAACCCGGCTGCAAAGCAACCGAGGACAGATAAGTCAAGAGTGCAAAACTTTTTTTGCCGACCTATTCGACAGCCTGTTCATTCTGAGTAAACATTATTCTCGTCGCCAATCTGCGTTGGTGATTTTTTTTTTGTTAGTTAGATATTGAAGCTAATAAATGCCAATCTTTTTTTCGTAGCTCCTCGGTCTGCCCGTGAATGGCCTCGAACGCGCTACTGGGCAAGCTTATTTTGGCGCTTACACTGTCGGTGTTTTCGTACTATTTCTTCTGGGTCGGGGTACTGCCGTTCATGGTGATTGATTCAAGTGAAGGTAGGTGATTTTTGATTCACATATGTATTTTCTCGCTCTCGACAGCCTGCAATAGACTAAACGGATCCAATCAAGCAGCATCATCAAACTGTTCATCACAGCCATTCAATTCAAATACAGCGAAATGGCGTGCTAAACTCTTGATTCCTGTTGTATGGTGTGTTCTGTTGCACAACAATACTTGTCGTTCAATTTTCTGTATGCACATATCAGTGTGAATGAAGTCATTTAAGCTTGGTTTACTCTCGTAGATAGTTGGATTTACTCGTTGTTTCCCGAGAGGAAGTTAGCCTTTATGGTGCCAGCTGTTTTCGGAGTGCTATTCATCGGAGGCCTGTCCGTTTTTACACTCTATCACTTGAGAGGTCAGCTTAGGGCCAGTCGCGATTGAGGAGCGTAAACGGTAAGTACGAACTAGTGATAAGGTGATTTGAAGTGTTTGCTTTGTGATCAGTTGTAGTTCAAGGTCACGAAAATAACATTATTATTTCGTTACTAGTTGTTAGGTGGTTCATGGCCAGAGCTGGAATCCCGCGGGTGTTCAAGATTTGGCGATACGTACGTATCGAGTGTGTTTCAGTTGCTGTAATACAGCTTCATTCATCCCATTTGAAAAACAGATTAACTTATTAATCGTGATCATTTTAAGCGATGTTTTAACTTCGTTGGCCTGAATGTGGCGATGATGCTAGAAAAGTATCGAAATCATTTCTGAAACTAACATACGGCATACGAGATAGAGAGCGTTCAAACGTTGCTTTCTGTTGATTACATTATGCAGCATCAGTATGTGCCTGTGTCTTTCAACCTGTTGAAAATGGTTGAACTCCACAAGATACAGAAGTCTGTATTTTGAAGATAATCTTATTCCTAAATTATTCCTTATTCGGCGATATTTTTAATTTCTGCCGCAATATTTATGTAATTTGTGCATTGAAAACGATTTTCTGTACAAAAAGTTTTTCTTCATTAAAATCAAAAATAATAAGTTATGAAAAAATAAGTTCAAAAGTTTTACTAAAAGTTGATGTTCTACAATTTAGATCAACATTAAAGTGTACATTGTGTCCAATATCAGAAATTTTAGCATGTTTGTTAAGCTTTCAATTAAACATAAGTTTTCAAACCCTGAACATGTACTTATGTTGTTATTGAAGTTTTTAGCATTTATTTTTAAATTTTTTTGATGAGAATTTTGAGTCTTTCTTTTTAACAACTTTGTCTCAGACTTCATTTTGTTGGTTGGCGTGAATTTGCTAGGGTAGATTACCTTTTCGTGGTTCTACCACTGCTTCCATATCAAAATCTGGCTCTCTTGTTGCATTTTGCTGGTTTGGTATTATGACAGTTGATATTAACTCTACATAAAAGTTAACCTAACTGATGATGAGAACTTGTAACAAATCAGTAAGTTACAAAACAATAGATTCATTTATAATCTTGCTATGTAATAATGTATCTCTGTTGTTACCAATATTATTTGAAATTATCGGGGATCTTATGCCCTTTTGAGTTAAATTAATGAAATTGAAGCAACATTTTAGCTGGTTCTTATGCAGGGTGTCTACTCATGTTACTTAATAAAATTTCATGAGATTTCCAGGTTTTTTTTTTCCAGAACTTTTCAGATTATGTCCATGCTAGAAGCTAGAAAGTAGTTTTATAATTTTTCTGTGTCCAGGATATCGAAATTTTGTGTGATTATTTCTTTGAAATGCTCCTCACAATTTACTTGGAACTCTCTTTTCAATTTTCTAAAAGGTATCACCGGAATATCTTTGAAATTCCTTAGAAATTTCCAGTTAGAACTATCCTCGGAATTTCCTTGGAATTACCTTAAAATTTTCCTTTCTCTCTTTCCAACTCTTTCCAAAAGAGTTTTTTGAAATACTCCTAAGTATTATTTTCCTTTAAAATGTAAACCTCACATTAAATTTATTGCATGGTTAGTCGTTCTATGGACCCTATTTTTGATTGGAATTTTATTTGTTAATCATTTTCAAGATAATTTGAATTTCAAATTAAAATGCATAATGTGTTAAAAGAATAGTTCAGAAAAGTTAGGACACTTTTATTCGATAAAATCTCAAAATGTAAGGGTGTTTTATTATGTTCACTGAATGCTTAGAATTTATACTAGGATGAAAAGAAATAACTGAAAATGATACATTGTAATTTTTTTTCAAAGAGTACAAACAATACCCCCTTAGCTTAATCGGCAAAGGCACAGCTATGAATTTAGTCCATGCTGGAGACGACTGGGTTCAATTCCCGTTCGGATTGGTAAATTTCTCGAATTCCTTGGGCATAGGATGGTACGGGCTAATTTGTAAGCCGGCCAAAAGCTAATATGCTACACACTATGAAAAAGACATGTAAATTTCAGTGCTCTGAGACCGACACATGCAAGCGGCCTTTTTGACATAAGATCAATTGAAAAGGATGGGAAAATCGATTCAATCAAACGCACTTTTCGTTGAGTTGCACATGTTTAAGTTTCAGGACACTCAATTTTACATGCCATGTTTGTTTACGTTACATGAGCAATCAAAGCTGAATTACGTCTCGTGTAAAAATAATAATTTCTAAGTGTGTAGCTGAATTACGTCTCGTGTAAAAATAATAATTTCTATGTGTGTATAAGTAATAAGATTGAAATGGGATGTAGTAGAAAAACAAGCAAGTAATAGTGTAAGAGTAGTGTGTAAGTGTAGTAGTATTTTTAAGCAATGAAAACAGTTTTTTATTCGTCACGGATTAGTATTTGAAGCCGGGAATTTCTTTTGAGACATTTCAAGCTTAGCAGCTAATTGCATGCTCTCAAGTTAGTGATCTAAATGCACTTCCACAGTTATTAATTTTATATATTAACTAACTAATTATGTTGAGGCAAATATTACTGTGATTTAAAAGTATACTAGAATAAAAGTGTACTACACCGTTTGGAGTTCAGCATGATAGTGACGTTTCAAATTTTATTTCGCATTCTTTGCACCTATCGAACGGTGACAGGTCACCCAATCGAACTGATCAGACTCGAGTCCGCTTCGTTGTTTTCCGTTAAACGTATTTTGCACGCATGGTAATCGCGAATACTACAATCTCAACTTCTTTCGATCGCACGGTTAATACCATAATTAATTGAGAGCTTGCGATGCCAATACCAATGCATGAATTTGTATATTGTGTGGCAAGCTCAATGATGATACTCTATGCCCAGGGAAGTCGAGAAAATTTCCAACCCGAAAGATACCCTCGACTGGACCGGGAATCGAACCCGCCGCCTTCGGCTTGGTAATACCGTGTCTTTACTGACTAGGCTATGCGGCCTCCCTATTGTTTATCAGCGAGATTTTTAGCTCGTTGGCTGCAATATCAATTGTTTTTGTCACTCAAAAGACTTATATTCATTTATGAGAGGGGGCGCCTTTGGAGAAGAACATCACAATTTACACTTAACAAAGAACACGGATGTATCACAAAGGATCAAGTATGATTATGACCCGATAAAAAAAACATCTTTGATTTATGACCTACACGAAGAATAGGAAATCATATGAAATGAAATGTAGTTAAAGGCAACGAAGATATGGCTTCTGTCAAGATGCAACTTCCAGAAATGTACAAAGTACAGCTTATTTGTTGCAGGAACAAAGATTTCATCATATAGTAGTCATACCACTGACGAACCGACGTGACAACTCATACAAGCTACTTTTAAATTCGTGCCCAAGACGCCATATTTAAAATACGTTAAACACTACCGACATCTACTCATCCGATCGTGTCATACCATGAACAAGGATACGAAGCCACGTATAATTTATATTGCATTGGTTTGCGTCTCACTTCGTTTGACAGATCTGATCGCCCGTTTGAAAGATCGAATCGCTCGTTCGACAATTCGAATTGTGGAAAAACGAATGCTACTGTGGCATGTCGGTTCGTCCGTGGTCATACCTTCAAGAATGTTGCGAATAGCCTTGAGCAATTAAGCATGCTTTACGTTCAAGCACCTTTCCCTCAGCATTTCTCTTCACGTTGTTTATCCATTTACTGATGAAGGGTTTGCGACCCATAAGTTTACACAGCTCTCACAGCAGCGTGAGATTTGAGTTCATAGACCATCGCCGCATACCACTCCTCTCGTTAATTTCCAGCCATGGCTTAAGTCAGAATTCTACAGGATCCGTGGTTTTTCGTGGCAAGCATAATCAATTTGCACATTCACCCTGGGCTTTGGTAAAACCTTGACGTAGTTTAATTAGGCTAATAGGTTCCAGGGCTGATCTGGATCTTTACCACATTGGAAAGGTGTTGATGCTTACCAAAAGTGCATTTGAACCCGCTTAAAAAAGCATATTAACAGATTAATCATCACCGTACATTGTTCATTGTTCTGTACTAAAATAAACGATTAAGCACAGCATTTGAAATTTAAGTATGAATGCTGGATTTAGTCACAGTAGTCACAATAGAAATCAGCTGCTTCTTTTTAATACATCCTTTATTAAATTGGATTTATTTCTGTGAGTATGCACGTTTGGAAAGTATTACCACAAAGATTCTGCACTCGGTCTACAGCTTGTGAGCGGGAAGCGTTGTTTTTTTTTATCTATTTACAGAGTAAATTCTTAGAAATTCGAAGCAAATGACTAACCAAGCATTAAGCACATGACCTTCAAGAAAACCAACAACACAAAGTCTGGAAGTGGCAATGTTTCATTCAAAACGTCAAGTATTTCAAGAATATCGGGTGAGACCAATCTAATTGTATTTAATCTTATTTTTGTGTAGTAGGTTATTCAATTGAACCGCTCCGGGTTATAATGATGCTGTATAATGTTTTAAGCATTTTTCCTTAATTTGGGATATGAGGGTTTAAAATTTATGGATTTTTTTCTTTTTGGTGTTCGGCGTTTAGAAACTAGGCGAGCACGCTACGAGAAGTATCGTCAATTTTAAGTAACTCAAATTTTATTCAAAGCAGAGCAAAACTCTCAGTAATGAATTGATGTATAATTGAATAACTTATGCAAATTTCAAATTATTTCCAGCTCACTTATTCTATATCATTTTGTAACATCGTGGCCAACTATATATAAAAAAAACATTCAACCACCTACCTCAATCTAATCATTATCCCTTCCCACGGCAATTCCCAAGCAACAATTTTTGTTTTATTGAAGTTCTATAGCAGTTGATACAACCAAATTATAAAACCTTCACTGACGACCACATTGCTTTAACAACCTCCTGAGAACCGCTATACAGCCATGTCATGGCCAATTGGCCCAGTTTTAATGCATTCATTATAACTTGATATGCGAACTACCTTAGGAGCAAAGGTTTTATGTTAGTTTTATCACACTCTACACGTGGTTGTCAAAAATGCAAACATAAAACCTCCTAAGTTTTAACAACCTTTTGATTACTACCATAAAACTATATTACAACCGCATAAACCGCTCCTGAAGAAGTTGATAAAACATGATACGCAAAACATTTTGACAACCTTGAAGGTTTTAAGTTGGGGTTTTTGGATGATAGTTAATATTGAGAAATATTTTATTGTGGTTTTATTCTTTCGATGTTTGATGTGAAATCATGATCCTTGTCAGTTGGTAATAATGGCTGATATTATTGTACATTGAAAATAAGACGACTTTATTATAATTTTAAACCAATCTGTATATGCTTCACAGCATGCCGTGCAATATTTATGGTGATTATTATACCAAATAGGAGCATACATTTAGTGCGCCATATGAATACTAAAATATAGGGATATTCTAGGGGCATCCCACTCTAAACTTTTGCTCTAATACTCGATAAGTATTTTTAAATCTCTCTTAAGTATTTTTAAGTATTTTTAAGTATTTATAAATACTTTTTCTCTTGGTGTGATTTTGATCATAGTAAGTCTTGATTATAACGTCGGTTGCTAGTGCAATTATTTTTCATATCGATGTCAAATGTTATGATTTCGAAGTGTATTGTGCAAAATGTTTAACGAAGAGTTCGTCACCTGTACGGTAAGTAAAATATATATTCACTTTACATTGCTATGATACTATGTTGATTAGTAAATTTGTAATTTTGTATAATGTAATTGGCTACTCATGTTCCTCATTTATTTATTATGTTATTTGCAGGCACCATTTTGAGATGCAGTTGAACGAGACGTTGGTCAGGTTCCTGCTAAGGTGCAGAAGGTGTTGGACATCCTGGCATATTCAGGTAGCCTGACCATAGATTTTACCGCCTAGATGAAATATCTATCAAGCAAACAAGCGATCGTCAACAAAACAGTTTATTAGAAGATATAAGTATGGGAGATTGGATTTTCTTTGAAGGATCAATTATTTGTCACGTAAATGGATTCTCGTTTAAGACAGGTAAAAGGAAGATTTGTTATAGCATGTACTGCAAATAATATAAAAAAATAATAATACTACGTTCGGACATTAGCTGCTATTACGTAATATAGCCTAACTTGATATCAAAAGTCATACATATGATTTCCAGTAAAAATTTCACGTCTTGTTATGATATCAGCTATAGTCTGAACGTAGTAGGAGTTCAAACTAAAATTAAAACTATATTTTCAGGTAGAACAAAGATGTGTTCGATTCAACGGATTCCAGTAAAGTGCCAAAAAACTATAAAAAAAACGAGGAGTGTTAGTCAAAGGAAGCATCTTTAAAATTATGGACGGTGGAGGACTGTTGAACGCCCACGAGAGCATTATTGAAATCGATTTTGAGAAATACACATCGTATATCCAACCACCGGATGCTACACGATCTTTAAGTGCTGAAACTATAAAATTTTTAAACGAATTTTTGAATATTTTTGTGTTTTTATTAAATGCACATAAACCTATTATTACAGTTAATATTTATAAATCAATGTGTCACTAATAAGAAATAAACAATTAGTTCATATCCATAATAAAAAAATACCTGAACGATAACTCAAATCATACAACTATTCGACGAATAGTTGATGATACGTCGTTATGAAATATAATCATACAATTTTAATGATGGAATGCACAAATATTGTACCTTGCATGATAATTTCGCATAACCATCGAAGCACGATGAGGATAACATATAAGCACGCAGAGCATTTTATATGGTGACGCTTATGAGAAATCCACATTTATCTGCGTATATATCGTGTATGCGGGGCTCTATGTTCATTTATATTAGAATAGCATAATGTGATTTTTAATAAGGAGCACATAATATTAAATTTTAAAATACGCTTTATTTTCTCCAGAAAACGGGATGTGGGATATAGGTGACCACTTTCAGGATAAAATAATTTTTTTCTCGTATTTCAGGATAAAATAATTTTTTTCTCGTATTTCATTCTCATAAGCGAAAGACTTACTTTTACATACTAATCGTCTTTTTCGCTGAAATTGGAAATCTTTTCTTTTAAATGATTTATTCATTGATACGTTACCGCTCGCAATGCACACAAACCAGCCTAACACATAAAATTCCTGACAACATTGAATAAACAAACTGCAGAAATTCACCTAGCAACCAGGTAAGCATACTAGTACTAGGTATTTCTTAAGTATTTTTAAGTATTTATAGGTATCTAAGATATCAGTCAGATATTTATAAGTACACCGCGAGAAATATAAAGTTTAGAGTGGGATGCCCCTAGGGGATATTTTTAATTTGTCTGCATTAGCACCATGCATTAAAGTGTCATTCAAAGATTATCTATTTAGTACAAAACTGTTACTACTGTTGAGCAATAACCAGTCACATATTATTTAATTATACATAGATGTATGAAAGTGTTTTATTGCCTATCAATTAAAGCGTAATTATTCATACTGTGTGAAATTTGTTCATACGGCGACATTTTTTTTCGTTATAACTTGCTACTCCTTAAAAATACCTCAATATAACATATTCTCCTAGATTGGAATTCTATAGCATAACATAAACCTAATGGTTGTATCTTAGCATTTCGTAGTCCAAATTGAGAGCGTTAAGTTATATTTAAGCTATATAACTAGCTTGCTGGTTTTATTCGGTACAGCGAATCAAAACAAAACAAAAACCATGACCACCTGTCAAAAAGTCAACATTCCAAGCGATCCTCCTATTTTCGCTTGTAATCAAGATGTAAGAAATGCTTATTGGATCCACTAAAAGCTTTTTCAATACAAGGTTTAAAGCCGTGATGTCAATACTGGCCATCTCCAAACGGATTTAGTGAAACTGTCGGCGTTGCTGGTTCGTGGATCTTTCGGAAGTGTATCGGAAAGCCACTTGTTCAATATTTTTAAGAGCTCCTTCACCGCACTGTGCCTTATGTAGGGATCGTATAACTTTAGTTCCTCCAGGAGTTTCATATTGTCGATCGTCTCATCTTCATCGTGTTCAGAAGCACTGAAGGGGTTTTCATTTCATATATCTGAATAGATTTGTTTTTTATAATGACAAAAAATTTCAGAGTATTTTTTGTTGTAGCAGTATATTTCTTATCTGTGAATCTTAGGCCTCTGATAAAGATGATAGTTGTAATGAAGCTTTAATGAAGGTCTAAGACTGCTTCAAGTTTTATATCGGTCATAAAAAGTGTACCATAAAACATAATTGTATATTTTGTTTTGGTTTTATTCTTCAGTTATAAGTAGTGATGCAGAACCACCTTACAGCTACCGTTAAAACTATGAAGTCTGAGTTTTA
Source organism: Ochlerotatus camptorhynchus (assembly GCF_037179485.1). Taxonomy (NCBI): domain Eukaryota; kingdom Metazoa; phylum Arthropoda; class Insecta; order Diptera; family Culicidae; genus Ochlerotatus; species Ochlerotatus camptorhynchus. The sequence goes on along the minus strand of NW_027040894.1, from coordinate 1,341,732 downwards.
ATTTAGTAGTCATAAAACAGTTTTATAGACGACTTGACGGCCTGATTTTATGACAAGCACACAAAACCGTAATACAACCACAGGCTGGAAGGGATGCTATGATAAAACAATGATAAAATAAGAATAAATCTTCCAAGCATTTAGATTGTTACTTGGGATGCTAATGCTAATGCTAATGCTAATGCTAATGCTAATGCTAATGCTAATGCTAATGCTAATGCTAATGCTAATGCTAATGCTAATGCTAATGCTAATGCTAATGCTAATGCTAATGCTAATGCTAATGCTAATGCTAATGCTAATGCTAATGCTAATGCTAATGCTAATGCTAATGCTAATGCTAATGCTAATGCTAATGCTAATGCTAATGCTAATGCTAATGCTAATGCTAATGCTAATGCTAATGCTAATGCTAATGCTAATGCTAATGCTAATGCTAATGCTAATGCTAATGCTAATGCTAATGCTAATGCTAATGCTAATGCTAATGCTAATGCTAATGCTAATGCTAATGCTAATGCTAATGCTAATGCTAATGCTAATGCTAATGCTAATGCTAATGCTAATGCTAATGCTAATGCTAATGCTAATGCTAATGCTAATGCTAATGCTAATGCTAATGCTAATGCTAATGCTAATGCTAATGCTAATGCTAATGCTAATGCTAATGCTAATGCTAATGCTAATGCTAATGCTAATGCTAATGCTAATGCTAATGCTAATGCTAATGCTAATGCTAATGCTAATGCTAATGCTAATGCTAATGCTAATGCTAATGCTAATGCTAATGCTAATGCTAATGCTAATGCTAATGCTAATGCTAATGCTAATGCTAATGCTAATGCTAATGCTAATGCTAATGCTAATGCTAATGCTAATGCTAATGCTAATGCTAATGCTAATGCTAATGCTAATGCTAATGCTAATGCTAATGCTAATGCTAATGCTAATGCTAATGCTAATGCTAATGCTAATGCTAATGCTAATGCTAATGCTAATGCTAATGCTAATGCTAATGCTAATGCTAATGCTAATGCTAATGCTAATGCTAATGCTAATGCTAATGCTAATGCTAATGCTAATGCTAATGCTAATGCTAATGCTAATGCTAATGCTAATGCTAATCCCAAGCAACAATTTTTGTTTTATTTAAGTTTTATAGCAGTTGATATAACCAAATTATAAAACCTTCACTGACGACCACATTGCTTTAACAATCTCCTGAGAACCGCAATACAGCCATGTCATGGCCAATTGGCCCAGTTTTAATGCAGTCATTAAAACTTGATATGCGAACTACTTTAGGAGCATAGGATTTATGTCAGTTTTATCACACTCTAGACGTGATTGTTAAAAATGAAAACATAAAACCTCCTCCAGGTCAGAAAGTTTTAACAGCCTTCTAATGACTACCATAAAACTATATTACAACCGCATAAATCGCTCCTGAAGAAGTTGTTAAAACATGATACGCAAAACATTTTGACAACTTTGAAGGTTTTAAGTTGGGGTTTTTGGATGATAGTTAATATTGAGAAATATTTTATTGTGGTTTTATTCTTTCGATGTTTGATGTGGAATCATGATCCTTGTCAGTTGGTAATAATACCTGATATTATTGTATATTGAAAATAAAACAACTTTATTACAATTTTAAACCAATCTGTATATGCTTCACAGCATGCCATGCAATATTTGTGGTGATTATTATACCAAATAGGAGCATACATTCAGTGCGCCATATGAATACTAAAAAAATAGGGATATTTTTAATTTGTCTGCTTTTGCACCATGCATTAAAGAGTCATTAAAAGATTATTTTTAAAAGATCTATTTAGTACAAAACTGTTACTACTGTTGAGCAATAACCAGTCATTTATTATTTAATTATACATAGATGTGTGAAAGTGTTTTATCGCCTATCCATTAAAGCGTAATTATTCATACTGTGTTAAATTTGTTCATACGGCGACATCCTTTTCGTTATAACTTGCTTCTCCTTAAAAATACCTTAATATAACATATTCTTCTAGATTGTATAGCATAACATAAACCTAATGGTTGTATCTTAGCATTTCGTAGTCCGAATTGAGAACGTTAAGTTATATCTAAGCTCTATAATAGCTTGCTGGTTTTATTCGGTACAGCGAATCAAAACAAAACAAAAACCATGGCAACCTGTCAAAAAGTCAACATTCCAAGCGATCCTTCTATTTTCTCTTGTAATCAAGATGTAAGAAATGCTTATTGGATCTTTTAAAAGCTTTTACAATACAAGGTGTGAAGCCGTGATGCAAATACTGGCCATCTCCAACCGGATTTAGTGAAACTGTCTGCGTTGTTTTAAGAAGGGTTCGTGGATCTGTCGGAAGTGTATCGGAAAGCCGCTTATTCAATATTTTTATAAGCTCATTCACCACACTGTGCCTTATGTTGAATGAGGGAGCCCATAACTGTAGATACTCCAGGAGTTTCATAATGGCGATTGTCTCATTTGCATCGTGTTTAAAAACACTGAAGGGGTTTTCATTTCACGTATCTCAATAGATTTGTTTTTTTTTATATTGGTAATAATTTTCAGAGTATTTTTTGTTATTGTTGTAGTATATTTCTTATCTGTAAATCTTAGGCCTCTGATAAAGATGATGGTTGTAATGAGGTTTTGATGAAGGTCTAAGACTGCTTCAAATTTTATATCGGTCATAAAAAGTATGCCATAAAACATAATTGTATGTTTTGTTTTGGTTTTATTCTGCAGTTATAAGCAGTGATATAGAGCCACCTTACAGCTACCATTAAAACTATGAAGTCTGAGTTTTAATTTAGTAGTCATAAAACAGTTTTATATTCGACTTGACGGCCTGATTTTATGACAAGCACACAAAACCGTAATACAACCACAGGCTGCAAGGGATGCTATGATAAAACAATGATAAAATAAGAATAAATCTTCCAAGCATTTAGATTGTTACTTGGGTTATGTAGCCTGCATGCTGCGAGTCAGCCATTACCTTTCCTTTACTGTCGGCCTTGGATTGACTTACACTCTTACTGCCCTACCCTGCGCTGCAAAATGAGAATGAAAATGAAAGCATAATCAATTTGCACATCCTCCGTTAAACGCCTTTGTTCCCTCAGTAAATCCCTCGGTTTGGAATCCTCGCTGGAATCTTCTTCTGAGCCTTCGACTTTTGGTTTACATTCAGGAACAGCTCCGGCTTCAAGAAACACGATGACCATCTCGTACTCGAATTAGCCTTTGGAACATTTTTATTTTCAGCATGATCCCTCATTTTGATATCGGCGTGACTCTTTCAGTCATCATTGTGAGCTTCGATAAACTTCACATCCCTGCTCAAGGTAATCCTGTTCGTAGACGTCTCCAGGAAGTGGCTTGCTATCCTGCCTTCAGACAAACACTATCAGCTTTGCTGTCACTTACGCGATACAACCATAGAGGTAACTCTAAGACTAGTAGGTCCCGAAGAAACGTGCTCAACTTTTTGACTCAGCTCTGGTACTATCTTCGGTCTCAAGCTAATCAATTCACCCCTCGAAAATAGGAAAATCCAATAACCCCTCATTTTATCTGTCAAACTTTCATAGCGAATCAAAACAAACATAGTGTAGTACTAGAATTTTGACTAGAACGAGGTACGTTAATCGATTTGCTTGGGACCAATAGGCTAGTCAAGTAGGGAGCCAATTTAAAATCGTTAGTTTCGAATTGATTGTTGATATAACAGTGCAATCGAACCAGCAAAAAAGCGACATCAGATGCCAAGAGACTGGGTAGTCTTTATCTAGGTCTGGCGAAGACACATCGTAGTCAGAGACTTTGATAGAGACACGCAAAGAAAATTTTCGTCAAAACAGCAGCACGGTTTTTGATGGATCTTTTGGCATTGTCACTGGCAACCATGTTTCTTCGAGTGGCTTGAAATGACTTTCAAGCCGCAATGCTGTTGAGAAAATTTGAAAGTTCGACCGGAACTGATTAAAAATGAAGTGTGCCACAGCATTTTGCAAAAATAAAGCGGAGACGAGAGATGACGCTCGCTCCATGACAGTATAATTTTTGTCATATTTTACAGTTTTGCTTGCAGCGCAATCATTTTTATCACCTTAAAACCATAGAGGTAACTCTAAGACCAGAAGGTCCCGAAGAAACGTGCTCAACTTTTTAACTTAGCTCTGGTACTATCTTTGGTCCCAAGCTAATCGATGCACCACTCGAAACATAGGAAAAACCACGAAACCCTAATTTTATCTGTCAAAGAATATAAAATATTTCGTGAAAATAATTTAAATCTTTTTTCATCATTGAGAATAATACCAACAATCAATACGAAACTAACGATTTTAAATTGGCTCACCACTTTAGTAGCCTATTGGTCCCAAGCAAACGATTAACGTACCCTATTCTAGTCGAAATTCTAGTACTACGCAATGTTTGTTTTGATTCGCTATGAAAGTTTGACAGATAAAATGAGGGGTTATTGGTTTTTCCTATGTTTCGAGGGGTAAATCGATTAGCTTGGGACCGAAGAGAGTACCAGAGCTGAGCCAAAAAGTTGAGCACGTTATTTCGGGACCTTCTAGTCTTAGAGTTACCTCTATGATAATACTCCTTTTTAGTGAATTTAGCGAGCAATAATGTTTATTTACTTTGCTCGTTTGGTTCAGCGTTCGACGGTTCGTTTGGTTCTTTTTGCTTCCGTCTATGCGCGTCTCTATTCAACGTATCTGATCGTAGTCATCCCTTGGTTGCCACCCCTCAGTGTCAAGTTGGTAAACAAAGCAAATCCGTTCATAAGCTGTGCATGACTCTCTTGTAACGACAGTACCTAGTTGTTCATTTTTTCGTTTCATACCTTTGATAATAAGTTCCATTTTATTTGCCATGATATTCAATAGCAATATATTATTATATTAATATATTAATTCATTTCGTATCGCAGAAGTTGAAAAATAAGAAACAGACGATTCAATAGCAAATCTATGATGTTGTAAGATTTTCCCAGTTGATTTGTTTTGATTAAATAATTGATAACGGCTTAATAATAATAAAACGCAGATAATACGTATTTGTCTCATAATCACAAAGTTATTCCTACCCATTCCTTTCTTGAGCTGCGTTCGGGCGCGGCCGGCGCTGGTATTGCCTAGTTTGAAATCACCAGTTTTTATACATTGAGGATGATTTCTAATCCCAAGCATTGTCTATTGGTTCTCTGTGTAGTTACAGCTGATCTGGCAATAACAGAGTAGCAACCGTGGGTGGTCAATCATACTCATGCTGATAATCACGAAGTTATTTTCGAAAAAAAAAAGAATTATATTTCTCTCAGATTTCAATACTATCTGTTTACGTCATAAAATAACAGTAAACACTGGTTCGATTTTGACAGTTCAAATTGGTTCGAAAATCATTAAGCTGGGTTTACACTAGGCAAGTCAAATGATCAACTCAGTTGAATTCAATTGGCTTGAAAAGTTGAGCCTGGTTCAACTTTTTTCAATTCAAGTGAGTTGATCAAGTCAGTTGAATGGCATGGTTTACACGTTCAATTCGCGTTCAAGTCAGTTGAATTCAACTGACTTGATCAATTGACTTGCCCTGTCTAAATCCAGCCTAACGGAACTTTTTTTCCTTGATTTGTTTTCCGTCGATATTGTTTTCCGTGCTAAGCACACGGCAAATGAGAACGACCCAAATTTGAGTTTAGTTCACCCAAAATCGCCAAAAGTACAGGAACTCAGCGATGAGTAAAATTTTTCTCATGGTTTCCTGTGGAAAACCTAAAAAATCTGCCGGAAAATGAGAAAATTGACGAAAATTTTATTCAATCTCGAAGTAGTACCAATCTTTACTTTTCTCAAATTCGAGAATTTTTCCCTGAAAAATCCTGGAAAAACCTGGGAAAACATGAGGCAAATTTACTCATCGCTGAGTTCCTGCGTTTTCCAAATTTGGGTCGTTCTCATTCGCCGTGGACCAATGCTACCGACGCCAGGGAGGCAGCTCCCACACTCATGAATCGGGGACCAACGGCTTTACTTCCCTTGCGAAGGAAGGCGTGATCAGAGATGTTATGCCTCAGAACATTCCGACGGCGCCAACTGGGATTGAACCCAGGCCTGCTAGGGTGAAAGGAAATCACGCAACTCTATACTTTCAGCTCCTCATCTATCGTATAAAATGACCACTTTAAGTATGTTATTTGAAACTTAGCATTTTCAACTACACACTTATAGCGAATTCGTTTATTATTCAGTTCCAACCTGGATCGGGTATCAAGATTGGGTCTGCTTGTTTGCTGACAAACGTCAGTTTGCTCGTTTGTTTTTAAAACCTAGCTCAGGTTGAGGTTCGCACTGACAAAAAGTTCGGTTTCGCACTGGGTTGGAACTGGTTCCAACCCCGATAATAAACAAATTCGCTATTAGAAATACCTAATCTTACATGTGACGGAATCCATCTTTGGCATAAAGTATGAGACGTAAACAAACATATCATGTAAAATTAAGTGCTCCGAGACTGAAAACTTCGTAAGTACGTATGATTGAGCTGAATTTTGCGTCTATTATGACTCAATTTTATGACAAAATTGACGCTCGTATATGTCAGTCTCAGATAACCTAAATTTACATTAATTTTTCTAAGTGTGCATGTAAAATCGTTAACTTCACGCAGAAGTAATACAAACATAAATAAAGTATTAATTTTATTTATTTCGGGCCTAAATTTTTATCATTTTATCACAGTATTGTTCAAAATCATCACTTAATTAAATGACCGGATAAACTAACCGTCCGGAATTTGGCCTCCTACCGTAACGTGTTTTGTTTTATAACCCTTCATATTTGTATTTTTTCCACCCTAAAGCTAGGTTTAGACTAGGCAGGTCAAATGATCAACTCAGTTGAATGCAATTGGATTGAAAAGTTGAGCCTGGTTCAACTTTCTTCAATTCAAGTGTGTTGATCGAGTCAGTTGAATGGCATGTTTTACACGTGCAATTCGCGTTCAAGTCAGTTGAATTCAACTGGCTTAATCAATTGACTTGCCCTGTCTAAACCCAGCTTAACGCGATCACAAATGCTCGAAAACAACATCCCATGATCTAATCAGTCGCCTTCAACTATCTCGCAGGCACACTTCGAAGCTCGATGCACGATGGAAACGTGGCTGGTTATCGGCGTATCAGGCGTTACCAACGGAGGCAAGACGACGTTGGCCAAATCCCTCGAGCACTACTTCACCGATCATGTGAACAAGATCATCTTCAAGGAGAACATCACCATGAATAAGGTAGCGCTACTGAGCCAGGATGACTACTTTCTTCCCGTGGACAGCCCCAAGCACAAGGTCATCGAAAAGCTGGGTCATATCAATTGGGAGATTCTGTCCTCGATCGATACGGACAAAATGTGTCATGACATTATGAAAATCCTGGGTCACAAGTTCATTCTGTACAACTGCCATCAACTGAGCAAAAGCGAAGGTGAGAACAACATTGCCGAGCAGGTTGATCCGGTAACCGACGAGGATAATATCTTTGCCGATCACTTTCTGAGCAACTATCTGAACAAGTACGACGACGGGTCGGCTGAGATCAACCAAAGAACTACCAATCTCATCAAAAAGTCCAAAAATGATTCATTCCAAAACATGAATATCAAGCTGAACGTGCTGATTATAGAGGGTTTCCTGATATTCAATCATCCGTTTACATTGGATTTGTGTAACGTCAAATTCCATATACACCTGCCGTATGAAAAGTGTTACGCGAGGAGGATTGAGCGAGTATATGACCCTCCCGACGTGGTGGGGTACTTTGAGATGTGCGTATGGCCAATGTATGAGAAACATTTCAAGGAATTCAAGGATCGTCCGGATATGTTCATGCTGAACGGAGAGGTGCCTAAGGAGAACATTTTGAACTATGTCCTGAACTGTATCAAAGATTTGCTGTGAGCAGAAAAGGAGAAGGGGGAAAAGTAGCGAATGATCAATGGGTAGCGTGCAGACGCGGAAAACGGTTCCTTCTAAATATAGTATACATTTTCTCTATTCAATGTAAACCAACATTATGAGATATTCTACCTGCGAGTAGTATTTTGAAGCCGTAATTTTTTATACAAATTTTAATCAATTAAACAGGAATTACGATAACACTCTTGGTGCATTTGTTTCATTTCAAGCCCACAAGACAGGTTAACTATGCTCAAATTAAACCGAAAATAATTGTGAAGGTGTATTTTAATGCTGTTGTTGCTGATGACGCTAAACAACATATTGTTGTACCGTGCGGGACCGAAATCCGTGTACCACCGAAATTCGTACACCCTGTTGAATTTGTATGTATCATAACAATGTAAATATTACACATGAATACAGATTCATGTTCATTCATGCATTAGCTTGATTACGCCAACAATTAAGCAGTAGGTCATGAAAATAAAATTAGAAAAATAAAAACCTAATCACGTGTAGGGCTTCCCGAACAAAGTCTGAGATCAAATTGAAATCTAAACTTGTTGTTGTGATTTCGCTGATAATCACCCCTATTCTGTATTTCGTTTCGAACGAAATTCTCATACAAAAAAATATTTTTTTGTATGAGAATTTCGTTCGAAACGAAATACAGAATAGGGGTGAATGATTGCACAGGTAGCAGTCGTTTTGGTCGTTTTAACGGTTAAAATATCAAAATTGAGAGCAAAAAAATCTTCCTATGACATCACAATGAAAACTATTTTTGCTATCAGTGAGAGCAAACTGAAAACTCAATTTGAAATATTTTTTTCCTGTTGAATAAGAAATGCTCTTCCCGGAAGCTACACCTAAGATGGCAACCCCATCACGGCGGATAGGAGACCTTAGGCCAACCACCTACTGTCTCTGAAACCTTTACAATTGTTACAGAAACCAACAGAGAAAGACATCGAACTGATTTAACGGCAATGACTTTTAGCGCAAAACAACGGACACGAATTGGATCATGGAATGTATTGACGTTAGCCCAGTAGGGTAAACTGGCACAACTCGCCAACGAGGCGCGACGCATGAAGCTAGAAATCCTGGGACTGAGTGAGGTTCGTTGGCCAAACTTTGGAGAACACAAACTGCCGTCGGGACAGGTACTACTATACTCTGGTATTCGAGGTGAAAACGCTCCCCGCCATCGTGGAGTTGGTCTCCTACTTAGCGTCCAGGCAAGTGCTGCGCTCATCAAGTGGGAGCCTGTTAATGAGAGGATAATCGTTGCCAGATTTAGAACACGGGTTCGTAACCTTAGAATAATCCAATGTTATGCGCCAACCGATGATGCCGAGCTACAGGACAAGGAGAATTTTTACAGTCAACTGAATGCCGTCGTGGATAAGGTTCCAAAGGGTGACATCAAGATCTACACTGGCGACTTCAATGCGAAGATCGGCTCCGACAACACGGACTATGAGCGTGTCATGGAACGCCATGGTCTCGGCGAAATGAGCGAGAACGGTGAGCTGTTTGCAGAATTTTGTGGCAATAACGACATGGTGATCGGGGGCTCGCTCTTCCCCCATCGGCCAGTGCACAAAGTCACGTGGGTTTCCCGTGATGGACATACCGAGAATCAGATCGACCACATCTGCATCAGCCGAATATGGAGACGGAGCCTTCTTGATGTCCGGAATAAACGCAGCGCCGACATCGCGTCTGACCATCACCTTCTAATCGGTGAACCCGAGGATGCCAGTGAAGGACACGACTGGACAATTGCTTACCGACCCCACTGACCAGCTGAAACGCTGGTTTGAGCACTTCGAACAACTTCTTCAAGTTTCAACGGCCAACCAGCCATCAACATCTCGGCATGATCCGCCTAGGGTGCGGCGCATCACTCGCGTCAATTCCGAGGCCCCATCATTGCAGGAGATTGAAGCAGCTATCCGAAGCTTGAAATCCAACAAGGCTCCAGGGGTCAATCGCATATCAGCAGAGATGCTCAAAGCTGACCCCATGCTATCCGCACAAATGTTGCATCAACTATTCTGTAATATCTGGGACACAGCGACTTTTCCGGCCGACTGGATGCAGGGCATCTTAGAAGGTCCCAAAGAAGGGGGATCTGACTGTGTGCGACAATTGGCGAGGCATCATGTTACTGTGTATTGTTCTCAAAATTCTGTGCAAAGTTATCCTGAATCGGATACTGGAGAAGATCGACGTGACTCTCCGACGGCAGCAGGCAGGATTCCGTGCCGGAAGATCTTGTGTGGACCATATTGTCACGCTCCGCATCATCCTGGAGCAGGTCAATGAATTCCAAGAGTCCCTTTATTTGGTATTCATTGACTACGAAAAAGCTTTCGACCGTCTCAATCACGAGAATCTGAGACGCAAGGGAGTCCCGGATAAAATCGTCAACCTCATCGAAGCGCAGTATGAGGCTTTCACGTGCAGAGTTCTGCATAACGGAGCCTTGTCCGACCCTATCCGGGTAGTCGCTGGTGTGAGACAAGGATGTATACTGTCACCGCTACTGTTTCTCATCGTAATCGACGAGATCATGATAGGTGCAATTGACCGTGTACCGAACCGTGGGCTGCTTTGGCAACCTATCACCATGGAGCATCTCAACGACTTCGATTTGGCTGATGATGTTGCTCTACTAGCACAACGGCGCTCTGATATGCAGAGTAAGCTCAATGGCCTAGCCAAACGCTCCTCTGCGGCGGGTCTCACCATCAACGTCAACAAGACCAAATCGTTGGATATAAACACGGGCAACTTTACGGTAGCGGGGCAAGCAGTGGAGAAGGTCGAAAGTTTCCAATATCTTGGCAGCCAAATAGCGTCGGACGGCGGGACCAAGAGCGACATAGGTGCACGAATCAAGAAGGCTAGGGCTGCCTTTGCGAGTTTACGAAACGTATGGAGATCCAACCAGATAAGTCAACGCACCAAAATCCGAATTTTCAACTCGAACGTGAACTCTGTGTTGTTATATGCCAGCGAGACGTGGTGTGTATCAGCGGAGAACACTCAAAAGCTGCAGGTCTTCATCAACCGATGCCTGCGGTATATAATTCGTGCCTGGTGGCCTCACAACTGGATCTCGAATGCCGAGCTCCATCGTCGATGTCATCAGAAGCCGATAGCAACAGAAATTCGAGAGCGAAAGTGGAGGTGGGTCGGCCACACACTTCGACGGGGCGGAAACGAAATCTGCAAGCAAGCGCTGGATTGGAATCCAGCAGGACATCGCAGCAGAAGCCCAGGGGCTCATGGCGGCGGAGCCTCAATAAGGAAATTAAGCAAGTCGATAGAAATCTGACCTGGTCCCAGGTCAAGGCAAAAGCGAGCAGCCGCCCAGGATGGAAGTCTTTCACGTTGGCCCTTTGCACCGCTGGTGGTGCACAGGACCCTTAAGTAAGTAAGTAAGATAACAAAACAATTATTCAATTTGGTGTTATGCTAAGGCAATGAAAACAAACCCGCAACAACAAATTTTTGTAGAGCAAATGTACAGCAAAATTAAATCAAAATTTGGCATCAAATTTGTCAATTGCGTAAACTGAAATCAAATTATTATTTCAGTTTGATGTTGATACAGTGGGTGCAAAAAGTATTCGTCTAGCTGCATGCTTTTAACAAAATGGCTTTTAAAATCATGTTAGGGGAAAAATAAATAAAACTAGTGTTCAAATCTGATAGAAGATTATTTCCCAAATCTGTTTCATTTAAAATCAACACAAACACATTCGATTTGCGATAACACAAGAAATATATAATTATGTTTAACTGGTAGTCTTGCGTCTAAAGTATTCGTCTACATACGTTTTTATTCAATGTTGTCTTGAGAAGAAAAGCAAAAAGTAGATATTAATACTTAGTTGGGTTTCCCTTTGAATCTATAACTGCTTGCAACCTTCGTGGCATGGATCCAACCAAATTGGTTGTGACGGAGGATGGAATGTTGTCCCATTCTTCTTTCAAAGCTTGTTTCAATACATTTTTATTTGAAATATGCCTTTTACTGATTTCATCATCCAGTTGTGTTAGCCGTGTGAAGTTCGAACGTGATATCACTATGGTAATGATCTTCATCGTTTGGATGTTAAAACATGAATGTCGATTTATTCGTACTCTTTCTTTTACATTGCAGTTTCCTACTGGAGGAACTTGGAGTCAATTATGTATTTGTTATTTACTGATTTGGTTGTTCGACTGGTTTTATGGAGATTTCGTTTTTTTGGCTTTCTCAGTCTAGGGTAATTCAAACAGTTAGTTTTGCATTGCCCCTTGCAAAACTAACTGTTTGAATTACCCTAGACTGAGAAAGCCATAAAAACGAAATTTGTTATTTACTCGATCACCAATCAGTGATCGATGTAAAAGAGAGAGAAAGAGATAGAGAGAGATAGAGAGAACCTAATGGAGAAGGCCGTAAGCATCGAGTGCGCTTGACAACGACACTTCGAATGCGTCGTTCTAGAAATGTAATACGAGCAGGACACTTTTGTGCCATGTCGTAATTGATTGGAAACTGCTGAGGGTCTTCGAACTGCTTTATGCAGTCATTTGCATTTGTTGCATAAGCATTTCGAAGGCATGATATTTATTGGTTTGACGCAGCATGGTGCCGGTTGTATGAATGCTTTTATGTTACTAGGTGGGATTTTACAGCATGTGCCCCACAGTATCTTCCAAAGATGTTCAATTGGGTTGATATCTGGGCTCTGTGGGGGCGTTTTAAGTTGTGTTGGAGTATTATATAGCAGGCACGGCTTAGTATTATGAGCATTTTTTTTCCCGCCATACCGTGCGTCGGCCATCTGATCTAAATATGTTATATTTGCTTTCATCCAAAAATATGACACGATTCCAAAAGTCTTCATCCTTCAAATGGTGTTCCTTGGCAAAATCAAGTCGATTCTTACGGTTTGTTTCATTCACTCAAAATTTCTTGCGAGCTACTCGGCCATGATACCCATATTTTGCAGGTATTTCTAACTGTACTGGTACATACTATACCTTGATTCCTCTTCGTTCTAACTCACTAGCAAGCTTTGGTGCATTGGTTTCTTTATTTCCCGAACAATAAATCGCTCATCTTGTTGGTCAACGTCCGAGGACGACCACTCCGTGGTTTATTTTGAAAGGTTTTTGTTGTGCATAAGCGATCAATAATCGATTGAACAGTCGAACGGGGTCTGCCTATAAGCGAAGACATTAAATCAAGAAGACTGGCATCTCTTCCATTTCCTCATACGAACGCTATGAGACAGGTACAATCGCGTCATCTGCCGCTCAAAGGTAAATGCTTCGAACGAATTTGATAGCAAAGAGTACATCCTCAGACGAAGGGTTTGTGTATTCGCTCATTTTTCTATGCGTTGCTTCCACCTTCACTCAAGCGCAGCACTACTGTACCTGTCACTTGGATTCTGGCAAAGTTGCCAGTCTTCTTGATTTGTTGTCTTCGCTATAAGCCTGGATATCACGTACGCTGACTTGCACTCTGTATGAAGACGCAGAATAAGTCTCCGTTCGCTCTGGGTCGTCTCCTTTCTTTTCCGGCCCATATTGCTAGCTTTTCTACCACAGTGACTATACCTTCCTCAGATAGCTTTCAAATCAACAATACGCAGTGTCCTGCCATTTAGCACTCTACGCCGAAGTACTACAAAAATGCGTTAAAAGAGGTTTTGGCAGTTTTACATTTCAATGCAACGAATACTCTTAATGTGGATGAATACTTTTTGAGCATGTACAAAGAACAAAGAACTATCCAGTAATCGTATTCTTGTAACCAAAAATAGACTTCCGTTATTAATTTTTAATAATTAAGATTTATTGGCTCATTTTCTACTTTATGTAAACACTAATGTTTTTTCCTTGTCCCCAAAACACTGAAAACGAACCCAGTTCCAAGATATATGCAGCTAGACGAATAATTTTTGCACTCAATGTATCATAACTTGACTTCAATTTGTTGTCATTTTGATGCTGGAGTTTGCTTGGGTTTGCTGTCAATCGGTTGCGTACTTCCATTTGTTAAGCGTATTTAAGTTTTGCAAATAGTTTCCTGAAGGTCGATTGGAAAGTTAAGTGTTTATCATTTTATATCTCAATTCCAAGCAATGGATCATTCAAATGGTATTTATTTATCAAAATTACTACTGTACGGATTTAGATCCATATTTAAGAGCTGAGTTTAAAGCTGACACATGTGCATTAACAATAACGATTCTACTTTATCCAATGGTTTTCAGCAGATCATGGAAGCTAAATATGCGCCGGAGGATTTGGAGAAGGCTGTGGCAATGGTGTGTGCGGGAAAATCTTACCGGGAAGTATCCAGGGATTTTACCGTTCACCATAAGAGATGCCGTATTAAATCGTTTACGGACAAGGAAAAAAGGAACGATTGTGCAATGGGGGCTTTCGATGGCCGTGGCAAGTTTTGCTGTAGACAAAAAACAAGTGGGAACCTATGTAATTTGATAATAGCCTCATCCATTATTCGTCACTTATGTTCCAAATCATTGATGGCTACATACTTTTAAATATAATGGTTCTCTCTTGGGTTTTAAATTTGAATTCGTGTTGATAGGTTATCTCATGTGTCGGAAAATTGGCGGAATCTTTCCATAAGGAAAAAGCGTTTAAGGAAACAGTCCCAACTAGCGGCTGGATGAGGTGGTTTTTGAAGCGTCACTCTGAGCTAGCAAAGAGAACGACCAACAATCTTAGAAAAAGGAGAGCAATAACTGAGGGTGGTGCGAGGGAATGGTTTTTCAACGTTCAAGCACACCGTGGACCCCCGGTAATATGACCGGTTTTAATCTGAACACTTTTTAATTTGCACGGCGTGCAAACTAAAAATTGCCTAAACGTCATTTTGCACATGGAACGGAGTAAAGCGAAATGGAACATTGCAAAACGGAACGCAGAATCAAAACAAAATAGCAAATAAGGCAACCAGAAACACGCTGATAGGGTTACTAGAAGTTCAAATTAAAAATGAACCCCGTTAATATGAATGCGGTGTCGTTCAGATTAGCGGGGGTCCACGGTATTTGGAGGAAAATAACATTGAAGATGTCCTGTCAAATCCTACAAGGATCTTCAATATGGATGATACTGCCTTCTTTTTGGTGCCACGTAAGCAACGAGTCCTTGCAGAAAAGCATTCAATAGCAATTCAAGCCTTGTCTGCGAACTGTGACAAGGAGAACTACACGGTTTTAACAACAATCAATACGAAACTAACGATTTTAAATTGGCTCACCACTTTAGTAGCCTATTGGTCCCAAGCAAACGATTAACGTACCCTATTCTAGTTGAAATTCTATTACTACACTATGTTTGTTTTGATTCGCTATGAAAGTTTGACAGATAACATCAGGGGTGTGTGGATTCATGCAGAACATGCAGGGGTGAGTGAAATAGCTTGGGACTGCTTGGGACCGGTGTTCTGGTACTGAGTGAGCCAAAAATAATAATGATTTTCTTCGGGACCCAGTGGTCTTAGAGTTACCTCTATGGTTTTAATCTCGGGTTCAGCTGCTGGCAATCTTGCACCTCCATTAGTTTTGTTTACCTATAAATCCAGGATTCCTGCCGATTTGACTCCGGTTGGATGAATTCAGACATATTCTTCGAGTTTATCTCGAAGGTGTTCTATCCGTGGGCTGTTAAACTCTAAATTACATTCCACATAGTTTTATTTGTTGATGGCCATTCATCACACGCTACGTTCGAGACGGTGGTGTTCTACAAGCAGAAGAACATAACATTGGTAATGCTTGTTCCGAATACCACCCACGTGATGCAACCACTCGATGTAGCTTTTTTCTCCTTGATTTGTTTTCCGTTGATCTTATTTTCTGTACTGAGTAATGCTACCGATTCCAGGGAGGCAGCTCCCACACCTGGACACTACCTATCGACCCATCACATCAACTCATAGACCGGGGACCAACGGCTTCAGAAGGAAGGCGTGATCAGAGATGTTATGCCTCATAACATCCCGGCGGCACCGACTGGGATTGAACCCAGGCCTTTTGGGGTGAGAGGCAATCACGCTTAGCACTACACCACCGGCACCACTTGAATTTAATTCTAATAGTAACAGGCCTTCCATTCAAAATTTTCAAATTAGGTGACCTTATACCAATATCCTTAATTAAATTCATTTTTTAAAAATAAGTTCCAGTAATTCAGAACTGAGCTGCCCACTATACGATAGGTCGCTTTGACAGCAACCTTCTTTCTATTCGAGATGTCGACTTAAGGAAGCCATTAACATCAAATAGCACTAGTGATTTTTGTCGATTGAGATACGATAGGTTTTGTCATTAATAACAATTTTCATTCAACATGTTTGTCAAGTTAAAGCAAGAAATAAGATGTAAAGTTGCATAGTAGCGTCACCTGGTGAGTGAATTTTGAGCTGTCCATTATCCAATAGGTCTTATTCATTAAAAATTAAACTTTCTATCTAGTCAAGATGTCAATTTAAGCAAATAATTTCAAGCTGAACATTGCATTAGGTCCTAAGTAACATTGATTCTCTTCATCGACTTTCTCTTTCGTTTATAACTTGAGCACATAACCGTTTCTTGATCTGGTTGACGTATTAGATGTTACATAAAAGTTTCTTTTATCGATCTGTGAGCTGAAAATAAGTGGAAATATCTTTACATGGCCGTTGGGATGCAAAGAGAAAGTCTACGAAGAGAATTTGTCAATGTTACTTAGGACCTAATGCAATGTTCAACTTGATTTGTCGCCTAATGGCATACTAGTGCTACCTGTAAGACGAATTCTGAGCTGAACTGTTATCCTTTCAATAGGCCATATCGATCTGAAAAGTTTTGATGAAGCTTGCAACCTAGTGATGTCATGGTAAATTTGGAGCTGGTTACTCTTTTAGAATTACCATTTGGACCCTTAAAAAAATAAAAAGTCCTGTTTTTTCAATAATTGGTCACACCATACCAGTCCAATCCACCAGAACATCACTGAACATTTCACTTAAAATCTGCTAGAATATGACGAAAATCGAGGAAAATTTACCCCGTCTATACGGCCGATAAAAGGAACTCAATACCTGAGTCGAATTCAACTCAAAATTGCAATTCTTTGCGTAGTGCCATTGGGCACTGCAGAAGTACCCGTTGAACAAATTCAAAGTGAGCGCCGTTTAAATGCAATTTTAGCTATTCAAATTAAAAAAAGGGTTCTACGGGATTCATTAAGTTCATGGAAGGAAAAATATACTTATTCACTGAGTAACACCAGTTTATGCAATTTTGAATCAAATTCGACTCAATTTTTAGTTACAATCATTGGCCACGTACTGTATGCTCATACAGTAAAATTTTCCCTTAACTCAAGTAGATTTTGAAGGAAAGTCGAGGAAAGTTTTACTCACTCAGTGAGTAATCCGACTTTCTAATAATTTGAGAAAATTCTACGAAATTTTGAGTTTACCTCACGTATGATGTATAACGCTGTGACAACCACCACATCCACAGACGATCTGACACAGAACGTATCTCTCTGTTCACTCGATAGTCATAGCAAGCAAACACAATTTTAAATGATATACTAATTATACATTAAATCTCAATCAAATGGTGTGAAATTAAGGGTACACGACGTTAGGCATACGGACGTTAGGCATACGGACGTTAGGCATAATGTACGATAGGCATAATGGACGTTGGGCATAAAGGACGTTAGGCATAATCTACCCGATGAATTCCAGAAGGATGATAATGGGGACCGTCTATTGATTGCTGACTTCGGTGACAATAATGAAAGAGCCTTAATTTTTGGAACTCATGAAAACTTGCGACGTCTTAGACAGGCAAAGTATTGGGTTACAGATGGTACGTTTGCCACAGTTCCTTGTTTGTTTCGGTAACTCGTCACTGTTCATGGAAGTATCGCTCCTTTACATCAGCAGACGTTTCGGCTAGTTTTCATTCTGATGAAAAAAAAAAAAAAAAAACAGAATCGTTGTATCGAAAAGTATGGCAGGAAATCCTGGCATCAGCAGGTATGTTTTTTTGTTATTGAATGAAAAACCACAGAATTCACCATTCTTCATTTGGCATCATATTTTATTTAACCTTAGCTGTTTTTTTATGTTATTGAATGAAAAATCACAGAATTCATCATTCTTTATTTCATGAGCTGTTCTTTGAGGAAAACCTTTTCTTCTTTGACAATTGCAATATGTGTGTAAGAATATATTACAACAAATGTGTGTTTTTTATTTCTAGATGTGATTGATTTCAAGATGTAGTTCAAAACTATGCTGAGTTTTCACTGCCAGATTACTTAACCGCTATCGCTACTAATCTTGGATCTAAGTAAATATGTAGCTACGTCACTTATGATTTGATAAATAATGGATTCCAAACTCTGATTATTAAATAAACTATGTTTGTTTAACTTGTATCATGTTTTATTCAACGCTTAGTTTAGTTTAAGCATTGTTTACCATGCTCGAAACAGGTTTCTAGAGTTACACAGCAGCAAGGTATTTTATGCCTAACGTCCATTATGCGTAACGTATATTATGCCTAACGTCCATTATGCCTATCGTCCGTATGCCTAACGTCCGTATGCCTAACGTCCGTATGTCTAACGTATTTATGCCTAATGGGGTACACTCGTGAATATAATTGAAATCCATCAATAAATGGTCAAGTTATAAACGTTTAAAACCTAACACTATTTCTTCAGTCAGTTTTTTCATTTGCACCCGAGGGGGGTGACACATCTAAATCTCAATTTTAGATGCTCAACAAATCTCACACTAGCGAATCAATCTTCGAAAAATCTTCTTTCATTTGTCGCATCTACTTGCATCGCGCATCATCTTTTTGCAGGAAATCTTCAGAATCATCATCAATCTTCTTTCTATCTAAAGGGCGAACACGAAATTATTTCGACACATTCAACAGGGCATAACTTTTTTACCATTGGCTAAAAATCAACCAAATTTTGCACACTTTCTCATTGATGTGTATTGTGTACATGCTGTCAAACTCGAAGTCGTGTTTTCGATTCAACGAAAATGGAGGTGAACCAACGCGAGTTGAGAGAACAAATTCTTTCCAAACACCTGGAATTTCCTGACCTGTCGCACCGGCAGTTGGGAAAAATGTTGAACATTCACCATTCAACCGTCTCCAGAGTGTTGAAGCGGTTCCAGGAGCGGTTGACGTTGGACCACGGCAAAGGAGCTGGAAGAAAACCGGGATCGGAGAACAAAAAAAGGGAGGGAAAGGTGAAGCGGATGATTAAAGCAAATCCCAACGTCTCAAGCCGTGATTTGGCTAAAAAGATCGGCATGTCGCAGAGCTACGTCCAGAATGCAAAGAAGAGAGCTGGACTACATACATACAAGGTACAGAACTTCCCAAACCGCGATAAGTGGCAACAATCGACGGCTAAAACTCGGGCACGGAAGCTCTACGAGAAGATGCTGACAAAATATGGCTGCTGTGTGATGGACGACGAAACGTATATAAAAGCCGATTTTAAGCAAATTCCGGGGTTGGAGTTTTTCACCGGCAAGAGCATGTTCGATGTGGACGACAAATTTAAGAAGAAGAAAATGTCGAAGTTCGCCTACAAATATCTCATTTGGCAGGCCATCTGCTCTTGCGGACTGAGGAGTGAGCCTTTCGTGACAAAGGGCACAGTAAATGGCGAGATCTACAAATCTGAGTGCCTCGAGTAGCGCCTTTTGCCGTTCTTGCAGCAGCTAGACGAAGCTCCGCTATTTTGGCCAGATTTGGCATCATGCCACTATTCTAAAAGTGTCCTGGAGTGGTATGAGGCCAATTCTGTCCATTTTGTTCCAAAGGACATGAATCCGCCAAACTGTCCGGAGCTGCGCCCGGTGTAGCAGTACTGGGCAATAATGAAGCGGGAACTTTGGAAGAGCAAGAAGACAGTCAAAGACGAGAAGGACATGTTAAGAAAATGAAAAAAAAAACTGAGAAACTGGTACCGGATGACTCTGTAAAGACTTTGATGGAGGGCATCAAGCGAAAATGCGTTCAATTTTACACTCAAGGCTCCATCGATTAACTTTTCTTTTGATTTTTGAACATTATCTCGATACGTGTAGTAAAAAAGTTGTACTATAGGGTGTCCTAGAAAGTATCAGCACACTTTCAACTCACCACCATTTCCGCCCCGATGATGTTTATCAGCTGTTCATCGATGTGTGTGGTTGTTTACATATTGCTCAACAAGTTTCTGTGTGCAAAGTGCATTCTTTTTTTTACAAAATCATCAAAATACGAGGCATTTCTTCGGAAAAGCGCAAACAGATCGTACACAAATTGTGCACTATTCCCATCCTATCAATAAAAAAGTTGGTGAAAATGGAGAAAGTAAGTATCGGAGCAGTCCGAAGAAGTTACCTTTGAGGACACACCGAAATCTGGCCATAAACCGGGATCGGAGAACCGAAAACTGATCCGGAAGATTTTCCATGCTTCCGTCAATAAGAAAAAATGCCTCTGTTCGAGATTTGGCCCCAATAAACTAAGAACATCGAAGAGTAACGTCCAACGTGCAAAGGCAAGAAACGGGCTGAAAACGTTCAAGAAGCAGAATAATCTGAAATGGAGTCAGAAGCACGTTGCATCCGTCAAACCAAGGGCTCGGAATCTATATGATAGCCTGCTGTGTGGAAAATTGGCGTGTGTTATCATAGATGAAGAAATATACGGAAAATGTTACTACAAGAAGCTTCCGGGACAATACTACACAGTCCGTAATGGTCAGGAAGTTGACGATGTTGATAAGTCAATTTTACCAAAAATGTTGATAAGAAGGCCATGGTTTGGCAAGCGATGTGTAAGTATGGCTAGTTTTCAAAGCTATTTGTGACGAAGGAGACAATTGACACTGAAATTTAAGTTCGGGAGTGTTTAAATCAGCGTCTGTGGCCCATGATCCGTCAACATGATGGCTCAGTACTATTTTGGCCTGATTTGGCGTTAATGCACAACTCGATAGAGACGGTTGCTTGGTACAAAGCATACAATGAAATGACCAATACGTGACAAAAGAGATGAATCCTCCGAATTGTCCGGATGCCCGGCCAATCGAAACTTTTTGGGCCCTTTCCAAGGGATATCTGCGAGAACACTTTAAGACAGCGAAATCGATCGAGGAATTTGAAAAATACTGGACAAAACTGGTCAAAATTATCGCCAAGGAAAAAAAATCACATTTTTCTTACTTTAAATCAATCCCGAGAAACAACTGGTTTTATATGTTTGGATTCTAAGTGGACCAGCCTTTACTCTTATTTGATTATCGTAAACAAAATCAACATGCATCAAACAGAGGATGATATTGGCGTTGACGAGAGCTCTGTAACTCTTTACTGCTATGGGGAAATTGCATGTGTGACTGTCAGTTTATGTGTGAAACATAGCGTGCTTTTTTCTTATTCTCTCACTTCCTCACCAAATCCTATAAGAAACTGTCAAAATTCGTGTGAAAAATCGGCGAATTACAAGCTTTGGATGAGGTAGCTCTAATATCATGTTAACAAAACTCACCAATTACAATTCTCACCAAACGTGGTGAGTTTGAGCTTCAAGATATTTGTTGTACACTCGAACATGAACCGAAACTTCCATCACTGCTGGCAGTAGTAACTTCGTGTCTGTCATCTGTGAAGAGTAAAAAGAGATTGCAAACTATAATTTCTCTTTCTATGAAAACGATATACAACGGAATCATTTTTGTGCTGAGTTAACTCGTAGGAGTAATTTTACATGTTGTGAATAACCTCGCAATATCAGAGGAGTTTGTAAAATCAATACCTTACTTGATATTTTATTCCAATTTACGAGTGATTATTTCGAGTCCTTGAGAGCGAAAACAAAATTTGAGTGAAGATTATGCCATTACTGTCTACAACAGAAGATTCGCAAAGGGGATGCTTTTTCGATTTCTGAAATTTAAGTGCTTAGTTTAAGCTTTATTGAAGTCATAAATAAAAGACAAATATTAAACAATAACAAGCTAATTTCTATAAGGGGCCAACCTCCCAATGAGTGTAAGATCCATATGGCTGATCTAACAGCTTCATATCAGTGATGCAAAATATCATGGCACTCACTCGACACTCGGCAACGCATCAACCGACAATCGCTGACAGAACGTTTTGTCATGGCAAACAACAATCACAAGTAATGGTCGCTGCTCACAGGCAAAACGTAACACTCGCTGCTGATGATGTAAAGCACAACGAAAAAAATGAAGACTCCTGCAGTACGATGATGAGAAAAAGCGAAACGACAGAAGAAAATGAAAACAATGCCTACGAGTTCCAAGTTCGTCTCGGCACGCGCGACTGCGTGAGTTACAAACAATGCTGGCAAAATTAAGTGGAAGCTGCTGGGCTACTCACCATTACACTCACATAAGCAAGCAAAGCAGCAACTGGTTCAAAACGAGCACAGATGAGTGTCGTGATTGTCGGGAACGACCCGATCGGTGATAGATCACCACCGAAGGCGACATTCACCAATTGCTTTTTACTTCTTTCGTCAACTTGATGGATGGTCATTGGTCATGGAGAGTGCTGCGACAAGCACATTGATAGGAATGAACTAAGCTTTACTACCATCAGCTGTTTGACGATCGGGATTGTAATAGGTCGCAACTCTGGATCAAACAGCAAATCATCATAAGTCTTCACACTGTTAGAACCATTTCGGACAGTAAAAATAAGTAGTAATTGAACTCGAAATTATGCCACAAAGGATTGGAGCTCAATCATCATTAAGATTAAGGTACCACCACACATAACTAATAACAAAACTCTACCGCCAAACTGCATTGAGGTTGAAGCCCTGAACAACAACAGAAATACTTACATTGTCTTCTTATCTATATTCTGGACCTCTTCTGTTTTTTTTTTTCAGCCAAGAACATGAATTTTACTTTAATCACACGCTTGGGTTGTACCTTAGATTCATTTTTATTTCAGATAAGGAACACAAACCAAACAGAAAGATCATTAAAAGTGAACCAGTGTTCAGAGCACCATTCAACCCTGTTCCATTCGCAATAGATAAGAACTGGTAGAATCTGTAGCGCCGTGTAGGCAACCTTCCAAGAAGCTCAGACACCGAAACAGTCGCATCCAGTGAAAGCTGACCATTATTGACGTGAAATGAATGCTTCTTGCCATGTTATCACTTGTTACTGTCTGTTTTCGATATCAATTTTGGAGAAGTAGAATGTTCGTCATTTTCTTTTCACAAACCACAGTCGTTAGTCATTATCGGAAGTTTGTACCAAGTCAATGTGTGGCGGGTAGTCGTAATTAGAATGTTTTCAAACCACTTGAGGAGCAGTTTTGTGCTGGTGCTTGTATTGGTCTTCCTACCGATAAGTTTGAATGCCGCGGATGCGATTTGCGAACGGATTGACTTTAACGATTTCACGTCCTACAAGATTCGACAATGCTCGGAGGGTGGAAAGGAAATAATGCGTCTGTCTGCCTACGTGGGATCCTCCAAATTTGAACCATACAGAGAGAATGTGCAATACTTCTTGTCGAATGTTGGTCCCGGTGTTAGTTGTATCGAATCGATTGACAGTTTCTTTGTGAATTCCTTTACGGAACTACGGATGATGTATCAGTTCTTGTTTAAAACGGAGTCCACGCTTACGATAAGGATTCTGGATTTGGATCAACTCGATAGACAAGGAAGGCCAATAATTGCCCAAGTTTGGACAACGCGTCAGCCCACGAGGACGTGGAGTTTGTTTGCGGGCCGAGTGGATAAAGAAGTCAAAAAAGCTAGGTTGCAGCTTGAGGTTGAAATGAGCGACGATGGAGACGTTGCATTTGAATATATGACGGTGTTTAATCCGTTGGTTGTGGAGGAATTTTGTATGAAGCTAGATGAATTTTATACGCCACGACCATCGAGTACGACTGCACGGTCAACTACGCCTGAACCCACAACTACAACTCAACGCTCAACTACAGCTCTACGGACAACAACAATTCAACGTACAACTACAACTCCACGCTCAACTACGACTACGGTAGCTACAACTGTTCCTTTAACCACGAGACGAACAAGAACAACAAGTAGAACGACACTGTCAACTACAACTGAACCACCAACCACTACCACAGCTACAACTACGACTACGGTAGCTACAACAATTCCTTTAACCACACCAATTACTACGAGGCGAACAAGAACAACAAGTAGAACGACATTGTCAACTACAACTGAACCGCCAACCACTACAACAGCTACAACTACGACAACAGTAGCTACAACTTTTCCTTTAACCACAGCAATTACTACGAGGCGAACAAGTAGAACGACATTGTCAACTACAACTGAACCGCCAACCACTACAACAGATACAACTACGACTACGGTAGCTACAACTATTCCTTTAACCACAGCAAGTACTACGAGGCGAACAAGAACAACAAGTAGAACGACATTGTCAACTACAACTGAACCGCCAACCACTACAACAGCTACAACTACGACTACAGTAGCTACAACTTTTCCGTTAACCACACCAAATACTACGAGGCGAACAAGTAGAACGACATTGTCAACTACAACTGAACCGCCAACCACTACAACAGATACAACTACGACTACGGTAGCTACAACTATTCCTCTAACCACAGCAAGTACTACAAGGCAAACAAGTAGAACGACACTGTCAACTACAACTGAACCGCCAACCACTACAACAGCTACAACTACCACTACCACAAGTCGAACGACGACTACGACGGAAGCTACAACTACTGCCCCTGTTAGTTCCACAACTGCAACCCAGATCAGATCAACAACTACAATTCCAACCACATTCACAACTATGCCCTCAACCACCACTACAACACCCAGTACAACGGCTTCTACCACTCAAACCATCACGATTGGAACTCCTACAACTACATCCCCAACAACAGTAACAACAACAACAGCACCAACAACAACACCAACAACAACAACATCAACAACAACATCAACAAAAACGGCACCATCAACAACACCTGTAGCTACTACGACGCCAAGAACCACTACTACAAGCACATCGAGTTCTACAACACCTCCGGTAGAGACTACAACTACCTCAACAGCTGATACTACATCAAGTGTTCCCCAAACCGTATCTCTGGTAACAACTACTACAGTAACCGCTACACCTAGCACAATTACTATAACCAGGACTAGTCCTAGGACCACTCCCAGCACAAGAACAACATCAACGCCCAGTACTTCAACGTTTGAAACTTCCACTGTGATCCCTGAAACAACGGCTCAATCGACCAGATCCTCAACAACAACTCGTCGTACTACAAGGCAAAGTACAACTGTTCCAGTTACTACCACACCAGCGATTGATGAAACAACTGAAAAGCTTCAATCGCAGAATTCCACTACTGATACATCTTCCACCCGTCGTACCAGAACAACTAGTAAAACCTCTACAACCAGAAGAACTACGGAGTTCGTAGCAGAACTAAGTTCTACACCTCAATTGCAGTCTACCACCTCGGAAACTGCTCTTACAACCGCTTCACCATCAACTACTTCGACTATTCCCCGAAGTACTACTGCACGAGCTACAACAATTCAGTCAACTCAACTTCCAACAACGCGAGCATCTACCATCAACCCTCCTACAACAACGCAGACTACACTCGCAACCATTCTTCCTGATACGTCTTCGTCAACTGCGCCGTTAACCACAGCCAACCCCCCTTCCACGATTCGACCTTTTCCATCCCGACCGTTCGACCCTTCAAATCTTTTTTCCGAGAAAGACTACTACGACGAATCCAGTGCCATATGGCTCTCGCTAACTGGCGTTTTCCTAGTCCTACTAGTGTTGGCCTCGGCATTCGGGCTGTACCTGTACGTCAGCTGTAAACAGATCTCCCATATCGTTGCCAGAGAGCTCGAACTCGGCGAAGAACCGCCCAGTCAAATTTCCAGAACCATCAACCACTACGTGAACCCGCTCGCTCAGCAAACCTACCAACGGCAACGACAGCGCCAGGAGCAAATGCGACAACAGAATTTCCGACCACGACCGCCGCCTCGTGATAGTCCACCATTGTCCACCAGTGATAACAGTAGCTATTTGGAGAACACCAGGCGGATCACCCAACAGCCCATTATTCCTCCATCGGTGACTGCGAGACCGTTCTCTATGGCAGAAGAAATCCGAAAAGCTAAGCTCAAGAATCGGCTCAATAAATTTTAACGCCCATCAAAATGAGTTTGTTTTTCTTAGAAATCATCAGGGGAAGAGGTGAGCGGAGATTATGTTTTGAGCCAAATGAACTATCAAAATCTGAGCCAATAGAGTCAATCAGTGGCAACTTACGATTTAAAATTGGCTCACTACTTGACTAGCCTATTGGTCTCAATCAAAACGATTACCGTTCTCCATTCTAGTCGAAATTCTAGTACTACCCTATGTTTGTTTTGTTTCGCTATGGAAGTTTGACAGATAAAATGAGGGGTTCGTGGATTTTCTTATGTTTCGAGGGGTGCATCGATTAGCTTGGGACCGAAGAGAGTACCAGAGCTGAGCCAAAAAGTTGAGCAAGTTTCTCGGGGACCTTCTGGTCTTAGAGTTACCTCTATGGTTATAGCGCCTACTCAATTTTGAGTTGTTGTCATTCACTCGGATGTAAACAGGGTTACTTACTTTTAAGTTGTTTTCACTCAACGGTAAGTTTAAACTACTCAAAATTGAGTTTTACACAATTTACTCAATTTTAACTTGGCGCACGGAACTGTCCAGTTGGGTGAATAGAACTCAATTTTGGGTTGTTTTGCTCTTATCGTTTTTGACAACAACAAGAGAGCAAGTGAGAGACATCAACATTGTAGCAGTAAGTTTAAAGAACTTAACCGTTGGGTAGTTTTGGTTCTCCGTGTAGGCACAAAGTGTAGGTGTAGCTCTCTCGCATACTTTTTTTTTTTTGCTTTTACTGATATGTTTTTGGCACATTTTGGTTTACGGTTGTACAGTTGTTTAGTAGCTCTATTGGCTTATGGTCACTAAAACCCCGTATTTCATTTCTGATTTTGAATTTGTGTCAACATTTCTATAATTTCAAGGTGAGCTAGAGTGGTGTTCGAAGAATCGACTCCCTTTGATGAGCTGGACGGGTCTGATCCGCTCAGCCAGATAAGCTATTTTGCCCAACTCCAGATGGAACATAGTTTAATCGATGCTTTGTTGGCTGGGTGGTAAGTTCTATATACACTGAAATAAATTAAACTCCTACTTCCATTGAAAACTTAAATAATCGTGCAATAAAGGGTGATACGGTCAAAATTTGGTCAATATCAATTTGACGTATTTCTTTCAATTTTGCATTTAAAAAACCTGAACATCCCTCATTTTGAAGGTGTGTGTGTGTAGAATGTTGCTCCTATTTTGATTTTGGAATTCACTCTTCAGTTGTCAAAATGCCGTCCAAGCAAGAAGAGCAGCGTATCAAAATTTTGCTCGCGCATCGCGAAAATCCGAGCTACTCGCACGCAAAGTTGGCAAAATCGTCAAAAGTTGCCAAATCAACCGTTACAAATGTAATTAAAGTGTTTGGGGAACGTTTGTCGACAGCCAGGAAGTCTGGATCGGGGGGAAATCGAAAACCGGAAGCCGCTGAGACGACAAAGAGAGTTGCCGGTAGTTTCAAGCGAAACCCTAACCTCTCTCTCCGAGATGCCGCAAATAAGCTGGGTGTATCATCTACAACCGTGCATCGAGCCAAAAAACGAGCCGGACTATCGACTTACAAGAAGGTAGTGACTCCAAATCGCGATGATAAACAAAATACGACGGCCAAAGCGCGATCCCGGAGGCTGTACACGACGATGCTGACGAAGTTTGACTGCGTGGTAATGAACGACGAAACCTACGTCAAAGCCGACTACAAGCAGCTTCCAGGACAGGAGTTTTATACGGCAAAAGGAAGGGGAAAGGTAGCAGATGTTTTCAAGCACATGAAACTGTCAAAGTTCGCAAAGAAATATCTGGTTTGGCAAGCCATCTGTACCTGTGGCTTGAAAAGCAGCATTTTCATAGCTTCCGGGACTGTCAACCAAGAAATTTACGTGAAAGAGTGTTTGAATAAACGTCTGCTGCCTTTCCTGAAGAAACACGGTTGTTCCGTACTGTTTTGGCCGGATTTGGCATCTTGCCATTACGGTAAAAAGGCCATGGAGTGGTACGCCGCCAACAACGTGCAGGTGGTTCCCAAGGACAAGAACCCTCCCAACACGCCAGAGCTCCGCCCAATTGAGAAATACTGGGCTATTGTTAAGCGGAACCTAAAGAAGACCAAAAAAACTGCTAAGGGCGAGCAGCAGTTCAAGGCAAACTGGCTTTCTGCGGCGAAGAAGGTGGACAAGGTGGCTGTACAAAATCTGATGGCAGGGGTCAAGCGTAAGGCCCGGCAATTCGGATTTGGAAAAGCGGAAGCCTAACTGAATATTTTTCCTGAATTTTATACTAATTGAACTTGAAAAAGAAATTTAATTTGATTTTTTAAATAAACGATTTCACCGATTTACACGCGTTTTCCCTTGACCAAATTTTGACCGTATCACCCTTTAATCATAGCCAATTAATCGATTAGCAGATAATCGAGGCATTGAATAATCAATTAAAAATTAGTCGATTATTTTAACAGATAATCGATTAGCTCGATTAATCGAGTAGTAATCGGACATCACTGGCCACGTGGAGTGACGGTATGAAAAGTGTGACAAGAAGAACAATGCTGCGGACGGTTCAATGTCTTACCGCATTTGTGGAATGAGGTGGGGCTCCGTCCTGTTGAAACACCAGGCTCCGTCTCACAGCAAGTTGGACATCCTCCAGCAGGATTAGAAGCTCGTTTTCGTTACTTCGCGCTGTTTAGCGAACCTTCGATAATGTAAGGATGAGCTTTGCTGGTGGCAATATTAGTTCAGAACTGTCTCACTACGCAGTACTAGTGTGCACATGAGCTTCATGTATAAGCTGTATCTCAAAATCCTGGTTACTGTATTCAGCAAAGTTGTTCAGGTTATCTTTAATTAGGTCAGATAAACCTCACTACGCAGCGCGAGTGTGCATGTGTGCAACTTCCTATATAAACTGCATCTCGAGAGCCTCGCCATATAGAAAGTCGTTGGCTTCAGCAAATTGGTGCAGGTAACCAAGCCCTTTCGGATGATGGTCATATTATTTCAGAACACTCCCACTACGCGGCGCTGGTGTGCAAGTGATCTTCCTGTATAAACTGTATCTCGAGAACCTGGCCATATAGAAAGTTGCTGCTTCAGCAAAATTGTTCATGCACTTCCTTGATTTTTCTTCCTTGATTTGTTTTCCGTCGATCTTGTTTTCCGTGCTGAGCACCAATGCTACCGACGGAGGCAGCTCCCACACACCTGGACTCTTCGAATCGACCCATCAACTCAGGAACCGGGAACCAACGCTTTACTTCAGAAAGGCGTGATCAGAAATGTTATGCCTCATAACATCCCGGTGGTGCCGACTGGGATTGAACCCAGGTCTTCTGGGGTGAGAGGCAATCACACTTACCACTACACCACTGGCGCCGCTATATAAGATGTTGTTGTGCAATGTGACAACAGGAACCGGAAAAAGGATGGTGTGTAGAGGCTTGAAATCGATTTCTGACGCCATTTTCAAATCCGGGATGGTGATCATCGATTCAAGAAAAAATGTCAATTACTCTACAATATGCACGGGAACAAATCCAATCTCCGAAATGAGGAAAATGACTCATGCTTTCATGAACATAGCGTATTTTCATTGGATGAAAATAAACTATGAATAATATTCATGATATCATGAGCTATTTTAGCGTGACGCAGCCAATATTCCCGAAATCATAAATCATCCGAGTTGAAGTCATGAGCTTAATTCAGCTTACCCTTAAACCAAACCATGTAAAAAATAAAATAAAACCTCAGACTGGATTGGAACGAAGAATTTTGCGATCATTAAACCCATACTTTGACCACTAGACTTTGATAGCGACTTGCTTAAGGCCCCCGTCTGGAAGTATTATTGATATTATTCCCTTGCTGGGATTTTTTAGAACATCTGGGAAAACCCGCAAAAATGAGCTAGAAAAATAAGCTAATCGAAAAATCGAAGCACACTACGTTCTAGCATAACTTTCTGGCAACATGATAGTTGGAAAATTTTTGGGAAAATCCAACCCACAAAAAAACTGGGTTGTTTTTCCGACATGAAGACCACCCAATTCCGGCCACGTGATTGCAAATGTGTAAACACCATGTTCTATCTTTCCCCTCTGATAGCTCGTGATCTTTATTCTAAAGTACATGATAATTATATACTAGAAGATTCGTGAGAATGTCAGGAATCTTTTGGTGTACTTCAAAGTACAATTTTCCGACTTTCCTCGCATCGTTTTTCCATTTTCATTTCATGCATACCGTTTTCCCGTTGTACCGGTACATGGCGAACAAGGCATGGGAAAGAAAAAAAAAATGTACTAAACACGAATTCTCGCGAGGAGCTTTCGGCTCACATGATTTTTACGGACGGCTGACTAAAGCATGCGAATAGTGGTGTCGTATGTTTAGCAAAAAATAATTCAAGTTGTTGATAATGAAAAAGGTCATCAAGAAATAAAATGCCTTTCCCTACATCCTCCATTTCACCCTGAATGACAAAGTGTCACATTCAAAACGTCATATGGTATAATTGCCAATACCTCAAAAAGCTCCGCGATGCGGACAGAGTCCCTATTGACGGTGTGATTTGTTGTAAGAATCACCGAGCTGATTCAATTAATAATTACGATATTACAGCCGCACAGCAAAAAAATAATTTTGATATCACGTCAAAGTGGATGCACTACAATCATGTCGAAAATATGGTGTAATATTACTTGCTAAAAAGGACAAAATTATCATTAATACAATGCATGAACTGACATTACGCTGCTTTTACTGCATTTGTTTATTTATGTGGTCATAAAAATTTCATGAAATTTTCGACATGATTGTAGTGCATCCACTTTGATGTGATATCAAAATTATTTTTTTGCTGTGCGATAATGACAAGACTTTGCTATGATGTATTCTGAAACTTTGCATAACTTATATCAGCAGAAAAAAAAATGCATCAGTTAGTTACAACATAGGCAATTGCTTTATTGCAAATGACAGTAACGTTTATTGATAAAGTGAAAACATTTCTCAACTGTTGAAAAAAGTTAATGCTTCGTCCAGAGTTGGGCACATTTCACTAGGAACATTTTCGATAGCGATTATCGCTTCCGCTAATTTTTTAACCGATATAAAAAATCAGAGCAACCTTTATTTTGAGACATTAATGATTATAATTTATAATTTATACACTAAAAGACTCCTGAAATAAGGTTGTTTAGCAATTATCGAATTATACTGACGTATTATCTGTAATAGAAGCAATAGTAATAGTTTTTGGTTAGTTTGACAAACCTCGACAACTTTACATAGATAGTGTAACCAGGCATGGAAAATCATTTACATTCATTTGCCTCTAACTTTTTTCATCAACAGCATTCCACAAAATGATGTATAGAGCTTTAGTAGGTTTTGTTATTAGCTCCATAACTCAAATCTGTATCTCTTATGCATCACGAATTAGCGCGGGCAGATCATGTTCCTGTTTTTCAGTGAATGTAAAATACATTCACTGAAAAACAGTAGTGGCTTCTGTTCGCTCTGGTTCGTCATGCATAAGATATACGGATTTGAGTTAGGGAAAAAAGTTGTAGCTACTAACAAAACCTACAAAAACTCTATACATCGTTTTGCGGAATTCTGTTGATAAAAAAAGTTAGGGGCAAATGAATGTAAATGAATGCACGAAATGAATGTAAATGATTTTCCATGCCTGAGTGTAACAGTCAATTTCCGGCAGATATGAAAAGCCACAATTACTTGCGACTACGATACATATCATTCTCATTAGAAGTGATCATCCCTACTTTCAGAAGAAAGAAATATTTATTTACTTCGCGAAGAACGTCGTCAGCTTAGCGTACACTACTGTTTATAAATGTGGGGTTCCCTTGATGTTTCACTATCATGTATCTCTCATATCTAACATCAGCGTAAAGGTACTTTACAACATTATTCGAGAAAGTTGCAAAGATTATCATCAACATTTATGCATCGAATCATTTTATCCTTCATATCCAAATCAAGGTCAGATAGGCTAGGTGATGTAGAACTTAATTTTTCATTTATGTGTTCCCGAACTTATCCTTGGTAGTGTACGAACAGAAACAGTGCAATGACGTGTACTAAAACCGAATATGAGCAACAGTTGTTCGTATTTTCGATTTTCATAAACCGGACCGACACATCGATCAGTTTCAGTCTACAGCATGATGTGCTCCTCTCTACACATGTCAGTCGGGAGTATGTAGACTTGGAAATATGATGGTCAGCATTCTTATGTTGAACCGGCCTCCCCCGATACTGCGCCTTGAAGGATGTTTCTTATGGCCATTTCTGAGTTCAGAAAATATTTTCCAGGTTTCCGAGAACGCCAACTAACCAACTCCAGTGATATGTAAGAAAAAAAATCCGTGATTTCAGTACCTTCATGTGGTGTTCAGCATTTTCGCGAAGAAGCTACCTC
Source organism: Ochlerotatus camptorhynchus (assembly GCF_037179485.1). Taxonomy (NCBI): domain Eukaryota; kingdom Metazoa; phylum Arthropoda; class Insecta; order Diptera; family Culicidae; genus Ochlerotatus; species Ochlerotatus camptorhynchus. Next base: position 1,308,980 of record NW_027040894.1, on the reverse strand, counting down.
CCCAATACTTGAAAAATTGTTCCTGTGAACATTCCATAGATTCAGAATTTTTTTTTTACGAGTTTTTCGAAATGCCACAAGTGACCATATTCTTTGATATTTATGTTCAACTGCCGGTGATTTCAGTGAGAGAAAATTAACCTCCATGTGGGTTCAGCATTTTTAACAGAGAACCAGCCTTCCCTGATAGTGAACCTTGAATAATAGGTCCTAAGGTCATTCATGAGATCCTGAAGTATTTTTCCGAGTTATCATGGGGACCATTCAATGATATTTGAGTTCCCACACCGCTGTTTTCAATAAGAGGAAATTATCCTAAATGTGGGTTCAACTTTTTCATGGAAAACTGACATTCTCCGATACTGAACCATGAAATAGTTGGCCATTCCTGAGATCCGGAAATATTTTTACAAGTTTCTTGAAATGCTAAGGAACCAACTTCATTGATATTTGACTTCAAATACCGGCGATTTTAGTAAGAGGAAATTTACCTATATGTGGTGATCTATATTTGTATGGAAAATAGGTCTTCCCCTAAACTGAATCTTGAAGAAAAGTTCCTATGACCAGTCCTGGGATCCGCAAATATTTTTCCAAGATTTTTGAAATGTCACCAATTGCAATGATATATAAGGTTAAATACCAGCTATTTCTACACCGGGGAATCAAATAATTAGAGTTAAATATTTTTATGAAGTTCCTCCCTTCCCCGATGGGACCAAGTTCCAAGGACCAAGTTAATCTAAATGTAGGTTCTGCATTTTCATGGTGAATAGGTCTTCCCCGAAACTGTACTTTGAAGGATAGTTCCTATGGCTATTCCGGAGATCCGGAAATATTTTCAGAGTTTTTTTTAAATGTCAAGCGACTAACATCAATGCTAATTATATGAGTTCATACACTGATGTGTTCCGTAAGATAAAATCAACCTAAATGTGGGTTCTGCATTTTCATGGAATGCCGGCATTCCCTGATACTGTACCTTGACGAATAGTTCCTGGGATTCAGATATATTTTTTGAGTTTCTTGAAACACCAATTGCAATGATTTGCATTTTCATGTAGGCCTCGCTTAGCTCAGTCGATAAAGGCACAGCTCCAAAACAAGACCATGCCTGGACGTTACTGGGTTCGATTCTCGGTCCGGTTAAGTTTTTTTTTAAGTTGGAAAATATATCGAGTACCCTGAGCATAAAGTATCATTGTACTTCCTACTCAATTATACAATGCAAAAATGGTTCCGGCTTCGAAAGCTCTCAACTGTGGAAGTGCATATAGAAATCTAAGTTGAGAGCACGCAATAAGCTTGAAGTGCGAACAATAAGAACAAGATTTTCATGGAGAACCGGCCTTCCCTGATACTGGACCTTGAAAAAAAAAGTTTCAAGGCCATTTCTGAGATCCGAAAATATATTGTCGAGTGTTGTGAAATGAAACGTGATAATCTTCAATGATATATGAATTCAAAAAAACACAGAAAAACATTCTGAATTTTACTAGTGATGTAAACATCCATGCATGCAAACATCCATGCATGTAAACTTCCATTTCACGTAAACTAGCCACTTGCAAGAAATGTTATTTACAAATATGGACAGTTGCGTATAACAAATGGAATATTTCATTGCATGTCTCATAAATTTACACGATCTACAATGTAAATCTGTATGATATATGACACTCCATTTATGTGCATCATAGTAACGGTATTTTACACTACTTTTTTAAACTGTGAAGGCAATTTACATACACGTGGATTTACCGAATTGTAGAGTTTTGCATATTCATGGAGATAAGACTACGGAGCCTTCCTTACCTCAGTCAATTTTAGCATAGGTCCATTCTAGAGGCGGCTGGGTCCGATTCCTAGTTAAGTTCGGTGGTTATTCATCTATGCAAACATTGTATATATTTACGTTATTTGACAAATTTCAGCTAATCATGACATTCACTTATTGCAAACAAAATTAATGAAGAAAACAATTGCCGTGCGGATCTATTTGCTTTTTGCTGAAGGAAGTGTTACTATTACCTAAAGCTACAACAAATTTAAACAGCACTCAGTGCTCAACCTGTAAAATTTTTCTACTTTGTTCAACTCTTATTCCTCTTCGATCCTTGTTTGGACCCTACCCGAGGTAATCCTTCTTGGATATCGATTTGGAAAATTCCTCTTCGATCCTTCAGATTCTTATAGTAATCTGCTTGGAAGTCGATTTGGATAAAAATTTACTGCCTAAACGTAAAAGAAAGGGTCAAACTCTTGATCCCCCTTCTGATGAAATTAGTTTGAGTAATCAATTTGATTTGCTCACGGATGATGAGAATGATCCATCATCCAAGAAAAATTCTAGTAAACTTTCCCGGCTTAATGCCAAGAAGGAAAAGATTCCCCGTATTGTGATAACCACTTCCGATTTCCATACTCTTCGCATGGAACTTTTGAACTTCGTGAAAGCTAAGTTTTTACTACAATTGGACGTCGGGGTGAATGCCGTGTATTGGCTGAAACCTAGGACGGATTTAAATGTCTTCTCAAGTATCTTACTGAGAAGCAGCACAAATTTTTTACTTACGACACCAAAACTGGACGTGTGTTCAAGGTTGTCATGAAAGGACTGCCCAGTGGTGAATCCCTGGATCAGATCAAAGATGAACTGGCAAAATTACTTGGAGTTGTGCCCCTCCAAGTAATCAAAATAAAAATGAGATCTCGTCCTGGCGATTCACGCAACGGGATTTCTAATGATTTTTATTTAGTTCACTTCAAGTCTAGTGAACTTAACAACCATAAGGCCTTGGAAAAAGCTAGCCTTATGCTCCATGTCCAAGTGAAGTGGGAACACTTCAGGAAGACTGGAGGAAATTTCTAAAACCTCACTCAGTGCCGTAAATGCCAGGGATGGGGCTACAGAACTAAAAATTGCTACATGCCCGCTAAATACAAAAATTGTGGTGATTTCTCTCACGCAAAGGACGACTGTCCGGTGAAGGAAGATCATAAGAAATTGAAATGTTCAAATTGTGGTGAAAACCACAAATCTAATTTTTGGGAATGTAAGACTCGCAAAGCGATCCTACAATCTCGTTCCAAATGACAGGTAGCAAACGCTCCACGTTTCCGAACAGGTACAAATTACTCTGCTGATAACAATGGTCAGCGAGGAACAAATTCTACATTCGTACCCGTAGGAACAAATATCACCCCTGCTTCAAATTTTTCATCTGTACCTACTCCCCTCGCTGCTAACAATGTTGAGCGAGTTAATGGAGCTACCTATGCTGCTATTGCACCGGGTAGAAATCAAAATACTAACCAACGTAATTCTTACGGAAATTTTGACAATTTTAACTTAGATTTTGACTAAAATGGAATTTTTACAGAAATCATTAATTGACATGATTTCTGATATGCTTAAATCTAACTCCATGTTTGATGCTATTCAAACTGGAGTAAAATTTGCAAATAATATTGTCATGTCTTTAAAATTCAGTAATGGATTTTAAAGCATTAAATATTTTAAATTGGAATGCTCGATCTCTTAAAGATAATGAAGACGAGCTTTTTAACTTTTTGAGAGTTCATAACGTGCATATTGCCGTTATAACTGAAACGTTCCTAAAACCTAACCATAAGGTTAAGAAGGACTCAAATTATTTAATTTATAGAATTCATCGTCTTGATGGACCCTGTGGTGGCGTTGCCATCATTGTTCATAGACTAATCAAACATAAAATTCTTTCTTCATTTAAAACCAAAGTTTTTGAAACTTTGGGATTTTCTGTTGAAACAAAATTTGGACAACTTACGTTTATAGCTGCCTATTTGCCATTTCAATGCGTAGGCCAGCAAAAGAATTTTCTCAAGGGTGACCTCCAGAAACTTACCCGTCATAGGTCTAAATTCTTCATTATTGGTGATTTTAATGCAAAACACCGCTCATGGAATAATGCTCAAAGCAATTCCAATGGTAATATTCTGTTTGATGATTGTTCTGCAGGTTATTACACTATTCAATATCCAAACAGCCCACATGCTTTTCTTCAGCAAGAAATCCCTCAACTATTGATTTGGTCTTAACTGATTCATGTCAACTTTGTAGCCAATTGGTTACCCATGCTGACTTCGGTTCTGATCACCTTCCAGCAACTTTTGAAATATCACAAGAAATAATTTGTAATCCCAACAGCTCTACTTTCATTTACCATAGAGCTGATTGGGAGCAATATCGAACATTTTTGGAATATAACTTCGATCCAAATATTCCTTTGCAGACCAAAGATGAAATTAATTATGCTCTTGAATCTCTGACTACTTCTACTGTTGAAGCAAGAGCTGCCTCGGTACCAAAATGCGATTCAATTATAATAGACGACGATCTTCAGCTCTTGATCCGTCTTAAAAATGTCCGTAGGAGACAATATCAAAGAACACGCGATCCTGCCATGAAAGTTATCTGGCGGGATTCGCAAAAACAAATTTAAACCCGATTCTCTGTCCTGAGGAACAAAACTTTTGAAAATAATGTTTCTAAATTAGACCCGAGTTCCAAACCCGTTTGGAAACTTACAAACATTTTGAAAAAACCTCAAAAGCCTATTCCAGCGCTTAAAGAAGGTGGTAAAATTTTGATCACAAATTTGGAAAAAAAAACTCAGAAACTTGCTAAGCAATTCGAGAGTTCCCAAAATTTCAGTTTGGGTCTTACTAGTCCTATTGAGAATCAGGTTGCTCAGGATTATCTGAATATTTTCTCCCTGGAAAATATTTTAAATTAATTTCATCAGAAGGGGGATCAAGAGTTTGACCCTTTCTTTTACGTTTAGGCGCCATGGTGGCAGTAAATTTTTATCCAAATCGACTTCCAAGCAGATTACTATAAGAATCTGAAGGATCGAAGAGGAATTTTCCAAATCGATATCCAAGAAGGATTACCTCGGGTAGGGTCCAAACAAGGATCGAAGAGGAATAAGAGTTGAACAAAGTAGAAAATTTTTACAGGTTGAGCACTGAAAAGTGCTGTTTAAATTTGTTGTAGCTTTAGGTAATAGTAACACTTCCTTCAGCAAAAAGCAAATAGATCCGCACGTCAATTGTTTTCTTCATTAATTTTGTTTGCAATAAGTGAATGTCATGATTAGCTGAGATTTGTCAAATAACGTAAATATATACAATGTTTGCATAGATGAATAACCACCGAACTTAACTAGGAATCGGACCCAGCCGCCTCTAGAATGGACCTATGCTAAAATTGACTGAGGTAAGGAAGGCTCCGTAGTCTTATCTCCATGAATATGCAAAACTCTACAATTCGGTAAATCCACGTGTATGTAAATTGCCTTCACAACAATTAATTACCAATATATTATATTTTTCAAATTATTGATGGAATAAAAGTGTTTCAAATTCCCATAGTTATCGAACGAAAGAAATTATTCCAAACAAATCTCGTATATAAGATAAAACATTTTCCTGATAGCTGTTGTTACATATTATATTAAAACACATGTTACATATACATAGTTGAAGATGCTAGTTTCAAATAACAGACTAAAGTGCCTTTTTTTATACGATAGATGCGAAGATGAAAACAGAGAGTTGATATATAGTTCTGTTAGAGTACGGCAGTGTGAAACATATGATGAGCAGGGCATGAATGTATGCATGAGAAAATAGTAAAAAAAAATATTGTTGGCGGGACTCGAGCCCACCATTCTATTCCATCGTTGTTAATAATTTAAATCTATAATTATTTATAACAGCGCCGGTGGTGTAGTGGTAAGCGTGATTACCTCTCACCCCAGCAGGCCTGGGTTCAATCCCAGTCGGTGCCGCCGGGATGTTCTGAGGCATGACATCTCTGATCACGCCTTCCTTCGGAAGAGAAGTAAAGCCGTTGGTCCCCGGTTCATGAGTTGATGGGTCAATAGGTAGGGTCCAGGTGTGGGAGCTGCCTTCCTGGTACGTCGGTAGTATTGGTGCTCAGCACGGAAAACAAGATCGACGAAAAAAAAACCGAAGGAAAAAAAAAATTATTTATAAATATTTTTCCCTGCTTTGCAGTTTTGGATCATAGTAAGCTTTTATTTAACAATTGTAGGTGATTTTCTGTTGTTGAGAAGGTACATCTGCTCACTATATTATAGATGATCATGATATATTCACTAGATAAACTTGATAAACACTATAAACATTGTCTGTCAATTTTGTTAATAAATAGTGTCATAACCAGAGTAAATGTCATGGAAATGATATGGGGAAAAACGTCACTTTTTTTTTCTGCATGTTTTCAACCAGTTGGTATGATTTTTTGCATGTTAGTAGTGTCAACAGAGAACTAGCCACTCGCAGAAAATCAGAGCGGTTGGTTGAAAATCCACCGAGTAAAAGCGGTGGGTAAAACACAGTCGGCAATGCGTTCTTCGGGGGAAAGCTGTACAATCATACTCAGTTATTCGATGCACAGGTGATAATCAGGACTGCAGTACTATTGTTTTCTTCATTAATTTTGTTTGCAATAAGTGAATGTCATGATTAGCTGAGATTTGTCAAATATCGTAAATGTATACAATGTTTGCATAGATGAACCACCGAACTGAACTAGGAATCGGACCCAGCCGCCTCCAGAATGGATCTATGCTAAAACGGACTGATCTAAGAAAGGTTCCGTAGTATTATCTCCATGAATATGCTAAACTCTACAATTCGGTAAATTCACGTGTATGTAAAATGTAAATTGTATGTAAATAACCGTTACTATGATGTACATAAATGGATTGTCATATATCATACAAGTTTACATTATAGATCGTGTAAATTTATGAGACATGAAATGCAATATTCCATTTGTTCTATCCAACTGTCCATATTTGTAAGCAACGTTTCTTGCAAGTAGCTAGTTTACGTGAAATGGAAGTTTATATCACCAGTAAAATTCAGAATGTTTTTTTGTGTTTATTTGAATTCATATATCATTGCAGATTGTCACGTGTCATTTCACAACACTCGAAAATATATTTTCAAATCTCAGAAATGGCCTTGAAACTATTTTTCAAGGTCCAGTATCAGGAAAGGCCGGTTCTCTATGAAAATCTTCTTCTTATTGTTCGCATTTCAAGCTTATTGCGTGCTCTCAACTTAGATTTCTATATGCACTTCCACAGTTGAGAGCTTTCGAAGCCGGTACCATTTTTGCATTGTATAATTGAGTAGGAAGTACAATGATACTTTATGCTCAGGGTACTCGATATATTTTCCAACTTAAAAAAAACTTAACCGCACCGAGAATCGAACCCAGTAACGTCCAGGCATGGTCTTGTTTTGGAGCTGTGCCTTTATCGACTGAGCTAAGCGAGGCCTACATGAAAATGCAAATCATTGCAATTGGTGTTTCAAGAAACTCAAAAAATATATCTGAATCCCAGGAACTATTCGTCAAGGTACAGTATCAGGGAATGCCGGCATTCCATGAAAATGCAGAACCCACATTTAGGTTGATTTTATCTTACGGAACACATCAGTGTATGAACTCATATAATTAGCATTGATGTTAGTTAGCTTGACATTAAAAAAAAACTCTGAAAAATATTTCCGGATCTCCGGAATAGTCATAGGCACTATCCTTCAAAGTATAGTATCGGGGAAGACCTATTCACCATGAAAATACAGAACCCACGTTTAGATTAACTTCCTCTCACTGAAATCAGTGGTATTTGATTTCAAGTGTCATTGAACTTGGTCCCTTGGCATTTCAATAACCTTGAAAAAAAAAATCCAGCGGTCAGGAATGGCCACAGGAAATATAACTTCAAGGTGCACAAGGGAGGAACTTCATAAAAATATTGATCTCTACTTATTTGATTCCCCTGTGTAGAAATAGCTGCAATTTAACCTTATATATCATTGCAATTGGTGACATTTCAAAAATCTTGGAAACATATTTGCGGATCCAAGAACTGGTCATAGGAACTTTTCTATAAGGTTCAGTATAGGGGAAGACTTATTCTCCATACAAATATAGGTAAATTTCCTCTTACTAAAATCGCCGGTATTTGAAGTCAAATATCAATGAAGTTGGTTCCTTAGCATTTCAAGAAACTTGTAAAAATATTTCCGGATCTCAGGAATGGCCAACTATTTCATGGTTCAGTATCGGAGAATGTCAGTTTTCCATGAAAAAGTTGAACCCACATTTAGGATAATTTCCTCTTATTGAAAACAGCGGTGTGGGAACTCAAATATCATTGAATGGTCCCCATGATAACTCGGAAAAATACTTCAGGATCTCATGAATGACCTTAGGACCTATTATTCAAGGTTCACTATCAGGGAAGGCTGGTTCTCTGTTAAAAATGCTGAACCCACATGGAGGTTAATTTTCTCTCACTGAAATCACCGGCAGTTGAACATAAATATCAAAGAATATGGTCACTTGTGGCATTTCGAAAAACTCGTAAAAAAAAAATTCTGAATCTATGGAATGTTCACAGGAACAATTTTTCAAGTATTGGGGAGGTAGCTTCTTCGCGAAAATGCTGAACACCACATGAAGGTACTGAAATCACGGATTTTTTTTCTTACATATCACTGGAGTTGGTTAGTTGGCGTTCTCGGAAACCTGGAAAATATTTTCTGAACTCAGAAATGGCCATAAGAAACATCCTTCAAGGCGCAGTATCGGGGGAGGCCGGTTCAACATAAGAATGCTGACCATCATATTTCCAAGTCTACGTACTCCCGACCGACATGTGTAGAGAGGAGCACATCATGCTGTAGACTGAAACTGATCGATGCGTCGGTCCGGTTTATGAAAATACGAACAACTGTTGCTCATATTCGGTTTTAGTACACGTCATTGCACTGTTTCTGTTCGTACACTACCAAGGATAAGTTCGGGAACACATAAATGAAAAATTAAATTCTACATCACCTAGCCTATCTGACCTTGATTTGGATATGAAGGATAAAATGATATGATGCATAAATGTTGATGATATCAGGCGTAACATTTGATAACGGCACAACAAATTTTGTAAACACAAGTTTGTAAGGCCCTTTACACGTGAACCGAAGTACGCCCACGTAATCCAACAACATCATCGGCTGGGGAACACTTTCCCCTTTCCGATAATTGTATTGGTTTGCGTGGGCGTACTTCGGTTCACGTGTAAAGGGCCTTACAACTTTTGTTTACAAAAGTGCTTGTGCCGTTATCAAATGTTACGCCTGATATTCTTTGCAACTTTCTAGAATAATTTTGTAAAGTACCTTTTCGCTGATGTTAGATATGAGAGATACATGATAGTGAAACATCTAGGGAACCCCACATTTATAAACAGTAGTGTACGCTAAGCTGACGACGTTCTTCGCGAAGCAAATAAATATTTCTTTCTTCTGAAAGTAGGGATGATCACATCTAATGAGAATGATATGTATCGTAGTCGCAAGTAATTGTGGCTTTTCATATCTGCCGGAAATTGACTGTTACACTATCTATATAAAGTTGCCGAGGTTTGTCAAACTAACCAAAAACTATTACTATTACTTCTATTACAGATAATACGTCAGTATAATTCGATAATAGCTAAACAACATTATTTCAGGAGTCTTTTAGTGTAAAAATTATAAATTATAATCATGAATGTCTCAAAAAACAGGTTGCTCTGATTTTTTATATCAGTTAGAAAATTAGCGGAAGCGATAATCGCTATCGAAAATGTTCCTTGTGGATTAACTAAAATGTACCCAACTCTGAACAAAGCATTACCTTTTTACAACAGTTGAGAAATGTTTTCACTTTATCAATAAATGTTACTGACATTTGGAATAAAGCAATTGCCTATGTTGTAACTAACTGATGCCTTTTTTTTCTGCTGATATAAGTTATGCAAAGTTTCAGAACTCATCATAGCAAAGTCTTGTCATTATCGGCTGTAATATCGTAATTATTAATTGAATCAGCTCGATGAGATCTACATCTTACAACAAATCACACCGTCAATAGGGACTCTATCCGCATCGCGGAGCTTTTTGAGGTATTGGCAATTATACCATATGAAGTTTTGAATGTGATTCCTAGATACGGAAATCAATAATTCCTTCTGTGTAGATTATATAGTCAATATCAAAGTGGGAGGATATTTTGCTTATTGCTTGTATTGCTTCCCAAACAATATTTATATGTTTACTCCAAACAAAGAAAACACAAGTAACCTAGCTAGTTTCATCGACCTGCAGAGAACACTATGTTTCCCAGTGCATATTTGGACCCATTGTCATTCAGGGCGAAATGGAGGATGTAGGGAAAGGCATTTTATTTCTTGATGACCTTTTTCATTATCAACAACTTGAATTATTTTTTGCTAAACATACGACACCACTATTCGCATGCTTTAGTCAGCCGTCCGTAAAAATCATGTGAGCCGAAAGCTCCTCGCGAGAATTCGTGTTTAGTACATTTTTTTTTTCTTTCCCATGCCTTGTTCGCCATGTACCGGTACAACGGGAAAACGGTATGCATGAAATGAAAATGGAAAAACGATGCGAGGAAAGTCGGAAAATTGTACTTTGAAGTACACCAAAAGATTCCTGACATTCTCACGAATCTTCTAGTATATAATTATCATGTACTTTAGAATAAAGATCACGAGCTATCAGAGGGGAAAGATAGAACATGGTGTTTACACATTTGCAATCACGTGGCCGGAATTGGGTGGTCTTCATGTCGGAAAAACAACCCAGTTTTTTTGTGGGTTGAATTTTCCCAAAAATTTTCCAACTATCATGTTGCTAGAAAGTTATGCTAGAGCGTAGTGTGCTTCGATTTTTCGATTAGCTTATTTTTCTAGCTCATTTTTGCGGGTTTTCCCAGATGTTCTAAAAAATCCCAGCAAGGGAATAATATCAATAATACTTCCAGACGGGGGCCTTAAGATGGAAGGCAGAAGGCGATACCTATGTAATGCGTTACATAGTTTGAATACTGTTTACTAGGTACACGTAACGCTTGTAGCTATCATGATGCAGCTGCATTATATAATCATGAATTTCCATCACGAAATCGTGAATCATTGTTCTGATTTCATGGGATGGCAAGTTTTTTCATTCATGAAAATGGAATCGTATTTGTTCTCGTGTGGGTATTTCCGGAAAGGGGATGACGTGTAGAGGCCGGAAATTGAAATTGAAATTGAAAGTTTTTAGTGTTCCTTACGTCAAGTAAAATCATAAAATTGAAATCAGTAGGTTAAAATCGTTATCAATCTGAGAGCAGCCACACATTTTGCTCCCAAATGTTCCATATGGCACGGCTTTTGTCAAAGATGATTTGTGATGAGAAAAGTCCAAACTGCGAATAAATAATGCAAATAACTTTCATTTCTTCGCGGTTGGGTTGATTCAGTAAATTTACGGCTGGTCATTTAGTAAACAACAATCAGTCATCGTTTCGCCATAGCTTCCGGAGGAGAATAATGCTCAAGCATAAAATGGATAACGCAAACAGAACAGTGATAGGTAGGTCGTCGTGACTTCCTTTTGACTTTCATCAATGGATGTGTGTTTTGGTGAATTTGACGTGTGAATTTTTTGAATAAACATTAAATATGTGATGCAACCGAAATAGATGGCCAATTCCATATAAATACACATAATTGTGACATAATATACCTATAGGGTAGGTGAGCCAGCAATTGAGCAACTATGATATTATATTTATTTAAAAATAAATAACGAAATCCAACATTTCAATCACTATATTGATGGAAAAATATTACATTGTAAATTTGATTTAAACATTTTTGGAAAACTCGTCCTTCACTAATAGAAACACTGTTCCAGTAGTTGTGGTATTTGCTGAACCTCTATATGAAAATTTCAGCTCATTAGGATGTAGCAAGAGCTGGCACTTTGGATTTAAAATTTGCATGGGGATATTGGTTGAAATGTATGAAGAAATAACATTACTTCACTCTTTCGAGCACATAACTGATTCAGCAAACTCGATTAAGCTCAGAAATTCAGCAAATGTAGCTTAAACTACTTATAGTTCCTTAGAACAACTTTGCTGAAGATTAATGGTGTGCATTAGACTGATGCAAAATTTGAAATTTTCGCTCCACAGTGCTTAAACGGTTCCAAATCGGGTCCTGGTTAGCCTCCCAAAATTTGAAATACTTTAGTAAGAAACTGACTTGGCACAAACCATTTCAAGTTTATATGGGAATTACTATGAGAAAACTTATGTTTTTGTTCATATCTACCTAACAATTCACCACATCACTATGCTTTTAAAAATCATAGCAGCGATTGTAGCAAATTTTCTCAGCTACAACTTTGGTCGAAATCACTTTTCAATCAAAATTAAGGAACAAAAGTTATTAATGGTTCAAGTCACTGATGTCTTATGATTATGCTCATTCAACTGTTCAGCAGACAACATTGGTGTTTCTGGTGCGAAGAATAGAGCAAAAATATCATGGCTACTATGTCACACTGCAGAATACAGTGTTGCCCACAGAACAGCTGCTTGATCATGCCGTAAGATTATCAATCTCTTGAGCAATTAATTACTATTTAATTTGACATTTGACTGAAAAACTATGTTCCGCAAAGTTGTAGCTTAGAAAATTTCCCGTAAAAATAGTTATAGAAATTTTCGAAAAAAAAAATATGGAAAATGGATAGAAGACAATGAGCAAAAAGTTTGGTTTCCCATAGTAATTTCCATATAAACTTCGAATAGTTTGTGCCAAGTCAGTTTCTTTCCATTCTTCTTCTTCTTCTTCTTCTTCTTCTTCTTCTTCTTCGCTTTTCAAGCTTATTGCATATCGCATATTAGCTTATTACGTGCTCTCAACTTAGTGTTCTAGGTGCACTTCCACAGTTATTAATTGAGAGCTTTCGATGCCTGTACCATTTTTGCATTGGTATAATTGTGTGGCAAGTCCAATCATACTTCTATGCCCAGGGAAGTCGAGAAAATTTCCAACCCGAAAAATTCCTAGACCGGACCGGGAATCGAACCCAGCCACCTCCAGCAAGGTCTTGCTTTGTAGCTGCGCCTTTACCGACTGAGCTAAGGGAGGCCCCAGTTTCTTTCCAAATGAATTTAAATTTTGGGAGGCTAATCAGGACCTGATTTGAAACCGTTTGAGCACTGTGGAGCGAAAATTTCAAATTTTGCATCAGTCTAGTGTGCATTTTGCTCGTTATTGCAACAAAATACAGGCAGCTTATGCAACGTATCAACTACATTACCACTAAAAATAAAAGTTTATATTTTCAACAGGCCAATATCCAGGCTCGTGTCTTTTGGTGTGGTAACCACTGCCTGAATGTTTCAGCTATTTTTTACGTTACATGGCCTGACGCTTTTGGTTCAATGTTCGTTTAGGAGATTTGGTTGAAATTTACATATACAAAATGCTCATATACATTCAAAAGCAAATATCTTTATAAAACTAACTGGATTTATGATGCAATTTTGAGCAAAGTTGTTACTCATTGATTGAACTACAAGTTTTGAAAATCTGAATCAAATCGATAGTAAGGAAATTTATTTATGATCGATAGAATGTATCCAGAATTTTATCCAAATTCCCTATACAAAATTCAAACTAAAAGCGCCAGTTCGTGCTACTTCCGAATGAGCTGACACTTGCTGTTGATAAAAAACACGTCTACTGAGGATTCATATTTCTAAAAAATCATCTATCAATGAAACAGTCATCGTCGTCATTTAAAAGCAATGCAACTATGTTCTGTCAATCTAAGTGAAACTCAATCTATGGAATCTACACGAAAACTATGTTGGAACAAAATTTCTAGAACAGTATAAGGACATTATGCCGTAGACTACACATTTTATATCATATGGGTGGAAAGTTCGTACAACAAATACTTTAAAATTCTTTACTTTTTAAGATATCTTCGAGCATGAAACGAAGTCAAACTTCAATAAAATCACTTTGAATAGTCAACCTTTGGTAACAAAGTTGGTAGATAACACATTAAGCGTTGCTATGAAAGTTGTGACAGCAGTTTTCGGTGTTTCAGTCTCGAGATACAAATGTAAAAAGCCGTAAATTACCTTAAAAACATAAAATTAACTTGAAACACATCCAAATCTACACCGATTTAGCTGAAAATTTGCACAGAAGTTCAAATTAACATGACAAACAGTAATCATGGTTGATTCGGTGCATCCCGAACATTTCTGTTAAAATGAACAGGTCTAATAAACATGGACCCAGATGGCCATTGGACCATCCTCCGGGATATCCGAAACATCCGTAAAAATGGTCAATCTATGAATCTGATCCTAGGGCCCCGCGTTTTTTCGAAAACACTTGGAACTGTTTGCATTGAGTTGCGTTGCGTTGCGTTGCGTTGCGTTGTGTTGCGTTTGTAACGGCGTAATTCATAGATTGCATATTGGCAATTGTCATGTATCTACTTTAACGTTCTTATTATAATTGCGTAAGGTAAACTATTTGGGAGTGAATAGCTCTCTAACCAGAGTTCAGAACGAGTGTACCCCATTTGGCATAAAAACGTTAGGCATACGGACGTTAGGCATAATGGACGTTAGGCATAATATACGTTAGGCATAATGGACGTTAGGTTAAATAAATAAATACGTTAGGCATAAAATACCATGCTGCTGTGCAACTCTAGAATCCTGTTTAGAGCATGGTAAACAATGCTTAAATTAGACGAAGCGTTGAATAAAAGATGATAAAAGTTATACAAACATAGCTTATTCAATAAGCACAGTTTGGAATCCATTATTTATCACATCATAAATGACGTAGCTGCATATTTACTTAGATTCAAGATAAGTAGCGATAGCGGTTAAGTAATCTGGCAATGAAAACTCAGCATAGCTTTGAACTATATCTTGAAATCAATCGCATCTAGAATTAAAAAAACAAACATTTGTTGTAATATATTCTTACACACATATTGAAATCGTCAAAGAAGAAAAGGTTTTCCTCAAAGAACAGCTCATAAAATAAAGAATGGTGAATTCTGTATTGTTCATTCAATGACAAAAAAAAAACCGCTAAGGTTGAATAAAAGATGATGCCAAAGAACAGCTCATGAAATGAAGAATGGAGAATTCTGTGGTCTTTCATTCAATAACAAAAAAATCTGTTTTTGTTGTCATCAGAATGAAAAAATCAGAATGAACTATGGAAAATGTGCAACCCAATACTCTGCCTGTCCAAGACGTCGCAAGTTTTCATTAAATTACATTATGCCTAACATCAGGGTTGCTTCCACTCACTTGCTATAAAACAATGGTTTTCTAAATTATGAGATCATTAGATGATGCAATGATATGCTGTACTTGTAAGTAACTAGAAAAAGGTTTAAAGGATGTGTTTGACTCATAAAACCTGTCAATTTCGGTTTCAGAGCGTCACAATCGGCGATCTTATGATTCGCGAGCGTTCACTCTGAGTGAGCGCTCACGAATCGTTAAATCGCTGATTGTGACGCACTGAAAACAATTTTGACAGGTTTAATGTGTCAAACACATATTTCACAACCTCTTCTTGTAACTTACAAGTACTAATTATCATTATCACATCTAATGTTTTCATAATTCGGAAACACAATTTTTTATAGCATGTGAGTGAAAGTAGCCCTGCCTAACATCCGTATGCCTAACGTCCGTATGCCTAACGTCCGTATGCCTAACGTAGTGTACCCATTCAGAACAGAAAAAGCAATACAAATAACCATTACTGGCTACGCCCATCTTATCCGTTACTGGGGGAAGCAAGGATATTGTTGATGTAACTTCCCGAGCTAAGTCCAGCATCAAAATGACATCTAGATTTGATATCAACATCAAACTGAAATCCTAATTTGATGTCAGTTTATGCAATTGATACATTTTGTTTTCATTTTGCTGTACACTTGCTCTTCAAAAATATGTTGTTGCGGGTTTGTTTTCATTGCCTTAGCATAACATCAAATTGAATACTTGTTTTGTTATCAACAGGAAAAACTGATATCAAATTGAGTGTTCAGTTTGCTCTCACTGATAGCAGAAATAGTTTTCAATGTGATGTCACAGGAAGATTTTTTTGCTCTCAATTTTGATATTTTAACCGTTAAAACGACCAAAACGACAGCAGCCTGAGCAATCATTATCAGCGAAATCACAACATCAAATTTAGATTTCAATTTGATCTCAAACTTTGCTTGGGTTCTATTTAACAGCGACTAACCAACGCCCCCATAGATGCTACGGAGTTGGATAGTTGGGTAGGATATGGGTCAGGATTCGCTTTCGGTTATGGCCACCACTTCCAGCCTTTCTACGCCAGGTGATCTTTCGCTCCTGCTCGGATCCTGGACAAATTACCATTGAAACGACTCGCGTCGAACCCTCTAGCGGTTTACAAGTCCTTTATCAGAAAACCAGGGGACTCATGACTAAATTGGACGATGTTTATCTGGCTGCGCTTGACGGGGAATATGACCTTTATGTATTCACGAAAACTTGGATTGATGGGAGGATCAATTCAGTGCAATTGTTTGGCGACTATTTTACTGTCTACAGATTAGACCGTAATTCATCCAACAGCATTCATACTCGTGGTGGTAGTGTCCTGATCGCTGTTTCTAACGCATTCGCCTCCTGCGTGATCGTCGACGAACGGTTTACTACAATTGAAGCGGTTTGGGTTAAGGTCAGCCTCACTTCGCGGAACATTCTCATTCTCATTCTGAACGTCGACATGACTGCAGCATAATGCAGCTTCATCTGGATGCTGCAGAGTTTGCATCGTCCTTGGCTGATATCACGGATTTGCTTCTTCTGCTTGGTGAAGTTTATCAGCCTGGGCTTATCTGGTCACCTTCAGGCTAGGGTTATCCGTTTCCAGATCCGATTGTATCTTAAACTACTCCTGCCATCCGCTTACTTGTAGACGCCACTGCTTTTCATGGCCTGGGCCAGATAAACCTTGTTCCCAATTTCTAGTCTCATTTTCTTGACTTGGTTTTTGTAAGCGAAAGTGCACTTCAAGACTATGTCATCGCTGAAGCGCCTGACATCATCGTTCCTCTTGACAATTTCCACCCTGCTTTGGATATATCTATCGCGAACGGATCTCAAATTCGTTTTCGTGAAACCCCGACTGTCAATCGTCTCAATTTTCCGTAGAACCGTTTCGTTGTCTCCACAATCCATATATAGGAAACATGACTGTTTTCTGGCTAATTATGAACATTTGTGCAAATTAATCTAAACTATAGATCTTAAGCCACTTGCTAGGCCCATAACCAGACCTTAAAAAAAAAGAATAAACAGTTTCGGCTTGGCAGTCTGGCAATCACTCAATCAGAACAAATTAATTTTGTAATTTGTCCCTACGTTTCGGCTCTGATTAGGGCCTTCTTCAGGGGAAACTGAGGGGAATTTTATTTTTAGAATTAATTGTTTCACATTTAATAAATATTTTACACTCACAATTGTTTGATTTGTTCTTTGTCTAAATACTTTTTAAAGTCTAACGTCTGTTTTTCTGGTGGTAAGTTTTTATACATAGCGGTTTTTAGTTGAATATTCAAAGTTTTTTCTTTTTTTGATTTTTTTATATAATTTGTGTCGGATATAAAATTGTTTGCGGTTGTGCACTCTTCGAGGGTTATGGTGGCTATGGTGAAATGGTGGGAACGGGTATTATAGTTGAGCTTTTTAGTTGGATTCAGGTGGGCATAATTGGTACTGCTCTTGGGCATTGATTGATTTGGCTTTTAGTGAGTGTAAGATTGCTGCGTAAGCTGTGTTCAAATTGTCTACGTCTGTTCTTCTATTGACTGTATGGGGTGTACTATATATATGGCACATTTCAAGGAATGCAAGTGTATTTGTATTGTTGCTTCGATCAACTATTGCTGTTTTCTCCAAATTGAATCTGTGTTCGTGGGTTATACAGTGTTCGATCATAGCTGTTTTGTTTGTTAGATCAGCTAATTGTGTTTCATCAGCGCCGGATGATAGTATTGTTTCTAGTTTGTTTACAAGTGATTGGTGTCCCGATAATCGTTGACCTAGTTTGTTTTGGGTCATGCCTATGTAACAGGAATTACAATTATTACATGGCATGTTGTATATAATATTATTAATATCTTTTTTGTTTTTAGGATCCTTAACTTTGGTGTGAAATTTCTCTACCGTGTTGTGTTGACTAGCAGCTATTATTACCTGTGGGTAGTCTTTTTTGAGTAGTTTGGTGATGCGTTCGGTGAGACCAGATACATACGGGAAAGATCTGTAGATGAATTCCAGTTGTGGTGTTGTTGGTGTTTGCAGGTTTGGTGTTGGCTCAGTTACAGATAGATGATTTGACGGTTGGTTATCGATAATGCCTATTGGGTTGTTCATGGATGATGCATTGGCAGATGGTGAAGTGGAGGGTTGTGTGCTGGCAGATGGTTGGCTGGGGGGTGGTAAGCTGGCAGATGGTCGGCTGGATATTGATGGTTCACTTCTGGATGCGTTGCGTTTATGTTTATACATATTTATGAGTCTGTTGACTAATGCTTTTGGGTAGCTGTTTGCTGACAGTTGATTGTGTATGATGTGGTTGACATCCTGTTGCGCTTTTTCGTCTGTTGTGAGTGATGATACTCGGTGAATCATATTTGTGGCTGCATTTATCTTCTGCTTGTACTGGTGGAACGATTGGTAGTTGAGTATTCTGCCTGATGCGATTGGTTTGATGTACCAGGTTGTGCGAAGAGAACAATCTTCATTTCTTATCACGGTGGTGTCCATATAGGGAAGTTTGCCGTTGACTTCTGTTTCGGTGGTGAATTGTAGTCTGGTCTCTTGTCTGTTGAACGTTTCCAATACGGTGTCCAGTGCATCTTTTGGTATGATAGCGAATAAGTCGTCTACATACTTTCGTAAAAAGGGGATTTCGAACGGTAGATCGTTCAAAGCCCTTTTGATGACTGACTCGAGGACTATGTCTGCTAATATAGGTGATAGAGGACTTCCCATGGGAGTTCCGTATGTTTGGCGGTAGAATTTGTTTTTGTAGCAGAAAAAACTTGCTTCCATACAAAAATCGACGATCTCTAGGAACAGATCAAGGGAGATATCGGTGTCTATTTCATCCCATCGGTCGATGATGGTTCTGCTTACAAGGATCCTCGGGACATTGGTGAAAAGGGAGACCACATCTAGGGATACCATTATGTGGTTGGCTGGAATGGTGATTGTACATACTTCTTCGCTGAATTGGAAAGAGCTAGCGATGTTGTAATTACTTTTGAGTGAACTGCTCAGGATGCTTGCAACGAATTTGCATAGGTTGTAGGTCGGTGCTGTGTGATTTGGAACAACAGGTCGGAGTGGCAGATCATTTTTATGGGATTTCGGTTGACCATATATTCTGGGACAGGTTGCGTTGTATGTGGTGATCCATCGGCGTTCCTTATGGGTGATTAGGTTGAGGTTTAGCAATCTGTTGGCAATTTGGTTGTTCTTCGTTTGCGTTCTCGAGGTGGGGTCTCTGGGGATGATTTCATACGTGGTTTCGTCGTTGACTAGCCTAGACATCTTTTGTTCGTAGTCTTCTAGGTACATGATTACCGTACGGTTGCCCTTGTCAGCTGACAGCACACATAGTTCTGGATTTGATTTCAGGAACTTTTTGGTAGTTTTTTCAGCATCTTGGCAAAAAACTGTTATCGGGTGGTTACGGATGGGTTGTGCGTTGAAAGCCCTTGAAGGCCCTAATCAGAGCCGAAACGTAGGGACAAATTACAAAATTAATTTGTTCTGATTGAGTGATTGCCAGACTGCCAAGCCGAAACTGTTTATTGTAAAACCTCACAGTCGAACACTCCAACACAATTTAAAAAAAAGTTTAACGACTCTTTTCGCTTTAGCATTTCATTATTGACCGCCCACGCTTGCTACTCTGTTATTACCAGATCAGCTGCAATTACACAAAGAACCAACAGATGATGTTTCGGACTAACATTCATCCTCAATGTGTAAAAACTGAAGATCTAATATTTAGCAATACCAGCGCCGGCCGTGTCCGAATGCAGGTCCAATAGGGAATGGGAAGGAATGTGTTGACGTGATACTCGCTGTGAAGGAAACCGAGAAATCCTCTGCGCTTGCACGAGAAATCACTGGGATGTTGGATGTGGGGAAAGGTTTGCAGCTGCAGGGATCGTTTTTGGTAAACTAATGCTGATTGTAGTGATTTATAATAGGTACAAAAACACAAAAACGCATGCATACACACGCACACACACACGCACTCGTGAGTATAATAAGAATATAAAATGATATATAATTGAACTTTAACTTTATTTTAACTTAACTTTAACTTAACTTTAACTTAACTTTAACTTAACTTAAACTTAACTTTAACTTAACTTTAACCTAACTTTAACTTTACTTTAACTTAACTTTAACTTAGCCTTAACTTAATTTTAACTTAACTTTAACTTAAGGTTCAATTTACTTTGTTGCATTGTTTTTTATTCAAAAGCAGTTTTTTTTCGACGCATTATTTTAGATTGCAAAAAGCTCGCGTCATTTTGTGTAAAATATCAAAAGGAATCGAATAGTGCGAGCTTTTTGCAACCTGAAATTATGCGTTGGAAAAACTGTTTTTGAAATTTTCCAAAAAAGCATCAAAGTAAATTGAACCTTAACTTTAACTTAACTTTAACTTAACTTTAACTTAACTTTAACTTAACTTTAACTAAACTTTAACTTAACTTTAACTTAACTTTAACTTAACTTTAACTTAACTTTAACTTAACTTTAACTTAACTTTAACTTAACTTTAACTTAACTTTAACTTAACTTTAACTTAACTTTAACTTAACTTTAACTTAACTTTAACTTAACTTTAACTTAACTTTAACTTAACTTTAACTTAACTTTAACTTAACTTTAACTTAACTTTAACTTAACTTTAACTTAACTTTAACTTAACTTTAACTTAACTTTAACTTAACTTTAACTTAACTTTAACTTAACTTTAACTTAACTTTAACTTAACTTTAACTTAACTTTAACTTAACTTTAACTTAACTTTAGCTTAGCTTTAACTTAACTTTAACTTAACTTTAACTTAACTTTAACTTAACTTTAACTTAAATTTAACTTAACTTAACTTTAACTTAACCTTAACTTTACTTTAACATAACTTTAACTTAACTTTACTTTAACTTAACTTTAACTTAAATTTAACTTAACTTAACTTTGACTTAACCTTAACTTAACTTTAACATAACTTTAACTTAACTTTAACTTAACTTTAATTTTACTTTAACTTTACTTTAACTTTACTTTAACTTTACATTAACTTTACTTGAACTTCTGTAGGCTAGTTCATCTCTAACAGGTAGTCGATTAGATTTGGAATTTTGATAATTTACCTGCAGAGTTCTGTCAGTTAAATAATTTTGAACTAATTTCATAATGTAAAGTGGAAAATTAAACTTTTTCAATTTAGCAATCAAACCTTCATGCCAAACACTGTCGAATGCTTTTTCTATGTCTAGAAGAACAACTCCAGTTGAGTGGCCTTCAGATTTGTTTGAACGAATTAAATTGGTAGCTCTTAAGAGTTGATGAGTAGTTGAATGCCCATGGCAAAATCCAAACTGCTCATCTGCAAAAATTGAGTTCGTATTGATGTGAAGCATCATTCTATTTAAAATTATCTTTTAAAAAAATTTACTTATTGGAGAATGCAAACTTATTGGACGGTAGCTAGAAGCTGCAGCTTGATTTTTATCCGGCTTCAAAATTGGAACAACTTTTGCATTTTTCCATTTATCAGGAAAGTATGCCAAATGGAAACATCTGTTAAATAATTTTACCAAGAAAGACAAGGTACTCTCTGGGAGTTTTTTGATGAGGATATAAAAAAATTCCATCATCACCTGGAGCTTTCATATTTTGAATTTTTTTAGTTATAGACCTTACTTCGCCCAAATAAGTTTTACCAAGAAAGACAAGGTACTCTCTGGGATTTTATTGATGGAGCTTCCATATTATGACACTTTTTAGTTGTAGATCTTATTTCGTCCAAATCAGTCCTCCGGAAATCATCAAAAATATTTTCCCGAGAGAAAATATTCAGAAAATTCCGAGCAACCTGATTCTCAATAGGACTAGTAAGACCCAAACTGAAATTATGGGACCTCTCGAATTGCTTAGCAAGTTTCTGAGCTTTTTCCAAATTTGTGATCAAAATTTTACCACCTTCTTTAAGCGCTGGAATTGGCTTTTGAGGTTTTTTCAAAATTTTTGTGAGTTTCCAAAAGGGTTTGGAACTTGGGTCTAATTTAGAAACATTATTTTCAAAAGTTTTGTTCCTCAGGGCAGAGATTCGCTTTTTAATTTGTTTTTGCAAAGCCCGCCAGATAACTTTCATGGCAGGATCGCGTGTTCTTTGAAATTGTCTCCTACGGACATTTTTAAGACGGATCAAGAGCTGAAGATCATCGTCTATTATAATTGAATCGAATTTAACTTCGCATTTTGGTACTGAGGCAGCCCTTGCTTCAACTATAGAAGTAGTCAGACATTCAAGAGCATAATTAATTTCATCTTTGGTTTTCAAAGGAATGTGTGGATCGAAGTTATATTCCATAAATGTTCGATATTGCTCCCACTCAGCTCTATGGTAATTGAAAGTAGAGCTGTTGGGATTAGAAATTATTTCTTGGGATATTTCAAAAGTTACTGGAAGGTGATCAGAACTGAAGTCAGCATGGGTAACCAATTGGCTACAAAGTTGACATGAATCAGTTAAGACCAAATCAATAGTTGAGGGATTTCTTGCAGAAGAAAAGCATGTTGGGCTGTTTGGATATTGAATAGTGTAATAACCTGCAGAACAATCATCAAACAGAATATTACCATTGGAATTGCTTTGAGCATTATTCCATGAGCGGTGTTTTGCATTAAAATCACCAATAATGAAGAATTTAGACCTATGACGGGTAAGTTTCTGAAGGTCACCCTTGAGAAAATTCTTTTGCTGGCCTACGCATTGGAATGGTTAATAGGCAGCTATAATCATAAGTTGTCCAAATTTTGTTTCAACAGAAACTCCCAAAGTTTCAAAAACTTTGGTTTCAAATGAAGAAATAATTTTATGTTTTATTCGTCTATGAACAATGATGGCAACGCCACCACAGGGTCCATCAAGACGATCATTTCTATAAATTAAATAATTTGAGTCCTTCTTAACCTTATGGTCAGGTTTAAGGAACGTTTCAGTTATAACGGCAATATGCACGTTATGAACTCTCAAAAAGTTAAATAGCTCGTCTTCATTATCTTTAAGAGATCGAGCATTCCAATTTAAAATGTTTAATGCTTTAAAATCCATTACTGAATTTTAAAGTCATGACAATATTATTAGCAAATTTTACTCCAGTTTGAATAGCATCAAACATGGAGTTAGATTTAAGCATATCAGAAATCATTTCAATTATGAATTCTGTGAAAATTCCATTTTAGAAGCAGTAATGCTTCCTAAGTTAAAATTGTCAAAATTTCCGTTAGAACGTTGGTTAGTATTTTGATTTCTACCCGGTGCAATAGCAGCATAGGTAGCTCCATTAACTCGCTGAACATTGTTAGCAGCGAGGGGAGTAGGTACACGTGAAACATTTGAAGCAGGGTTAATATTTGTACCTACGGGTACGAATGTAGAATTTGTTCCTCGCTGACCGTTGTTAACAGCAGAGGAATTTGTACCTGGTCGGAAACGTGAAGCGTTTCCTACCTGTCGGTTAGAACGAGATTACAGGATCGCTTTGCGAGTCTTACATTCCCAAAAATTGGATTTGTGGTTTTCATCACAATTTGAACATTTAAATTTCTTAGGATCTTCCTTCACAGGACAGTCGTCCTTTGCGTGAGAGGAATCACCACAATTCATGCATTTAGCTGGCATGTAGCAATTTTTAGTTCCGTGACCCCATTCCTGGCACTTACGGCACAGGGTGAGTCTCCAGTCTTCCTGAAGTGTTCCCACTTCACTCGGACATGGAGCATAAGGCTAGCTTTTTCTATGGCCTTAAGGTTGTTGTAGTAGTTGTTGTAGACTTGAAGTGAACTAAATAAAAATCATTAGAAATCCCGTTGCGCGAATCGCCAGGATGGGATTTCATTTTCATTTTGATTACTTGGAATGGCACAACTTCAAGTAATTTTGCCAGTTCATCTTTGATCTGATCCAGGGATTCACCACTGGGCAGCCCTTTCATGACAACCTTGAACACACGTTCAGTTTTGGTGTCGTAAGTAAAAAATTTGTGCTTCTTCTCAGTAAGATACTTGAGAAGACATTTAAATCCGTCCAAGGTTTCAGCCAATACACGGCATTTACCCCAACGTCGTACCGAGCTCTTTCACGCACCTTTAACGACTCTTTTCGCTTTTTAAAAAAGTAGACGACCCTATTTTTTGCAATCAAAATAATGCACAGATCCTAGGAATTCTAGACGAACCACATTTTTTTTAATAAATCAAGGATGGCTAAGCTATGCCATTGCAAACTTGCCATTACACGTTTTTCGGAGGCATCGTATTCGGAGTGTTAACACAACGAAATGATGCAGCATGGAGAAACTATAGGTTCGAACGCACCTTAAGCAGACCCACCGAAGATCGTCGAATAAGAACTACTTTAAAGAAAAAACGGAGGAAAGATTTGAACATCCAGAGAAAATAATTTGGATGACCGAACCAGATTTTTCCTTTGAAGTAAGCCAGTTATTTTGATATTTTTTTTCTTCTCTATCCACTTCCCGAATAGGAAAAGTTTCTTGAGTAAGCTAAAGGGCACCATGATGGGAGAATAAAAACTTTAGTTTCAATGTGGAACGATTAACATTATAGCTTTCAATCTCCCATGAGGTTGCTAAGTCAAACCACCTATGTATAGTATAACACCTAAACAACACAGCAAATTAAGATTGTTCCACGCAAAAATATAAATCATGCCTGACTGCCGTTTAAAACGTCCAACAGATTGCAATCAGTGCTGAAAATTGAGATTGTTCAAACAAAACGAAATTTATGTTAATCCCAATAAACCATCATGAAATATATGCTTGACTCGCAATCACGTTCTTTATTCCAATCTCCGTGCTGCAATAAGAACACTTCAACATTTCTCCACGATCGCAGTGATTCGTTATGTGCCCACAATAAGAAGTAGCAAATGCATGCCAATCTCCTACTGAGCCCTGCACCACTAGCCACAGCAGCAGCGTCATGAGACCTCTAGGGCTTGGCCCAGCATGGGCCCTCTGCGATCGCCGTGTAGGTACTGCTCTGTTCTGTGTCGTTCCAACGGCGAAGATTTATAGGAATAAGTTAATGAACTGTGTGCGTCGCTGTTAGGTTGCATTCCCGGAGTGAGGCTGCCTTGCTTCTCTTTCACGACCATGGTCATCCCCTTAGCAGCACTACTGGGCCGCGGGGTCATTGAAAGCAATCATCGTGTATTCGCAATCCTCTGCAGAGGTCTGCGTTGGTTTGGCGCAGTGCGGTCGGCCATAGCAGCGGAAAATCTATCTCGCCGATCTTGGTTTCTTTTACCTTTTCATTTCTTTTTCCAACATTTGCTCTTACCACCTGCCGTCTACCTCCATGAAGAAGGCGATACCGATAATTTGAACTTGATCTTGATTTTGTTCTCGAATGTCGTTCGCTTACATTATCTACAGGTGAAAGCTGCTTTGTTCGTGCAGTAATTTTTCATGTAGAGCAATTATCAGCAGTGTATTTTTGGACTAGCGTGGATACAAGCCGTCAACTAATATTGCTAATTGCATGGCTAGAAAGCTCTTAATTTGCACTCTAAGGGAGAATAACCCTGTTTCCTGGTGTATCCAAAAACTGCTATCTATAAGTGCGATCTGTCTTGATTTGGTTTTAATCATCTACTGGCGGATGTTCAACCATAGGTAATCATAAAAAAAAAGAATGGCAGTCAAAATCGAAGCAAACCAAATGATCCAGGTAAATCTGGATGAGGATTTACCAAAAATAAAAATAAAATATAATTTAGGAAACAGATACCTTCAAGCCGACATCGGCTTGCAGAAAGAAGCGCACAATACCACATGATGATGGTTCTAAGCAGAAGAATTAATCACATGCAGGCTTGGCTGCGAGAGAGCGTTGATTATAATGATACACATTATAGGTAGCTCTGGATGTTGTGAATTAAGATTTATCTAATGACCAATTTTCGCACAGGAAACGAAACCGCGAAATTGGCGGAGAATATTGTTTTCAGAATGATCATTATTTTTTGTGCTCATTTTCTTTTCGACTGCGTCGTAGTTATCCAGATCCGCATAGAAAATGATGAAATATGATCGTGCTTCGCAGTTCTGTGTTTGCCTCTTATTTACAGTGATCAGTGTGGAACAATCATTGCACATTTTTATGTGTGTTTCAATAAATTCTACTAGTGATCGGGAAGTAGTTGACGTATATTGAGAATTAAGGGCAAATCCGTAGAACACTACTTCGTTGTAATCGCCTAATGCCATTCTATCGAGCAATAAGATGAACCAGTAGACTGATGCAAAATTTCAAATTTTCGCTCCACAGTGTTCAAACGGTTTCAAATCGGGTCCTGATTAGCCTCCAAAAGTTTAAACTCATTTGATAAGAAACTGACTTGGCACAAACCATTTGAAGCATGAGAAAACAAAACTTTTTGTTCATTGTCTTCTAGCTTTTTTACATATTGTACTGTTGACAAATTTAATTGATATTCTTATAGGAATTTTTATCAGCTACAACTTTGCACAAAAATGCTTTTCAGCCAAACGTCAAATTAAATAGTTATTAATTGTTTAAGAGATTGATAATCTTATGGCAAGATTAAGCAATTGTATAGTGGGCAACGCTGTATTCTGCAGTGTGACATAGTAGCCATGATTTTTGTCCTCTATTCTAAGCACCATGAACACCAATGTTGCCTGCTGAACATTTGAATGAGCATAATCATAAGACATCAGTGACTTGAATCATTAATAATTTTTGTTCCTTACATGATCGAAAAGTGGTCTTCAACAAAAATTTAACTGAGAAAATTTTCAACAAGTTCAGCTATCATTTTGAAAAGTAGAGTGAACTGGTGAATTTTGAGATAGATATGAACCGAAATTATGGTTTCTTCATATTCCCATATAAACTTCAAATGGTTTGTGCCAAGTCAGTTTCTCACTAAATGAGTTCAAATTTTGGGAAGCTAATCAGGGCCCAATTTGGAACCGTTTGAGCACTGTGGAGCGGAAATTTCAAATTTTGCATCAGTCTAACGATCCAGCCAACTAGCTGAAAATCTCAATAATAAAGCTTAAACAAAATCTGAATTTTCGAGCAGAAAACAACAATGATATGAATGATTTCCCCGAGCACAAATAATTAAAACGTTAGTTCACAGGCTGCAACACAAAGCCTATTAGAGCACATTGTTTGAATATTTACACTCATTGTTCTCAAAACAAAGAAGCGCTCCTAGCGGATCCACTTTTTTCGCCATCATTCGTAGGACGAAAAAACATCCAAAAACGTGTCAATGCGTTAGGACGGAATTGAAACTTCTTTTCTTTGGTTTGTTTTTCATCGATCTTGTTTTCCGTGCTGAGCACCAATGCAACCGATGCCAGGGAGGCAGCTCCCATACCTGGACCCTACCTATCGACCCATCAACTCATGAACCGGGGACCAACGGCTTTACTTCCCTTCCGAAGGAAGGCGTGATCAGAAATGTTATGCCTCAGAACATCCCGGCGGCGCCAACTGGAATTGAACCCAGGCCGGCTAGGGTGAGAGGTAATCACGCTCAACACTATACAACCAGCGCCGCTGGAATTGAAACTTGTAGAACGAATTTAGAATCAATATATAGAGTCAGATTATGTAAATTAAATATAATTTTCAACGAATTTCTCGATCATACAATATTATTATGAACAAATTCTTCTTCCGTTTAAATGACAGCTTTTATAAGTTCCTCCAATGCATTGTAGTTATCAGTATCAATCATTGAACAGCTTACAGAATTTTCAAAAATCTTGAATCTTTTCACGATGTTGGGATAATTTAGATGCACGATTATTCAGAGCCATAATTTATGGATTGTATTGTATGTATTGGATAAAAATGGCATACCGAAAATCTTCTGTAGCTTTTGAATCGTATGAGTAAAAATCCAGAAAATTTGAGTAAATCTTATTCATAGTGTATTGTTTACATCTGTCAACATTCATAGTTATTCATACAGTAGTTCCAGTCATGTCGTCGAAACAAGAAATTGTCCGTGAAAAAATTGTGTGCACTTACATTCAAAATCAAAAAGATTGGGGAGTGGTCGTAAAAGTGGTCCAATGGACAGTAAAATGACCAGGCAAGTGGTGCAACAGTTCAAGAACCACCCAGACAACCAGAATGCACGTGTATTCAAAGTTGTTTTCGTGATATACAAACATATATACAAACAAACAAGTCGTATAGAATGCAAAGAAATGGCTTATACGTACAAAAGTGGAGGCCATATACGTGCATATTTTCGTTTAATTTTAAACGAGTTGATTTAACATCATATGCGATTTGATCTGTAATAACAAATCCATTTTGAAAAGTCTTACGATGTAATCCGATTAAATTTGTGATACAGTACGACGGAAAAATGAGTCATCGCATATAAGTCGGAAATTTGCATTCTATACGATTTAACTTAAACATAATGCGAGGTATGCCATTCTAATATGCGATTTTGACTTAAACTGTAGCAATTTACGATACTGTCTGTACATTGTTATACGACTTCTGATTGTCTGGGCATCCAAACATGTCAATTCGAGATGTCGCTAAAAAGTCCAAGGTGCCAGGCGGTTCTGTGCAGAAAATCATGAAGCGTGCTGGGTTACATGTTTACAAGGTGCAAAAAGCTCCAAACCAGAATGAAAAGCAAAACATCACTGCGAAAACCTGCGCCCGGAAACTACACGAAGTTGCTCACCAAATCGTGTTGCATCGTGTTGGATGACGAAACTTACGTCAAGGCCGACTTCCGTCAATTTCCTGGGCAAGAATATTTCGTTGCCAAGTCTATGTTCGATGTTGCGGAGGACGTTCGAGAGAAGAAATTTTTTGAAATTTGCAAAGCAGTTCCTGATCTGGCAGGCGATTTGCGAATGTGGTGAAATAAGCGCTTCCGGAACAATCAACGGTGCGATTCATACGGAAGAGTGCCTTAAGAAGCGTCTCTTGCCATTCATAATAAAGCCCAGATGTGGTCAGATCTAGCATCCTGCCACTACAACTTTGTGGTCTATTAATTATGTAACGCAAATTTGGCCCATTTTCAACCCCCCTCTATCCCCTTTGTCACATTTTTTGTATGAACCTTAATTTTTTTTTGTATGGCTCAGTTCACAGTTTTGTTTGTCACCTGCTGGCTCCAATGTTCTACACGGATCGTTTCGTAACTCTTCATCGATGTGGTTCACGCTTATGTTGAAGAAGTAACTCAACTGCATCTTACACATCTTCGACAAAACAGCTCCGATTTTTTCTTCTTGAAGGCCTTACTTTGGCGTTGCCAAGTCACAACGAGCTCCCTCCTAACAACGTTCCGCTTGAGCTGGTGTGAAAATCCAGCTTGATTCCAAATCTCCACAGCTTCGGTAGCCACAACTTGAATGCTTTGTCCGATTGAAAGTTGTTGGGTTTCATGCTTGAATCGGAAGTACCTGATGACGTCCAACTCTGACGGCAAACGGTTTCTGGGCAGATACTTCCTCGCAATACCGGTGATGAGATCCGACTTGAGCTTGGTTTTTAAAGACATGATTTTCTTTTGACGTAGGACTTCGTCTGTGATTTCTATATGGGGGTACAATTTGTGAAAACCGAAAATGGAACATGTAACGAAATTATGAATTTTTTTTAACGTTGATTACTGAAATATTTATATCACCAATCGATCAGAAATATTTCTACGGATCGATTTTCAACAAGATACTATTTAAAAAGTGGTAAATGTCAAGCATTGTCCAAAGGCGTCGAAATAACTAACAAATCTACCAATAAAATACATGTATATGCTGCTTCCCCAACACTGGCATTAGAAAGCCGTTAGTAGACGAAACAAGTCGAAGTGGCATTCGCCTTCGATCTTCGGGCGTGTGCGAATAGGAAGGATGCAATTGCGTAACATTTTGCACACTCATCGCTATATTCAGAACCACACAAAATGCTCTCCAGAGTTGTAATCTTGTAACCAAACTTGGAAGCAGGGGTGCAAGTGATTTTGATCGATCCTCTTCATCGACTTTCTGTTTCGTCAATAACTCGACGGCAAACACATTCATTGATACATTTGTTGTTCTGGATGATGGAAGAGCATAGCAGAAGTAGTGCGAAATATATTAGTTAAGCCATAGTCATCAAAAAAGGAAATCGATGAAGAAAATTAACTTTCACCCCTCTGCTTCTCCTTTAATTCAGTCGTCGTCTGTTTAAATTAAATGTTTTTTCTTGATTTCAAATAAAAACCCCGAATTTATCCACCTATGGTGTGATCAGACCCTTCTTACTTATTCAAGTTTATTTATTTTATTGTCATTATCAGTGACCAAGCCCCCACCCCCGTGTCATCCAGTGACGCTACGCCACTGCCTGGGGGTACCCGGAATATATCCGGGTGTAGTCTATTTGGTGAGGCTACCAATCACCTTATCATCGTATTTTAATGTGATTTAATGGGTTTTAATTCAATTCATATTCAAGCAACTTCCCCGGGGTACCCGGAACATGTCCAAGTGTGTCCAATGTGGTCTGGAACACTTAACACGACTTGCATTGATCTTATTTTTGAATTCTGTAGTAATTTGATGTGTCGCATGATGGTTTTGATACGATTTCCGTTAAATCCAGCGTGAAGGCCCATATTCACCGGATCTTATTCCGGCCATATCTCCGGAACCGGTTCACCGATTCCAAAACCGTTCAATAGCGTTCAATGGGACCCCAAGACCTGTCATTTGGCGCCGAGTTTGTACAAATCGGTTGAACGGTTGCTGAGAAACGTGAGCGCATTCATTTCGTTACATACACACACACATACACACATACACACATACACACACACACACACATACATGTTCCGATCTCGTCGAGCTGAGTCGAATGGTATATGACACTCGGCCCTCCGGGCCTCGGATCGATAGTCGGTTTTTCAAGTGATATCTATACCCTTCTTTGTAAGAAGGGTAAATAGATCATACAGTATTTCTTGACCATTGTATCTTTATTGTGGCAGAAATACACACAGAAGAAGAAATTAATTCGAGCGAAACTGCACACTTAGAAATAACTAATTTTACAGGTGACGGAATCCATCTTTGACACAAAAGATGAAACGTAAACAAACATGTCATGTATTGTTAAGTGCTCCAAGACTGAAAAGTTCGTTGCTCGACGAAAAGTACGTTTGATTGAACTGTATTTCGCGTCTGTTATGACTTAAATTTATGTCAAAATGGACGCTTTCAATCCATGGTACTCCTTGCCGTCAGACTAAAACAAAGTAACATGTTACAAATTATTCTCACCATTGTCTGTGATAAAATATTCAGCCATTATATTTACAACACGAAATTGTCTCATGAAAATAAGCCCCAAGATTTTAACTGACATGTAATCATGCAACTTGCAATTCCACCATTATGAATGAGGCACTCATTTTCATATGTGAAAATCATTTAGGGTTTACGTGAAATGCACACATAATTTGTGTATGTGCAAATCATGTGCGTTCCATTTAAAAACTTCCCGTTGATACGTAGACGCTATTTGTGTCACGCAAATTTAACATAAAAGTGAAAAGATAAACTCCACGTGATTTTCACGTAACAATAACGTGTCGATTATTTTGAGTGTAGCAATGAAAACTAGCATCGTACCGCTTTTAGTTCTTGGTTTACACTTGCTCGTTGCAATTCTATGCTGTTCGATATTTTCGAAGGACCACAAAAACATGAATTTACACTATTTTCTAGGGATGTCTAAATGTCCAATTATTAGACTAACGATTTATCGTAAAGATTTTTCCAGCTATTCGATTATATTTTTATTAAATTTTCAATTATTCGAGCACGTAACCGACATCCTTTCTTAATTATACTCGTTTTATTTAGCGCAGTAGAGAAGAATCATGACGAGAAACAGAATCATTATTTCGCCCAAAAAAGTGTTAAGCGTCTTTCTGCTAAAGGCTCCCAACTTGTTGAGAGAAGGAGTTTAACGAGAAAAACTTAAAAGGGGAGGAGCTTTAGCTTGGTGGACACTGATATTAAGCGGCCTTCCAACCTGTCGCAGACACCAGTTCAACTCCTGTCCAGCAGCAGACGGGCCGAGACTCTTGCGAGTGCCCAATCATTGAACCAAAGAATATGGGATTGTCCGGTTTGATTTGCTGATCCAAATTTTTAAACCATCGACTCTTTTCAGGCAGTGATGGAAATATATGAACCTTGCATATGATATCAAAAACAGTAACAGACGTTTGTTCGCGAGCAATACGATCATGAACCTTCTCTTTGATGTTGATTCACGAGTATGGATGAATCTTGCACAGCTTTTACTCGTGAGCAAAACTTTTCAATGTTGTTCACAATGAATTGTTCCCCGAACATCGAATGAACAAATCATACCAAGTAAAAAATGAATTTTAAAGCTTAAGATTGATGTTTTTCAAAAGTGCCTGTATCCTAATTACATTCTATGGTTCAAAATCGAAAGATCATTATCACCTTTATAACCCAATAAACTCTTATGGATACTTGAAACCTTTTTGAATACCAACACAAAAATATACTGATAGATTTACACGCGCAGTGAATCGCGCTAATATAATTATAATTCAAATAAAAATTTGGTAATATTCATACATATGATTCACCATTATCAATATAGGCTCTTCTGAAATGTATTCGTCGAAAAAAACGTCAACCATATTTGTTGTGATTGTTATGTTCGTGGTGCGGAGAAGTTCGAAAGTAAAAAAATGTCCGAAGATTTACTGAACAACTGTGAATGTAATAAGTCGGTGACTAATGAGAATCCATTATCATCCATGGAAGTCCCTGGTACCTCTGAAGGAACCGGTGCTTTGAAGAGGAAACATCGTGACAACAACAAAGCACCTTCCAAACGCTCCATCATTGGTACCTACACGGAAGAGCGCTTGATGAAAGAGGAACGTGTGATTCATTGTGTGCTGGAGGATAGTTGTGAGTACTCCCAGAAGGTATTTCGGTAAACAAACTTTGAGCGCCATTTCCGGATGTGCCACCCGGCGGCATATGATCGTTTATGTATCGGTCCATCTCCTGCAAAGTCTAGCAATGCGAGCATGGAACCTGCCATAACAATCAGGATGATGATGATGATGATGGTCCCACCTCTTACCCCTACAAAGGTTTGAGCTGGACGAGTTATCTTTAAGATAATTAAATATAAACATTTTAACCAGGTTTGCAAACAAAATCGAGCTGGTTACAATTACAGATATAAATGTCCTGTTAAATATGCTATAGGCATCAACCAAAAACATTCAAAGGTGTAGCTAGTTATCAAAGTCCAAGTATAGTCCTCGACAATACTTCCATTTACACGTGACCTGGGATTTACACGTTTAAGCTTCCGCAGTGCCAGGACTATATCCAAGGAAACGACTTCCCGCCAATCCTTTACTAATTTAAGGCTTTTGCCACAATTTCCACGTATTAGTCATTTATACCTGTATTCCGCGCGCGAGGCTCAAACCATTGTAGACTACTCCAAGCTATTTTTACTATTACTACTACAAAATCAAAAAAACTAAAAATCCATCATCACCATCGAGGCAAACAATGTAGTTTTTTGTATATGCTACACAAATTACTAAAATGTCTTGATGACAGTCTCCATACAAACTAATCCGTTAGTGATAACTTTGTCATGATACATGATTTATCCATTCATAAAAAATTAACTGCTCAATAAACAGCTTTTACATGTGAAATGCAGCGTCTCTTGAATTCTGTAAGTGTAGTTGCACGCTTGATGTGTCTAGGCATCGAATTGAAAACATTTATACCTTTGAAAAATAATGAATTTTGTGAAGCATTATTCAAAAGATGTGGTGTTCTTACTTCATCCGCGTTTCTAGTGTTATATCTATGAAAATCACTTCCTCTTTCAATACGATCACACAAATATCGAGGCAGCAAACCGTTAACTACTTTAAAAATGAACACCATAGTCAAAAACACAATTCTTTGCTTCACTGACAGCCATTGCAAAGCGTCCAGCATAAAAGTTGAGGAAGTGAATCTATTACATCTTAAAATCAAACGCATTACTTTATTCTGCAAACGCTGTAATCTCGATATTTGTGTTTCATTGGCCAAAAATAAAATGGAAGGGCAAAAGTCTAGATGAGGGGAGATGATTGATTTGTATAACTGTATTTTACTACCAATAGTTAAATCGTTTTTCAAGCGACATAGGATTCCATACTTCTTGGCAATTTTCTTGATGACATTGTCAATATGAGAATTGAACTTGAGTTTGTCATCAATAATCACGCCAAGATATTTAATTTCCTGAACGCGATCAAGTGTCTCATCATCAATAAAAACAGAGACATCATCATCTACACGATTCCGCGAAATTACCATGAATTTAGTTTTACTTATATTCAATTTCAATTGTTTATACTTCAACCATCTACTTAGAGAACGCAAATCTTCATTCAAGCGTGAAACAGCTTCTTCTAAATCTTTAGCTGCAATGAATAACACAGTATCGTCAGCAAAAAGATTAATATCACAAAACCGTAAAACTCGTCGCATGTCATTAATATACATAATAAATAAAAGGGGCCCTAATACACTTCCCTGAGGCACTCCAAGGTCATTGTCAACGGGACAAGATACAAAATCATTAAAAACAGTCCTTTGTGTTCTGTCAGATAAATAGCTTTCAAACCATTTGTATGCAGAACCCGAAATTCCAAAGCGCTTGATCGTTCTCAACAATAAAGGCCTAGAAATTGTCTCAAAAGCGCGTTTTAGATCCAAAAACACAGCAAAAATCGTATCTTTATGCTCCAAATTTTCTTTCCATTTAGCTAACACTAAGTTTAACGCGGTTTCACAAGAATGGCCTTCCCGGTATCCCGATTGTTCCGGTATCAACAAACAGTTACTATTTAAATATTCTAACAGCTGGCCTTTTACAACAAGTTCTAAAATTTTCTCTAATGTGTGCAACATGTTGATGGGACGAAACTCTTCGGCTTTAATCGTCCCAGCAACTTTTTGTATAGGAACAACTAAAGATTCTTTCCAAATATGCCGCACGTGCCCAGATTGCAATGATTGATTAATAAGGTCCCGCAGAGTGTGTCGAATGACATGAAAGCAATCTTGAATAACTCTAGCATTAACATTATCTACTCCAGCCGTTTTTCCTAATGAAAAGCAAATATTTTTAAGTTCATCTAATGTAATTGGGTGAAAACCATTAAATCTACAATTACTATTAATCGGCTGTTTTATTTCGTCCGGTTCATTGATCAGTTCAATAGATTGATTGATCAGTGAAACGCTCTCAACGAAATAGTCATTGAACTTAGAAGCAATTACTGGTTCTGACTGTTCTAATATGCCATCAAAAGTTATGGTCCGCGATTTACAATTACTAGGCTTCATCAAAGATTTCAAAATTTTCCATAACTCTTTGCTGTTGTTTTGATGCTGATCAATTTTCCTCTGAATATATTCACATCGAGTTTTCTTAATTGATTGTGAATATTTATTACGCGCGACCGTGTACCTATTCCAATGATTATCACTATTAGATCTACAAAACTTTTTGTACCATTTGTCCCTCTTACGTTTAAGACGCAAAAGATCCAAATTGTACCAGCTGTTCGAGTTTTTCAAAGAAACAAACTTTTGTTCAACTAATTTATTGGTACAAGTTTTCAAAACGTTAGTAAGAACAGCTGCATCTTCATCTAAAGTTCCGGTAACTAATGGAAAATCCACGCTTCTCTCAACAAGATTCGAAACAGCTTGCTTCGAATATTTCCTCCAGCACTTCAATTTTACAAAATTATCGTTATCGTTAACACTGTCTAAAACATTAATTACTAAAGTTTCATGATCGGTTATTTTCAAATCAGCTTGAGTAACTGAACTGACAGAATCAAAATTAGAATAAACATGGTCAATCAAAGTTCTACTGTGCCGGGAAATACGCGTACATTCACTTACTAATTGTTTTAAATTAAAGAAATCAGCTAATTGCTTCAGATGGTTCGAATT
The DNA here is from genome assembly GCF_037179485.1 of Ochlerotatus camptorhynchus. NCBI lineage: Eukaryota > Metazoa > Arthropoda > Insecta > Diptera > Culicidae > Ochlerotatus > Ochlerotatus camptorhynchus. The sequence goes on along the minus strand of NW_027040894.1, from coordinate 1,272,551 downwards.
GCTAGTATCATGCCAATTAATGTTAAAATCACCCGCAAGTATATTTAATTTACTAGAATCTAAAAATGTCTCGAACCAGTTCTCTAAAATTTCAATAAAACGCTGATTACTTGAACTGGGAGAATGATACAAAACACCATAATTACCCATCTTCATGCCACGTTCAACTGTAATGCCTAAGAACCAATTGCCATCAATAACTTCGTTTTGGCGAAGATTGAATTGAACTGATTCTTTGACATAAATAGCAACACCGCCAGTGTGCCTTGAATGTGACAAACAAGCAGCAGCTTTATATCCCAGAATGCTATACTGATCAAAAGATTCAATTTCTACAATATGTGTTTCTGCTAACAAAACCAAAAGTGGACGATTATCTTCTACAATCTGACGTAATGTTACGTAGTTTGTAGGATGACGAAGCAACGGCTATTAGGCGGAATTGTAAAGATGGTAACCATACATGGACTTCCGTTTAAAGCCACTGAATGGGAAGGATTTCAGGAAGTGGTAGGTCCATTGCTGAAGGCCTATAACTTGACCATTAACAGACACAATATCGCACAGTATGTGTCAAAAGCGGCAGATGGCATTAATTGTATGATTTACAAAGAGTTGCACGGGGTGATGATTTCGCTCAAGCTGGAAATTGTGTCTAAAATGTATCGGAGCATGCTGGGTATCAACTGTCAGTACATCAACAATAACGGTGCTCTTATTAAGCGAAATCTGGGTAAGTATTGGCAAAATAGAACAACTTGTGAAATAAGCGGAAGAGCCATTTGTAAGCTTACGCTTCTTGTTTTGATTCCAATAGTTACACAATCTACTTGAGGTGGCTTTCTACCTACTGGTGATTTTAGTAATCACATAATAGTAAACAAGTGTAAAGAATCGAAGTGACTAAAATCTTCCACACAGAACTGTCTCTTCTGCCGTTTTGAAATGTTGTCCCAAATTGATGCGTATTTTTAACGATGGTTTTTTTTAGGCATTATTGAGCTGCATAGTCGTCACACTAGCATGATCCTCAAAGAAGAGTTGCTTAAAGTTCTGAAGTCCTTCGGCGTCGATACGTGGCAAATAGCTGCTGTTACTATTGACAATGCGTCTAATATGGTCAAGCTAGTGAAGCTGCTATCAGATGAGAGTGAATCTTCGTTTGAATACAGTGATGACGCAGATAACGATGAAACCGTCTTATTGAACGAACTTGAGGCAGATGATTTCGACGCTCTTGATAATGATTCACCTGAAAGACCAGTAGTTCAGGAGTGGGCGAAAATTTTGGAGGAGTTTGCACCTGATGAGTTCATCACTGTTGTCCGCTGTGGAGCCCACACTACACAATTGGTTGTCCATGACGTCTGCAAGGAGAACGAGCATAAAGATGCTCTGAGGGACATAAGAAAGAAGGTGAAGAAGTTTCGGTCCACTGAGTACAAAGCATTTTTTGACGTCAGTGGAGGAGGTTCTTATCCACCGCTTCCAAACGAAACTCGTTGGAATTCGGATTACAGAATGCTGCATAAGTTAAAAAAGGAGAAGTCATTTTTCGAAAAGTTGGGAACACAATACTCTGAATTAGGTAATGTACACATATTTACGCACACTAACTGTTATAAATATGAGCTCGCGTGGAAATTATAGCAACTCTGGCATTAATTTTGCGTAACCTTAAAAAAGTATTGAGTTCTATATTAATAAATTTGTATTAATGATGATAATTTTTTCAGATCTATCGAAATATTGGGATTTCATTGAAGAATATGTAACAGCGTTCGATCCTTTGTATCAGTGCATAATCGATGTTCAAAAACTCGAGTTAACACTGTCTGATTTTTACATCGAGTGGATTCGAACGTACGGCAGTATTCAAGAGTTGGAAGAAACTAATAGATTCAAGAAGCAGTTAATTTCAGCAATGGATCGTCGTCAAACCAAATTGTTTTGTAATCGCATCTTCCGAGTAGCTGTATACTTTGACCCACGTCTGATTTTCAATGGATCGAATTTGCTCTCTCAGGCACATAAAGAAGACGCTCTGGTAAATCTTTTAAATAATGTTTTCTTCTTATTTACCGATTTAAGCTTTAGGATTTTTGTTTGCAAATTTGGGCTCGAATCCGACCTGGAAGTAAACTACCTGACGAGTATAATACAAACCCTGCGGTTACGACGAACGTTTCAAAGACAGAGCGTCCATCATGTAGCAAATTCCGTCTAAATGAGTATCTAACTCGCACCATTGGATCGGGTGCTCCTCAGACGATTCAATTGAGATCTTTGGAAATGAGAATTCGCAGTGTTCAATATCAACAGAGAATCGATGCTGATGAACCCTTTAGCATTGCTCAATATTGGGCCGCTAAAAGGTTTGAGGAATCGCAGCTATGGATGATTGCTAAAGTCATTCTTGGTGTACCTGCAACGCAGTGCTCAATTGAACGCGATTTAAATTTATTCAATTCGATTTTGACAAAATCAAGGAACCAGCTGAGCTCAAAAAGTCTGCGGGATGTGCTAAAAGTACGCAGAAACAGTAATCTTGTAAAACCTGCTCTGGCTTACATGCTCAGTAAGGATAACAGTACTATGGAAGACCTTGCAGGGTCAGCATCTGATACTTAATAACAAATAACGTTAGTAAAACGTAAGAAGAAAGAAGATCAAGACTGAAGAGAAGATCGGAGCAGAATATGAAGATAGATTTAAAGGAAAGGAAGTCGAGCTAAGATGTAGATAATAAAGAGGACTAGAAAGAAGAAGAATAACAAGGAATCATATCTGTTATCGTCTTGTAAAGTCAGCTCCTGCTTCATTGCTGAGTATAGGTAAGAGTAGGTAATACAGTGATAGCTGAAGTGATATCAAGGAGAAAAGAGAAAGGAAAAATATAATCAAGGAAGATGTTTAGTGAAAAAGAAGAAGAATATACAGGAATATGAAAACTAAGAAGAAGAAGAAAAATAAGATCAATAAGAGGATTAGAACCAAATAAAAGAACTAATATCAAGGAATAGTCTGTATCCATGTTCTGATGTTTAAGCTACTTTTAAATTAAAATAAATCAGTGGTATTAAATACAAAATCAAGCATTTTAATACTTTGGATTTAATCAACAATATTTATTTTTCTTACATACAGATTATCCACGAACTAAGTCATGCATTCGCAAATGTAATAATGCATTAACAATTACCATAACAATTGCTGTGCTGTGTTGCAATGATTGAGGTTCAATTGGGTTACCTCCAGTATGCGGGAAATCATTTCAAATCTCATTAATTGAGCCTCCTTTAGAGAATTATCTCACGTGCAAATCTGGCAAACAAATCACACACTTGAAATTCTCATGCATTTTCCCACATTCACACATTCACAGTAATAATAATGAATAACGCTAAACTATCGAGCAATGAATTTTTGAACCAGAAAACTCATCGGTGATTTTTGCGTAGTTGAATTTTGCAAGGCAAGACTCATAGGCGAATAAACTCACGCATGCGTTTTTGAGTTCCGAACACTGGTACCTACATTACTTTTGGCCCGCCATCACCTTTTGAGACGCTGGGCATTGGAAGCCTACCATCGTATGACCGTTTCCGTCCTCCTTGCAGAGTAAGCTCCTTGGTTGCATCTAGCAGTCCCTCACAACTTTCCCATTGCCACCGCATTTTCTGCAAAGGTCCGGTCAGTTCAGGTGAGTGTGTGTGTGTGGGTGGGGGAAGGTGCAAGTTTTTTGTGCGTGAGGAAATTGTCCAAACGACTTTCTTGGGAACCACTAAAATAAACCCACATTTTATATTTATTCTTTATTATTGAGATTTTTAGTTATAAGCTAGTTCATCTCATAATAAACCAACAATATTTTTTAAATCTTTCGGTGAAGGTGTTTTTTGGGACTAAATCTGACCTGTGACAAATAAACCCACGAAGCAACACATCAAAATCCTACAACAGTTGTTCATTTAATTTAGAAGTTGGATTAAAATAGATAAAACATGTCGTTAGAGGAGAATTTCCTACTGTTCATTCACTACTGAGTGTTATGCGTTGGGGAGTGTTCAGTATATGAAACATCTGTTTAAAAACGGTGTAAATGGTGTTGTTTAAAGAAGTATTGAAATAAGTATGAACAGATATACCGAGTTGTAGCATTGTACTGCCCCGTAACGCGGGTGGATCACCTTTTCGTGGTACGTTACGGGATGTAAGATCGACCACCGATTCCTAGTCCTGACTTCTTTAAACTAGGGGAACAGGATTTTACAGTAATCAAGGGCGGGTGCATCGTTATTTTTGGGAGATTTAAATTTAAGGGTGCAGGGCAATATTAGGTGCGACTACTTGTCTCAAATTTTAGGAACACAGCACTGTTGCAATCTGATATGTTAAAATCTCTTGAGGGGTCAATGGATTCTATAGGAGCACACATTGAGATTAGAATATTCCAGAAATCCTTTGCACGTGCAAACCCCCTTCGGTGCAAACGAGCATCGAAAGATAATCAAACGACGTGAAATGTAATTTATTTTTATGGCCATTATCCTGAACATCCCATTCGGTCGTCCGAACGATCGTCGCCTCACCGTCAACTGGGGAAGCTGCACAAAGGGAGAGAAAATATGTGAAGGCTATAATTTACCGGACCGACCACCGCAAACGGATGGCGGCTGGTTGGGAATGCGCAATGAGCTAAACGGGTGAGTACCTTGGCCGTGACCGTCACCGGTATATTTTCTTAGGTAACAATCATATGGCAGGGCAGAGGTAGAGCCCTTCCTCATGGTGGTGCTGGTCGACGGTGTCGTTGTCGCCACACCACTCCCAATAAATAAGGGCGTTGCTGCGAAAGCACCGCTCAAGAGATGAAGACAACCGCTTTCATTGAACTTGACCTTGAATTGCAGTGCGCACCGAGTGCGAAGAAGCTCGTACCAGAGGAAAATTGACGATTGGAACAAAAACAAAATGCTCTCGGGAAGAAGAGTCCACCGGGATGGGTTGGAGGTATTTATTTCTTTATTGTTATACAATCGAATGGTAGTGCATTTGATGTTGCGGTGAAGGGGGTAATTGGTACTTTGAGACATATAAGGAGAAGCTAAATGAGAAAAAAAAAATGTTAGCTAGAATCGGTCTGAAGCTCGGTCGATGGGCTGGGAGGCGAATGATCGGTGGCCACAAATCGTTTTCCATCCAATCTGAGCAAACCTGCAATTACGTCAGTGCTCCATTATTGTCCGCTGAATTGTGAGGACATAAAATCGAATCGGATTCGTTCGGAATGTATCAGCAGCAAAATGAAGGGAACACAAGTTGGTTTGTTTTATTACTCGTTTTATTATTTTTTTTCAGCTTTTTACAAACATTTTACATTTTTTACCTTTGAGTTCGGTTTTTTGTCTTTTTAAGATAGGACGGCACTTGCGTTTGATCTGTTCCTTTTTTTCTGTTTGTTTTTAATATGAGAATCACAATTAAATAAATATTTCGTTTCGTTCGATTAAAAAAATAATAAATAAATTAATTGATGAAAGCAATCCATTCCTCCATACCTTCACCCACTCGAAATGCTCTCACTCGCAAACTTTCCAACCATTTATGTTTACATAATGGGAGGAACTTGGCGAGCAAGCCCTAGATTGATGGTACCGACGGGAGAGGAAAGGAGCTTTATCGCGAAGAATTTTTTGTCACTACAAACGAAATGATCTGACTTGATGAGTTTCCATTAAAAACGTAAGATTCCTTAAAATAAGAAAGGAATGTCAAGCTTTCTATCTCTCTATCTCTCTGGGTGTTTGTGTGAGTCGTATGGCTTAGAACAAGTACAGGACCCTAATTAGCGTAAACTTAAAAGTTTATTTATCTAGGCGGTTTCGTTTTCCGTGTTCTGGGCTGGTTCGGGGTTTTCTGGGGCTGGTTCGGCGGCTGTGAGAGTATCAGCGGATGCAGGAGCAGCAGCTGGTTGTTCGGCAACAGGGGAGGCAGCAGCGGCGGCAGCAGGAGCTGAATTCTCGGAGCTCGATGGGGCAGATGTTGGTCGGAAGAAGTTCTGCACGTTTTGGACTATGCTCTGGATTGGGTTTGGCTGCTGCTGGCCAGGCTGTTCGGAATTGCTGGATGGCCGATTCAGGACTGATCCGACGGCATTCTGGACCTGCTGGATAAAGTTTGGCTGAGCTGTGGTGGCTTCACCGGTCTGGGAATTTTGCGAGTTTGGATTCAAGAAGTTTTGGAAGTTTTGACCGATCTGTTGGATGAAATTGGGTGCAGCAGTGCTGGTAGTGGCTGCATCCTGAACAATCTCAGCCGCATCAGCCGCAGCAGGAGCGTCAGCTGGGGCAGCAGTGGTCGTTGAACCACGGTTTAAAATCGATCCGATTGGGCTATTTTGGATGAGGTTATTGACTGGCTGAATGATCTGCTGAATCAAGTTGGGGCGAGCAGTGGTAGCATCTTGCTTGACATCAAGAGCACGGAGAACATCAGATGGTTCCTGTTCAACTTCCTTCAATGGAGCAACTTCTTCAGCAACTGGAACGGTCTTGAGAGCGATGACCTGTTCTTCAACTGGCTTCTCAGCTTCTACTTTAACTTCTTCAACCTTTTCTTCAGTAACAGCTTTGACTACTGGCACTACCTCATTCTCGGCAACTGCAGTAGCAACAACCTCTGGTTCTTCAACTCCTACAACTGGGATTACGGATCGCAGGGAATCGACTGGAGCAACGACCTTCTCTTCAACGGCAACTTCAACAGCTGGAACCTTCTCTTCAGCAACATCAGCAGCAACAGCTGGAGCAGCGGCATCATTGGCAGCAACCTCGGCAACAACCTCTACAACTGGCTCAGCAATGAGTACCTTCTTCTCTTCGACAATGGCAATGGGTTCTTCAACGCCAACAACTGGAGCAGCAGAGCGCAGGGATTCAACTGGGGCCACTTCCTTTTCTTCAGTTACATTTTCTTCAACATCATCAGACTCATCAATACTATCAGCAATAGCAGCGGCAGCAACTTCAGATTCAACTTCAGCGACCATTTCTTCGAAAGCCTTGATTTCCTGTGCATCAACAATCGTGTCTTTGACTACTTCCTCCTTAGATTCGTCAGCAACGACAGCAACTGGTTCCTCAACAGCAATAACAGGCTCAACGATCTTCAGCGATACGACTGGAGCAACTTCAGCTTCCTTGACGGCAACAGCTTCTTCAACAACCTTTTCCTCAGCCTTATCCATGATCACTTCGGCAACGGTCCTCACGGCTGGAACGACGGTTTCCTCCTTAATCTCGACGACAGGTTCATCCTTAACGACAGCAACAGCTGGCACCTCTTCTTCAGCCACTGGCAGAGCGCTACGCAGAGATTCCTCAGGATTGCTGTTGACCTGCTCATCCTTGATATCTTCAACGACGACCTTCTCGACAACTTCGATGACTGGTTCGACCTTACGCAGCGAATCAACTGCAGCAACAATCTTTTCTTCCACTACAGGCTCGATAACGACTTCGGCATCCTTGACGACTGCAACGGGCTCTTCGACGGCTATCACCGGGGAAGCACTACGTAGAACCTCAACGGATTCCTTTTCTTCGGCGACGACTGCATCTTCATTGACGACACCGACCGGCTCAGCGATCTCAACGACCTCAACGGTACGTTGATTTTCGACTGGCACGATGGTTTCCTCCAGGACGACTTGGGCTGGTTCTTCCTCGACGGCAACTGGGATTTCATCCTTGCGCAGCTCGTTCACGATTTCCTCCTTGATGATCTCTTCCGCTACTGGCAGCACATCTTCGCGCGCCACTCGGATAATCGAGGCACCGAAAACTCCACTCAACGCCACACAGGCTAACGCACAAATTAATAAAACTTTCATTTCCTACAACAAGAGTCTTTCCGAGATCACCCGTAGAAAGATCGTCGAAAATGTGAGTATTGTTTTGGCACAAATAATTCACTAAAATATGTTTTTGTTCAGTTGCTACACACAATCAGTCAGTCACTCTCGTTTGTTCACTTTCTCTTTGCCACCGTTCTGCTAATGAGTGTATGCTCCCTTCGTTCCTGTTCGGCGTTGTGATCGACGACGATCTGCACTTAGCCAATTAATGTCTCCGACTGAATGTAAAATGAGAAAGAAGCTCGATTTTATATCACCGTTGGTCGTAAGCCGATGACCCGTTATATTTTTTTCTTTCTTTTCCTCTTTTCGCTTTCCTTTCTCACTTTAGAGTCCGCTTCCCATTCCTTCCGTCCTCCGTCCTTCCTGATCGATCCAGCGGGACTGGAGGTGGTGGCAAAGTTCTGTATGCAATCAGCAAGTCCCACACCACACCGGCCAGCATAACATGTTGAGCCCAAATCACGGATCACCTCCAGAGAAAACAGACAGCAAGAGCGAGACCATCCAAAAAAGGGAAGAAAGAGCCACTCGGTTTTGATGTGCTCACATCCGAGAAAGATGGCAAAAAGAATCTTCGGATGGAGTTTTCGCTCTTTCGCACCCATCGCCTCCCTTCTTCTACTGCCCAACCGGCCGCGCCATGAAGCATTCGAATCACGGCGGACATTCATAAACCAATTCTTTCTTCCCTCCAGGGGGGATTGGATGTGCCATTTGCCCATGGGTTCACTTATTTACTTTGTTGTTTTTTTCTTTCCTCTCGCTGACTGACTGGCACCAGCAGAATCTTCCCGTCCAGAAACGTTAGATCGACCACTTGACCCCAGCTCGATGGTTTCCCTCCGTGCCCACCGTTGAAGTCGTCGTCTTTCGCTGCCGGCCCAGCTCTCTTGCTAGCTGCCGATGATGCTACTGGAGGGGGTAATTTTATTTTCTAACTTCTTGTTCTTTGCGCCGCCGCTGACCGGCCTGGACAGATCTTCCTCGTGTGGTTATCAATAGTAGAAGAATAGACTGTACACAAACAAAAGGGGTGAATCTCGATCTTACTAATTGGCATGTTCTTTACAGCTTAATTTAGGCAATATTTTTTATTCGTAAGGTTAATGTCCCTAACATTGGGCCCATACATAAATTTCGAAGGAAGGCATTTTTTGCCAATTTTTAACTACTAATCAAAAATATCCAATTGATTTGTCCAGATGATTGCATTGTTCTAAGGAAAATTGAAAAACTGGATATTTTTACCGATGGACTCTATCTTCAGATTCCTTGGTCATGTCCCCGATATGCCACCAAAGAGTATTACTTGAAAGTAACTCAAGTGCGCCACCCATACCTATTAGCTCATATACAAGCCTGTACGAAAACGTGGTGCAGTAGCCCAACAATAATGGGTTAATAACTTTTTGCCCCGAAGTTCAATCAATTTGCGTTCTTCAACTGCATTGTTAATCTCATGTTTGATCACAATTTAAATTTATTTTTTAATTTAATCAATATAATAGTTTTGCTGTATTTTTTTAATTAAATATATTGTTTAAATAAAATACAAATAAGTGTATTTGAGGTAAATTTTGAATGATTGATAACATTTTACGTTCACTTGCGCGTTTTTTAGAAAATTCATTCATAAAATCATTTTTTTTTTGTTCAAATTATATACATATTTTTAAGTACTTTAAAAAATGAACCATTGATCTGGAAGAGATTGGATTGATCAGCACCGATCGAAGAAAAATGATAAAAGTATTCTACAATACTACAAACGTGAATTTCAACCTAATTTTATAAATCTTCGTATATTTCAGATGTTTGAAGACATACACACTTAATTTAGCTCGGTAAAATCTCCAACAGCCGATTACCTCGGCATTTACTTTTGCTGATATCTCTGCAAAATATCTGTTTGCTAGCCGATATCTCAGCACAATGTTACTTGTTAGCTGAGTCTCGGCAATTGTTTTACTGAGTCTCAGCAATATAAATATCGGCAAAAAAATTTAAGTGTGCACAACTTCTATGTTTCATAAAATTCTCAGCAGCATTTTTTCAAAAAATTCTACGTTCTACAACTTTGCCGAAGTCAGCAAACCTCTATTTGCGAAATAAAAAAAAGCTTGTACTGCTGCACCATCTTTGCGGAAAAAACTTGAACTATTTTTATTCACCAAATTGTTAGTCCTAATAAATCCAAAGAACTCGACTCAAGACGTCAACTTAATTGGATGCAATCACAGAGTGTTATTAATGGTTGCCTCCTAGATTTAATTCCTGACCCACTGTGCAACGTAGACATCTCAGAGATAAGTGCAGTAGGGTGATGTTGCATACTGTACCATCATCAGCAATGTTGACTGTTACTCCTGCCTTGAGTTATTACATTCAATCAAAGTGTGTTGTTACTTCTTACGTGATTTTCAGAGTTGTATTTTATTTATTAGGGATATATTCAATGAACGTTGCTTGGGAAAATCTGTTGAAAATGCGTTTGATATTGTTTGCGCCTGTAACTTCAAACCGGTTGGTTGAATATCTCCTTAGTGATAACATAACATAACATAACATAACATAACATAACATAAACAAATTATTGGAAATGCAATACCCCTAGTAGCACGCTTATCACAAATCAATTGTAGAATCTTATATACGACTTATTTCAGTCATAAACAAGTTGCTGTGATTGTGATGATGTGTATTGTGTGCTACTCGGGACACTTACTCAAGTTCATGAGCCACCCATGGTACAACACGAAAAACACATAAAATGACTTGATGACAGGAGAAAAATACTTGTATTTATTTTCAAACTATCTCAAAAATTTCTGCATTTAGAAAGATGACCATCATGGGCATTTTTGTTCTAAATGTCATCAGAATTAGTTATAAGTGATTAAAATTCATACCTACATTGGAAAACATAGATTTTCAGTCATCAAAGCTGATTTTCTCGAATTCTGTTAATACATTTTCCACCATCAATTATGCGATGTTTAAAAGTCTCTAATTGACTTCTATATTTACTTGACAAAATTATAAAGCAAAAAATATATTTTTAATAATCTGGATTGGAGTTTTGATATCAAATTTAAATTGTTTTTAGCAGCAAGTTTATTGGAAATTTTATAAACTCAATTCATTACAACTCGTACTCGTCTGGTATAATCAGCAGTTGCTGGGGTTCGAATAAACTTTACCGGCTTAATGCCAAGAAGAAAAAGATCCCCTCTATTGTGGTAGCCACTTCGATTTCCATGCTCTTCGGACGGAACTTTTGAACTTCGTTAATTCAAGTTTTCACTGCAAATTGGCCATCGCGGTGAATGCCGTTTATTCGCTGAAACCTTGACAGATTTAAATATTATCTCCAGTATCTTCCTGAGAAGCAACATATTTTTTTTACAGATGACACCAACTCTGTTCAAAGTTGTTTTGAAAGGTCTGCTAAAAGGTGAATCCCTGGATCAGATAAAATATGAATTGATAAAATTACTTGGAGCTTAGCCAGTCCAAGTAATCAAAATGAAAACGAAGTCCCGTCCTGGCGATTCACGCAACGGAATTTCAAATAATTTTAATTTTTAATCCAAGTCTACTGTACTTAACAACCCTAAGGCCTGGTAAAAAGTTAGCCTTATGCACCATGTTCTAGTCAAGCAGAAACACTTTAGGAAGACTAGAGGAAATTTACAAAACCGCACCCAGTGCCGTAAGTGCTAGGGATGGGGTCACAAAACATCAAATTGGAACATGCCAGCTAAATGTGTGAATTGTGGTAATTCCTGTCCTATGGAGGGAGATCCTAAGAAATTTAAATGTGCAAATGTGAAAACTAAAAATCCAATTTCTGAGAATGTAAGCAGTACTGTGTTCCTTAAGTTTGAGCTAAGTAGTCCCACGCAATATTGACCTGCGCCCTTAAAATACAAATCTGCTTAAAATGACGATCTTTAAAAAAATGACGTTTAAAATAGTGTATTATCCAGTTGATATATGTTGCAAAATAATTGCACTTTATCGCTGCTGCACGATGAGCAGCTCTGTACTCTACAGGTGGCGAAGGTGGCATTTGCCACACAACGAAAATCTCTCTAATGTTCCTTGAACATCTACAGTCTACGTTTAGAAAGGTAAATTAATTTGGAATAATTGAGTTCGAAAAAGAGAGGTTAAGTGCAGGTTATGCTTAGTAGAACGGAAATTAGATCAAAAACGCTATTACCAATTAGATTTACCAGATGATCAAGAACCGCTAGAGCGAGAGCGAGACCTAAAAAATGTTGAAAAAGCTGAAAAACGTGCTGAATACGCTTGAGGACGATATAATTTGCGTCTTTGGAACTTGAAAAAGTACTGATTTACTTCAGAAAAGTTCGAAATCCCTTCGTAAAATACTAAAGCACTTCATAAAACAACAACTTCTAAAATAACTGAATCACTTTAGAAATGTTCGGAATCACATCGGTAAATACTGAATTACTTCAGAAATGTCCAAAATCTTTTCAGAAAGTACCGAATCACTTTACAAACGATCTAAATCATTTCGGAAAGTACTGAAGCACATGAGCAATGTTCTTAACCACTTCGGAAAGTACTGATTCGCTTAATAATAATCGAAATCTCTTCTGAAATTATTGAATAACTGCAGAAATGCTCGGCGTCACTTTGTAAAGTACTAAAGTTCTGTCCAGTTAGAATCCAGAATCATTTATTGTGTTGCAGCGGCACGGAAAGTGACCGCTGCAAGAATTATTTTACAGCGGTTTGTTTACCTAGGCGCCCACTTTCTGTGGTATAAATTTCACGGTGTTTCGTGCAGTGAGTCAAAAATTATTCCAGATGGAAGCCGAGAGGAGAGAAAAAATTCTGCACACCCACGTTGATAATCCAACGTGGTCCGCAATAAAAATCGTGGCCAAAAATTCTACATGGCGATGGCACGAGGAGATGTTCCTGCGAAGTTTAAGTTTGTTTTTATGGACAAATTTGCCAAAAAACTTATGATTTGGCAAGGGATATGCAGCTGCGGAGCAAAGACCAAAGTGTTCGTGACGAGTAAGACGATGGACTCGAAGCTGTACAAGGAAGAATGCCTCAAAAACCGCGTACTACCTTTCATTAAAGCCCCTAAAGGTCCCGTGAAGTTTTGTCCAGATTTGGCGACTACAGCCGGGAAGTCATCCAGTGGTACCGCGATAATAACGTAGATTTCATCGATAAAAACATAAATCCACCCAACTGCCCGCAGTTCCGGCCCATCGAGAGATTTTGGGCGATAATGAAGCGGAAGCTTAAGAAAAGTGGAAAAACCAAAATGACCAAATGACCAAGATGACCAAAAAGTGGAACAAATGTGCCTCCGCAGGTGTGCAGCGTTTGATGGGAGGAATAAAGAAAAAAGTGCAAATTTTCATTAGATACGAAGAGAAAGGATTAGTATTGATAGTTTTTCCTAAAAGTTCAGTGAATTACCTTTGTTTTTATGTATTAACCTGATTTGTACGTTAATCCGTTACCGAGATACAGATGATTTTATTATTCCGGATTCTAAAAGGACATAGCTTTAAATCACAACGAAAATGTTTCAATCACTTCGGATAGCTCTGAACCACTTCAAAACCACTACTAAATGAACTGAATTATCCCAAAAATGTTCAGACTTAATTCGAAAGGTACTGATTCACTTAAAAATTCTAATTGACTTGATGAGTTCAAAGTTGACGATTTTTTTATCCCTGATCATGTATATCCGGGGCGCAAGTGATTTCAAATTTATTATTTTTCAATTATTTTCTGAACTTGACTACTAGAGGCGCAAGCCATTTCAAATTTCAAGGTTTTTTATCAATTTTATGTCATCCTGAACATGTATTCAAGGGGCGCAAATCATTTCAAAAATAAAATTTCTTTAAATTTTCTCTAAATTTCTACCAGGGCCATTTCAAATTTAACGTTTATTTTATATATTTTCCATTTCGTTTATATCAGGGGAGTAAGCCATTTCAAATTAAGATATTTTTCAATTTTCACCTCAACATGTTTATCAGAGACGTTAGTTATTTCAAATTTAACAATTTTCCACTTTTTCCCCGAAGTTGTGAAACAGGAGCGCAAATGTTGCTAGGTTATTTTAAGCATTTAACTTCTTCGGTAAGATATTGCTCTCATTAAAACGTCTATAAATCTTTTTTTTTTAATTTTCGAACCTCTTAACGGAACCCCTTTATGAAGAGCTTTGAGTGTGTTGGTATAAATTCCGTTATAATGCTTAACTTTTGACAGATACGCGTATTTCGTCTACTACTTGCAGACTTCATCAGTACCAAGTGGTGTTGAGTACTTGGCACTGATGAAGTCTGCAAGTTGTAGACGAAATACGCGTATCTGTCAAAATATAAGAAATTATAACGGAATTTAAAGGAAATAAACCAACACACTCAAAGCTCTTCGTCTATAAATCTTTTTTTTTATTGGATTGCTGATTTTACCTATTTTGAAAACTATTTTTTTCGGTTTGGAGTTAAGTAGTCGTCAACTATTCGCCACTACCCACACCCACAGCACTGCCTGGGACATCTTCCAGGAACTTGTCACTCGGCAGCACTGTCGTGAAACGCGATCGGGGGCTTGGAACCGTTAGAGGATCCGATAAAAATGTGGTTCGGAGTTGGCGGTGAGGCTTCTTCATGTACGAGCGGTATTTCGGTCAGCGGTCTTGTGACTTCAGTGAGCATGTTACGAAGCAGTTCGTCGGTAGGAGTTCGGTTGAGTTTGACTTGGCTTAGGGTCTTCTTGATGGACTGGATCAGCTTCTCCCAGCATTCTCCAAAATGTGGTGAGGCAGGCAGATTGAAGCCCACTTAGTTTGGGCACTTGCGAAGCTCTAGAATAACTTGTTCTGGTCCATCTAATGCAATGCTTCCTTCAGTTCACGGCTGGTACCGACGAAGTTAGTTCCGCGGTCGATAATTATCACCAGTGCATTCCTCGGCGAGCGATGAAATTTCGAATGGCAATGATGCAGGAGCTTGTCGATAATGACTGGGCAATCTCAATGTGTACTGCTCTGACGGTCGTACATGTTATCAGTACACCCCATTGTTTCTCTACTCTGCAACCAACCATGGCCTGAATTGGCCCACAGTAATCGATTCCGACGTAAGAGAATGGTCTCGTGAAGGCTTTCAGTCGCATCGATGGTAGATCTCCCATCATCGGCGGTTGATGCGTTGAATTTCTGATCTTGCATAGTTGGTAGCGAGCTCGAATACGACGATATGTGGTCCGTAGACATGGCACATAATATGTCTGCCGTACCTCGTTCATGGCACTTTGGTGATTAAGATGGCAGTACTGGGAATGGGTATCCAGCAGGATCAGATCGGTTACGTGGTGACATTTAGGCAGCAAGATGGGGTGCTTCGTATCGTCTCCTACAAATTCGCATGCATCTATGCTGCCATGCATGCATACTACACCATCACTATCGATGTTGAGGCTGAGTTTATAGAGAGCGCTGTACTTTGGCAGCTTTCGTTTGCTCCTCCATGGCTCCCGATCCGCTTCTTGGAGTATTTGGATCTCTTCCGAAAAGGCATCGGCTTGAACTATTTTGAAGAGGTAGCTCTCAGCTCCAGCTAGTTCCTCGTGTGTGAGCGGGCCATAGACATGTGTTTCCTTGGCGAGCTTCCGACGAATGTTCATTGGGAATCGCCTGACGAATGCTACATGTCGCACCAGACGTTTCCATCGAGATAATTGGTTCACGTTGATGACAGGTTCCAGACACGTGTGGTGCAGAGCATACGATCGCAACTGGCTGTAGATCCAGGATCAGACTTGATGATAGATAGGCCATTTATCTTTTGGTTCCCAGAGAAATGAAGGACCACGAAACCATCGGCCGTTCGACGACAAATTCGGCAATCGTTGCCACTTGGTGGCATCATCGGCAACGTTGATCTTTGTCGATACCCAGCTCCATTCTGAGGCCTCGGTGAGCTCCAATATCTCCCAAGTTCTATTCCTGTCAGCGATGAGATTGTGCGGTACTGCATCAAAAATCCACCTGTTGTTTCGATACTAAGTTACGTGATATCGCTGATACATAACACATTAAGTTCGTGCTGACTGTAGGATTGAACACTTTGGCACCACTTCTCGAGTAGCGAGCGAGGTGGAGTGGTATCCGTTGGTTGAGAAAATATAAAGGGTGATACGGTCAAAATTTGGTCAATATCAACTTGACGTATTTCTTTCAATTTTGCATTTAAAAAACCTGAACACCCCTCATTTTGAAGGTGTGTGTGTGTAGAATGTTGCTCCTATTTTGATTTTGGAATTCACTCTTCAGTTGTCAAAATGCCGTCCAAGCAAGAAGAGCAGCGTATCAAAATTTTGCTCGCGCATCGCGAAAATCCGAGCTACTCGCACGCAAAGTTGGCAAAATCGCTAAAAGTTGCCAAATCAACCGTTACAAATGTAATTAAAGTGTTTGGGGAACGTTTGTCGACAGCCAGGAAGTCTGGATCGGGGGGAAATCGAAAACCGGAAGCCGCTGAGACGACAAAGAGAGTTGCCGGTAGTTTCAAGCGAAACCCTAACCTCTCTCTCCGAGATGCCGAAAATAAGCTGGGTGTATCGTCTACAACCGTGCATCGAGCCAAAAAACGAGCCGGACTATCGACTTACAAGAAGGTAGTGACTCCAAATCGCGATGATAAACAAAATACGACGGCCAAAGCGCGATCCCGGAGGCTGTACACGACGATGCTGACGAAGTTTGACTGCGTGGTAATGGACGACGAAACCTACGTCAAAGCCGACTACAAGCAGTTTTATACGGCAAAAGGAAGGGGAAAGGTAGCAGATGTTTTCAAGCACATGAAACTGTCAAAGTTCGCAAAGAAATATCTGGTTTGGCAAGCCATCTGTACCTGTGGCTTGAAAAGCAGCATTTTCATAGCTTCCGGGACTGTCAACCAAGAAATTTACGTGAAAGAGTGTTTGAATAAACGTCTGCTGCCTTTCCTGAAGAAACACGGTTGTTCCGTACTGTTTTGGCCGGATTTGGCATCTTGCCATTACGGTAAAAAGGCCATGGAGTGGTACGCCGCCAACAACGTGCAGGTGGTTCCCAAGGACAAGAACCCTCCCAACACGCCAGAGCTCCGCCCAATTGAGGAATACTGGGCTATTGTCAAGCGGAACCTAAAGAAGACCAAAAAAACTGCTAAGGGCGAGCAGCAGTTCAAGGCAAACTGGCTTTCTGCGGCAAAGAAGGTGGACAAGGTGGCTGTACAAAATCTGATGGCAGGGGTCAAGCGTAAGGCCCGGCAATTCGGATTTGGAAAAGCGGAAGCCTAACTGAATATTTTTCCTGAATTTTATACTAATTGAACTTGAAAAAGAAATTTAATTTGATTTTTTAAATAAACGATTTCACCGATTTACACGCGTTTTCCCTTGACCAAACTTTGACCGTATCACCCTTTACGCTCTGTAAAAAGGAGATAATAAACGTTAATTTCGGTTACAATAAATACTGGTTTCTTCATTACTACAATTTGGAACGTCGTAGGAAAAGCAAGGTGAGTAACTGAAAACTATAAAAAGTATTGTTCAAATGTGGATTAAAAAACGGCCTGCCTGAGAAATCTAACATGGCGTGTTCGTGTAACGGATTTTCGATGTTTTGGAATTGGATTTGGTTTAGCTCACAATGAGTGAAGAGTATTTACAATATATCGCTACAGATGGAAAATTCAAGACCGTTGTCACAGTTCCGTTGCGAGGACATGGAGAAGTCGAGACTCCATCGTGAGTGGTGAGTTTGGAAAAGTGCTCTCGAGCGGTACTTCGAAGCGAATGACATCGTCGATCAGTTTAGGAAGCGAGCCAAGCTACTGTACTTGGGTGGGCCACAGTTAGACAAGGTTTTTACTAAGTTTCCGTTAGTTGCAATCGAGAAAAAGTACTACGATGTGGCCATTTCGGCACTTGGCAGCTACTTTCAGCGAACGAGACAAGACATTCTGGAACGTCATCGGTTTCGGCTAATAAGACAGTTACCAGGAGAAAAAATTGCTCATTATATGGTAGCTTTGTGTTTTGTTATGAATGTTTCATCAATGTATTTATTTTATAATTGTTTAACAGTTTCGTCTACGACAACAAGCGGGTTTATGCGGATTTGAAAAGTATTCAAAGAGGACTAGACAGGTATTGTCAGAGCTCATGATTACAGACTTTATAGTTGAGGGATGTCAGTGAACCGAACTTCGCCGGAGGATTTTGTTGAAAGATCGTACGTTGGATGAGATTGAGGCAATTGCTACTAGTCTGGAGGGAGTTGATGCCCAGATTCAAGATCTAGCAACCAAATCAAACGACGTTGTCGACAAGGTATACCCAGTCAAAGAATGATTCATGCCGAGGATCAACCGATCAACCGTTTAACGCTAGTAAGGGAACATCGGACTCTCCGTATCCAAAACGCCCTCTAGCTAGAGTGACCTCAGAGATCATCTGCTTTTATTGCGGCAAGCACGGTCATCATTCGTTGCATGCCCTGCAAAAAAAAAACAGTGTAGATTTTGTAAACGTTTCAGACACTTCGAGTTTAAATGCAAATCTTCACGCAGCGCGAGGAATCCGTCTCTGACCCGTCCTCCCCCTGCAGGAAAATCCAAACTGTCGAAGAAACCAACGATAAACCCGAGGATCAACCATCAGATGACAACAATGTATACTACGCGTCCTTCTCCGGGAGTCAATCCAACGTTCTCAAGTTTGAAGTTGCAGGTGTCCCGTTGGAAATGCTCGTTGATTCAGGGGCAGACGCCAATAATGTAACCGTGGATGCTTGCAACTGAAACAAGCTGAAATTCGGGTTATGTCATCTTCAAAGGAGACAAATCGCCCAAGAAACAATTCACAGTCACAAATAAGCATACACATTGAATAAATGCTGTCTAACAGTGTACAATGCTGAATAAACCAGGATGTCGAATTATGTGCTGAAAAAAGCTCATTGAGATCGATAGATACGCCTTTATTCCGCCGTTTGCTCTGATATGATTAATTTACTTATTAAAAGCTTTATAAACGTTGTCTGTCTTCCTGATTCAGAACTAGAAGTTTGATCTAATAACAAGATGAATAAGTGTTATTTGCATATACATTGACGCTTTGATTCAACTGTTTTCAATTGCTTTAATAAAATGCTATATTAGACGTCTTATAAATGTTTTCTAGTTTCATTATTAAATTTCATTGCATTGCTTTACAATATTGCTGAATAAAGGTGAATACAGTCAGCAAAATAGCTCTTATACCACTATGCGCCCATGTTTTAATTTAATGCTTTATAAATGCTTTATAAACGACGTATTAGATTCATTATTCCACAACACTGCCCGACAAACAATTCAGAGTCACAAATAAGCATGTCGGGATGTCAAATTATGTGCTCAGAAAACCTCTTTGAGATCGATGATACGCCTTTATTCCGCTGATTGGTCTGGTTTGATTAATATACTTTTTAAAATCTATACAAACGATGACTGTCTTCCTGATTCAACACCAGAAGTTTGAGCTAATAACATACTGAATAAGTGTAATTTTCACATACATTGACGCTTTAATTCGACTGTTTTAAATTGATTTAATAACATGCTTTATTTATACGTTCAATAATTGTTTTCTAGCTTCATTATTAGATTCCATTGCATTGCTTTAAAATATTGCTGAATAATGGTGAATACTGTCAGCAGAATAGCTCTTCTACCACTATGCGTCCATGTTTTAATTTCATGCTTTGTAAATGCTTTATAAACGGCGTATTCATTCATTATTCCACAACACTGCTTTAGGCTAACAACAAAACGAAATTGGTAGCATAGTGGTTACCGTTTCCGGTTTCCAAGTAGAAGGTCGTGAGTTCAACCCCAGCCTCAACCCGTTTTTTTATTTATTTTCTACGCCTAATTAATTTAAATCGTAATCATAGATCGTATAACTCACGACAACCAATTCATAGATCTATCGCAAAGAATAGCATCGTTTCCATCAAAATTAGAGAGATGGAGAGGTAACGTTGGTCTCATGTTAAACAACTATGAATGAATTAATCATTCTCACATCTCCTTGAATTAGCTAGAGTTACGGCTGGGAGTGCTGATAGGTATTCAGATTCAAGCTTTTGTTGCTTATTTAGCTACCCATATGATGTATTCTAGGATAGCGCAGATGGCAAGGCAAGCGGCTGGTGATCGGAAGGTCATGGTTTGAATCCCATCTAACGACATATGTGTGTGTGTGTTATTATTAAAAATAGTACAAGTATTATTAAACATGAAGTGGAATAAAATCGTCAAGAAGTCGTTTATTCAATAGGCAATTGTTTGTTGGGCGTACATTTATCGCATATGGCAACGATACACCATTGAATATTTGGGGTAAAAATTCACTGCAGAAATCGGAATTGACGGTAGATCTACGGTAGCCGATTTCTGTGTGGTTGAAAAAGGACAAAACTGCAAAACAGCACGAGATGCTCAAAGTGGGAACGGATAACCAAGTGGAAAAGTTGGAGTCTTTCGCTTGCATTAGGGATGTTGAAGTCCACGTTCACATGCAGCCACACATCAAGCCCGTTGCTCAACCTGTTCGCCGACTTTCGATACCACTTGAAGCAGAAGTGAATCGTAAACTCGACGATATGCTGAGCCGTGACATAATTGAGCCAAAGACCGGTCCAACAACATGGGTTTCCCCATTGGTGGTGGTCGCCAAAGCCAGTGGAGGGCTGCCTCTATGCGTAGACTTTCGAAGAGTGAATCGAAGCGTCTTGCGGGAGTATCACCTAATGCCCAATGGGTGGTGGCACCATTTGGAGTAAGTTGGATATTAACTATTATTTTCTTCAGGTAGTGGTTGATGCGGAGTCTCGCGATATTCATACTTTCATAACAACGAAAGGGTTGTATAGGTTTAAACGGCTTCTTTTTGGCATCGTAACTGCATCAGATATATTTCAAAGGGTTGGTTGATGAGAAACTGTGTGGATGCGACGGAACGCATTGGTATCTAGACGACATTTTTGTAGTAGGCAGAAACCTTGAGGAGCATAACACTAGACTTAAACAAGTTATGGATAGGCTGGAGCATAGAGGGATTCAGCTTAACTGGGACAAGTGTTTGTTTAGAGCTGAGGAAGTTGAGTTTCTCGGGCACAAAATCTCAAAATCTGGTATAGTACCATCTGACACAAAAGTAGCAGCAATCTTAGCTTTCCGTCGATCTACTAGCGATAGCGAGGTCCGCAGCTTCTTAGGGCTGGCGAAATATCTCAATAAGTATATTCCTGATCTTGCAACCAGAGATGAACCACTAAGAGAGCTCACCAGAAAGGGAATAAAATTTTCTTGGGAATCACACCACGAAGAAGCTTTTCAGACGATTAAGCGAGCCATGGCAGATGTGCAGAAGCTAGGATTTTATGATGCAAGTTACAGAACGGCAGTGGTTGCAGATGCCAGTCCAACGGGACTCGGGGCAATGCTAGTGAAGACGGATAACTTTGGGGTGGAAAGGGTCATCAGCTTCGTTTTCAAGTTTTCTTCGGAGACTGAAAAGCGCTACTGTCAGACCGAGAAAGAAGCTTTGGCTTTGGTGTAGGCCGTTGAAAAGTTTCATTTTTACCTTCTTGGGATGAAGTTTGACCTTGTCACAGATTGTAAGGCTCTGTTATACTTGTTTACATCTTGGTCAGGCCCAGGTCACAGTGCTTTGACTATGAAGTTGTTCACAGTCGTGGTGACCAAAATGCTGCTGATGCTCTTTCACGACTTTCAAGCACAGTCCCTGAACCATTTGATTCAGCGGAAGAAATTATTGTCAAACATATCGCTTCTCTTGTTTGGATAACGATTCTTTAGACTTACTGCCTATTGCATATCGTATTGTTTCTGTAGAGATTTGCAACGTTGGAGGAGTGCTGTTCCGGGTAGATCGCATCGTGGTACCGGCTTCTTTACGGCAACGTGTTCTCGACACTGCCCATGATGGTCATCCTGGCGTGAACATGATCAAGTCGCATCTTCGTACATCCGTGTGGTGGCCGAAGCTTGACGCTGATGTGGAGTCTTTCGTAACAGGCTGCAGAGGATGTATTTTAGTATCGGCTCCTGATGTTCCTGAACCACTGATTCGTAAAGAACTGCCTAATGGACCCAGGGAACACATCGCTATCGATTACCTTGGACCACTTCCAGAGGGACAACATCTATTCGTTATAGTAGATTGCTATAGTCGATACGTTTAGTTAACATCATTCCGTATTGGCCGCAGATGAATGGCCAGGTGGAGCGACAAAATCGCTCTATCCTGAAACGATAGAGGATTGCTCAAGAACTTGGCAAATATTGGAGGGAGAAGCTTCATAAGTACTTGTTTGTCTACCATGCAACGACTCATTCAATCACAGAACAGCCACCATCTACGTTGATGTTTGGAAGGCGAATTAAGAGTAAACTGCCCCGTGTTCCAGTTCATGCAGATGACGAGGCGGTGAGAGATTCCGAAAAGCTACAAAAGCAGAAAGGGAAGGAGTATACGGACAAGAAACGCCGAGCTCAACATAGCGAGATTTGTGAAGGCGACCGAGTTTTTATGAAAGGGATAAGAAAGGAGCATAAGCTGCAAGCCGATTATTCACCCGAAGAATTTCTGGTAGTAAAGAAAGTGGGATCTGATCCGTTCAACAAAATCAGGTATAGAATTCCGACGCAACATCACTGATCAGACTTTGGCTACTAATCGAGATATTACGGACACTCCGAAGGGTGAAATAGGACCGACACGTTCTAAGCGTCAACTAGCTAAGTTTCAGGATTATGTGCCTTATTAACATCAAGAAATTAAGGGTGGGATTGTAGGATCTAACGCTCTGGCACCACTTCTCGAGTAGTGTGACAGGAGCTAACGGAAAGAGAAAAGGGATTGATGGACCGATGTGGAGTGGTATTCGTTGGTCGAGAAAATGTACGCTCTGTAAGAAGGGGATAATAAACGCGAATTTCGATTACAATAAATATTGGTTTCTTCATTACTACACTGACTGTTGGAGATGATCAATGCAGCAGCTCTGTACAAAACCGTGTGGATCAGTTTCTCAAATAGCTAACTGAGACTACAAAGTATGGATACACCTCGATAATTGGTGACACACTTGTAGCTTCCGGATTTATGGACCATGCATTTGGGAACGTTCTGTCTTGGAGCGATGGGCGTCGCCAGCGTAGCGGCGCAGTTCTTCAAAAACACAGGAGGCAAGCTGACTGTTCCGGGTCCATTCGTTGAATCAAGTTCATTGAGGGCTTTCCGAACTTCGTCTGGAGAAAACTGTATACACGGTAGATTGATGTTATGGGACGGTATCTGCTCAAAACAGTTTTGACGTTGTACGGGCGATGCTTTACTAAACACGCTCTCGAAAAAAGTAGCAAAGAGATTAGCTGCTTCTGAGCTTGAGCGAAAATTTGTTCCATCGAAGTAAATCGAGCCAGGGATTCCGTTTCCAGCTTTGCGTTTCTCGATGAAGTCCCGGAAGCGTGAAGGATTTTGCTTGACGGTTGACTGAATACTGAGCAAATAGTTTTCATGGGTTGCAGATAGAATGATTTTGTACTCCAACTCAAGCTCAAGGAGTCTAGCTTTGTCGGACCCAATTTCTCTAAGGAAATATCCCAAGTAACAATTTTGGTTTTATGAGGGTTCTGTAGACCTTAATTTTGACTTGTAGCATGCTTTAAAACCACTATTAAACCTAAAATGTTACTCAGGATCGGTTGCGCATCTTACGTACAGTTTATATTTTTACCGAAAAAACTTTGTTTTAGACATCATTCCGATAAGAAGTAACGTTTTCGTGCTAAAATTTATTGAAAAATTGATGATTGCCCATAACAACGAATAATACGAAACTTCATGCAAATATTTCCGATTCGTCATTTGGTGTGGAACTGGTCATCTGTCAAAGTTAAGTAAAAAATCACTAAATGAAACTCAGCCCAAATAATTTAACTAACTAATTTTCACTTAAATTTGTCAACTGGAAAATTTTCATAAAACCCACCGTACTTATTTATGACAGACAAGGAAGTGATTTTGACAATCACCTGCAGTCGGATGTTGGTTGCTTATTGTTATCCTTTCTTTCATACCATGAATACTCGCGCTTTGCTAAAACAGAGCAATTCGTCCGCCCCTCAGGGTTTTTTTTGTGGCAAATGTCTTCTTGGCCACCTGCTGAGTACGTTACTGATCACTACTCATCACTGCTAAGATGTCTTGAGTTTCATGCATTTGATCTAATTCCTTTGTTTTGGATAAATGAAACAGTTATGGCATATGCACCAGGTTTTGGCCCTACCGATTTAAATCACATATGCTTTAACTGGTATACAAGTCAATACTTACATCCCCTATTATTCAATTGTTGCTTCACTATGAAGAGTTCATCGGCCCTCCTCATACGAGCAACAAGCAACCCGCAGTGTGTAGCCGCACAGTAAGCACAGAGACTCAAATTAGTCTTGAGAAGAGAGCAACCAACTCTCATCCGGACATGGAACATGTGAATCTTGATGCCAACGAAAATCGAAACACTTGAACATAGTAGATGAAGCAAAAGGAGGCAAAAAACAACAGCCGCAGAACATGTTCCGGCTGTAATGCTGAAAGGAAAGAACCATTATTCATGCCGGTCACGAGTGAAATCAGCGAAAATTAGCAACGCAAAACAACCCCCACACGGTGGTCGGAGGGGAGACTGGGTGACGGGGCAAGGGCCGCTACCAGAGTTGATGGTGGAGATTTGGATTTCAGATCGCACTTTGGATCTGGTTTCTTCCTTACCTTAGCTCGAGTCAATCCGAGTGAAATAAAAGTGAAAATTTTGGAAATTGACGCCAAGAGAAAGGAAAGGACCGAGACCATGTTTGGCTGCTACACATCTCTCCGCGTGACTGGGCGGACGTAATATAACTATAAAATCAGCTCCCAATCAAGTGACATGGACGGTGAGCAACAAGCGAACCTTTTCAAGCTGCTGAAATATCACGTTTAGACTTTTCAAAACCCGAAAAGACTTTTAAGAGCTGAATTTTAATCGTCGATTGTAAAGTAAGGATTCGTTAAATCAAGTGGATGTGGATTTACAATGACTTGACTGGATTTACCCAGAGACCACCTGTGGTCAATTGGACTCCTGTAAAATTAGGTACATAGGAGTTCCATTTCGATTATACTGTGAGCCCTCTATAATTGTTTTGAAGGTTCTCGTTACGTGGCTTTTCTGTTTGTTTATTTTTCTGAAGGGTAGTGTAAATCTTCTCTGAGTTTACATATCAAGTACAATGATTATAAAAAACTAATATATAGAATCCTATGTTTGAGGATGGACCATTCGCAAAAAAAAAACAAAATAAGAAACCACATACTTGTGTCAGTTTCCATCAACCGTTGTTTAATTTCCTGGAAATAAAGCGCTGCAACCCCAAGTGGTATTCCCCAAATAAATCATCCAAATTGGCTAATTTTGCTTCTCCCCATGAAGATAAAAAAAATACCATCCCACTTTTATGAGCATTCTAATGAACCGTCGCTAATCGTTATATTGCTGCCGTTGCTTCTGCCACTGGCCACACGGACCAAAATGGAATTATGTCTGCTGCAAAACTAGAAGCCTGTATTTCATTCTGATCGCGGTCAACCTCTCGTACATCCGTACGTAACCGGGGAACGAAAACACTGATATATGTTTTCATTTAACTAAAAATACCGTTAGCACCCAAGATTCATCTGGTATTAATTTATTCAATGCGATCGATCGAACCGAATGGTCACTCTGCTACGGTCTTCCGTCTACAACACCCTCGGAGCCTATTAGCCAGCAGCCGGTCCGGTCCATGGTCATTGCTGCTTCGAATTGCTGGACCCTCCGACGGTCTATGTCTACATGGCTACATAGCGGCATCGGTCGGTGGCCGGTGGGCGCCACGTTCAGGTTCTACTCACAATCAACTCGTCTCATGCCAACCGAACATGCCACGGTGGGTTCAACGGTTGAGTGGTATCGTATATAAATTGATTGCTTGCGAAAATTAACGACATCTCGCCAAGTAAAGGAATTCGAACAAATTTCCACGGCTTCATAAACTGTAAAATTTATGACTGCAGTGCCGTTTGTTGCAAATCCCACTTCTCGGTATTCGGAAATATTTACGACTGAAGACCCCACCGAACAGATGGATGCTGTTAGCATGCAAGATAACGGGAGAATCTTCCCAATCACACGGTCCCCTTTCCTTGTGCGTCGTCCGTGACCGACGCAAGTGGACGATAATAAGATGCTCTAATAGGTGTGATCAAGACTTAAGCTACATTTGAAAATGGTGACCAGTTGACGGCTCGAAGCAACTGCTTCTCCGGCAGGGCAAACGATTAATTTTACTATCGACAACATTTTTGCCTAATGATGACACACAAGTACGCGTTTGTTTCGTGACCGATCCGTTGAATTGCTCTTTCTCCGACAAACAACAACGCAATTCGATAATAGTAATAATATCCAGGAAGACTGACACGCAGCTGAGTGTTTGCTACAGTAGGTAATCGGATGCTGGATCGTTAAAAAGCTCACTTCAATCTTCACGCACAGCAGTTAGTCCCGGGCAGCAGTAAGGTCGTCCAGTTTGGTTGGGCGCTTGTTGTTTATGATTATTCTTTCACATTTGACGTTAATTGTCGATATAGAGCTTGCTTTATGTGAAGAAAGTTCTCAGTTGAAGGCACTGTGAAAGGAGAAATCCGGACCTGCTTGCAGTGGATGATGTTGTGGAAATTTTCGACTAAAAATAGAACTGCAGTTGATTGGTTTGTATGATATTATGCAAATGGGGATATTTTGGGAATTTCCATTCCATTGAAAAACACGGCTCAGGCTGAACCGGTACCTTTGAAACCGAGCATCAAAGTTGTCATTTCGTGTCCAACGGATTGTCATCGATACAAATTTTGACAGCATTAGTGCTTTCTTCATTAGCTTCAATTTGTTTGTGCCACTTTCCAATTGGAGTATCCTGCCTTGCCCGCATTATGATGCAGCCACGCATATTAAATATTCAAGGATATTATAAGCTATGAATTGGGTTTTTAGTGGAATACTCATAAGAGCAGGAAAGGGTGATAATTTTCCATTTAGTTCCACTTAGCATTTTGTATCTTTGACGGATACGTATTTCGACAACAATGTCTATCCCCCTAAGTATTCATCCCCTAGGTAAAAACTGAAATTACTACGTGCGAAATCGAAACCTTGTTACACTCCCGATCTAAAGTTTGGGATCCCACTTTAAAAAACAAATAATCCCTGCGTTTTGGTCAAGCGTCGTTGTGACAATTTGGTCGAGGCCCATTTGGAGTATGAGAGAGTAATTGCAGTAAGATCAAAAGTGCCTGAATAACATGCAAGAACTTTCATGGATTTTTTTACCTCTGTTCTATTGTAGTATATCCCGTGTCCTTAGTTTAGTGCATGTCGTATTACTCCATCACTATTGAGAAATGATGAAGTATTCGATTTTTTTTTTTCCGTTGTCATTCTCGCATTTATCGCAAGGATCCGACTCTAATTGAAAGATCCCGCTATTTGTACCCTTCGGAGTGCTGAAACACCCTTCAAAGGCGCGCTCGTTTGTCATTCAAAATTGAATTCCTTAGCAGCAAAATTAAGGAATGACACCGCTAATGACCATGCATCAGAACCCTAGTCGAAACCACTTAAAACTAGGAAACAACGAATAGAAGATTAGGAATCAAATAGATGAAGCTTGAGCTTGACTGACCGCCCACGGTTGCCAGATCAGCTGTAATTACACAGAGAACCAATAGACGATGCTTGGGACTAGCAATCATCCTCAATGTGTAAAAACTGGTGATCTTAAATTAGGCAATACCAGCGCCGGCCGCGCCCGAACACAGGTCAAGAAAGGAATAGGAAGGATTGTGTTGACATGACACTCGCTTTGATGGAAGCCGAGAACACCTCTGCACTTCCACGAGGAATCACTGGGATGTTGGATAAGAGGGTTGGGTTTGCAGCAGTGTTCGTTTTGGTAAACGATAAGCTGAATTGATGTCCTAACGATCATATAACGCGAAGGAGCTTGGGACTAAACCCACGGTCTTCTGCTCAGTAAGCAAAAACGTTTGACACTAGGCAGACGAGCACCTTTTTAATCACCGAGTTGCTGTTATTACCATGTAGTCATATTAACAAATAAAACGATTGACGAATCTTAAATGTTGATGGGCCTGAGATTAGACTCATGATGTTCTGATCAGTAAGCAAAAACGGTTGCTCTAAGGCCACCGAGCCTCTCATATCACATAATACCGTTGCTCAAATTTTGTGTATCCATTCAAACCCGGAACCAACGACAACAACGAGTTTCGCAAAATACACGATACACAAGCGATTTTACCATAAATCTCTTTGATATGTAAGGACCTGGTACCGCGTTTTTCTGCTCAGTAAGCAGGCCACTGTAACCGACGATCTTTCAAATCCGAAAACTAAAAACTACGAAAAAGTACTTAGTACTTAGTACTACGTTCAATGACAGGGTCCTATCCAGGATTACATCTGAAAATCCAAATCTGGCCAACGCCCACCCTAAACCAAAACCTGTTCTTATCCACCTGAACTGACTAACGAATGGAAGACTTTGACTACCCAGCCATGCTATAGTCTCATTCCGTGCCTTATGGCAACTTGATGATTCTATTGCGCTCATCTTTTGGCACCACCCAGGGGAGACTTGGTCCTGTACCCAATGCTTAACTTATCTCCATTCCACTCAGCTACTCGCAATTTCTTGTGATATAGTGAGCGGAATATTATTATATGAGATAATTCAATGCAGACGTCTTTCCAAATTTGGCAGATCGACAGGTATTCGGTGAGTTACCACGATAGTTGCTATTCAACAACTCGACAACGTCCCATCGTCAACGCCTGCTATGAGAATTTCCCATTGCAGACGCCAACGAAATGACGTCATCGAGCTATCGATCAGCTACCCTGGTTATCGCCTGGCACGATGCTAGGAGGCGAACCGGAAGAATCGATGAGCTACCTCTCCCCCAATTAGGAATCAAATAGATGAAGACTAACTAACTAAGTTTTTCCTTGTTTCAAGATCATCCTCGGTGGACAAAGCCGAGTCTTGTCACTATCAACAAGGCATAAAAAGTAACAAGGACAAAGAGATGTGTTCCTTGGATTACTGAAAAACCCTTTTTTCCCTAGTTTGAAGTAGTCAGGACTAGGAATCGGTGGTAGATCTTACGTCCCGTAACGTACCACAAAAATGTGATCTACCCACGTTACGGAGCATGGATTACTCGAAGTTGCGATACTGAAGATATGATCACAGAAAAGCAGACATAACACTCTTAAAATGTTAATCAAATTCACTTTTAACGGTCAATTTAAATGTTTCTTAGTTGCAAGTAGAGCGATTCCAGACGGATTTGCACATGCATTTATTTCCGCATTTTTTTTTGTTTGGCTGAAAATTTCAGAAACGGTTTTCATGACCAAAAATGCCATTTTGAATCTTCAGATCACCAATTTAAATCAAGCCTTGATGTAGAAAAAGGCCAATAGAAAAATGTCAAACTTATTTTCAGAAAACTGTTGCTCAGAAAATGTTTGTCCAATCGGTTTGGTACTTTATGACATTTGGTAGGGAAAATTTAAAACCATTTGAAAAAAAAAATGAATCCTATTTTTTTTTAATTAAAATAAAAACTTAAAAAACTTTGAGTGTGTTGGTTAATTTCCTTTAAATCCCGTTTTAATTGCTTATCTTTTGACAGATACGCGTATTTCGTCTATTACTAGCAGACTTCATCAGTGCCAAGTACTCAACACCACTTGGCACTTATGAAGTCTGCAAGTAGTAGAAGAAATACGTGTATCTGTCAAAAGATAATCAATTATAACGGAATTTAAAGAAAATAAACCAACACACTCAAAGCTTAGTATAAAGGGATTCCGTTAAGAGGTTCAACAAATTTAAAAGATTGATCTTTTGTATTAATACCGTTGGTTCAATCCCAAGCTTTTTCGCATTATATGATCGTTAGGATATCAGTTCAGCTTATCGTTTACTAAAACGAACCCTCTTGCAAACCCAACCCTATAACTTAATATCCCAGTTATTATTATTATTATTTATTAGTGACACTTTATCACTTCTGTGACATTCGTGTCACAATATCCTAGTGATTCCTCGTGGAAGTACAGAGGACTACTCGGCTTTCATCTAAGAGAGTGTCACGTCAACACATTGCTACCCATTCCTTTCTTGACCTGCTTTCAGGTGCGGTCGGCGCTGGTATTGTCTAGTTTGAGATCACCAGTTTTTACATATTGAGTATGATAACTAGTCCCATACAAAGTCTATTAGTTCTCTGTGTAATTACAGCTGATCTGGCAATAACAGAGTAGCAACCGTGGGCGGTCAATCTTGCTCATGCTGCTCATAATGTGTCTCCCACTTAATTTTGCACTTACTGTGAAACACATGGTGTAGTGGCAAGCGTGATTACCTCTCACCCGCAGGCCTGGGTTCAATCCCAGTCGGCGCCGCCGGGATGTTCTGAGGCATAACATCTTTGATCACGCCTTCCTAAGGGAAGTAAAGCCGTTGGTCTACGGTTAATAGGGAAGTAAAGCCTTTCGTCTAAGGTCGATAGGTAGGATCCAAGTGTGGGAGCTGCCTACCTGGTGTCGGTAGCTTTGGTGCTCAGCACGGAAAACAAGATCGACGGAAAACAAATCATGGAAAAAAAAAAGTTTGAATCCTATGCTATGAACCATGCCTGAACACTTGATTTGAATTGTGACACACTTGGATTCAACCTGCCTCATATCGTGATATCGACAGTATTGCACAGCAAAGTTCACTACTTCACAGACTTTAAAAATGAATTGACAAATATATAAACAAAGCTGACAGAGGGCAGAGTTTACACATGTCTCTTTTAATAAAGTATTGCAAATTTTTGCAGAAACGCAAAATTCAAGAAACTTGCAGACAGTTTGCAAGCAAAATCCCATGCTGTGAGCTGTCAACTGTTTCATGTCAAATCATTGCGAGCTGTCAAAATAAATAGTTTGTTTTGGTTGTGTTAGAAGTAAACTGATCAAAATTTTTGAGTATCATGTAGTTTGGCTGCTGATCATTTGATTCCGGCTAAAGAATTGTTATGAATATGTCATGACTGGTTATGTGGGTAAGTGCAACTCGTAGTAACTCTAAAATTATAATTTCTGTAGTGAAAGTCTCACCTTATGTTTCCAGGATAATGAATAATGGCAGTGAACCGGGAAAAAAGGATTAGCCTTGTGGTTGAACAGGTTCACCGACGACACGCGTCGGAGAACACAAAATATCACGCACTAAAGGGTGTCCACGATGAAATTGCCACACTATGAAATTGCTCTAACTTTTTAACCGTTGGGTAGAATTTAATGAAAATTTGGGTGCATTTAGTTCAAAGTGCATTATTTACATCCTGCAAGTTTTAAAGTCCTGTGATCAAAACTCGCGGAAATGGGCATTACGTGCTGGAAAAGCCAGTAGGAGAACTGGCGACACTGTATGGAAAAAACCCTTCTACGATCTACAGATGGATCCATCAATTTGAAATAAACGGCAGCTTCAGTCGCGCTCCTTATGACAAATCTAGGAAATTTGGAGAGAAGGAGGTTGAATGGTTGCGTCAGTTGTATATCACGGATCCAACATTCTACCTTGACGAGGCTCAGCACCGATTCCAACAACATTTTTCAAAGGATATTAGCAAGTCTTATTAGCAAGTTTTATTGTTCAGAACTTCAGTCCTTGAAGTGGGACACATTCAACATTGTCTTCTTGGATGAGCTGTAATTTGACAACCGCGACATGGGTCGAAGTATGGGCTATGGCCCAATTGGTAAAATAATCCTTGACCGTGGTAACCATGTTCGACAAACGCGGATTTCACTACTCTGTTTCATGGGAGTTGGAGGATTACTGGAAGCATTTTCAACTGACGGGACTTTTTTCAGAAAGATTTTTTTGAAGCATTGTAGAAATTTTGCGTTGAGCGGCCAGGTGAATCAATATCCAGGTAAAAATTCAATATGGATTCTCGACGGTGCGAGGATTCACATTGACCCTAATATGGTACGGTACTTACGGTCATTAGGAATAATATTCGTTTTTCTTCCTGGTTACTGTCCACACATGAACCCGATCGAAATTTTATTTGGTCTGATCAAACAAATGTTCAATCGCTTTTACGACAACATGGATCATAACAGTCTTAAAGTATTTGTGCTCCAAATTCTAATAAAGTTCACAAGCTTTGATGCTACCAAGCTTTTTAAAAAATGTGGTTACTATCCAGGGGGATGGTTTGAAGCCAAGTTTGAACCAAGCCAATAAACACGAATAATCATTAAAAACCGAGTTTTATTTATTAAAAATAGAAAACCAATCGATTTACTGTTTCAACAGGGGTTAACAAACATAAAAAAAATCACATATGATCGATGTCAGGACAATCGACGACCTTCTCAGCGTACAGTCTTGATTCTTCTCCCTCGGAAACTTTGAGCGAATGCTTGATGGCTGAAATTAAAGACTTGTTGTTCCGTCTGCAAGCTTTAAGTTTCTCAATTTTGTTCGCAGTTCACTAACACTGGTCTCCACCTTTTCGAAAGCTTCCTCGATTTCCGCTATCTCGATCCCGAAGTTTTCATTCACAGTTTCAGAAATTGTAGCATCCTCGACCAGGGTTACTTCCACTCACTTGCTATAAAAAAATGTTTTTCAGAATTATGAAATCATGAGATGGTAAAGTGATAATTAGAACTTGAAAGTTACAAGATGAGGACGTGAAGTATGTGTTTGACACATAAAATCTGTCAATATTGCTTTCAGCGCGTCACAATCAGCGATTTTACGACTCATGAGTGCTCACTCTGAGTGAACGCTCACGAATCATAAGATCGCTTATTGTGACGCTCTGAAAGCAAAATTGTCAGGTTTTATGAGTAAAACACATTCTTTAAACCCTCTTCTCGTTACTTACAGTTACAACATATCATTTTATCATCTAATGATTGCATAATTCCGAAAAATATGTTTTTATAGCAAGTGAGTGGAAGCAACCCTGTCCTCGACTGATTCCGAAAGTACTGCCTGCGTACTGGTTTCGTCCACTTCAATAAACAGGTTTTGTAAATGATCCGGTGGCGATCCAGTTGTTAGGGAATCTCTCAGATGTGCAGGGGAGCTTCGTATCTGGTTCGCCCACAAAACGAAACTGGCATCCAAAGGCTTCACAAATCGATGCAGGTTCACTGTTTTCAATTTGGACACCAGCTTCATCAGGCTTTGATTAGCATCCGCTCCAAATCTGTCCTTTAAGCCACCGGCGGTTTTCCCCAGCGCCAATACCTGCTTTGCCCAGTCGTAATCCTTTGCACTGGTCAGCGAAGTAGAGTAAACAAAGACGGACATTTTGACCGTAAGTCCATTAAAACACTTCAAGAAGTCATCACTTAGATCTGAAAGTCGTAAGATGCTCCGTCTGTACTGCAGCAGGAAGAACCGAACCCTGTCCTCCCAATACGGTTTTGTGATGGGACTCCATTCCACTCGCTCTTCACACCCTTCCTCGGCACGCTGGTACAATATTTCACGCTTCAGAATAGGGCTGTACGTAATCCATAACTGTTTTTCAAATTGGTCTATATCGTTCGCCTGTACATGAAGCACCTCTAGTGGCCTGTCCTTCTTTTGTGCCCGGAATTCACGTTCGTGAGCCTTGATGGGAAAATCTAAAATAAATATTTCTTTCTCAGGCTCACATCCTTCCATTCCGCCAGCAGAGCAATCATTTGCTGATGGATCGGCTTCGATATCTTCATCCAGATACTCCATGTCTTCGTAATCAATGTCGTTGTTACTGTTTTCACTTCCACTATTTGAACTTGTGGAATCATCATGCTGCCGCAGGCTGCTGTTGGACATTCCGGAATGCACAGCTGCAAAAGAAATCAAATTTATAGAACACACACCGATGATTACTAAACAGTAAAGGAAATCACCGAAAATTAGTCAGTCCGCATCGTGCTCTCTTGCCGTGCGGATCTATTTGCTTTTTCCTGAAGGAAGTGTTACTACTACCTAAAGCTACAACAAATTTAAACAGCACTTTTCAGTGCTCAACCTGTAAAAATTTTCTACCTTGTTCAACTCTTATTCCTCTTCGATCCTTGTTTGGACCCTACCCGAGGTAATCCTTCTTGGATATCGATTTGGAAAATTCCTCTTCGATCCTTCAGATTCTTATAGTAATCTGCTTGGAAGTCGATTTGGATAAAAATTTACTGCCGCCATGGCGCCTAAACGCAAAAGAAAGGGGCAAACTCTTGACCCCCCTTCTGATGAAATTAATTTGAGTAATCAATTTGATTTGCTCACGGATGATGAGAATGATCCATCATCCAAGAAAAATTCTAGTAAACTTTCCCGGCTTAATGCCAAGAAGGAAAAGATTTCCCCTATTGTGATAACCACTTCCAATTTCCATGCTCTTCGCATGGAACTTTTGAACTTCGTGAAAGTTAAGTTTTCACTGCAAATTGGACGTCGGGGTGAATGCCGTGTATTGGCTGAAACCTTGGACGGATTTAAATGTCTTCTCAAGTATCTTACTGAGAAGAAGCACAATTTTTTTTACTTACGACACCAAAACTGAACGTGTGTTCAAGGTTGTCATGAAAGGACTGCCCAGTGGTGAATCCCTGGATCAGATCAAATATGAACTGGCAAAATTACTTGGAGTTGTGC
Organism: Ochlerotatus camptorhynchus; assembly: GCF_037179485.1. Lineage (NCBI taxonomy): Eukaryota > Metazoa > Arthropoda > Insecta > Diptera > Culicidae > Ochlerotatus > Ochlerotatus camptorhynchus. Next base: position 1,237,646 of record NW_027040894.1, on the reverse strand, counting down.
CACTCCAAGTAATCAAAATGAAAATGAAATCCCGTCCTGGCGATTCGCGCAACGGGATTTCTAATGATTTTTATTTAGTTCACTTCAAGTCTAGTGAACTAAACAACCTTAAGGCCTTAGAAAAAGCTAGCCTTATGCTCCATGTCCGAGTGAAGTGGGAACACTTCAGGAAGACTGGAGACTCACCCTGTGCCGTAAGTGCCAGGGATGGGGTCACGGAACTAAAAATTGCTACATGCCAGCTAAATGCATGAATTGTGGTGATTCCTCTCACGCAAAGGACGACTGTCCTGTGAAGGAAGATCCTAAGAAATTTAAATGTTCAAATTGTGGTGAAAACCACAAATCCAATTTTTGGGAATGTAAGACTCGCAAAGCGATCCTACAATCTCGTTCTAACCGTCAGGTAGGAAACGCTCCACGTTTCCGACCAGGTACAAATTCCTCTGCTGTTAACAACGGTCAGCGAGGAACAAATTCTACATTCGTACCCGTAGGTACAAATATCTCCCCTGCTTCAAATGTTTCATCTGTACCTACTCCCCTCGCTGCTAACAATGTTCAGCGAGTTAATGGAGCTACCTATGCTGCTATTGCAGCGGGTAGAAATCAAAATACTAACCAACGTTCTAATGGAAATTTTGACAATTTTGACTTAGGAAGCATTACTGCCCCTAAAATGGAATTTTTACAGAATTCATTAATTGACATGATTTCTGATATGCTTAAATCTAACTCCATGTTTGATGCTATTCAAACTGGAGTAAAATTTGCTAATAATATTGTCATGACTTTAAAATTCAGCAATGGATTTTAAAGCTTTAAACATTTTAAATTGGAACGCTCGATCTCTTAAAGATAATGAAGACGAGCTATTTAATTTTTTGAGAGTTCATAACGTGCATATTGCCGTTATAACTGAAACGTTCCTTAAACCTGACCATAAGGTTAAGAAGGACGCAAATTACTTGATTTATAGAAATGATCGTCTTGATGGACCCTGTGGTGGCGTTGCCATCATTATTCATAGACGAATCAAGCATAAAATTCTTTCTTCATTTGAAACCAAAGTTTTTGAAACTTTGGGAGTTTCTGTTGAAACAAAATTTGGACAACTTACGTTTATAGCTGCCTATTTGCCATTCCAATGCGTAGGCCAGCAAAAGAATTTTCTCAAGGGTGACTTTCAGAAACTTACCCGTCATAGGTCTAAATTCTTCATTATTGGTGATTTTAATGCAAAACACCGCTCATGGAATAATGCTCAAAGCAATTCCAATGGTAATATTCTGTTTGATGATTGTTCTGCAGGTTATTACACTATTCAATATCCAAACAGCAACATGCTTTTCTTCTGCAAGAAATCCCTCCACTATTGATTTGGTCTTAACTGATTCATGTCAACTTTGTAGCCAACTGGTTACCCATGCTGACTTCGGTTCTGATCACCTTCCAGTAACTTTTGAAATATCCCAAGAAATAATTTGTAATCCCAACAGCTCTACTTTCAATTACCATAGAGCTGATTGGGAGCAGTATCGAACATTTATGGAATATAACTTCGATCCAAACATTCCTTTGCAAACCAAAGATGAAATTAATTATGCTCTTGAATCTCTAACTACTTCTATAGTTGAAGCAAGAGCTGCCTCAGTACCAAAATGCGAGGTTAAATTCGATTCAATTATAATAGACGATGATCTTCAGCTCTTGATCCGTCTTAAAAATGTCCGTAGGAGACAATATCAAAGAACACGCGATCCTGCCATGAAAGTTATCTGGCGGGATTTGCAAAAACAAATTAAAAAGCGATTCTCTGCCCTGAGGAACAAAACTTTTGAAAATAATATTTCTAAATTAGACCCGAGTTCCAAACCCTTTTGGAAACTCACAAAAATTTTGAAAAAACCTCAAAAGCCTATTCCAGCGCTTAAAGAAGGTGGTAAAATTTTGATCACAAATTTGGAAAAAGCTCAGAAACTTGCTAAGCAATCCGAGAGTTCCCATAATTTCAGTTTGGGTCTTACTAGTCCTATTGAGAATCAGGTTGCTCGGGATTTTCTGAATATTTTCTCTCGGGAAAATATTTTTGATGATTCCTGGGGGACTGATTTGGACGAAGTAAGGTCTATAACTAAAAATTTTCAAAATATGAAAGCTCCAGGTGATGATGGAATTTTCTATATCCTCATCAAAAAACTACCAGAGAGTACCTTGTCTTTCTTGGTAAAATTATTTAACAGATGTTTCCATTTGACATACTTTCCTGATAAATGGAAAAATGCAAAAGTTGTTCCAATTTTGAAGCCGGATAAAAATCCAGCTGAAGCTTCTAGCTACCGTCCAATAAGTTTGCTTTCTTCAATAAGTAAACTTTTTGAAAAGATAATTTTGAATAGAATGATGCTTCACATCAATACGAACTCAATTTGTGCAGATGAGCAGTTTGGATTTCGCCATGGGCATTCAACTACTCATCAACTCTTAAGAGTTACCAATTTAATTCGTTCAAACATATCTGAAGGCCACTCAACTGGAGTTGCTCTTCTAGACATAGAAAAAGCATTCGACAGTGTTTGGCATGAAGGTTTGATTGCTAAATTGAAAAAGTTTAATTTTCCACTTTATATTAGAAATTAGTTCAAAATTATTTAATTAACAGAACTATACTGGTAAGTTCCCAAAATTCCAAATCCAATCGACTACTTGTTAGTGCAGGAGTTCCTCAGGGTAGCATTCTTGGGCCTTTATTATATAACATTTTCACTTCTGACCTCCCTGATTTGCCTCAGGGTTGCCACAAATCTTTGTTCGTTGATGACACAGGCATTTCCGCTAAAGGAAGAAGCCTTCGTGTTATTTGCAGCAGACTGCAGAAAAGTTTAGATATGTTCTATTCTTATTTACAAAAATGGAAGATTTCTCCCAACGCTTCCAAAACTCAACTTATAATATTTCCACATAAGCCTAGAGCTTCGTTTTTGAAACCTAGTAGTAGTCACATAGTCACTATGAACGGAGTTCCAACTTCCTAGTCAAACCAAGTGAAATATCTTGGATTAATACTTGACCAAAAATTAGCTTTTAAAGATCACATTGAGGGCATTCAAGCCAAATGTAACAAATATATAAAATGTTTGTATCCTCTTATAAACAGGAAATCCAAACTTTGCCTGACGAATAAACTTCTAATATTTAAACAAGTTTTTAGACCGGCCATGCTTTACGCTGTGCCAATATGGTCTAGTTGCTGCACTACCAGGAAAAAAGCACTTCAAAGGATTCAGAACAAAATTCTGAAAATGATTTTGAAGTTGCCTCCCTGGTACAGTACAACCGAAGTACATAGAATTTCGAATGTTGAGACTTTAGCACAAATGTCCAACAAAATAATTAATAATTTCAGGCAAAAATCGTTGCAATCCTCAATTGCAACGATTAATTCCCTTTATACTTAGATAAGATTTAGTTTTAGTTTTTAGTTTTAAGATATCAATAGTTATACTGACATGCAGGTTAAAAAACCTGTTTAAAATACTGAATTGCCAAGACACGAACAATGTAAAAACACTTAGATATATATCATAACAATTAAGGCTGGTACGTTACTGCAGTAACTGGAGCACCTAGGTTAAAATGAAATGTAATTTATTTTGAATTTGAAACAAATAAAAAATTAAAAAAAAAAAAAAAAAAAACCGAAAATTAGTGCACAGTTTAAAAGAAACCACCGTACCGGTTGTTTTCCACGATGAAAATGAGATGGTTGCGTGTTTGTTTATCTGAAGCGGTCAGAACTGATCAGCTTTTGTGCTCATAAGCAGTGATGCCGGATTTTCGGAAAAAGTTTGGAAATAATCATTGCCATATTTTTAGCATCCCGGTTTTCTCTATGATGTTCGTTAAGTTTGCCCGTATATATTGTTCGATGTTAAGATAAACATTTTGTGATAAAATAGAATACATCTAACTAGTTTTTGGACAATTAAAACAAATTTATAAAGTTATTTTAAAACATCTAGATTATTTTAAATCGCAACACTGGCTGCAAAATCTTTAGGCGTTCCCCGACAGTTTTGCTCTCAATTCATGAGTTTTGACGTTCCACTGAAATCTGCAATATGCAAAAAAAAGTTTATCCACCCCCCTACCAATTAACATTTTTTTGTTTTTCTGGTGAAAATCAGTTTAATTTTATGAGTGTTCCTCATCAATTTATGTTTATTTATCACATTGCCATTGAAAATACGGCGTTTATATCTTTTCTTAAGATTTCATGTGATACATTTTTTTTTTTCCTTTGGTTTGTTTTTTTTTCCGTCGATCTTGTTTTCCGTGCTGAGCACCAATGCTACCGACGTGCCAGGAAGGCAGCTCCCACACCTGGACCCTACCTATCGACCCATCAACTCATGAACCGGGGACCAACGGCTTTACTTCCCATCCGAAGGAAGGCGTGATCAGAGATGTTATGCCTCAGAACATCCCGGCGGCGCCGACTGGGATTGAACCCAGGCCTGCTGGGGTGAGAGGTAATCATGCTTACCACTACACCACCGGCGCCGTTTGATAAATTATGAAAAATGGTAAAAAATTACGCAAAAAAAGTTTATCCACCCCCAAACGGATACTACAATTAAAGTGTGGTTTACAGAGTTTTAGTGTGTATTGCAACTTTCTTGAATGTAAACATTGTGTCTAGCTGTCATTTAGTGCTCTTGAAGTTTTGTGTTCAAAATTGGAAGTTATTTGTTTCAAAATGCCTAAAAAAGATCAAAATTTGATCAGAATCCGAAATTTGATTATTGAACATCACAAAACTGGCAAAAGCTACCGTGATATTGCCGATATTGTCCAGCTTCACAAAGATACGGTCGCTAGAATTGTGCAGATGTACAAAAAGCGTGGTTCTATCTCACCAGCTAAGCGATCGGGGCGTCCTTCAAAGACAACTGGCCGAATTGATCGAGCTATCGTGAAGAAGGCGGAGCTGGACCGGGGACTATCAGCTCCGAAAATTGCGAAACAGATTGAAAGCGAGTTTTCCATTCAACTGACTTCACAATCCGTATGAAATCGTCTTCATAAGAAAAGTCTTAAGGGCAGAGTGGGTCTTAAGAAGCCATGGTTGTGCATTAAAAAAATCAAGTGCCCCAGCAGAGAATGAAAAAAAAGTAAAACTTCATTTGATATTGATAATTATATAAAAAATGAGATGCGAAATTTCAATCAGAATACTAATGTAATCGATATTTCCTTTACCGATTTCTTTTGAACTGCGTACTGGGTCAGGAAAGCCTAAAGAAAAGTATTAGTTGTGCCCTCTGGAAGCTTTGATTATACAGGGTGTTTGGTTCCGGGTTTTACATATTTTCAGGGTAGATAGGGCTCCTAAAGTTATGAAAAAATCTCCATGAAACATAGGGTCGGAAATGACTGCTAAGTGAATTATTCAACATTTTATGTTTTTTAGTATTGCCAACTTTGGTTAGCTATATTTTTTTAATCTTAATGTGATTTTCTGATTTCAACATACCAAATGAAAGATTAAAGTCTTAGCTATCAATGCTCTTTGAAAAAGAACTCGATTTAAGTTAATTATCATACATTAAAATTGAAAAGTATGTTGAAAGTACCAAAAAAACTGGTGAAATTTCATACATTTTAGTGTTTTTAAGTTGAAAATTTTCATTTCTGTTTAATAAGTTGTTCTACAAAACATTTTCCATGCAGTTCCCTAGATTTGTGCCTTTGGTAGTAACCTTGTAGGCTTTATGGTTTCTTCGTAATTATTGATTTAAAACAGCCATAAAAACTTGTGACGTTTTCATAAAATGCGCTATAGTCACCCTATTCGTTCGTACGTTCGGCTGTTGCAGTGGACTACGCACATGAAAATTTGGTAGAATGTTATTGTAATGTTTAGATACATTCTTAACTTGTGATTACCGCACATCTCCTGCGCCCAAAGAAAACATAACTGCGGAGATGTTTCGCGGTATCGAATATTGCTCAGTCTCAGCAGAAAACACAACGAGAGACACCGAATCGGCGAATTCTGAGAGCGGAAGGGAGATAAATAGGTAATGGTAATAAGTCGATGTCCTTTTTATTTCATAGCACTCGCAGCTCAGCTGCGGTGCTGATTCGAAGGAGGAGTATGCAACTCCGCTGCTTCTGTATACACACTTAGATTTTTTACAGGAGTTAGTATTTTTACTGGATTTTTGAATAACTGACTCGGTTAAAATTCAAATGACTGTTATTCGTAAAGATTGGATAAAATCGAAAATTTTTATTTTTCATCATTACACGGAGTTTACAGAAGTTAGTCTGTAAATTTTCGAAACACATTTTCTCAACTTTGAATTTTTCACAGATTTTTTAAATTTTACCGAAGAGTTCCGCAATTCAAAAACTCGGTAAAAATTACTGACTCGATAAGTGTGTACTGATTTATGGTTGGTGAAGAAACTAGCATCTGGAGGGTATTCTCGGGCTAGTGAATGCCACCCATCCCACTTATAATTCAGTAATACACTATTTATTCATAAATTTTTGAAATGTTTACAAAGTTTGCAAACAGAAATGAGCATTGCAGTGTAGTTACCAATTTTCCAAGTCATAGACTTCAGATAACTTTTCAAAGTCCCAGTTTTTTATAACGGAATCATGAACAAAAAACCAAAGACCACTCGCGATCGGTCTGAAGGGATCTTTACATAGAAATTGTTATATGATCAAGAACCTTGGGCTCTTGTTCCACTTCGCTTTTTCCAGCAGGCCATTATCTGCTACGGAAAACATAGAATAACAAAACTGTGATGACAATTTAGTGCCTCAAATCACAATAGTGCCCGAGATTTACTCCCTAGAAAACTCGAAGTGGCAGTGAAAGTGCCTGTGGACGCTGAATCGTATCACCTTAAGGTTGGAAATTTTCTCAACTTCCCTGGGCATAGAGTATCACTGAGCTTGTAAAAATACAAATGCATACATTGGTTGACATAGAAAGCTTTCAATTAATTACTGTGACTGAGTTCTTAAGGCATACTGAGCTCTTAAGGTGGTATGGTTCAGCGTCCACAAATCATAGGCACTTTCACTGCCACTTCGAGTTTTCTAGGGAGTTAATCTCGGGCACTATTGCGATTTGAGGCACTAAATTGTCATCATAGTTTTGTTATTGTATGTTTTCCAGTAGCAGATCATGGACTCCTGGAAAAAGCGAAGTGGAACCAGAGCCCGAAGTTCTGGATCGTATAACCTTAAAACAATTTCTATGTAAAGATCCCTTCAGACCGATCGCATTTGTCATAGTGGTCTTTGGTTGTTTGTTCATGATTCCGTTTTAAAAAATCTGGGACTTTGAACAGTTATCTGAAGTCTATGACTTGGAAAATTGGTAACTACACTGCAATGCTCATTTCTGTTTGCAATCTTTGTAAACATATCAAACAGAAATGAATGAATAGTGTATTACTGAATTATAAGTGGGGATGGGTGAGCTGCGAGTGCTATGAAATAAAAAGGACATCGACTTATTACCATTACCTATTTATCTCCCTTCCGCTCTCAGAATTCGCCGATTCGGTGTCTCTCGTTGTGTTTTCTGCTGAGACTGAGCAATATTCGATACCGCGAAACATCTCCGCAGTTATGTTTTCTTTGGGCGCAGGAGATGTGCGGTAATCACAAGTTAAGAATGTATCTAAACATTACAATAACATTCTACCAAATTTTCATGTGCGTAGTCCACTGCAACAGCCGAACGTACGAACGAATAGGGTGACTATAGCGCATTTTATGAAAACGTCACAAGTTTGTATGGCTGTTTTAAATCAATAATTACGAAGAAACCATAAAGCCTAAAGGTTACTACCAAAGGCACAAATCTAGGGAACTGCATGGAAAATGTTTTGTAGAACAACTTATTAAACAGAAATGAAAATTTTCAACTTAAAAACACTAAAATGTATGAAATTTCACCAGTTTTTTTGGTACTTTCAACATACTTTTCAATTTTAATGTATGATAATTAACTTAAATCGAGTTCTTTTTCAAAGAGCATTGATAGCTAAGACTTTAATCTTTCATTTGGTATGTTGAAATCAGAAAATCACATTAAGATTAAAAAAATATAGCTAACCAAAGTTAAAAAACATAAAATGTTGAATAACTCACTTAGCAGTCATTTCCGACCCTATGTTTCATGGAGATTTTTTCATAACTTTAGGAGCCCTATCTACCCTAAAAATATGTAAAACCCGGAACCAAACACCCTGTATATTTGTCGAATTAATTTTGGAATCGGTTAAGTAGAAATCGATCAAGTGGAATAAAGGGTGTCCCACATCAAATTGCATCACGGAAAAAAAACGCTGTAAAAAATTTAACCTATCCTTTTCAAATTTTCAGACAATAGAACATATTTCATTAGTAAGCATTTGCCATATTTATTTCATTCAAATTCAATTTCATAACTGAACGCTCACACCTTACGCTTAACTCCATTCATTAGGTTCTGTACAACATCTGGCTGCAGCTTCTTCTGTACGGAAACCAACGAGGTTTTGCTATTGTACTAATGTATTTTAACAAGAGTTGTAATCTGATTACGGACCCTAGGGGCAACTAGAATGTCCGGAACATCCATACAAATTTTTAAATTGTGAAACTGATCGTATAGGTCCTGGGAAGATATCCAATGGTTTATTCCTTCCCTGGAATTAGACCTGTGCGCCGATCAAAATATTTTCGGCGGCGGCGTGATATGTCGTTTTCTGCCGGCGGCGGCGGCGTGGCGGCGTCACGCCGTTTGATATCGGCGGCGGCGGCGTGGCGGCGTTGGTCGGCGTTGGTCGGCGTGAGTTTATTTTTAATGATTTAGAACAAAATACTTTTCAAACCAAGCGCACATGGACTAAAAATGCTATCCACATTTGAGTTCAGATTACCCATCATCACTAAATCGTAGGTCACTCATAGTATGAGTAAATTTTCCGACACTTTCCCGGGGAAAACTTCTCGAATATGGGGAAAATTTAGGAAAATTGTACACAGATCAGAAGTATACTAGTAGACAGACTAAAAAAAACAATCAATTTTCCTAATATTCGAGAAGTTTTCCTCGGAAAAGCATTGGAAAATTTACTCATTCATTATGATTGACTTACATTTTCGCGACTGTTACTGTTAGTAACTGTTACTCAATTTTGAGCCGTCCTCATTAATAAATTATATGCTTTCATTACTCTGATACATATTTGAAGCTTCCCGCATTGTAGTTTTATAACTTTTTGTTTATGTAGTTGAAGATGATGTCTTTCGGATACAAGTTGTGTGGAGATTAAAAGAAAAGGTCAAATATCAACGTGTTGTTAATAATAGTCACTTATTCACCTTAATGTAAATCAGATCCTCGTTTGTAAGCCACTGCTTACTGCAAAACTCTATTTTTGCAAATGCTTTAATTGTCATGAATCAAGATTGTTTGAATGTGGATATTGGATGCCTGACCGACGTGCAGATACGCTCAGCCCAGCTATGTTAAAAACTCGTGCACTTGGCGTGTTGGTGGTGGGCGAACCAAGGCTGCCAACCAAGAATACTTTCTAATTTCCTTAAAGCATGGAATATCTCCATCTACAACGTTGTTCGGGTATGGAGTAATGTGCAGGTTCTAGTTCACTGTTTCATTCATACGGTGTTTTCGTCGGATCGAGAGAAAGAAAGAGTCAGCTAGTTTCCTTCTGCCTCACCTATAGATCTCGCTCATCGAGATGAAACCACCAAACTGAGATTTTTGTCGTTTAATCAGCGTACCAAAACACTATCTCTTTGGAGGCGAACCAGTCTAAGGCTGAAAGCCTCCTAAATAAAGCTAAATAATAATAATAATAACACTATCTCGAACAAGTGTATTCATCCCTGTGTGCTGAATAAAGAAAGTGCGAACAAACATAAAAAAACTAAATGACAATCGCTGCTTCATACACGCTCCCTGAGTAACCTTAAAACTCAAAAATGAGTCAGACGTACTCATTTTCATAAGGCCTGTTCATTAAAGGAAGTGGACACCTGTTTATCAATGGCTTAGGGTTAAAACATAACGAAAAATTGTGAATTTTCGCTCAGTGCAACAAAAACATTGTTTATTTTGGCAACACACCTGAAAAATAAAAAATCAAAAGTGAGAAATTTCGAACGATGGGTCGGATCAGCTTATTAACTCGCAGATTAATTCTGCACAAATGATTTTCCGAAAAGTTGCCGTTTCGAGAACTTGCAAAAAGTGTGAAGTGCAGTAAACCTACAGTGTTCAAGATTGTTAAGAAGTTTGGAGGAACGTGTTCTCTTGAAGATTTACCGAAATCTTCGGTAAAAAATCGCAAAGAGGGGGCATCGGACTAGAAAAAGGAGCAGTTCGCCTTTTGAAATCGCAGAAACCGTGTTTCGTTCATGAAATTACTAAAAAATTGGACATTAGCATCGGAACTGTGCAGAGTATTAAAAAAACCTTACTAAATCAGAACCTACAAGAAACAAAAAGCATCTAAAAGGACGGATTCACAGAAAGCTTCTTCGAAAATATGGTCACGGAACTTGTATGACGTTTTCTTTAAAAGCCGAAACGGGGCATTTTGATGGACGACGTGACGTCTACCGAAAGCATACGTATCTTCCATTGTTTTGGACGGATCTGGCATTTGCTCACTATGCTTCTGCTACGTTGGAGATGCTCAAGAAGGAAAAAGTCGATTTTGTCGAAAAAATCCAAAATCCCACAAACTGCCCTGAGCTGCGTCCTATCGTAAGATACTGGGCTATAATTAAACAGCATCTTAAGAAAGATGCAAGAGTGCTCTGTTGACTGCTTCAAGAAAATTTGGCCTGCAGCACAACGAAAAGTTAAGAAGAAAGTTATGCAGCGTTCTTCAGAAATAAGATGTAAACATTCAAATTCACGTGAAATCGGTCATATGTACTAGGTGGGGTGAAAAGTAACCTCCTTGACCGCCAGAATACACTGCTACTGCAAAGATTAGAAAAAGATTATGGTGCCTTGTTGTCTGTTCATATTAAGGCAGGCATGCCAAATTTCAGTACGATAATGTCTTTAGTTTTGTTTTGACAGCTTCTTGTTGTTGACGTGTTTGATTTGACGATTTTCATTCTCTCATAAAACTTTTTTTAGAGGAAAAACGGCAAAGGAAACAAAAGAAAGGATGGATAAATATTATGGGGCTAATGCTCCGTCAGATTAAACCGTCAAATATTGGTTTCGAGAGTTTCGTGGTGGCCGCAACTCCACTACCGATTAAGTCCGCAGTGGCAGGTCCTTCAATACGGTTATGTCAAAAAATACATGAAATGGTTTTGGCTGATCGGAAAGTGAAGGTACGCGAGCTAACAGATACCGCAAAGATTAGTATTGAGCCCACACGCCTTATTTTGGGCGACAATCTGCATATGAAAAAGTTATCCTGCCGCTGGGTGCTGCGCAAACTCACTCCTGACCAAAAACACGAACGCGAGAGCACTTCGAAAGAGTGTTTGGACTTGCTGATGCAGAATCGGGCGGACTTTTGGCGTCGATTGGTAACTGTTGATGAAACCTGGATCCACTATTAAACCCCAGAGAACAGAATGAGTGCCCGGCAATAGGCTGAAGCCAGCGCGAGTGCTCTGAAGCGACCGAGGTAGGCTCGATGGGACGGAAAGGTTATGGAGTCGGTTTTCTGGGATTGTCATGGCATACTATTCGTGGACTACCTCGAAAAAGGAAAGGCTATCCCAACAAACATTGGATGCAGAATAAGAGTTTCTTCAGGAAAAAATATGCTTCTTCAGCTAAAAAATTGCTTATTCAGCCTTTCTTCAGCACAAATTGTTTGTTGGGATGTTATTCAATTTAGAAGAGATCTGGTTTTAATTAAATTGAGTGGATTTTCACTCAATTTTGAGGAGCCACGAACGAGCGTGCACACACGTTCTAATTTCAACGCGTTCAAGATGCATTTTACCGAAAAAATGTCACGGATTTTTCATCGGCGTGACATAAAGTTATTCGGCGGCGTGAACCATTTTACTCCGGCGGCGCGCCGGCTCAATTTCATCGGCGGCGGCGGCGTATGAAAATCGTCGGCGGCGGCGGCGTGGCGTAGCGGCGCACAGGTCTAGAATGGCCAATACCGACGCTAATTGAAGGGATTTCATAGAAGTTTCGCCAACATTGTGCAAGTTAAATAATTTTAGTAGAAGTTCTGTGAAATTGATAGAAACTCAGCTCAGGTTTGTTGAAGTTCAGCATACTTAAAACTTAAGCGTTTGATTTGGTAACTTACTGCTAGGTTTGGAAACTTTGTTTTGTCCGAGGTTTTGGTTTCAGTTCACGGTTTTCTTGAAAGTTGGTGAAAGTCAAGTAGGCTGAAAATCGCTCTAATGTAACTTTAGCATCGTAAAGTTCCTTTATCATTGTTTCTTCAAATTATTCTTAATTTCTAAAAGTTCCGTCAACATTTTCCATGCACCATCATTTTTGTTTTTTTCTTTATTTATCTCATATCATAGGTTACATTATGTACATGATCATCATGTAAGTTTACATGACAAGCTCGTGAATTTATATTTTTGAAGCAGTTACACTCCAAAAGCTGTAAAATGAGATGTACAATTTCATTACTTGCTCCATTTTTTATCGTTTGTAAGAGATTAATGTTGCGTGTGTGTCGGTAGCACAGCTCGATGCTTAAATAAAATATTTGTTCAACAATGATAAGGATCAGAAGCACCGCGAATCGCTTCTCGGCCTAACGGCTAAGATCAAAGTGTAGAAGCACCGCGAAGCCCCGCGTAGCATACTCGATGGGTCGTATGACAAAAAGAGTTTTCTTACGAAAAACACGAGAGGCCTTACATTTACTCTCTGTATTCATACAGCTCGATATCTCGGAGCCATCTGCCAAAATGGTCACGTCTATAGAAACCCCATACTACGCGACTCAGTCCGATAAGCATCCACTCCATCAAACATCATTTACATTTCACCTCTAGATTCCCTTTAACCCACGCTGATTATAACCGCTCTCACTTCCCAGAAATAGCGAAATTTACTTTCACGCACATGCCGGTAAGATGAAATATTGTTTACATTTTCGCAAACAAGAAAACAGTCATTTACCCGGGCAGATTCGGGCCATGTCCCGAAAGCCAGCGTGAAACCAGTTTTTGATACCCATAGAAAATTCCGACGCCTCATTGTGTTTCCCGTCCTTTCAAATTCGGGTTTGCAGCTCCTTTCATGGAATAAAACGATACACACCAGTGATATCTAATTTGCCTACTTTCTGACCTAGATATTATAGGAATCAGAAAACATAAATCTTGCTTACCTAGCAGCATGGCAAATTTTTGGCTGGCAGCAGCACGAGCGGTCACTCAAGAGAAATGTGGGTACAATGTTTTGGGTGAAATTTGTTTTTGCACATTTTAAAACTGACTCCAGAGCGAAAGGTTTCCACTGGCAAAGAACATTTGACGGCAAACACTTGTGATTGTAAGAAACGGCTCCACGGTAGAGAAATTGGTCGATGGAAGCAACGAGCGCCCAGAAATGCTAATGGATGAAGCGACGGTGTGGAGCATTGAAGCGATAAAAAAATAAGCCGGCATGTCAAGAGCGATTAGCAGTGTTTTGTAGCATTTGTGATTGAGCCCTGATATGAGCACTCGTGTCTGGCTTGGCCGGTCAGTGACTGGTTCGGCAGGTTCGGGAATTTCTGGGTTAGTCATGCCAAGATTGTTTTGTCACTTTGAAAATAAAAAACTACAACCATCCATCGTAACTTCGTTGCTCCGTATGAGGAAGACTGAAAGACCCGATTTTGTGAGGTCATTCGTCTATTTTTGGCTGAGATTGAGATGCAGACGGTTTTCGGTACTAATCCTTGATGGATAAATTTCCATTTCATTCCCTGCCCGATGATGGTCCTGCTGGGCTGATTTGAGTGAAGCGAAATTTGATTCTCTAAAAATATCTGACGGATAGCTCCGAACTTTTGACAGACTATCAGTGAAATGTGAGGAATTCCGTCCAATTAGGAGGAAGCAACGAGAACTAACTTTCCCTGCCAGTGGGTGAAACTTGATGCGATTTGTGGAGACTTTATTTCGTTTTGTTTTTTTTTTTAAAGAAGTAACAGCTAGGGGAAATGACGGCTTCGGCATGACAGACTATTTTCGGCAACCCAAATTGAAACACTATTTTCACTGGATTTTCTTACGAAACACTTCGCTGAATGCATACAAACGATTCTTTATGCTTTCAGCTTCAATTTGACTATATTTTTACCACTGAGAAAAAGCAATCTAACAAGGTTTTCTTGAAATGCAACACACGCACTACATATTGTAGCTGATTTCGAGTTGCCGATAATAGAACAGCAGATTTAGATGCAGTTCAAATGGAACGGTTGCCGAAGAAAAACTGGTTGCCGACAATACTCGCTCTCACTAGAGAAGATTGGAGCTTTGTAAAAGCGTTTCAAAACAGTTTTTGACAATTCTTTCGACTGAAATTGTTAGAGCAGCTGGCAGCAAAAGATTGTAAACAAACCAATACTGCATATGTGTGCGTTCCTTAGAGAAAAAGGCTATAGAAAGCACGTCGCTGCTTAGGTTGCCGAGAATATGTAAATTCCCCTATGTGATAATTGCAATGGCACAATATTAAACCAATGTGATTTTAAGTAAGTATGAATTCAATGACGTAGTTTTTTTTGTTTGGGTAATAAATCACTACGGCCTACATTTCGATCTTTTGTGATTTGTCTGTGTCATTTGTTTAGTGCATGTAATTGAACCTGATTATTATGGTGGGACATGAGTGCCATACGCAATAATGTTAATAACAAACATATCTATGCAGGGTGCTCCTATGCAGTATTTTAAAATGTGCTGGCCAAAATAAAATTTTACAAAAATTCCCAAAAATTCAAAATGTCAGAAAAATTGCTGCTTTTTTTCTCCTTGATTTAATTTCCGTAGATCTTGTTTTCCGTAGTAAATACCGATACTACCGACGCCAGGTATGTAATCTGTCACACCTGGACCGTACGGGACGTAGGGGATGTTTTTGGCTTTTTTCCCTTTCGAAGGAAGGCGTGATCAAAGAAAGTCGTAAATAACTGACGAGATTTATTTGCATTAAAATGCTGATTTATAAAGGCAATGTTATGAACTTGTAATACGGTGTTCAAACTCCTATAAATATCCACTATTTAGCATTTATAGAACGTACAATTGCCCCACCAAACCCTATTATTTTTGATTCTCTTTAAGAGTAGGTAAAACAGAATTCGATTAAAACGAAAATTGTACAACATTGGACTGCGATGTACAAAGCTACTGATATCACCATGTGAGCCACATGAAATCCGACCGTGTAACAATTCAAAATCGAAACAAGAATCGCACACGAAGTAGATGTGTCACTGGGAATCCCGCTTCAGAAACCTCTAGGCGCCCCAGCTTTTCGATTAAGGTGTTACCCATGCATCCAACGAACACCCACCGACAAGTTTGGAGGAACTAATGAGATCATCCTCGAAGCAGCGAGCACCGCAATACCAAGACCAGTCCGAACCCGGGCTGAAAACCTCTCCACTAGTGCCGAAACAAAATCAGCAATCAATGCAAGAAAGGGTCTCCGTGTTGCAAAACGTCTACCCAGCACTACCGAAACAAGAGAAACAATTGCCGCCAACGCATTAAGGATGCCAAAAAGAACAGCTGAGAGTATTTCCTCGAGAAGATCAACTCCAACCAAACGGCCTCAGAACTGTGGAGTCAAGTCAACGCTCTGAGTGGCAAGAGAAAGGCCAGAGGGCTAGCACTTAGGCTATCGGGGGGATAACACGTGACCCATTAGTCATTGCCAACGCCTTGGCCGATCATTTTGAGTCCTTATCGCCCATCGACCGCTACGAAGAGGACTTCATTCACCGGAACAACGTCTCCACTCAAAGTCTCAATAGCATTTCAATCCCGGAGGATGCTTTTCCTTTTTCCATCAATCTTGACGACGAGCTCAATCTCGCCCTCAGTCGGAGCAGTAGGAAATCGGCAGGACCGGACGAGCTAGGATATCCCATGCTACACCTTCTGCCGCTGGAAACTAAATTTATATTTCAAGACATGAAAAGTGGTCACATAGCTTTGTGGTCCCTATACCCAAAAACGGGCAAGCATCTCTCTCCCGTCGCTTGATGCGTGTTCTCGAAGATAATACCCTCTAAGACCACCGACAACACGCTTTTCGGCCTGAACAGGGAACCGACACATATTTTGCAAGATGTGATGGACAAAGGGCTCCACGTCAATAGTGCTCTGGATTTAGCCAAGGCCTACAACCGCGCTTGGACACCTTGTGTTATTCAACAACTTGTAGCATGGGGTCTAAAGGGTCACATTTTACACGTTTGGAAAGCATTTCTCCGCAACACATCCTTCCAGGTGCCGGGGTACCAAACGGAATCTTCTGTGCTCTTCCAAAAGGGATTTATATCGTCGTTAAGATGGGTCTACCAGGCAAGCTTCGTGCTCTCAGCCGAGAAAAGTGTGGTCTCCCACATCTGCTGTACCTCCCAAAATTCCCTACGAACAGCCATTAAATGCGGACAATGTCTAAGCCACACCAGCGCAACAATCACGAAAGTCTGCTTAAGGTGGCCAAAGCGGTCGTTCATAGCAGGCTCTTTTATGGGGTTGAGATACGATGTGTTGCTAAAGACTCAGAAACCAAACCCATCAGGAGCTCCCCAAGTGGCCGAGGTACACTGGAATGGAGCCAGAGAAAGGGACGCCCCTTGCCTTCTAATTGACTCATCTATAGTCAGTTGGTTGGGACAAAATTCAAATTCCAGTTCTAGTGAAAGTTGAGGAGATTTGCCCAATACGTCAGATTTTTATTTGAAAAAGTAAGTTTTCCCATAGAAAATCCTATGTAAAATTAAAACCACTGGCGCTAAAATATAGTTCCACCAACCAACCTGAAATTTTACGCAGTTAATCTAGGACCCAAAAGGTTCCCGGAAATCATATTGGAACGAGAAATATTTTCTTTTTCATATATCTATATCTTAATAGTCAGGCTTCTTAGAGCGGGGAAAACTCACCTATACTACACGCACATATTGCGGAACTGCTGAACGGGAGGGTACGAAATCTACGCCACCACTACACTGATGGTTCTAAAACTTCTGGCAGAACCGTGTTTGGCATCTCGGACCCCGGTAGATGTACCTTCTTTCGGCTACCAGACCAGTGCTCGGTTTTCTCGGTTAAAGCTGCGGCATTCCAACACGCGGTCACCACTCCTACCGATCGTTTGGAGTCAAACCACGTCCTAAAAGTTCGGTCAACGCAGCTACCGAACGAAAGGTTCAAAATTGTGTGTCTTGTGGGGAGCAGCGGTCGATCGCACAATGTTATTCTTTCAATCAACTTCCGGTGGACAAACGGCTGCAACTAACCAACTCAAAGCGGCTTTGCAGTAATTGTTTAGGTCGAAATCACATGGCACGTGATTGTCCCTCTATGTTTCGTTGTAGAACTTGTTCCAAGAAACATCACACATTACTTCATCCTGGATTCCTTGGATGCAGTTCTACTTTTACTCCTGATTCGGAAGCTCCAAACGCACAAAGGACACAGGTTTCGACATCATCTACTTCGGAAGGTGCTACAAGCTCTGGTGGTACGGTTACTAGCTCGTTAGCATCTATTTACTCAAACATGGCGGTTGGAAATCCTGAAAATCACGTCTTTTTGCTCACGGTGCTACTCAAGATCAAGGACAGCTGGGGTGGAGATCAGTGGCATCAAGGCTGCAAAACGGGTTGAGATCAGTGGCATCGGTCAAACACGAAAGAACACTGCGCACGATGTATCGACATCCATTAAATCACGTATTAAGGACTTTTCTATGTCAATGGATTGTCTGCTTCTGGGGCGAATTATTCTTGTCAGGACCAATAGATCTGGTACTTGGGCCGCAATTCTTCAACGAGTTTCATCTGCTCGATGGTGTTCGGGTTCAAACTCGTAAGCTCAACAGTACACTTCCGATTTTCGTTAATACCGTTTTTGGTTGGGTAGCTGCTGGTGAATCCGAATGGCCTGGCACAAATCCGACGGTTACTTGTCATCTAGCGACTGTGGAACCACTCGACAAAGCAATAGAGAAATTTTGAGTCATCGAGGAGATGACTGAGAAGCCACTACGTTCTCAGGTTGAAACAGATTACGAGCAACATTTTCAAGCAACGATCATTCGAGACACTACAATAGTCATCCCCAACAAGCATCCATTATCTCGCCTCATCGCAACTCATTTTCACACTCTCTGTTTTCATGCTGGCCCTCGCATGACTCTAGCAACTAGACGTTGTTAATTCTGGCCGATCAGCGGAAAAACTCTTGTTAATCACGTGTTTCGAAAATGTGTAAAATGTATCCGCCGAAAACATTGCCCCTGTAGATCAACCTCAAGACCAACTCTCTAAAGCACGAACCGTCCCCAGCCACCACCGGTGTGGATTTTGCGGACCTGTTTACCTAGAACCAGTTCACCGCCGAGCAACCCCGCACAAAGTATTCATCGCCGTCTTCGTGTGTTTCGTCACCAAGGCAGTTCATCTTGAATTGGTGTGCGATTTGTCAACGGATGCTTTCATAGCCACTCTTCGTCGGTTCATTGCTCGACGTGGAACTCCAGTAGAGATCCAATCCGATAATGGCACTAGCTTTCAGGGTGCACAGAAGAAATTATCAGAAATGTACCACATCCTTAATAACCAGCGCGACCAAGAAGCAATCATCAACGAGTGTAGCAACAACAAAATTACATGGCGATTCATTCCTCCACGATCGCCAAACTTTAGTGGTCTTTGGGAGGTGGCAAATCATCGGTTGCTTGGCCACTTGCACGGATTGTAGCAGTTCAACCAGGCAACGACGGCATCGTTCGTGTTGCAACCATCAGGACCAAATCTGGCTCGACCTGTCAACAGACTTTTTCCTCTTCCAATCGATCATCAACTTCAGCAGCAATGTTGTTCCCAGCAGTAGCTAAAAATTGAACAGTTAGTGTAATATTTGAATAATTATGTAGTGTGGGCATGTAAAAACATAATAATTAGTTGTAAAATGATAAATTTGACTATCGCAAATTGTAGGTGGCCGGCAATATTTACGTTTTTCTTTTTACTTCACATCTAAATTTGTATAACACTTTGTTACTCTGTATTGCTATCAAACTTCTTGAATCTGTATTTATGAGATAGTGACGACATTGCAAAATCCATGAGATTGAGATACAAATATAGATGTTGTCGTACGTGGAGTCGCTGAACAGGTTGATTTTGAAGTACTTTTTTGTGTTTCGTCAGTTCATATCCAGCCACCAAACTAGGAAGATCACGTAGTTGAAGATGCTAATTTCAAATAACAGACTGTAATGGTTTTTTTTTTTTTTTTTTTTTTTTTTTTTTTTTTTTTTTTTTTTTTTTTTAGAACGGCGCCGGTGGTGTAGTGGTAAGCGTGATTACCTCTCACCCCAGCAGGCCTGGGTTCAATCCCAAACGGCGCCGCCGGGATGTTCTGAGGCATAACATCTCTGATCACGCCTTCCTTCGGATGGGAAGTAAAGCCGTTGGTCCCCGGTTCATGAGTTGATGGGTCGATAGGTAGGGTCCAGGTGTGGGAGCTGCCTTCCTGGCACGTCGGTAGCATTGGTGCTCAGCACGGAAAACAAGATCGACGGAAAAAACAAACCAAAGGAAAAAAAAAAAAAAAATGGTAATTTTTATACGATAGATGGAGTAGATGAAAGCATATAGTTGATAGTTCCGTTAGAGTACGGCAGTGTGAAGATTGCATATAGATATTAGAATAGCGAGCTAGGACAACTTTTAAGGAAGGTACAAATCAGTTTTTTTCATTTCTCTTTACCAAACTCCCCCTTTGGAGAGGGATGGTGAGGGGTGTCCCCCCCCCCCCGCCACCACTGGCAAAAAGAGATGAAAACCGACCCGTTCAAGTACCAACTGTGTGTTTGAAACAGTTCTACCGATTTTTTACCGCACTTCAATTGTTATTTGAAGGAAGGCATCCAGTCGTAGGTTTGGAAATTGCAACTATTGTTTACCCCTACCACGATATGTGCTCCTGTCATCGTCGACTTGACGATCTCGAGGGGACACGGGTGGGGTAGGTGTTGCTACTGTACCTTTCGACCATTGACAGTAATTGATGGTATGCTCCCATCCAGAGTTATGTACTTTGACTATATGTTTTAGTATTACTTCTGCGTGAAGTCAACGTGAAGCATCTTCAACTACGTAAATCGTTGACTTCACGCAGAAGTAATACTAAAACATATAGTCAAAGTAGGAAGATCAATTACTTCTCATCCTATTAATCTGTAGTGTTGTTGAATAAATGTATAGTCTGTAGAGTTAATAAAAGTTTTAATGTAGAGTGTAATAAATGTAGTATCCGAGAAATAAAGTGTTTTGAAGTAAAAATCTGTGAATGTATCTAGATAGCCTGGAAAGTAGACATTTAAATTCCGGAACACGTATACACTTGCTGGGGAGTCTGCAGACTACTGGAAATTCTCAACCTATCGGAAACAGCGATACAATCACAGGAATCTCTGGTGGAACAGTTCACCACTCCTTCCGATAAACCACTAAAGGCTGACTAAAGGTAAATTGGTACGCCCCTCGCGCGCCGGTAGCACGCCTCTAGTGTTGGGAATTGAAAATCTTTGACAGTGGTTTGTTTACACATCTATAGAGAACAACTCCGGAGAACTTTGAGATTTGGGTGTAATTGCTTTTGTAAAAAAACACGTCAATCACCGATTTCTCGGGAATAAACGCTCAATCTCACGAACAAACTATATCAAATGATAGAGGAATCATTCCTCCACCTGTTTGTGCTGTGCATTTTCGAGATTGAGCTTAAATTCACGAAAAATCGATGATTGACGTGTCTATTTACAAAAGCAATTACGCCATAATCTCAATATTCTCCGGAACAGGTGCAAGTTTGATCAAAGTAGTCGATGGCGTTCAGAAAAAACGTCAAATGGAACTCGAAAAAAAAAACATTGTGCACAAGCACCTGGAAATTCGAAATGGTCCGGTTCCAAGCTGGCTAAAGTGCCGAAAACAGTTTGTCGAGCACTCAGAACCTACAAGGAAACCCTGAGTGTGGAAAGGAATCCGTGGACCTATGAAAAAACTGGAACTAAGGATCGTCAGCTGCGCAGCAAGGTGATGAGGTGCGTTAAATCCAACCCCGGTCGTTCGGTCCGAAATGTGGCCAGAAGGTACAACGCCAACAGCGGATACAAGTCTTACAAAGCCAAAAAACCTCCGAACCAGCACATGAAGCAGAACTCCGTGGCCAAAAAGCGTGCAAGGCTCTTGTACGACCCTGTTTTGATGAAACACCAGGGATGCACTTTGATCGATGACGAAACATACGTCAAACTCGATTTTAAGCAGTTTCCCGGTCAAAAGTTTTACATCGCGACTGGATGCGGGGATGTGCCGGGATGGTTCAAGTTCATGTTTGCCGTCAAGTACGCGAAGAAGGCCATGATTTGGCAAACGATTTACAGTTTTGACCTGAAAACGGAACCATTCGTCACATCCTCGACGATGGCATCCTAAGTTTATATCGAAGAATGTCTGAAAAAGCATGTATTGCCGTTCATCCGCAATCATATGGGCAAAGTCATCTTTTGGTCCAATTTGGCCAGCTGTCACTACTGTCAAGGTAGTTCTGGAGTGGTATGCTGCCAACAAGATCGATCTTGTCCCCAAGCTAATGAATTCTCAGAATTGCGCAGAATTTCGATCAATCGAAAAATACTGAGCAATCTCAAAGCAGTGACTTCGACGAAGCGGCGAAGCAGCCAAGTACATCCAACAAATGCGGGAAAAATGGAAGTAACGCGCTGATTCCGTGTCCGTTTCTACTGTGCAGGCACTGATGGGCTCTATAAAGAGGAACATTCGAGATTTCGTTTGAGCTAGAGAAATGTAACCATATAATGCTGTAACTTTGAAGTTTTAATAAAAGTACAGTAAAGCAACCATTCATGGACTTTTTAAACTTATTGAATCACAAATTACAGGTCTTTTTGTGCGTACTAATTTACTTTTAGTCCGCCTTTAAGAACACAAAAAGACTTCAATAAAGCATGGCCCACTTAATTTGGGTCTATTTCGTCCTTATATTTTAAGAAAAAATACGTTACGTCGCGGTTTCGAAGGAATTCTCGAACTTTTCGCTTAATACGACCGATCATGTGGCGCACAACGGCCTCGTCTACTGTTCAGGCGATTTTATCCCTCAAATTTTTCAACTAAGCTACCGTTTTGAGGACTGTCCCTTAACCTTCAGTTCAATCTTCATAATTGCCAAGTAGTTTTCGATGGGCCTGACCTGGAGACAATTGGGTGGATTGAGGCTTTTCGGAACAAACTGGACTCCGTATTTATTGAACCATTTTTGTACGGCTGTAGTGATAACTCGCAAGATCAGGCTAAAATGTCATCGGACCATCAAGTGACTTGATGAAGGGCATAATTCGCTTCTGGAGACATCGGTTTTGTAAACTTCTGAGTTCACCATTTTCTCAGTGACTAAAACCTTTATCTTCTGACCGCAGCTGCAAATTCCCTGCCAGATCATATGTTTGCGTGCGAATTTATCCACAGAAACAAATTTGAATCTGCCAGAGACACCTCTCCGAACCTTCGGCTAGTAAAAATTTGGTCCTGGAAGCTGTCCGTAGTTGGCCGTTGCATACCGGACTTGGTCAGCAGGTTGTGATATAGCTTTCGAGCACCTCTAGCTACGGTATTCTGTTTGAGCAATCGATTTGGTTGCCTACTGGCGCGGTATGCTTGTAAGCTTTCGTGGTAGAGAATTCGGTGCACTGTACTACGGGCGGCATCATACTTTTAATCAAATCGTGATCGGACGTACCTGGGTTGCTTCTGATGAACTTTTCCGTGGAGCTGATGGTTGGTGATGATGATGATGATGGTCCCACCTCTTACCCCTACAAAGGTTTGAGCTGGACGATTTATCTTTAAGATAATTAAATATGACATTTTAACCAGGTTGGCAAACAAAATCGAACTGGTTTCAGTTACAGATATAGATTCCCTCTAAAGTTTACAGTTGCTTCACAGCGATATAAATGTGGAAAAGCTCAGGCGTCCACCTCTTAGTTCGCCTTTTTGTCCACCTAAAATATTCATAACTATTACAAGCAATCAAGAGTTAATGAACAATCAACAAAGCATCCTATTACACTAGCAACCCCGCAATCTGATGCTATCATAATTTTCAGCAATGTCAGGAATGCTCACGAACCCCTAACATTTGCCAGAAAACTTACTACTAACTCAAGGTATCTTTCAAATAAGCTTCAAAATTGCATTTTTTTTTATCAAATGTTAAATTCAGTCCTCTATATCCGTAATACGCGCGCGAGGCTCAAACCTTTGTAGACTACTTTTTTTTTTAATTAATCTACTATAAGTTCCACTCCGGTGTTTACTTTGAGGCTTCCGATTCGCCGTCAAGGTTTTCCTGTACGTTTTGAGCACGTGCCATATGGTGTTTCTAGGAAAATTCAATATGCTTGCCAGCTTGGACCCGGACCACGATGGATTTTCCAGGTGACTGTGCACGATTTTTTATCTACGCTCCTCTTGCATGGTGACTGTTTCCAAAACAATAGCGTTTTATGAAATGAAAAAAAAAACACTGTTATTGTTATTGTCAACAAATATGTGTCAAAAACTTCCGAAAACGTCCACTAGGAGCGCTGGCTACGAAATGAATATTTTTTAAATCTTCATTCACAAGATTCAAAGGTTTACTTTTAATGTTCAATTTGTTTACATTATTACACATACAGGGCTTAAAACTACCAATTTGGATAAAATCCTTTGTTGACCACTGAATTTGGTATCATAAGTGATGATTTTCTTAAGGTGACTTTCCCCTATCAAATTTGCGATCAAAACTACACACATGGATGTGACATTGTGTTTGATTTTGGCAATTACAGTATATTTTCGACGATGATCTACGGGGATCAATTTAAAATAATTTGCTGCATCTCAATATACCTATTTTTAAGATGCTTTCACGCAACAATAACTTCAACCTATTAATTATTCAAATTTACACCACTCAGGCAAGTTTCAAGTGCCCCACGATAAAACATGACATAGTATAAAATAAAGCTGTATGATATCATACTAACATGGCATTTGTCGCCGGTAGATGGATTATTCAGGGTTTTTTTTTCTTTAAATTGAAAAGGAAAATTTTTACCTGGCTTACTTTTAAACGAGGTGAACGCATGCTTTTCCGAAAGATATATTGTGGCAAAAATTGAAATAGGATAATCGTTTTCAATTTCTGTCGGTATGATCGCACACTATCCTACTACACATAATATTTCAAAATAATTCCAGACTTACAATCTCCATTACATACTAGGATTTAAAAACAGCACATAGCGCTTGTGCAATTAATTTTCCATTTTAAACGCTGACGGAAGCTTTCTTCGCAAGGAGCTCAACGATCGATACGATGGCAGGGAAAAGAGGCCGAAGCTTCCCTACTGAGAGTGCGACCTTGGCATTCATTAGCGATCAATCACTTCAGTTCACTATCATCCACGGTTGAATCGAGATCACGCACTCAATCGAGCCACGGCCTTAAATGCATCTAAGTCATCCGATCTGCCACAATTTCACGCGCTCGAGCTCAAAATCGGTTAATGATATGCAATGACTTCGCACTGGGAGTGCATGTTTCTTCCGCGTGTTGGAACTCTTCGATGGGCCGCAATGCCTAGAAATGGTGCAAAGCTGCCACGGACCGATCGATCCTGGTGCATAAAACTCCGTGGCTGTCATGATTAATGCAAATTGCAACTGGAGAGTGGAGCTAAAAATAAACAGCTTGGAAGATGAAGAGAAATGCTACGATTAACCCCTGGCTGATGGCCGCTATTCGCTCGGTCCACCACCACCACCGCCACCGCCGACTGTCAAGTTCAACGGCGTGGCGCCTGCAGGGCCGGTAAATGCAACTCATTTGCCCGGGCAAATCCAATACCGAGAAACGATTTAAGTGACAGCAAGGCGGTTTAAAACGACGCTTCTGACGCCAACGAGTAATGGGTGAAATGATTCGTTGAAATTTGAATCCCATGTCACGATACGAGCTGATCGCGATGAGCCTATTAATTCGGCCACCACAATCAGTTACACTCAAGCGCCCGTCCGTAGGGAAATGGATTGATTTGAATTGGAGAAATGAACGTATGTTTTAAGAAAGATGCTAGCTTCAAATTCGTCGATCAAAATTTGCAACCAAATGATACACGTGAACGGAATGCTAGTTATTGGCGTTGGTGGGATCCAGATCGAGTGCAGAGTGGTTAGTAGGGTGCTTCATCTTGAACAAAAGTATTGGCTATCTAATAGGCCACCAGTTTGATTCAGGATCTACAAATATGAGTCTGTGCAAGAAATGGTAAAGATTGATGAAGGTTTAGATGCCGCATAAACGGTTTGATGTAGAGATTACTAAGGAGCAGTTATATGCGAAATAGCTAAAAATGCATGATTTTTTTAAAAGACTTTCTCCTAAAATTTTGCGAAACTGATTTAGGGCAATGATTCACATTTTTGCTAAAGTTCGGCCATTTTGGATCTTGTAAAATTTTCAAAAAGGCGTCCTTGATATTTTCAAAACAAAATTAGCGTGGAAACCGTATTTCTTTTCGAAGTGAGGTCTGAGATAAAGTTGAAGAAAAAACAAAAAAAAAAAAAAGATCGTAGATGCCTTGTACATATCGAGACGAATTAATTCGCGTCTCTTTTTTGTTCCTACGTGCCTCATTCGTGTCACTTGTACTGTGTTTCATGAGCTAAGCTCGGCGAGCTCCAGGGAGATCGGCAGCGTACCTACGTCCTGCGTGCGTGCATGCTAAAAGTGGCTGGATGGTGATAAAGAAAACAACGGAGAGCTGTTGATTGAGTAGTCCTGTCACATTTTCGTGTTGCTAGTACAGCTGCTTGATTTGAATAATTTAATATTCAGTTTTAAGGGTTGAGAGATTGTGCTTTTTTAGAAGTATTTCAAGCGGAAGATGAGTTAAACGATTGCTGAACAATTACCGGCGGGATTATTTGTTACCGATCCATGCGCATGGAATTTTCATGGTCCAAAATATTAACTTTGCTCCACCAAGTTCAAACGATTTCACACTCTCACACAATTTGATCTCATTAGGATGCGAACTCATGCTGAACTTGGTCTTTTGAAGTTTATGTGGGAATCTAAGTTATTAATTGATTAGGAAGATGATATTCTTCTGACATGCTCCATTACTACTCAGTAGACAACATTGGAATAATAGGACAAGCAATCCAGATTATTATGTGCTAAGGGGAAAATGCAGTGTTGCCCTGAAAGCAACCGATTAATCCTACCAGAAAGTTATCAACTTGTTAAATAATTAATAACCAATTTTTTTGACGTTCAATTAACCAGTGGTTTTAAACAAAGTTGTAGCTGGTAAAATTTCACGTAAGGGGGGGGGGGGCTGGAATGGGCAACTTTTCCGTAAATCATTATGGTGAAGGGCTAGAACGATGAGCAAAAAAAAATACACTTTTCTTATAGTAATTCCCATAGAAACTTCAAAGAGCCTGAGTTCAACACTAAATTAGCTCAAATTTTGCGATATTGATCAGCCTGATTTGGAACCGATTGTGTTTGGTGGATAAAATCCCAAGTAACATTTTAAGTTTTATGAAATACTACAAAGCTACTATAAAACAACGTTCATAAAACCCTGCTTTGCCATTGATGCATCCACCAAAACCTCATTGATGCTAGAATCTGTCTAGTTGGCCCACCCTGGAGAAGGTTCTGAAAGGTGTATTTTCGAAGCTCTTCAAGATTGATTTACTGCAAAATGGTTGTACGATAAACGCATTGAAATCCATTTCAAAACCGTATTTAAGCTACAATAAAAGCTATTTGGCAACAATTAAAAGCATTATCCGAGCCATTTACCCTAGCCACTTGTTAAGTTCACTTGAAAAACAACAATCAAGATTAACAAGGATTCATAATTACCATCCGATCTAATAAAAATAATTACAATACAAACTGATCGTATAAAAATCTAGCCGAATTTCCAATATTATAAAATAGTTCTCATGAAGTGGCCTAGTTTTAGGTGCCATATAAAATTTGATGTGAAATGTACGTGAAAACATTGAAAAACTTGAGTCCGCACACGAAAAACATCGATTTTACTAATTATTTTACATTAAGAAAATAAAATATATTCTTCAGATCGATCATTAAGCTTAGCTGAGTTTTTTGTTTCTCATGATTTGTGCCTTCTAAATATTTCTCATTTGCTAAATTAACTAAAATAAAGTTATATCCAAGGAAATATAGATTGAAAATCGAAGATTGTAAAAAAACAAACAAAATAATTGTAATATGGCGGAGGCATACAAGTTGATTTTCATGGGCCATTTGTGACAAAGCTATTTTGCTTTCAAGAAATCTTTAACAAATTCATAAGGTTTTGAATTGGCTTTTATGAAGAAAACTTGTAGACTGAACTGTATTTATCTAAAGCCATTTTGCTTGATCCCAATCCGTTAAGATTTATGGCAGCATTTATGGCGGCAATGTTGCCTACAAAATGTTAAACGTCAAAGTTTGTTCATCTTTCGATAGTTGCGCTGTGCGAATCAGCGTTCTTCCAGGCGATTCTCTCCCGATGGCTTGGAAGCGGCTACTCAGAAAGTGTTCACAACATTTCGCATTTTGCACAGCTGTAACCTGGATCATTCCCGAAAAGATCCCCTTCTTCCGGATGGTTCTGGAATTGCACCATCAAACGATGCAGGAATGTACGGTTGAATGAATTTTTTTTCCAAGTGATGACCCTTTCGCCGAATAAAACCGCAGCTATGGATCGGAAACCAACTAGTGTCCGCTAACTGACAGTTTAAGTGGTTTGCTGTCGGTACTGACGCAAGTTATTCCGATCTTCATCTATTCGCAAGGTCTGGAGAAGGCTGGTCTGTTTTCAGACTGTTTTGACAATGTTTTATGAAATTGAGGACCACGCTCACTTCACTATTCTCCACCAGATGCTCAGTCATTGATGGTACACGTTCCACCGGACGTGCTGGTTCTTCTAAAGAACTAAATTTTACTGACATCAACTTCCCTTTGGTCGTTAGCATCGCTTGAATTTTTCCTCCAACTCCGTTTATCCTTCGAGATATCCTTGTCATAAATTTGGTTTTTATTCACTATGAGGATCCATCCTTAAATTTCAATTTATAAACAGAGGAGATTTTATGATACACTTTTAAAAGCCTAAAAGACAACAATATGTGCCTTTTACTTTCATTTAAAACCGAATGGTTTTATGATTGCTTTTATAATGATAGAACAGGTTTATAGAGTATTTTGTCAAGAAATTAATAAAAAATTGCTAATGAAGTTTATGATTGATTTATAGAACAGTTTTGTGGTGGGATTGAGAACTACTTTAAAATAAATTTTAAAACAAGACTTCTCGCCAGACTGTAAAAGGTTTTTAAAACAGCGACAAGGTGAACTACTTAGCAGGAACGTTTTACACTGTGAAATGCTGTATTTATACTAAATGGATTATTCATTGCCGTTACAAAACCATCATAAATCAGAGTGGATGCCAAATGATTGCAGAATTTTTACTTGGGATTGAAACCATCATGATATAAAAGGTACTTTGCAGCTGGCAGAAAACCAAAAGTTCGGAGGGCCCTTTAAAAAAATATCTTCGTTGTTGAAATTTGATTTGTGTGACTTCATCCAGCAGTATTTTCAGTCTGTCAAGCTGTAGCCGATAACATCACTAGTTTATTCAAAAATGTAATTAAATTTGAGAACTGTTCAAACATATTTAGAAAAAAAAGCATGGTGTGTTCGTCCCAAGTAGTAGTCAACCTGAAAATTTGATGAGAAATAAGAAAACTGGATTGTAAATGTTGGTATGAATCCAACATATTTGTCACACTCAACGATCAGTATCTCGAATCGAATCGAAAATAATAATCGAAAACCATCTTTTCCAAAATGTTTGTTTAGAAGGCTCAATATTTTTGAAAGCTCTGTGGAGCCGAGGGACTAAACAAATATTACAATGGAGATCTAAATCCATTTCCTGATTTTCAAACAACGCATCGAATCTCAACAGATCCGCAAACCGTTTCTGCCGAGAATGCTGGGCTTCGTTTTTGCATGCTTCATCGGTCTTCTCTGTTGATTTGCTAGTGCTGTCCGACAATACACCTACAGCCACTACACCAGGGTACGAACTGATATCCGAGTTGCAAGAAATTTTTTAGTTCTTCAAGAAACTTCGCGGAACTTCAGGGAACATTTTAAAAGTTCAGCAAACTTTCTTGAAGTGCAGATTTTTTTACGTAGGACTACGTCTGTGATTTCTATATGCGAGTACACTTTGTGAAAACCAAAAATGGAACATGTAACAAAATCATGAAAGAATTTGAACGTTAATAGCTCAGCTGCCCCTGGACCAATTTCAATAATTTTATCACCAATCGATCAGAAATATTTCTACGCATCTGTTGAATGTGCAACTGTTGCTATGATTATTTAAATGATCATCGATTGCCTGTTAAAAGCGATATCTCTAACACAGATTTCAAAGTTGAATTCCATCCGGTCTCACCACGTGGTGAGTGGTGGTGTTATTCAGTACACAACGAAAAGCTCCCCAAAAACAGCTAGTTATCCAGGCTGGCCTCAACCACTGATCGGATTCAGTTCCAATCACCGTGTGTGGTGGTCTCCAGTCGTCGGCATCCGCAGCAGTGCTTTCGGCGCGTGCGTTGGACATTGTTCTCCAGTACACAACGAAAGGCTACCTGCAAGCAGCGAGCTACAGCCCACATGAGCATCCATAGAAGGATGAAGAAGCCGCAGCGCTATTGATCGGAATCACTAGCTCTTCATGAGTCGCTGTGGGGCATTTATGTCAACCGCGTCATACTAAAGAGTATAAACAAAGAAAACCTCTCTCAAATTCCTATTCCTACACAAATCACAAGCTCCTACTACAGTTAAAAAATAAGATTTATTTTATCAGACCACGTGGTCCTACGTCACCATTGCGTACAAACCCATAGGGCTGTCTCTTGTAGTTTTTAAAGTTCAGCTAGCTTTGTAGAAGCTCACCGAACTTCAGTGAACTTCGTAACGAGTATTTTTTGGACATTTATCAAACAATGACTTCTTTCGATGATGTCTTGAAAGTCAAGGCTTGCCCAAGCAAATCAACACCACCATCAGGTAGGGTAAGACTTCTCTTATCCAACGGTAATGTTGGTTTGCGTGTTTGTGCCTTGAATTCCTAAAAATCATCTAGAGAAGTCATTGTTTACAAAAGCCTAATTCCAGTTCTATCAAGATATGCTTATATCTAACATACGATGTTCTTAAAGGCAACATTGGGGGTGCAATTTCAAAAATCAAAGTCGGTCGCGGCATGAGAGTGGTCTGATATTGATCTAGAGATGATGGGTTTTTATTTTTAATACGCCAATCGATGGGTTTTTTTTTTCTACAAATCTAAAAAAATTACGACTTTATTATTTTTTAAAATGTCACTTTTGTTGCTATGATAATTAAAATTATCACCGATTGCCTGCGAAAAGCGATTTCCCTAACACAGATTTCAAAGTTGAATTCCATCCGGTCTCACCAAACGGTGTTTATTCAATCACCGCGTGGTGAGTGGTGGTGTTCTCTATACACAACGAAAGGCTACCTGCAAGCAGTGAGCTGCAGCCCACATGAGCATCCATAGAAGGAGGAAGAAGCCGCACCGCTATTGATCGGAATCAGTAGCTCTTAGTGAGTCGCCGTGGGCAATCTATGTCAAACGCGTCATACTAAAGAGTATAAACAAAGAAAACCTCTCTCAAATTCCTATTCCTACACAAATCACAAGCTCCTACTACAGTTAAAAAATGAGATTTATTTTATCAGACCACGTGGTCCTACGTCACCATTGCGTACAAACCCATAGGGCTGTCCCTTGTAGTTTTTAAAGCTCAGCTAGCTTTGTAGAAGCTCACCGAACTTCAGTGAACTTCGTAGAGTTTCATCGAATTACTTCGGTAACTCTTCTTTTACGCACCTGAAAAAAGTTATAAGACAACGACGCTTCATACACCTCGCAGCTCGTAATTGACAGTATGGGCTGAATAAGGCTATTCATTCTGACGCTTATGTGATTAATAACGCTTATGCTTCGTTTGACTCTAATGTTCCGTTAACTGTTTTCACTAGAACACTGCCCTGATTTTGATGGTTTCTTTGGTATTATGAACATATGTCAGATGAATCATGAGCTAACTTTAGTGAAATTATTTGAAGTTCTGAGATCATGGAAAAGTTAAGAAAACTTCGTAGAAGTGGGAACTTGATACAAGTTTAGGGATCTTCGTAGAAGTTAATTGTTTAATGTCAGGAATCCTTTTTATTATTCAGGGACCTTTTTTATAACTTCAGACCACTTTGATGGAATCTCATGGACTTGAAATAGTTCAGAGAATTTCGCACAAATTCAGGAAATTTCGTGCGTCGAAGTTTGCAGAAAACCAACGAGAAACGTAGACGTGCAGCAAACTTTGGTGAAGTTTTGTGGACTGTGTAATAATTCGAGGAACTGCTTAAAACTTCATAGAAGAACAGGGCATTTTGAAAAAGTTCAGGGAATTTTGTAGAGATAGAAGACTTCAGGGATCTTCGTTTCAGTTTAGGGAACTTCAAAGCAGTTTGTCAGAGATCTTAAAAAGCTCAATGAACTTCCTAAAGATGAAGATTTTGAACCATAGTTTTATTTCAAGGAACTTTGAAATTTTCTAAAACTTAAGGAAATTTTTTAGATGTTGTATAAGTAACAAGATATTCTTTCAGATATGCTCCATAGACAGCCAGGAAGCATACCCTAGTAGCACGCTTGTCACATGCTTGTCGGATGTAGAAACTTCTTTACGACTTATTTCAGTCATAAACAAGTTGCTGCAACTTTTCTTAACGAAAGTGTGCTACTCGGGTAAAAATATCAGCATTGGCTTATGTTCTTCTGGTCTGAATTAGTGAGTTGCTAAAAAAGGATGACTTAAGAATGTGCTTAGTTTTTTAATATCATAATTTTTTAAATGGATGGATAAACTTTCAACACGGTATTTTCCAAATTTGAACCATATACTCGGAAACCCGGTGAGCGAATGCGATAAGATTTTGAATCATATTCCGGTCAACCTTTTGTTGTAGCGATATGGTGGCGCTTGGTGGTCGCTCTGTGGAATTGGTCCCGATTCTCAGGCGCTTCCTTCTGACACGGTTGGCATACATAGGAAATGTCACCGCTTATCGAACCGAAAAGGTTATTTCTTCTTAGCGATTACGGACATCGACGCGAAAACGATGCCATCGAATCCCGCAGAGCTATGATCCTTGGCGTCTATGTATAGTTGACTCAGAAGCCACCTAGATCGTATCGTGCCAACCAGAAAGCAATTTGAACGAACGGAACAAAAAGACTTGGTGGTAGGGTAGAGCGCTACTTCGTCGTAATCGTCCATTTCCGTTTTATCGATCAGAAAAGATCAATTATATCAATGATTTCACTGTGCAAAAATCAATAATAGGTTTGTTCCGATGCGTTTGTTCATTAGCTACCTACAACATAAATCCTATTAGAGCGTATTGTGTGAATATTTACGCTCATTGTTCTCAAAACAAAAGAAGCGCTTCTACGTTTATCCATAGGACGAAGAAAATCTAATGGGGTTCCAATGCGTTAGGACGGAATTGAAACTCGTAGAACGAATTTAGAATCAAGAAGCAGTATTATACCCCGTTCACATTACAGTCTATATCACGTAATATAAGCTGTCTTGCAATGAGCACTCATACATAGGATTTCCAGTGAAAACTAGGTGTATGAGTGCCTGTTGCAAGACAGCGTATATCATGTGATATACGCTGTTATGTGAACGGGGTATTAGATTTTAAACAATATCTCAACAATTTGTGACTCATTATCAAATCTAACGGTACGTATGGAAAGGTGAATAAATTTAGAAGTAATCTTTGACAGAAATATGCCATTTTTTGTTCAAACCCGTTCAAAAAAGAGGGGTAAAGTGAGAGTTATGCTTAGTATGACGGAAATTAGATCAAAAACCCTATTAATAATTGGAATGGTAAATATATCCTGCAATGGTGTGCATGCTCATCTGAGTTTAATCCAACGATGCCCGCTCATGTTACTATTTTGCTGCAGCTATTTAGCATAGGCCGCACCGATATAATCTATTCAAAATACGGAATATCCCTTCTAACAGCGCATGCCAGTTTTTTTTTCCATGATTTCCACACCTGGACCCTACCTATCGACTCATCAACTCATGAACCAGGGACCAACGGCTTTACTTCGCTTCCGAAGGAAGGCGTGATCAGAGATGTTATGCCTCAGAACATCCCGGTGGCGCCGACTGGGATTGAACCCAGGCCTGCTGGGGTGAGAGGTTATCACGCTTACCACTACACCACCGGCACTGCTAATGCATGCCAGTTGTGTTGCCGATGAATGGTTAAATTATGTTGAAAATTTTTGAACGTCTTGCAACGGTCAAATCCCCGTACCAAACAAAACCGATACACTTTTTGTAGATTTTTTGTCCATTTCATATTATGAAAATAACGTGTCAAATGATATTAATCATGCAAGTGCAGTTAAGTGTTGAACCGGAAAAAAATATCAAAGAATATTCTAATTGGCCGGCAAATGAATGGCTTAGGCTAGTAGAGGATTTCAAGAATTTAAGCACTGCAAATATATAGGGTGATACGGTCAAAATTTGGTCAATATCAACTTGACGTATTTCTTTCAATTTTGCGTTTAAAAAAACTGAACACCCCTCATTTTGAAGGTGTGTGTGTGTAGAATGTTGCTCCTATTTTGATTTTGGAATTCACTCTTCAGTTGTCAGCCTAAGCTAGGTGGAAGCCTAAATAAATATTTTTCCTGAATTTTATACTAATTGAACTTGAAAAAGAAATTTAATTTGATTTTTTAAATAAACGATTTCACCGATTTACACGCGTTTTCCCTTGACCAAATTTTGACCTATCACCCTTTATGCTACCTTGAAATGTTGGTCAAAGCAACCAAGTTTCAACAGCCTGTATTCTTTGGTGCAAACCATATAAATTTTTACCTTTTTTGACAAAACCCAAGTAATCATGACGTTTGATTATTGAAAACAATAAAACACCCAAAAGTCCTCATAATAAATGTACAACTTCTCCAAATGTTAGATTCAAGTTCAAACACAAGATTGAACAGAAAGTGATGCTGTTTATCGCCATATCTAAAAGAGGAATTTCTAAGCCATGGTTCAAGCCTAGTGGTTTGGCTATCAACCAAGAAGTGAACCAAAATCAATGTTCGAAGAAAATGTTCCATTCCTTCAAAATATCACGCAGACGGAAACTACGTGCTTTGACCGTGTAAAGCATCATCGCATTATGCTAAGAAAATACTAACCTTCTTGTAAAATCGAAATATCCCGTATGTACCAACAAACTTGCCTCAATGCACAGTGTTCCAGAATGCAGATTTAGGTGGAATGATATGTTTTGAGCCTGAAATTGAAACTTTAGACTACAAGTCTCTTGTACAAAGTTGTTCTTTATAGTTAGGCCCTCATTTTTATGACAAAGAATTCTAGGGTGGTTCCTATTATCATTAAAATAAAAAATCTAACTTTTTTGTTTGAATAAATTAAGGTATACATTTTTCGGCAAAGTTATAGCTGAGCTAATTTCAAGCAACTTTGTTGAAAATAACTTTTTTTGTATCTCTTAAATTGGCCGATTAAAAGCTTTTTCCTTGAATTGAGTTAGGGTGGCTCTTAAAAAACAGTTTTTTTGCTCTATTTGTCTTATTTCGAATTTCTCAGCAAAGGTGTATTGAAATAACTTTTAGATCTTAAGAAAGCGCAAATTTTTGCTGCTCAAAGCTTGTCAATATCTTTCGCCGATCAAGAGTTATTGACGTTTGTATACGTAAAATATACACTTTTCATATGTTAATATCTCTGGTTGGGGCAAACAAAAAAAAAGTTTTTTTTTTGCAGCATTTGAAAGGGCGTATGTTATTCTCAATAATATGAAAAAATTGGAGGTATGAGTTCGTTGGTGTACAAAAAACAATTGGAGAGCTAAGACTTGTAATGAGCTGATGAACCGAATCAAACTTTGCTTTCGTAAAATCAACGCTCATGTTCTCACATCATGACAAAGCTACGTGAAACAAGTGATAATGGACCTTATTCAATTGTTCATTGATTTTTTTTTTGTAGAAACGTGTCGTGAACAAACATGATATTTTGCTTTTTTCTTTTCTCAAACATTTGTTTTTTAATGAACCCAAATGAAAGTTCTATGTTTTAGTTATCACCAGTTAGTTCATGTATTTGGAAAGTAACACATTCTAGGAACCCCCTCCCCCCTCGCTTTAAGAGTAAGTGTATTTTTTTTAAATCCATCGATCGCCACCTGAATTGACTGATAGTCAATCCAACCAGTTTGAAATTTTTGATTTTAGATAATTTTTGCTCATGCCAACGTGGCCACCGTGGAACGTCTTTTCAAAAAGGCTTTTTCCTGGGAGTGGCGATAATTTTCGAAGACGAATGTAAGACCCATAAATTTGTTAAAATTTGTGTCGGCTGAAAATCTCCTAAATAAAGAAAATCAATCAATCGATTTGTGAAAACCGATTTGAAATATGTCACTTACTATCCAAGGAAAAATCCCGAAATTTCGTTTTTTAACCTTAAAACGAGGATAACATATCGAGAAGACTGGTAACATTGTCAGAATACAAGCGACAGATACAGTAGCGTTGCACACACCAACTGCTCATTTGTTAATAACTTTTCACTCAGTTGTTGAAATTTGTTTTTCTTTAAAGTTATGGATATATTATAGATGCGCAAAGAGTAGGATAATCTTAACATTGGAATTAACACCAATGAATTTTTGCACACAAAGTCCAAGATGTGCAGCGAGCATTTCTCACTTCATTTTTACAACGCAAAAACAATAACTGTATTTGTATTTACAAAAATAAAAATCTACTTTTTTTACGTATCTATAGCAAGCTTAAACTTTATTCTATATACTGCTTTAAAAAGAACAATTTTTTGTCAACTGTGTGCAGTGTTGGCAAAATCAGAAATCAATTGATATTTTTCCGCTCTCATGCGCTCGCAATATCACGCGTGATATTGGAACAAAATATCATGCTTGATATTGATTTTACAAGCTCCTTTGATATTGCGAGACTATTCACAACGTGCAAAAATCAAGCTGAGAGTTGACTCAACACAAAAATGATTCCATTGCACATCGTTTTTTTTAGAAAGAGAAAGCATAGTTTGCTATCTTTTTTTAATCTTCACTGATGGCAGACGCGAAGGGACTGCTGCAAGCCGTTATGGAAGTTTCGGTTGCATTCGGGTGTAAAACAAAAATCATTAAACTCAATCTCACCACAGTTTGGTGAGATTTGCAGTTGGTGAGTTTTGTTAGCTTGATATTCCGAGCTGCGATATCACAGCTTGCAAAATCAACCGCAGTAGTTTGCTTGTTGATTTTCGTCTACGAAAATCAAGCGTGATCTTGGGCGTTGTTGAGATTTGATTTTTTGATATTTTCCCAACACTGAATGTGTGCAAAGTTATTAGCAAATGAGCAGTTTACGACCAAAACTGTGTATGCCCAGCATGGCTGCACTTGAGCGAAGGTGAAAGCAACGCATAGAAAAATGAGCAAATACACAAACCTTTCTTCTGAGGATGTAATTTTTGCTATCAAATTAGTTCGAAGCATCTACCTTTGAGCGACAGATGGCGCGGTTGTACCTGCCTCATAGCGGTCGTACGAGAAAATGGAAGAGATGCCAGTCTTCTTGATATGATGTCTTCGCTTTAAGGTACGCTTGGCCCCTTAAATACCGCTGGTAGATCACCTTTTCGTGGTGCGTTACTGGTATCAGACCATCAGTAGTAAAAACCGCCGCTATTAATTCAATGTTGTATATTTCAAAAAAAAAAATGTAGTTGAGATCGTCAAGTCGACGATTACCGGAGCACATACCGTGGTAGAGGTAACAATAGCTGCAATTTCCAAACCTACCTACAAACCTACAGATAACTTGAGTGCGGTAAAAATCTATAGAACTGTTTCAAACACATTGTCGGTACATGAGCGTGTCGGTGATCATCTCTTTTTGCCAGTGGTGGCGAGGGAAGATATCCCTCACCATCCTTCTCCAACGGGGGAGTTTGGTAAAGAGAGATGATCAAACCGATTTGTACCTTCATTCATAAAAGTTGTCCTAGCTCGCCTTCACACACAATTTCACACTGCCGTACTCTAACGGAGCTATCAATTCTATACTTTCATCTCCTCATCTATCGTATAAAAATTACCACTCTAGTCTGTTATTTGAAATTAGCATCTTCAAATATGTAAATCGTTGATTTCAAGCAGAAGTAATATAAAGCAAGTAGTTAAAGTGCAAAAATATTGTTTATGTTCTAGACTTTATATAATTCTATACACCCGCTATAACCATAAGCCATAAACGGCTAGGTCAAGAGTTACCCAACAAATAATTTGAACTGGTTAAGAGCTATTTTTTAGCAGAAGAAGCATATGTTTGCGTGAATAAGCTCTTATTCAGCTTCCGATGTTTGTTGGGTTGTGCTCATGTCCCACCGATTAAAAAAACCCATATTGTGGTTTATTTGATAGTATTTTTCATAGTTGAAGATGCGTAACGACAAATATCAAACTGAAAGTGTTCATTTTATACGATAGAGGAAGAGATGAAAGTCAACGGGTGGTCACTCTACACACTTGTTTTGCGCCAACTTTTTTTTCAGTGTACCTCAGTGTGCCGCAGTTGTACCGGCAGTGCAAAGAAGTCATTGAACTGACTTTTGATTGCCTGTGAATAATGCCTTGTTTGGCAACCCGGTATTTTAACAGCTCTTGTTTTTGTTTTGTTTTCAATGTTTTCAAAAACGACCCGGACTGAAGTTGGGACTACACACTGGATGCATCCGTCTCCAAGGATGCCTGCAACGTACGAGCACCGTTGCTACACGATCCTTCCATATTCGGCGGAAAGCCGACCCCGCACAACGAACGTCAATCATTAGTCAACCAACCCTTCTGGGAGCCGGCGGAGGAAACGGATTAGCACCGAATTTTTCACCACCCGAGTATCATCCGTCAGAAAACTGGAAACCAACTCCGGCCGGAACACACGTCGGACTGATGAAGAACGCACCGCTGACCCGAAACGGACCAGCCAATTTTCTAAGAAGAACTACTACTCAATCAGCTTCGAGGTCTACAGCGCCTCCAAGAACAGGCCAGCAAAAATCGCATTCTCCACTTCTTCAATACCCCACTCGTATGCCGTCCGAGGATCTGCTGCCACCCGTCGCAATCGCGAATGTTCCCGCTGAAATCGGAAATTTCCTCCTCCGAATTGTTCGAATTCCCGAGCGTAGCAACCACAGCGCGATCACAAATGTACAAAATTCCCGTTCATTATGAAGCTGTGCTTCTCCTTCTCCAAGAAGATGACCGGTGCGTGGAGCAACGAGAACATCGAAAACACGTTAGCTTTCTTTTTCTGAGAAAATAAAGGATTTTCCTTTTTCTGTGTACTTAATGTTATGATTCGTAATTATATTTTTTTTATTGTGTTAGTTGGAAGTGCAAAAAGGCAGGAGAGTATAAATAATTTTTTGAACTAGGTTATTTGAGATTTTGCCAACATTATATGTGTTGGACGATGGAACGGTTGGTGTAGCATGTATTCGAGCAGTTCGAATGGTCGGATGGTATAGTTTTTGTTTGGTTGTTGACTTTCCGATTAAAACTCAAGCACCGCTTGTCGTAGCCGACCCGAGATTTCCAGCGTCGGCCACGGCTACACGAATTAGCGATGCAGCTCCCACGTGCTTTAGTTGCTGCTGCTGCTGCTGTTCCTTCTGCTGGTTTGACTCCTCTAAAATTCATAAAAAAGACGGGCCAGCAGCAGCATTGGAAGCAGCCGTAAGAGCTGCATCGCTAGTTCATGTATCCATGGCCGGAAACCTCGGTCAGGTCAAGATACCGCTGTCAGGAAATGTAGATGCAACTGCCGTCACGGGTGTAACGATTTTGAGAATCCATGGCGAGACTTGGTGGAGATTCACGGTTGTTTTGAAAATAATTTGATTATATTGTGGTAACATCAATAACAAATTTTGACACATGCACACTGCGTAAGCATAGAAAAAATTCAGTGTTGCCAGTAACTTTAAAGATCATTAAAATTGTAACCATGGATGCCAAAGAGCGTCAATGACGACGCCCGGGTGTGCCCAAGTTTGATTTTGGCACACTGTGTAGAGTGACCAACCCTTGATGAAAGTATAGAGTTGATAGTTCCGTAATATTACGGCAGTGTGAAATTGTATATAGAGAGTAGAAAGCGAGCAAATGTCAATTTTGAGGAAGGCACGAATCGGGTTGTCTCATCTCCTTTACCAAACTCCCCTTTTGGAGAGGGATGCTGATGGGTATCGCCCCCCGCCACCACTGGCAAAAGTAACGGAACGGAACTATCAACTCTATACTTTCATCTCCTCATCGATCGTATATCAACACTTTAAGTCTGATATTTGTCGTTAAGCGTCTTCAACTATGTAACTCGTTCACTCCACGCATGGAGTAATAAAAACATAATTAGTTAAAGTATTTTTTCAGTTTTTCAGTAAGGGGAAGCCACCATCTTGAATTTAAAAAAATGACGTTAGTCATCGATTTTCGGTTTCTATACTTCTCCCCGATTCCAAAAATACCTATATTGTGTGGTATTTGTCAGGATTTTCCAGTTTTTTAAAACCGGAAATCAACCGGTCCGCACTCATGTTTATTTCAGTTACCATGGGGATGTGATTTGTGATTAGCCCCGGTCCCTTTCAAATTGTATCATTATTTATGTACGGCCTTAAATTTGAAATGACCTTTCACATTCATCTTGTGATGGCTGATTTTTATTCGAATAATCGATTAATCGATTAACGAACCGAAAAGTAAAATATTTGTAATCGGTTATATCATGCCGATATAAGCATTAACATCTCCAGAGGATCATCACCGATCGTTTCAAACATGTGCTGCACTCTCATTGGTGGAAAAATGGCAGCACAGCGAACAAAAAATAATCGATTAGTTGTTAATCGAGTAATTAAAAAATGGGACATCTCTGATTTTGGTGTGATTGTTTTGATAAAAAAGTGCGCAAAATTTCATTTCTACCGAGGGGGCATCAAAACCATGAAATTACCTTGCATACGGGGGATACTCATTGGATGAAAGGGACCGTGAAAGAGGACACTAAAATAGAAAGTTTTTCTTCCGACAGTTTCATCTTAGTATTCATCTTTGCGGAAATGGCCATCTTGGATTGAAAAATGGTGTAAGACATGGATTTCCAATTCTTAAACATCACACCGATTCTAGATATACCCATGTCGTGGGGTATTTGACAGTATTATTCAGTTTTTATATCACCGGATGCCGACATCTTGGATTTTCAGAAACTGGAAATGTTCGTACAGGTTTCTCCAATTCCAAAAATACCAATTTTGTGGAAAATTTGACAATATTTCAAAAAACCTTTTTTCACTAAGTAAGTCCCAAATAACTAGTTCTTTTGTGATGATGATGATGGTCCCACAACTTGGATTCTAATTCAACAGTTTCAGGGAGATTGACGCGCCCTTCTTTACAAACCATCCTGTAGGAAGCTTAATAAGTATTGCGAATTGTGTTATTCGATTTGTTGGATCGTATCGTTGGAAGGAGATTCTTAAATTCTCGTGGATTCCGTGTAAGTGTCTCTGCTTTGGGTCCGCACCTCCGTTTTTGGCCCTTCATACAGCGATATTGTGAATTCAGATCGGTAGCTCAAATTGATCTTGCTATAAAGTGGAGCTGCATACAAGACAAGATCTTTGAGGGGATGGTGGCTACCTTACATACATACATACATACATGATGATGGTCCCACCGCTTACCCCTACAAAAGTTTGAGCTGGACGATTTATCTTTTAGATAACTAAGTACACCATTTTAACCAGATCATCTAACAAAAACAAACTGCTTACAATTGCAGTTATAAATTCCCTCAACACTTCTCAGTTGCTTCATAGCGATATAAATGTGAAAAATCTCAGGCGTCCACATCTTAGTTCGCCTTTTTGTCCACCATAAATATTCACAAGCATTCCCAGCGATCAAGAGTTCATGAATAATCAAAAAAGTATTCTAATACACTAGCAAGCCTGCAATCTGATGCTATCGTAATTTTCAGCAACGTCAGGAATGCTCAAGAGTCCCCGACAATCAGCCAAAAAACTTAGTACTAATTCAAGGCATTTTGCAAATAAGCTTCAATGTTCAATTTTTTTATTTATCAAATGTTAAATTCAGGCCTTTTATACCCGTAATACACACACGAGTCTCAATCCTTTTTTTTAACTAGTTCGTTTATTTATTTCGTGTGACACTTTGTGGAGCCAAAAGTAATGTTTGAATTTATATTTTAAACAGCAGTAGTTGTAGGTTAGTATTGGGTACCAATTACTCGTGGCGGGTTCGAGGTTAATGCATAACAATTTCGATTTTAACAGAAGCTAGGAAGGAAACAGATTTCTGAGGCCTCCTACAGATTCTACTCTCGAACGGTTGACCAAATGCTGGCTGGGCAGGGGCAAGTAGCACAGGAACAGGAGGATAATAAGACTGGGACACAGTGGCTGGAAATTGTTTGAAAAGGAGAGGATGGTCACATCAAACTCTAACATCAGACTAACAAATGAATTCGTAGATCACCTGCATGTAAGGAAGATCACAGGTTCCCAATACATCTCTTATTTCACGGAAGGGTTGTCTACCTCGAGCCACTAGGGTATCCAACAGTCGTGCTCTGGAGGCGTAATTACCCGGGCAATACTAAACTGCGTGATCGATGTCATCATAACCGGTTCTGCACCTATATATATTTCTGTCAACGAGATTTATTCTGTAGAGATGTGCGTCGAGGTAGTGGAGGAATTCGTTTACCTTGGATCCTTACTGACGGCTGACAACAATGTGAGTCGTGAAATACGAAGGTGCATCATCAGTGGAAGTCGTGCCTACTACGGGCTCCAAAAGAAACTACGGTCAAAAAAGATTCACCCCCGCACCAAATGTACCATGTACAGAACGCTAATAAGACCGGTGGTCCTCTATGGACACGAGACATGGACTATGCTCGAGAAGGACCTGCAAGCACTCACTGCAAGCGGTGGGCAGGGCATGTTGCAAGAATGCCGAACAACAACCCTGCAAAGTTGGTGTTCGCTACTGATCCGGTTGGCACAAGAAGGCGTGGAGCGCAGAGAGCACGATGGGCGAACCAGGTAGAGCGTGATCTAGCGAGCATTGCGCATGATCGAGGATGGAGAGCGGCAGCCGCAAACCGAGTAAAGGGCGAACACGAAATTATTGCGACACCGAAAATGTCATGCCAATTTTCTTATAATGTTTAGAATCAAACCAAAATTTTAGGGTAGTTTTATACATATATTTACTTCAAAATCAAAAGAAAAGTTAATCGATGGAGCCTTGAGTGTAAAATTAAACGCATTTTCGCTTGATGCCCTCCATCAAAGTCTTTACAGTGTCATCCGGTACCAGTTTCTCAGTCTTTTTTTTCCATTTTCTTAACATGTCCTTCTCGTCTTTGACTGTCTTCTTGCTCTTCCGAAGTTCCCGCTTCATTATTGCCCAGTACTGCTCCACCGGGCGCAGCTCCGGACAGTTTGGCGGATTCATGTCCTTTGGAACAAAATGGACAGAATTGGCCTCATACCACTCCAGGACACTTTTAGAATAGTGGCATGATGCCAAATCTGGCCAAAATAGCGGAGCTTCGTCGTGCTGCTGCAAGAACGGCAAAAGGCGCTTCTCGAGGCACTCAGATTTGTAGATCTCGCCATTTACTGTGCCCTTTGTCACGAAAGGCTCACTCCTCAGTCCGCAAGAGCAGATGGCCTGCCAAATGAGATATTTGGAGGCAAACTTCGACATTTTCTTCTTCTTAAATTTGTCGTCCACATCGGACTTGCTCTTGCCGGTGAAAAACTCCAACCCCGGAATTTGCTTAAAATCGGCTTTTATATACGTTTCGTCGTCCATCACACAGCAGCCATATTTTGTCAGCATCTTCTCGTAGAGCTTCCGTGCCCGAGTTTTAGCCGTCGATTGTTGCCGCTCATCGCGGTTTGGGAAGTTCTGTACCTTGTATGTATGTAGTCCAGCTCTCTT
Source organism: Ochlerotatus camptorhynchus (assembly GCF_037179485.1). Classification (NCBI taxonomy): domain Eukaryota; kingdom Metazoa; phylum Arthropoda; class Insecta; order Diptera; family Culicidae; genus Ochlerotatus; species Ochlerotatus camptorhynchus. Next base: position 1,193,957 of record NW_027040894.1, on the reverse strand, counting down.
CTTTGCATTCTGGACGTAGCTCTGCGACATGCCGATCTTTTTAGCCAAATCACGGCTTGAGACGTTGGGATTTGCTTTAATCATCCGCTTCACCTTTCCCTCGGTCTTTTTGTTCTCCGGTCCCGGTTTTCTTCCAGCTCCTTTGCCGTGGTCCAACGTCAACCGCTCCTGGAACAGCTTCAACACTCTGGAGACGGTTGAATGGTGAATGTTCAACATTTTTCCCAACTGCCGGTGCGACAGGTCAGGAAATTCCAGGTGTTTGGAAAGAATTTGTTCTCTCAACTCGCGTTGGTTCACCTCCATTTTCGTTGAATCGAAAAACACGACTTCGAGTTTGATAGCATGTACACAATACACATCAATGAGAAAGTGTGCAAAATTTGGTTGATTTTTACCCAATGGTAAAAAAGTTATGCCCTGTTGAATGTGTCGCAATAATTTCGTGTTCGCCCTTTATTGTGGCGTACTATTGTTGATTATGTCTTATCATAAATGTGATGTTGTACAAATAAATGTATGCATGTGCGTCTAGCGAGTAGTGGTTGGACATAAGTCTTGACATCACGTGAACGAAGTACCGACTTAAATCCAGACCTTTGAACCACGCTTTTGAAGAAAAATTTGGAATAATGGAATGTAACCACCGCCCAAGAGAAATACATACAAATGGGAGGAATTCATCATGTGACATTTTCTACGCCCACCTTTGCGAGAGAGTCTGCCTTAGCATTGCCTGGGATTGAGCAATGTGAGGGGACTCATACAAAGGTAATCATTTATGATCTTTCGACCAGCAAACTCATCTGCTCCCTTACCTTTGAAAGGAACTAAGATGAGTGCCTACCTTGTTTCATCGACCGAATAGCCTCAATCGAACTGAGACTATCCGAGAAGATGAAGTAATGGTCTGTGGGCATGTTGGAAATCATCCCCAATGCGAAGTTGATTGCTGCCAGCTCAGCAACAAAAACGGAACAAAGTTCCTGAAGTTTGCGGAAGGCGGTTCTCAGAATTTCGTAAAAATGTGTAGTTTTGTTGCTTACCGCATAATATTGGACCCGTTTATTTTTATTTTGTCATTATGGTGACCATTTTCATGTAAGGGTAGACCAAAAAAATGATTTTTTTTTTCAAAAATTACTTATTATTAAATTCATAGCTTTTGAACCACTTAGCCGATTTCAAAGATCAAAATATCAAATTAAATAAAATCAAAAATACTTAAGGCCGGAACCAATCTCATTTTTTGCTTTTGTCTCCCTTGTCTTGAGTGGGAATTAATCAAAAAGAGATGGAAAGCACGGGTTTGCTTATTAGGACCGAATTCATATCTTAGCCGTACAGTTGCAATATACATTTATTAATTTGAAATATGTCCACACATTCCATCATCCCATTTTAGACCAGTTATGCCAGCAAGATTCACCGCACCAGCCAGCAGAACCTGTGAGCGCAATAAACCTAACAAGTTTAATGCCACAGATGAGATGATAAATGAGATAGCACTTCATGGAATAGATGGCACCCAATACAGCTCTCCTCCTTCAACGAACACTCATACAATTTTGCACAACTTTTCGCCATCTAAAGACCATCTTCGCTCGTGGAAAACTTCTGTGGCACTCTGTTGCCGGGAATTGCCGCAATTAGTGAGTGGAAAGAAAAACTGGACACCAGGCCAGGAAAACGGCGTCGCTAAGCAATTTTATGCGACTGAAATGAAATGCAGCGTCATAATGGCCACGAGCGTCCCGTTGTCGAGGCCCTAGCCGATGGTCAACACTTTGAAGAGAACGCGAATGTGAACAACCCGCGCACTGAAAGCGTGTGGTCTCGGGAGAAAGGAAGGGAAATATGTTTTATTTTTATCTTCAGATTTTTCCCCTTTCTGCGTTTTCTCATTTCTTCCATTCCAATAATTTATGCCTGGCTTTCTGTGCATAAAAGCTATGCTTAGAGACCATCCGATCTTGGACTTGAACTCGAAGAAGGAAAAAAATATACCTGCAACCAACCTATCTCGTTTTGTGGCTACTATTCCTCGGGGAAGCTCTCAGATCACATGAAGTGTTGCAGGGCCGCTGTCCTCCGGTGTAACATTATCTTGGCAGAGCGCATCGGGGCTGATGCTGCAGCGACCAGATTGCTTTCTAGCTCACCCGTGGTAAGGTGGCGAGAGGCGATGGAAATTCCCTGTCTTATGTATGTTATTATGCAATTTCAAACTAGTTCCCTGCTGCAGATAGCCGCAAGCTATTATGGACTATTGGATGAAAGTTGAAATGAGCTGCATATTTTAGATGTTTTTTTTTTTTAATTATGAAACTTCATCGGATAAAAGTTTTACTTAAATGATGCATTCGTTCCTCTCTAAGTTTTCCGTTTAAATAAATCTGTAGTTTACCTAAAACCGTTAGGTGGATTGATCTATTCTATTTCATTTCAACCTTAACCCGTTCCAGCAGTCCACCGGGATAAATAAGCTCAGTTGCGCGCTGTCTTGCGATGAACATAAAAACATCTAAAAATAACACAACATTTGTAAGCAGAATTGATGCACAGGGAAAAGCTTACACGTACGGTAGAGTTGATGGAACGCATTTCTCACCCTCTGCTGATGTTGATGGGAAACTGCATTCCTTGTCTATCTTTGGAAATGCATTGCTCTGACAAGCACTTCTATGCGTTTAAATAGATTTTACCATCGATTTATTATTACTGAATCATTTGAACTCCCGGCCTGAAATAACACAAGATTCCGCGAGATTTGGCATCATTATGGAAATGGAAAAAAACCCGGCAATGTCGATGCCTCTTTTGGGACAGATTGCGAATAAGAAAACGAGTTTATCTCGCTGTCGGAATCTGAAACGTTTTACAGTACGTAAGAAGAAAATAAAGAAATGCCAGTCCGAGACGGTAAGATCGATTCCATGTTGCTAAGGAAATTTTTAATCGTATTCTTTCATGTTTTCGTTTTAATCATCTTTACAGATTTCGAAAAAAAAACCTAGTTTGGAATGCTACGACCTTAATGAACTGTTCTCAACCAAAGGAATAAAATGTTTTTAAATTCCACATAAACAAAGGTTGCTATAAAGAACATATCATGCAAATGGTATGCAAATGATTCGTAAATTATATAAAAGGAGAAAGCGCTAATCTAGAGGCTATCGTCATGGATATTTATGAGTCAATCGATGTTAAGCATAATTAGATTAGATTTAATAACTAACAAATTTGAATTCATAATGGAACATTATATTCTATTCTCTTGAACTTGATTGACACTCTCAGCACATTTTGAAGGCCTTTATAACATAAAGTGATCCATATCTACAGAAAACCGAACAATACCTTGCATTTGCATCGAAAATTAAATTTTGACCGGTGCTGGACTCCATTCAGGAATTTACCAAAACTAACAAGCTCCCACACCTGGACCCTACCTATCGACCCATCAAGTCATGGACCGGGAACCAACGGCTTTACTTCCCTTCCGAAGGAGGGCGTGATCAGAGATTTTATATGTGTGCGTTATGTTTTTTTTTTTATAGTAAGGTTTAGGAAAGCTTCAAGAAGCCTGGCCTGTAGTGAAGTTGGCACGGTGGGGTATCCACTAGTTGCCTAGTGCAGGTCTTCTCTCCATTTACGCTGCAGCTCCGACATAATCTGCGTGACTGCCCTGCTGACGACATTCCAAGTGCCCTTCTCTCGACACATTTCAACGACAACATTCTCCACGTTAAGGACGGGCATATTCCTTTGCACTGCCTCGACAGTCGAATACCACATGCTCCGGCGTTTCATCGACGTTGCCACACTCCGGACAGAGTGATCCCCCGGTGGTTTTTCTTTTTTTTTAACTCATTATTTGTTCCAAATTCAAAATAAATTACATTTCATTTTAACCTAGGTGTTCCAGTTACTACAGTAACTTACCAGCCTTAATTGTTATGATATATATCTAAGTATTTTTACATTGTTCCTGTCTTGGACATTCAGTATTTTAAACAGGTTTTTTAAACCTGCATGTCAGTATAAAAGTTGAAATCTTAAAACTTAAAACTAAAACTAAATCTTATCTAAGTATAAAGGGAATGAATCGTTGCAATTGAGGATTGCAACGGTTTTTGCCTGAAATTATTAATTATTTTGGTGGACATTTGCTCTAAAGTCTCAACATTCGAAATTCTATGTACTTCGGTAGTACTGTACCAGGGAGGCAACTTCAAAATCATCTTCAGAACTTTGTTCTGAATCCTTTGAAGTGCTTTTTTCCTGGTAGTGCAACAACAAGACCATATTCGCATAGCGTAAAGCATGGCCGGTCTTAAAACTTGTTTAAATATTAGATGTTTATGATTCAGGCAAAGTTTGGATTTCCTGTTTATAAGAGGATACACACATTTTATATATTTGTTACATTTGGCTTGAATGCCCTCAATGTGCTGTTTAAAAGTTAATTTTTGGTCAAGTACTAATCCAAGATAGTTCACTTGGTTTGACCAGGAAATTGGAACTCCGTTCATAGTGACTATGTGACTACTACTAGGTTTCAAAAACGAAGCTCTAGGGTTAAGTGAAAATATTATAAGTTGAGTTTTGGAAGCGTTGGGAGAAATATTCCATTTTTTGTAAATAAGAAGAGAAAATATCTAAAATTTTCTGCAGTCTGCTGCAAATAACACGAAGACTTCTTCCTTTAGCGGAAATGCCTGTGTCATCAGCGAACAAAGATTTGTGGCAACCCTGAGGCAAATCAGGGAGGTCCGAAGTGAAAATATTATACAATATAGGCCCAAGAATGCTACCCTGAGGAACTCCTGCTCTAACAGGTAGTCGATTAGATTTGGAATTTTGATAATTTACCTGCCAGAGTTCTGTCAGTTAAATAATTTTGAACTAATTTCACAATGTAAAGTGGAAAATTAAACTTTTTCAATTAAGCAATCAAACCTTCATGCCAAACACTGTCGAATGCTTTTTCTATGTCTAGAAGAGAAACTCCAGTTGAGTGGCCTTCAGATTTGTTTGAACGAATTAAATTGGTAATTCTTAAGAGTTGATGACTAGTTGAATGCCCATGTCGAAATCCAAACTGCTCATTTGCAAAATTTGAGTTCGTATTGATGTGAAGCATCATTCTATTTAAAATTATCTTTTCAAAAAATTTACTTATTGAAGAAAGCAAACTTATTGGACGGTAGCTAGAAGCTTCAGCTGGATTTTTATCCAGCTTCAAAATTGGAACAACTTTTGCACTTTTCCATTTATCAGGAAAGTATGCCAAATGGAAACATCTGTTAAATAATTTTACCAAGAAAGACAAGGTACTCTCTGGGAGTTTTTTGATGAGGCTATAGAAAATTCCATCATCACCTGGAGCTTTCATATTATGAAATTTTTTAGTTATAGACCTCACTTCGTCGAAATCAGTCCCCCAGGAATCATCAAAAATATTTTCCCGAGAGAAAATATTCAGATAATCCCGAGCAACCTCAATAGGACTAGTAAGACCCAAACTGAAATTATGGGAACTCTCGAATTGCTTAGCAAGTTTCTGAGCTTTTTCCAAATTTGTGATCAAAATTTTGCCACCTTCTTTAAGCGCTGGAATAGGCTTTTGAGGTTTTTCCAAAATTTTTGTGAGTTTCCAAAAGGGTTTGGAACTCGGGTCTAATTTAGAAACATTATTTTCAAAAGTTTTGTTCCTCAGGGCAGAGAATCGCTTTTTAATTTGTTTTTGTAAATCCCGCCAGATAACTTTCATGGCAGGATCGCGTGTTCTTTGATGTTGTCTCCTACGGACATTTTTAAGACGGATCAAGAGCTGAAGATTGGCGGCTATTATAATTTAATCGAATTTAACCTCGCATTTTGGTTCTGAGGCAGCTCTTGCTTCAACTATAGAAGTAGTCAGAGATTCAAGAGCATAATTAATTTCATCTTTGGTTTGCAAAGGAATGTTTGGATCAAAGTTATATTCCATAAATGTTCGATATTGCTTATAGATAACTTTCAACATTTGGCTTAAAAATTATTTCTTGAGATATTTCAAAAGTTACTGGAAGGTGATCAAACCGGAGTCAGCATGGGTAGGCTACAAAGTTGACATGAATCAGTTCAGACCATATCAATAATTGAGGGATTTCTTACAGAAGAAAAGCATGTTGAGTTGTTTGGATATTGAATAGTGTAATAACCCGCAGACCAATCATCAAACAGAATATTACCATTGGAATTGCTTTGAGCATTATTCCATGAGTTGTGTTTTGCATTAAAATCACCAATAATGAAGAATTTAGACCTATGGCGGGTAAGTCTCTGAAGGTCACCCTTGAGAAAATTATTTTGCTGGGCTACGCATTGGAATGGAAAATAGGCATGTATAAACGTAAGTTGTCCAAATTATGTTTCAACAGAAACTCCCAAAGTTTCAAAAACTTTGGTTTCAAATGAAGAAAGAATTTTATGTTTGATTCGCCTATGAAAAATGATGGCAACGCTACCACAGGGTCCATCAAGACGATCATATCTATAAATGAAATAATTTGCGTCCTGCTTAACCTTATGCTCAGGTTTAAGGAACGTTTCAGGTATAACGGAAATATGCTCGTTATGAATTCTCAAAAAGTTAAATAGCTCGTCTTCATTATCTTTAAGAGATCGAGCATTCCAATTTAAAATGTTTAATGCTTTAAAATCCATTACTGAATTTTAAAGTCATGACAATATTATTTGCAAATTTTACTCCAGTTTGAATAGCATCAAACATGGAGTTAGATTTAAGCATATCAGAAATCATGTCAATTAATGAATTCTGTAAAATAGCAGCATAGGTAGCTCCATTAACTCGCTGAACATTGTTAGCAGCGAGGGGAGTAGGTACAGATGAAAAATTTGAAGCAGGGGTGATATTTGTACCTACGGGTACGAATGTAGAATTTTTTCCTCGCTGACCGTTGTTAACAGCAGAGTAATTTGTACCTGGTCGGAAACGTGGAGCGTTTCCTACCTGGCGCTTAGAACGAGTTTGAAGGCTTGCTTTGCGAGTCTTACATTACCAAAAATTGGATTTGTGGTTTTCAACACAATTTGAACATTTAAATTTCTTAGGATCTTCCTTCATAGGACAGTCGTCCTTTGCGTGAGAGGAATCACCACAATTCATGCATTTAGCTGGCATGTAGCAATTTTTAGCTCCGTGACCCCATCTCTGGCACTTACGGCACTGGGTGAAGTTTTGGAAATTTCCTCCAGTCTTCCTGAAGTGTTCCCACTTCACTCGGACATGGAGCATAAGGTATTTCCCGTGCGGACTCAGACTAGAGTAAGAATAGATCCACGGGTCGTCCTTTCCTGTCGTACGAGGCGACTATCTGGACAAGCGGGAGGCTAGGCAAAGATACACAGTAGTAAAAACACCATCAATACTTGGTTGGCGTTGCTATGGGACTAGCACAACAAGAACATAGTACTACTCCTTAGAGTAAGGGAAAGTATTCGTTTGCTACCTTCCACAAAGCACAATCCCAGACTATAGGACACTGAACATAAATACATATAAACTAACACAAAACCTTTCTCTGTCTTCTCAAAACAGCCGACAGTAAAAGGAGCAAAACAAAACGAACAATAACAAAACAAGTGAACAATACGTACAATGAAACCAGGCCTAAAAGTCATGAAGCCGACGTCCATAAAAACCACCAAATCGGAAGGTTTTTACATCACGATGAGGTCGGTCGAGGCCGGTCACACTGAAATAAACAAAAGAAAATTCTGGAAGTCCAATCGGCCGAAGCATACTGAAGAACCCCAACAGAGCAAGATAAAGAGAATACCCAACCTAAAACAATAACACAAGAACAAAATACAGATAGAATCCAAACGACTACCTCCACCAAAGAAAATAATGCACCCAACAACAAGAGCATATGCTCATATCGAACGCACACCATCCGGATATTAACGGATGAAAAAAGTTGACCAAAAACAACAACTACCACAAGATAGAACGAAAACCATCTAGGCATTAACAGATGAAAAGAGAAGAGCACAACCATAACGGAGTACGAAAAGCACTCAGTTAGCCCCAACATATGTGCTCAAGTTGAACACCTACTATTCGATAATTAACGGATAAATCTGAACAAGTAGAGCGCCAGCAGAATTAATACAAAAACTCAGCCAGCGCAACTACAACTAACTACATAGAACGCTTAACATCCGGGTATTAACGGATGAAGAAATAACAATCAATGATACAATCATTCGGTCAAAATCCCAAGGTGTGAGGTGAACCGTGCCGAGGGGATGCACAACGGACTACCGGCATTGGAAGTTCTTAACGGAACCTGTAGGGCACCAGGGCACCCCCAACAGTAAAATTGCCCTTACAACACCCGAAGAAAGTAAGATAGGATCAGAAAGGGCCTAACATACAAGACCAAACCAATCAAACTCAACAACGCAAGATAAGAACCAGAAGGAAAAGCACTAGAAAGAAAGAAAAAAAATACTAAAGAAACAAAACAAGACAACCACGTCAGAAACGAAAGAAACAAAAGTAATCCAATGGAATATTTGCGGGCTCAGAAGCAAAATTCCAGAACTACAGCTACTAACCAATGAATATAAAAACGATATCATAGCACCCCAAGAGACATTGTTCAATTATAAAAATACGTGAAAATACTCAACGAAGAAAGTACAAATTATTCCTAAAACCAGGTCTAAACCTTGCAAGCAACGGAGTAGCCCTAACCATAGAAAAATCCATATTACACGAAGAAATAACACCAAAAACCAACCTACAAGTGCCAGCATGTAGAACCAAAGGAGAAGCGCCCACAACATACACATCTATATACAACCACCAAGAAAACTAACACCCACAGAAACGAAAAAACAACTACAAGACCTAATCGATTAACTACCTAAACCATTTATACTCATGGAAGACTTCAATGCCCACAGTACACAATGGGGTAGCTTCAAGAATGATAGATGGGGCAAAGCAATACATGAACTCATACAAGAAAACAACTTAGAACTACTCAACAATGGAAATAGCATCAAGATAAGCAAAAACTACACATGCCTATCGGCAGTAGACATAACCCTAGTGTCAGAAGATTATAATAACAACCTCATATGGGAAACAAATATAGACAACAGAGGAATTGATCACTTCCCAATAATCTTGAGTACAAACAACATGAAAAACAACAACACTGGTAAACCTGGTTAATTAACCCGGCAAATTGGGAAAAATTTCAAGAGACACTAATTGAAGAACTACCACATAGACAAAATCATCAAAACAATCCAAACGGCTGCAGCCATCAGCATACCCAAAACTGACGGTAAAACCAAGCACAGAAAGGTCCCCTGGTGGAACAGAGCAGTAAAAAAAATGAAACGAAGAAAAGCACTTAAACGACTAAGAGAACACAAAGAAAATGATGACATCGAAAAATCACTAGTAATAAAACTCAAAAGAGCAAACTCAAGAGCCAAGGAAATCATTAGGGAAGCCAAAAAAGAATCATGGTCCGAATTCTTAGAAAGTATAAACCCAGATTCGGATCCTAGTGACCTATGGAACAAGATGAATATACTAAGCGGAAAAATGAAAAGAGATGAAATCACACTTACGGAGGGAACACAAATAATAAGCAACAAAAAGGCAATAGCTGATAAACTGGCCAACTACTTCTATGACCAATCGGCAACAGACAAATACCCAAGCGAATTTCAAAAGAGAAAAACTGCACACGAGATTACACCAGTAGATATGAACCTACCGGGCCAATCAAAAATATACAACAAAAACGTCTCAATAGAAGAACTTGAAAAAGCTCTAAGTGAAGTAAAAGGTAAAGCAGCTGGCATGGATGAAATAAGTTACGAGATGCTAAGAAAACTACCCATTAACACTAAAATAATACTACTGGAGGAATACAACAGAATTTGGCGGGAAGGGTCCATACCAACAGAATGGAAATCTGGTCTGGTAATCCCATTTCCCAAAAGAGGAGAAAATAAACAAATAGAATCAAACTACAGACCAATAACCTTACTCAGCTATACTGGCAAAATCCTAGAAAAGGTGGTCAACAGAAGACTGATAACGGAACTAGAAGAAAATAAAAGACTGAACCACAACCAATTCGCTTTTTGACCTGGAAAAAGTACTGATGACTACTTCATAGATCTAGAGAACACACTAATTAAATCCATCCGAAAGAGCAAACATGTTGAATGTGCCTTTCTGTACATCTCAAAAGCATACGACAGAGCATGGCGTAGACAAATAATGGATAAACTATGTGAGTAGGACATAAATGGGACCATGGCACAGCCTTTGAACAAGTCAAAAATATCAAGATACTAGTCTACGCAGATTACATTGCCATAATTGTAATAGGCATAGTTAAAACGAAACTAAAAGCTAAACTACAAAACACAGTAAACAAAACCGTAAAATGGGTAAACGACATTGGATTAACAATAGCCCTAAACAAGTCGAAGATAATCCACATATGCAAATACACCCGGCTAACAGCAGACCACGTCATAAGAGAATGCAAAGCGTATGATGCTGCAAGAGAAAAACACCAAACCTCAAATATATCAATATACAATAACTCACATGAGAACGAGAACAACCTAATAAACTTCCTAAGAGAAACAGCAACCTTCCACAGAATGTAAAACACAAATAAGAACTACATATGCAACAAAAGCGGTAGCAAATCAAAACACACACAGGGACACAATAAAACAATATCTCTTGGGCCTTACTTATACCACAAACACTCACGCGTACCAAACAGAAACACAAACTGAAACCACAAAGATAGGGACGTGGCCATCAAACTGACTAGCTAGGCCATGACCAGCAGGACCTTCCATGGCCATCCTGTATGTGCCTTTCCAGCTCTACCAGCTGCCGTTACAATTACCAATTACTAGTGCCCTCACGGAGACACCCTTGACGAAATAACTCTAGGAGTTAAAAGTCAAGTAAATGTTAATGCCTAGCCTGGAGCATAAGGCTAGCTTTTTCTAAGGCCTTGAGGTTGTTTTGTTCACTAGACTTGAAGTTAACTAAATAAAAATCATTAGAAATCCCGTTACGCGAATCGCCAGGACGGGATTTCATTTTCATTTTGATTAATTGGAGTGGCACAACTCCAAGTAATTTTGCCAGTTCATATTTGATCTGATCCAGGGATTCACCACTGGGCAGTCCTTTCATGACAACCTTGAACACACGTTCAGTTTTGGTGTCGTAAGTAAAAAAATTGTGCTGCTTCTCAGTAAGATACTTGAGAAGACATTTAAATCCGTCCAAGGTTTCAGCCAATACACGGCATTCACCCCGACGTCCAATTTGCAGTGAAAACTTAACTTTCACGAAGTTCAAAAGTTCAATGCGAAGAGCATGGAAATCGAAAGTGGTTATCACAATAGGGGGAATTTTTTCCTTCTTGGCATTAAGCCGGGAAAGTTTACTAGAATTTTTCTTAGATGATGGATCATTCTCATCATCCGTGAGCAAATCAAATTGATTACTCAAATTAATTTCATCACAAGGGGGGTCAAGAGTTTGGCCCTTTCTTTTGCGTTTAGGCGCCATGGCGGCAGTAAATTTTTATCCCAATCGACTTCCAAGCAGATTTCTATAAGAATCTGAAGGATCGACGAGGAATTTTCCAAATCGATATCCAAGAAGGATTACCTCGGGTAGGGTCCAAACAAGGATCGAAGAGGAATAAGAGTTAAACATGGTAGACATTTTACAGGTTGAGCACTGAAAAGTGTTGTTTAAATGTGTTGTAGCTTTAGGTAGTAGTAACACTTCCTTCAGCAAAAGGCAAATAGATCCGCACGGCAAGAGAGCACGATGCGGACTAGGGGTCCTTGTTACTTTTTATGCCTTGTTGATAGTGACAAGACTCGGCTTTGCCCACCGAGGATGATCTTGAAACAAGGAAAAAATGAGTTAGTTAGTCTTCATCTATGTGATTCCTAATCTTCTATTCGTTGTTCCCTAGGTTTGAAGTGGTTTAGACTAGGGTTCTGATGCATGGTCATTATCGGTGTCAATTCTTAATTTTGTTACTAAGGAATCCAATTTTGACTGACAAAGAGGTGCGCCTTTGAAGGGTGTTTCAACACTCCGAAGGGTATAAATAGCGGGACCTTTCAATTAGAGTCGGATCCTTGCGATAAATGCGAGAATGACAACTGTAAAAAAAAAAATCGAATACTTCATCATTTCTCAATAGTGATGGAGTAATACGACATGCACTAAACTAAGGACACGGGATAAACTACAATAGATCAAGTTACTGGTCGCAGTGGTGTTAGGTCCCGAACAGAGGAAAAAAAACCCCGACTGAGCGTATCTTTTGGCTTACCCTACCCACTAACAAAAATACCTCTCCCGTGGTATTTATGAGAGGTCGTAGAGTTCTCTGCATCTTTCTTCAGAAAATGTTAATGAGGTTAATTCCAAACTACTATCGGATAGCACCAGATCGAAGTGGGTCTGCTTCTTAACAACAGTTTGGGGTAAGTACCACCTACGCTATCGTGCTACTTGGACTATGCTATGCTAATGATACATGATCTCTGACATAGTTGTAGCTGATATGTTTGCAAGTTACTTTGCTGAAGAACATTTGTCTTGGTCTTATCGTTAGCATTTAAGAGCATTTTTTTCTGAACTGACTTTGGGTATTTCTCAAATTGCCCAAATATGGCCCAAGGACATGTATCTTAATTCTCATAAATGAAAAAGTTAGTTTATCAGTATCAATCAATTTGAGGAATACCCTCATTAAAAAAAAAAACAGCCAAAAGAAAAAGCATCTTATGCAAAAACGATTACAAAAGTCACTAAACCTCTAAAACTCTAAAAGCACTAGTTTTTTTTTATGTGTTGCTAAATTCTCATCATGGACGACTGTGCACTCCGCCATAACCTCACGGTATACATTGAAGCATTGACATTGATGTGCCCGTCCCGCCCGGGGAGTCAGCAGTGCTAAAAATAACTTTTACAACCTGACATATCTTGAAACAAGCGATTAACCGTTGCTTCCTTCACTAATTGCGAAAAGCATAACAGACACAACAACAGCACCTAAAACCCTCTGGCTCCCTTCCACTCTGCTAATGATATGCGCCACGCTTTTCTGACAGGCGAAAATAAATCACACGTTCATCGAATTTAAGATTCGTGCCCGAGATAACCCAGTTTTAAGTTGTTTTCGAAACGAATGTCAATATCATGGTCCCCGGAGTGGACACGAGCTCGAGGGCATTCACTTTGTACCAGCCAAACATTCACACTCACGTATCCTCACAGAAGAACATCAATATGCCCCTTTACCAATGCGGATTGATTGGATTTCCAGCCAATAAAATGCTCATTTGAATACACCGTCGCAGAGGAAAGCCAAAAGGCATCCGAGCAACGAGCGCACCGCAAATGAAAAGAAATGATTTACAAGACACCCGGCCGCAATAATCGGGCTGGCTCGGTCGGATAGAAATAAAGAAAGCACCTATCAAGAAAGTCACGCGCACACACACAGTCCCTCTCCCTCTCCCTCTCTCTCTCTAGCAGTCAGTGAAGGAGCATTTGGTGCTGTGGATGTTTGCATGAAGGAACAGTGTCAAGATTTGCACGACGGAGACCGCGAACTTGCGGCTTTCGGTTGAGTGAACGACGGCAATAACAACGGGTTCGTCGCTGCCCAGTCCAGGTTGCAGATGTCTTTTGAATGCTTCACATCGCAAACGGAGGAAAGGGCAGTTCGCTGCTATGAATGATTAATGGCGACGAGGGGGTTTGGGCTCATGTTTTGACATTGCATATTGGACATCTTAAGCCACTTTCTACAACACTGAAGGGAATTTTCCATCATGTGGCATCGTTTATTTCAAAAGAAGTACCATTGCAAAAGAAAACCCGTGCCAACAGATGACCAGCATTCGCTAAATGTGGCTATTAAAATACGCGATACGAGCGATTGGCGCCACATAATAAATTGTTTTGACCACATGCATTATTAATAAGCTTCAGTCTTCCTTCATTACGTTCTCCAGTGATCCCAAGCTTCGAGAACAAACCCCCCATTAACAAAAGAAGTATAGGAAAACTAGCCTTACATTAATTGCAAACACATCGATAAATTACCAATCTGACACGGAACATGCATCCCGCCACATCCCCGATTCGATGATCATAATTTGGTTGAGAAGTTTCCTCAAATTGACTTTCTTTCTGCTAAGTGCTAAGGGCTAAGGTGGTGCTATTTTTCAAAACACATTTATTTTGTTTGTTTCAATATATATGGTTTTGCTTATACTTTTTTTCACATTGAAAAAATAATACAGATTTTGTTACACTGAATCATCCGATAGTGGATGTTTTCATTTTTTTTGCGCAAGATTTTTAGCTTCAGTTTTATTTTGTGTTTTGCTTTTTAAGTTATTCTTTTCGCTTCTATTCTCTAAGCCAATGCAGCTTGCTTAAATATATTCATTTCACCAGTTTAATGGCATCCAAGCAGTCACTTGCGATGATAAAGTTTCAAATTATAAAAAAAAAATGTGCTATAGAATAAAAAAAGTATCCAAAAATCCCCTACAAATCAAACCGATGGGAAATCAAATCGTAAAGTTGCATCATTTTTTCCCTCAAGCAAAAGAATACATTTTCCCTAATGCATTAATCTCAAGCTTATCGCTCTTTGTTGTTTTTTTTTCCTTCGACAGGAATTCCATTCATATTTGTCGCATGTGTCTTCCATGTGGTGGCAGTCGGACGCCTCTGTGCCGTTTATTGACCTTTCTGATTCGGAACGCATTCTTTTTCACCTACTACACTATGGATTTGCTTTTTGTTGTTCTGTGTTTTGCTTGTTTAAGCAGAATATGCTTTTAGGACATTACGTGTGATAATGATAGATAATGATGTTTTTTTTTTCTTCACTTATAAATGATTATAGAATTCTTATGCTTTATGGATATTGGAAATTTGGAGAATGACAGAAAAAGACAGGATGATTGATTGGAAATGCTCTTCTCCATTAATTGCTTTAGGGCGATGCAAAGAAATGTCTGCACAAGTTATTAACTGGTTGAATCACATTCAGGTGATATAATCGGTAATGACAAGTACAGGAACTCCCATATGAAATGCAAACATTTCATTGGCTTTATCTCTGTGTGACTTTAACTGAGCTTTTTCTTATTTTTAAAGGAAGTTTGATTTGACTCAAGACTGATAGAGACGCAAGAGGTGGTCACTCTACACACTCATTTTGCACCAACATTTTTCTTAGTATGGATCAAGTGTTATGCGTTGTGCCGAGAGTGGCTTTGTTTGTGAATTACCATATGTTTGGCAACCCGGTATTTTGACAGTTCAAATGTTTTGTTTTGTGTGCTGCCTAAGAGAAGAGGTGACAATACGGGGGCGAAAATGAACCACTTTTCTGTCAAGCGTGAACCAGCTCCTGATTGGCCAATTTCATGTGCCTAAGATAGAGATAGAGATAGAAATAAAAAAGTAAGAAGCCAATTGTCACCTCTTCCTCTTAGCTTGCTGCAATGTTGCAAACTGAAAGCGAGCGTATAGGAATTAGCGTTGCCACATATACCGATTTATCGGTATTAATACCGATTTCCGAACTAGATACCGATATACAGATAAGGTTCCTCAGAATACCAATTTTTGAGATTTTATACCGATTTATACCGATTTATTTTTAAATAATCAAATTTATTTTTGACTGCCCGCGCACGAGTTTCGGAGAAAATGTTTGTTAGAGACTTGTTTCTTTTTTAATACCTTATATTTTTTGAGCCTTTAAATTTCTAAACAATCATCTTTAAAGATGCCTTATGCTTGATACTCTTTCGACTAATGTTTGCATTTCCTCACCGTTTTTGGCTACCCATCAATCGAAAAATAGTCGACGGCTCTTTCCGGTAATTTCTAGGGAATCGAGAAATATTTTGTAAACATTATTTAACTTCCGGAAGTTTTCATTCATTTTTAAACTTTTTGAAGTTTCATCCAACTTCCCCTGGAATTTTCTTCCACCTTACCTTGGAAGCTTCTTCAGCCTTCGCTCGAATGATTCTTTCATCTTGCTATTAGATTTTTATTGTGGATCCACACTAGCTGCAGGAACATTTAAGAAGTTCTGAAACTTCAGAAAAGTCCAGAGTTTTGTGTAAGTTTCGATAAATTACAGACAGTTTCATTAACTTCTGTAAATATTCGAAAACCCGGAAAATTTAGAAAAGTCCAGTGAACTTAAAGAAACATCATAAATATTTTGGAAACTTCACAAGTCCAAAGAACTTCAGGGAAATTTAATGGTCCTCACGAACTTTAGTGAAGCTCAGAGAACATCAGAAAAAATCAATTAATTTCAATGAAATTGCTGAAATTATAAATTCTTTCCAAAAACTTCAGCAATCTCCTGAGGGGCTCATGCAAATTTAGGAAACGTAAGGGAAGTTACCTGAACATTAGAACATTGTGAGAACATTTTGTGGGAAGTTCTATGCCTTGTTATGGCAGTGTCGAAAACATTAAAAGATTAAAAAATTGGGAAGATCAATAAATTTAAGAAAAATTGTGAGAATACTTAGAAGATTTCGTAATCTTCAAGAAAGCCCAGAGACCTTCAAAGATAATAAGAGATATTTCGGTAGTCTTATTATAATCAGGGATGTTCCGTGCGCTTCGAGGATGACCAGAGAATTCCGAAACAGCCCCTAATTTCAGGAAAATTACAAGAACTTTAAAGGAATTTCGAGGAATTATGGAATATTTCAGGAATGTTCCGAAAACTTCAGACAAATTGCGGAGTCTTCGAGGATGCTTTATGAATATCAGGAAAATTTTCTGGATCAGTAGAACATCCCCCAGGAATCTCTTTCTCCCGGAATTATGTCCTTGTTTCTTTCGACTGTTCCGTAACCGCCCCGGCTTCCGACTTTCTTCAGATGTTTCTTCCAGTCTACCTTAAGAAGTTTCTTTCGTCTTCTTCTGGAAGTTTGACCATAAGTTAAAGGTTTTTTTGATCGACTTCTATTGGAAGGTTTTTTCAAGCTTCTTCTGGCTTTCCCTGGAAATGGCTACTTCTGGAAATTTACTTCTGGTTTCCGAAACTTTTCGGGCTTCTTTTGGATGTGACATCCGATTTTTCCCGAAAGTTTATTTAAATTTTCGCCACAAGTTTCTCAATTTGTATCTTAGAAGTTTCCCGGATGTTTTCCAAGCTTTTATCGAACTTTATTCAGGACAGATTCTTTCGTCTTTCTCTGGATGTTTTTTCAGCTCCATTCAGAATCTAATTCAAACATTCCCCGGAGTTTCTTCCGGAATTTTCCGATCATGGTTCAAAAAGTTTGCTTTGATTAACGGCTTTCTCAACCTTAAAACACTGCAATGACTACGATGTAATCTGCCGGACATTTCGGCCATGGGTTGTGGTTTTTTTCAAGGGAGAATATTGTTTGTCGTTGTTGTGGCTGATTTTCCATATTTTGGATTCATTAAATGATATTTAATTGAAAAAAAAACACTGCTTGGTCACAACTTTGATCACCACTTGAGGACAACGATAGTTTTAAAAATAAAAATAAAAAAGTAGAAGGGTCTGTGCCTTGGAACACGAACGGGAGCTTGACGTAGGACCGCTAGGGTACGGAACAAATACGGAACAAATGTGAAGAAAATTTAGTTCTTTTAATTGATCGATCATCTATTATCTTAAACCTTTCCGTTTTTGATTTGTAGGCGTACCAAATTTGTAGGATTTTTTTTTTCAAAGAGAAAGTTGATGAAGAGAATCGATCAAAATCACTTGCACCCCTGCTTCCAAGTTTGGTTACAAGATTACAACTCTGGAGAGCAATTTGTGTGGTCGTTGGGGGCATGTGGTTCTGAATATGGACTAACAGGAATATAAATTATATTCTAACTTTTTACTATAATAAGCTTGTTGGCCCAGAAAACGGCCGTTTTGTTGCCAAAATTGGTGGTGATTTAACCTCCGAAACTGTAGAGAGTTCGTCTGTCGCTTCAAAGCGTAGACGACATCGATGACCGCTTACGCTTGGCGTGTTCAGTATAGGTGACAGCATCACGGATCACATTTTCAAAGAACACCTTCAGCACACCTCGCGTTTTCTCGTAGATTAGACCGGAGACACGTTTGACACCGCCACGGTGAGCCAGACGACTGCTTTTGCTGCTTCTGCTGCCTGCTCACCACGGCGTCCGAAGCGAAAATGAGTGGAGGCTAGACAGCAGCGTTGTTTTATATCTTTTCAGGTTAAAGCAGAATGGTGTGCAACCAAGTGGTACTCGATTATGACGACTGTGTTTGGAAACAACGTTTATTTAATGAAAACAGTGAAAAAATTATCACTTTTTATTTGTACTTTGGATAATGCTTGACATTACAACTTTTTATAGTTTCTTATTGAAAATCATCAGTTGGAAACATTGCGTAGACATATTTCTAATCGATTGGTGATAACATTATTGAAATTGATCCAGGAACAGCTGAGTTATCAATGTTCAAAATCTTACATAATTTTGTTTCATCTTCCATTTTCGGTTTTCACAAAGTGTACCCCAGTATAGAAATTAAAGACGTAGTCCTACGTCAAAAATAAAGAGTGTTTTAAGACTGAGAAAGCCGTCAAACAAAGCAATTCCCCTCAAATTCCAGTCGTCACCATCGTTAAAATTTTCGCTTTCAAAAACGGCAAAATATAAAATTAAATAAAGAGAAAATACAGATAAATACCGATTTTTTAATACCTTCCATACCGACAAGCTTTAAAAGAATCTGGCAACGCTGATAGGAATATCGGAAGTACACGAATCGGAACTGAGACATGAACTGGAAAGATTTTTTTTATGCTGATGGATGTTTGCATGGCTGATGTGCTAGCAGCAGCTGTTATCGTGGAGCGATAAAATTAATCTAGATATCACAATAAGCACCACGGACCGGTATCTGGTAAGGGAAATAGCTCTAATGTTGACCTATGGATCTAAGATTGGGCCCATCGCTAAAAATATGCTACTTATCATTTTATCTAGATGAACGCGTCATTGGGACGGTACTAATGGATATTTTTGATCGCTATTGAAAATTTAGTCGATTGCTGAATTTATGTATGGGCCCAAATTAGCCAGCATTACATCCATTTCCCCTATCTAGCAGGTGTTTGACACTAGTCTGCTGCTCTCGAACAGGGAAACAGGTAGATCCCAGACGAGAGGAACTGAAGAAGTGTAGGATTGATTCCGGTCTAGGAACGTGCTGCAATGCATTTGAAATCAGTGAGCAATTTCAAGAAATGTAACTAACGGTTTATACACTTTTCGGGCACTTCCGAGCAAGTTGTAATATACCATTTGAAAGCTCAGTGTTTAAGGAATACAATGACATAATAAAATCTTCCTCATGTTTCCGTTTTTTTTTTTTGATTTATTGCCAATGTACGTAAAGATGTTTTTTTTTTAAATTTTGTTCGTTGAACTGTTTTTCCAGAGTCTGGAACATCTCATCGTTTTATATCAAGGCAATATTTATGCCAAATTATGGAAACATGTTCCAAAAAGGTGCTAAAAGACAGATTATTGATTGTTGAAAGCAAGCTGGCCAACATTTTGAGATGTCCTTCTGAAGCTACACTTAAACGTGAGTTCTGCCACTTCAAATTCGATTTCAAAAAAGAGATGGATTGCCTCCCTTTATCGCAAAAGTTTTTTCATCAGTGCCAACCACGAATGGTTGAATTCTGAAATTCAATTCACTTCTTGGGGTTCTCCAGCATGCAAAAAAGGACGTCCAACTAAGAAGCTTGAAGATTCAAGTGAGAGATCAAAACGTAGGAGAACTTCAGAGCTCAGAGCAACCGCTTCTGTTAACAAATTGATATATGCTGCTCAAATGGGTCAGCAAGCTGTTGGAAATACAGCTGCTGAAAATGTAATAAAATCAGTAGCAGCATTCCCCTCGACAGCTGCGAAACTTAATCGAGTTATTCTTAACCCTTATCCAAAATATACTCGTCAACATACGCCTGAAGAAGCTTTAGCTATTTTTGTTGAGGCTGACTTGACGAGAAAGCAATATGAAGTTATTAACATGGCAGATAAAACGATCTACCCTTGTTATTCGGTTTTGAAACAAGCATAGAATCACTGTTACCCAAAGGAAGAAGCCATTACAGCCGAAAAACTCGCAGAAGTGCATCTTAAGAATCTACTGGATCTCACGGCATTACGGATTTGCAAGTATGTGGATGAAGTTTTGGAGCACTTATCGGACGAAGAAAAATGCAGTATGCAGCTGTTGACCAAGTGGGGGGTGTAACGGATCTCAGTAGACGCAGTATAAGCAGAAGTTTGACGATGCGCAAGCTGACGATACAAATATTTTCCAAAGTTCATAAGTGCCAGATTACTATAGTTGGTGGTGAGACAAAGTTGATATGGCAGAATCCGGTTCCGTCATAGGAAATTGAGGAAATTTCGTATATTGAGTAGCAAATAGAGAACCTTTAACAAACGGAGATCTAGACAAACAACGATAAATAAGAAAAAGTTAGTCATGTCTTATTTCCAGCAATGGTGGACGGCAAAGTATGTAGCTCTGCTACAAATACTTCTTCGACAATGAGATGCTACATTTGTGGAAAAACTTTTAAGAGTTTCAACAGTCTTGACGAACTTCAGCCTTCTAATCCAGAATCGTTCAAATTTGGATTGTCGATTTTACATGCAAGGATTAGATTTTTTCCATATTTCTTTCAAACTTACTTTGAAAAAATAGCAGGTAAGATATTTTGAAGTAAATCTAAATCTAAATCATCTTCAATTAAACTTCCATTAGGTCAGAAAAACAGATAGTTAAGCGCAGGAAACTTGACATTCGGAAAGCATTCAAATCTGATATGGGGCTAATAGTTGACGTTCCCAAAGCTGGCTTTGGGAACACTAACGAAGGCAATACGTCACGCATTTTTTTGCAAATCCAGAAAAGTCAGCAGCCATAACAGAACTTGACATTCGACGCATTCACCGGTTGAAAATTATTCTCAAAACAATATCATGTGGATACCAAGTTTACGCCGACAAGTTTGCCACATTTGCAATGGAAACCGCCTAGCTTACTTTAGATATCATAAATATGATGTGCCATGGGTGCCAAACAGTGCCAATTAGTGTGCCCAGGTGTTCCCATATGTGTTTTTGGCACACTTTGCGGAGTGACCAACCCCTTGTAGAGACTAGAGAGGGAGAAGTATAAGAGAGGGGTGGTTTCAAAACAAACTGCCCTGACAGACGCTGCTCGATTGGTTCTGGCTTTGACAGTTCGGTTGGCTCAAACCAGCCAATCCACTCCTTGCTGAGGACTTCTCTCAATCAACAGCTCATCGTGTATAAAGAATAAGCATCATAGAAAGATGTTAAGAGCAGACTTAAGCCCAATCTGGTGTGCTACATACTAAACGAAGACAAACGGAATGTTTTCATTCGTTAGTAGGGTAGGATGGTGCAAAACGCACCGTTTAAGCAAAATCGTCAATGGCTGGCGAATGGAAGCTAAAATCAAGAAGAAAGTAATGGCGTTAGGTTCATTACCATGTTTTCTACAAAGATCAAGTGATTTAGAACTACAAAAGGATGATTTTCTATGACTTTCAAGGTATTTTTTAAATTGCTTCCAAAATGATATCGGGGCAAAACGCCTGATTCATGATGCAATATGCACCACAACATTGGGACAAGACCCACGACAACAATGGCCAAAACGCACCACAACATTGGGGTAAAATGCACCCCATGGTAAACAAACCATAACCCCTGCAAGTAGATAATGCAAAGGGATGCGGTATTTCAAATGATTATTTCTTTATGTTACATCAGAAATAAGGTCTCAAAATCTCAATAGAATGTTAAACTGTGATTCATCAAGTAAAATATCTAAAAAATATACGAAACGTAAATGTTTTAATTTTTTTTTGTGATACATGATGATAAAAGCTTAATTTACAGTCGATGATTTTAACAACTGTGTCCTGTTTTGCACAAAATGCAATTTTTTTAAGGAATCAGTAGGTCAATACCAAGGTTGCAAAGACTCATTTCAGCTAAAATAATGTTTTTCGGAATAATAAAACCAAAAGATGGTATGATGGCATGTTTTACTTGTAACTTACAAGAAGAGGTTACAAAGTATGCGTTGGAAACATAAAACCTGTAAATTTTGCTTTCTATGAGTCACAATCAGCGATTTGCTGATCGCTGAGTGAGTGAGTGAGTGAGTGAGTGAGTTTGTGAAAAATCGCTGACTGTGACTCTCATGAAGTGAAATAAACAGGTTTAATATGTTAAACACATTCTTTGCAACCTCTTCTTGTATCCTACCAATTCAAAATTTGATCATGGCATATAATTATTTTATAATTTAGAAAAACATTGTTTTAGCTGAAATGAGTCTTTGCAACCTTGGTCAATACATGATTTTATGATCAAGAATTATTTGTTAAACCTCCAGTTGAAAACACTCACAAACCGTTACCCGGAAAATGCATCTGAGGAAAAGTTATCGCTGTTTTTCTATAAGTGGGCATTTTACCCCAGGGGTGCATTATGGGCTGTTCTCCCTTACACAATCCAATCTGTCAATGGTCAAGTTTCAGTATCGAGTATTTCTAGGTTATTTTGTTGAATCCCTTGGACTTGTACAGTAGACTGATGCAAAATTTGACATTTTCGCTCCACAGTGCTCAAGCGGTTTCAAATTGGGTCTAGATTAGCCTCCCAAGGTTTGAACTGATTTGGTAAGAAACTGACGGGGCACAAACAATTTGAAATTTATAAGGGAATTACTATGGGGACACCAAACTTTTTCTTTGTAGTCTTCTATTCGTCTTCCATATTGCACCGTTTAAAAATTCTATAGCTATTCTTTTGGAAAATTTTCCCAGCTACAACTTTGCGGAATATTGGTTTTCAGCCAAACATCAAATTAAATGGTTATTAATAATCTTATTACATGATCAAGCAACTGTTTTGTGGGCAACACTGTATTCTGCAGTGTGACATAGTAGCCATTATGTTTTAGCTCTATTCTACGCGCCAGAAACACCTGCTGAGCAGTTGATTGAGTATAATCATAAGACAATAGTGACTTGAACCATTAATAACTTTTACTCCTTAAATTTCATCGAAAAATGATTTCGAACAAAGTTGAAGCTGTGAAAATTTACCACAAGTACAGTTATCAATTTTTAGAGCAGAGTAATAGGGTAAATGAGCAGACAGATATGAACACAAAATTTAGTTTTCTCGTAGTAATTACTATATAATTTCAAATAGTTTGTGCCAAGTCGGTTTCTTACTAAATGAGTTCAAATTTTGGAAGGCTAATCAGGAACGGGAGCCTCCCTTAGCTCAGTCGATAAAGGCGCAGTTACAAAGCAAGACCATGCTGGAGGTGGCTGGGTTCAATTCCCGGTCCGGTCTAGGAATTTTTAGGGTTGGACAATTTCTCGACTTCCCTGGGCATAGAAGTATGATTGGACTTGCCACACAATTACACCAATGCAAAAATGGTACAGGCATCGCAAGTTCTCAATTAATAACTGTGGCAGTGCATCTAGAACACTAAGTTGAGAGCACGCAATAAGCTAATATGCGATATGCAATAAGCTTGAAATGCGAAGAAGAAGAATCAGGAATCAAATAGGAACCGTTTGAGCACTGTCGAGCGATAATTTCAAATTTAGCATCAATCTATTGTACAGGAGTGATCGTATATGAAGTAAATCTCCCTGCTACGCCAGAGGAAAGAAGCATTCTGTATAACGCAGCTGTCACCAAAAGCCCACCACCCAAGAGCTCCGTTTGTCACTCCACACAGTGTGCCAACATTACAGATGGGCACCCCTGGGCACTTTCATTGGCACGCATGGTTAGAAATTTTCATGATATTTAAAGTTACTGGCAATACTGTGCTATATCTGCGCCTACTCTGTGCATGTGTCAAAATTTTAATCATTGTTTTTTGATTTCATAACTTCAACCGTGAATTTCTGGCGTAGTTCTGCCATGGATTCCTCACAGCGCACATATTTTCAAGACATTAGCTAAACACCGGTAAAAAGTCAACGCGGTATGCTTGCGGGATGAGCGAGGTCATCAAGCCGAACTGTTCAAGCATCTGCTGCGGAATGCTTTGGTGTTTCAGAACAGTTTGATCGAAGTTGGGAAGGGGGTGGCATCGTTCCGGAAGCTGATTGAAAAGATGACCATGAAGGGACTGCTACTGGTCATAATGCCGATTCAGAATGTGATTAGTGAGTTGATTAGTGGAACCCCCCTGACCCTGAAGACGTTGGTAGATCGATTTGGGGCGGGGAGATTTGTGACGGAGCTAAAATCACAGCCGAAGGAGGTTAGGTGGAATTGTAAGATGTTGATTGGTCAGTTGTTGGGCTTGAAGGTTGCTATGTATTAGAGTTTGGATTAAGTTTTGAAGCTATTTGTATTAAGTGATCCGCTGACAACGCTTCCGCCGCACGCACACCGACCACTATAGACCGGCATACGAAACAGAGAAACCGGCAGAGCAAAAGTTTGCTTGTCCTCGTCCGAATAGCACGCGAAACGGCGTGGTTTGTAGTGCCGTGTGAAAATTCAATTCTCGATTGTGCGAGCTGCCGGTGGTGGAAAGAATTCCATTCGTTGTGAGTGCTGCTGTTGGAGATCGAAGCTATTTTCCTTCGTGGTGCAGATTGCCGTGGTCGAACCGAGTTCCGATAGCACGCAGGAAGTGCGTGGGGAAAACCCGTTGTTCGGAAGACCGTCCGATTGCGCAGTAGCAAGTAATCTGCAATAGCCGTTTTCCAAGCAAACCGAATCTGCCGTGCTTTGGAAAATTATCTTCTCGAGAGTGGGTGTCAGGATTGCCACGCAGATCGAGCCGAAACGCGGATTAGGCCGCGTGATTTGATGGCTGTCGAAAGGTTAGGCCAGGAAAATGATGATAAACAATTACCAAAACTAACACGGGGTTTTCGATACAGCTTCGCGTCACACGATCGGCACACACCAGTGCACGGTTATTTGAGGGAATCGGTTCAAATCGGTCGTCGACAACCGGTGAGAGAGCGCGGAACTACCAACAATCAATACGAAACTAACGATTTTAAATTGGCTCACTACTTGACTAGCCTATTGGTCCCAAGCAAATCGACTAACGTACTCCATTCTAGTCAAAATTCTAGTACTACACTATGTTTGTTTTGATTCGCTATGAAAGTTTGGCAGATAAAATGAGGGGTTAGTGGATTTTCCCATGTTTCGAGGGGTGAATCGATTATCTTGGGACCAAAGATAGTACCAGAGCTGAGCCAAAAAATTGAGCTCGTTTCTTCGGGACCTTCTGGTCTTAGGGTTACCTCTATGGAACTACCCTACCTCTGGAATACACGGTAAGTGACTACAGTTAAGCAACGAACAATGAGTCAAACAATTACACAGATTGGGAATCGAGCACCCTGACAAGAGACACGTGATTGCGGCGGGTCGCCGTGTTGGACAAAAAACCTTCCAAGAGAAGTGAGTTTTACTCAACAAGATGGCCGTCAAATGGAGCCTAATGCGGAAAGCGCCCCAGGGCTTTTGTTTCGTGTTTTCTTCTTCTTCTTCTTCCTCGCATTTCAAGCCTTTTGCGTATCGCCTATTAGCTTATTTCGTGCTCTCAACTTAGTGTTCTAGATGCATTTCCACAGTTATTAAATGAGAGCTTTCGATGCCTGTACCATTTTTGCATTGGTATAATTGTGTGGCAAGTCCAAACATACTTCTATGCCCAGGGAAGTCGAGAAATTTTCCAACCCGAAACATTCCTAGACCGGACCGGGAATCGAGCCCAGCCACCTCCAGCATGGTCTTGCTTTGTAGCTGTGCCTTTACCGACTGAGCTAAGGGAGGCTCCGTTTCGTGTTTTGCAGGTTCGCTTATCCCATCGATTCGGAGCAGCGCAGACGAAGACGGTTCAATCGACAGGGCACGTTGCCAAGAGGCTGACCAGAAAGCGAGGTTCTTAGCCACCGTCAAGAGACGGTCACTTCGAGGACGAAACGAAGTCGTGGCCCTTCGCGAGATGGACGAAGCATACGCGTCGGAGCTGCCCGTACGACGGCCAGGAACGCCGTTGGCAAGAGACCGACAAGGAGGCGAAGTTCATCACCACCGCCAAGAGATGGTCACTTCGAGGATCGGCGGACACGACGGACGGGAAGTACCCAAAGGGTCAGACCACTGCAGATTGGTCTTAGATCAACGGGAGGAGGAGAAAGCATCGATGTGTGGTGTCGTGTAGCGTCGGTTCGGTGTCTGATTGCAGCGGTTCGTCGAAAAGCGAGCGATGGGAGGGTGCCGGTAACAGTGAGTACTCACAAGAAGAGAAAATATGATTGGAAAGATAATAGGAGGCACCGGCTTCTTGGTGAAAGTACGATTGTAAGGTAGTAAGAAAGTAGGAGGAAGAACAACTTCAATGTAAGGGACCAATGGGAGGACTCTAAATATAAGTATAAAAATGCATCTGGAGTTCATTTTTGGATTTGTTGGAACCTTTGCCCTTTAGTGTTTGTGCTTTTGTCCGCCTCTCGGTAATTTTCGCTCTACCGGAGCACTTGCAACAAGGTGATCTCTTGAAATTCGACATCGGTGAGTTGGATGGAGGATAGATTTAGCTCTTGGACATGACCCTGGTAACCCAGCCTTTGAAATAGAACATTTATAGGCTTGGCGGAGAAGAAGTCCCGGTGAAGTGTAAAATGAACGGTGTTTTCATTGGTGCCCAGCGATTGGAGCAATTCGGTAAGCATTTCCACATCGCGATGTTTGCAATAATTCTCGTAGAACGCAGCTTTTTGAACTCTATGAGGTACGAATTGATTATGAGACTTCTCTCCATTTGTCCGATCGTTGGACTGTCTGACCATGTGGACAAATTTAACCCCACCTCCACCAGGAAAGTCTGATTCCGGTAGAAACTCCCACTAGAACGCTGGCGACACATCTTTGACTGAGTCGATGGCTTTCGGGAGAAACTCATCCCGGAAGCATTCATCAGAATCTGAAGAGCATCTGGACCAGTGGCGCTGGTGGTGTAGTGGTAAGCGTGATTGCCTCAGCAGGCCTGGGTTCAATTCCAGTTGGCGCCGCTGGGATGTTCTGAGCCATAACATCTCTGATCACGCCTCAGGGGAGTCAAAACAAATCAAGGAAAAAGAAACGCATCTGGATCAGTTTCCTCAGAATGATGCACGCTCGCTTCGTCTACTTACCACCGTCACAAGTGGTTCATTCGAGTCCTCATTATACTCCAATCCAGTAGAAGTTACCCTAATAAATAAATACCATAGAACTATTCCACACATGGTTAGGATGATATACCGAACACGTCGTTAAGCAAAATAATCATAGCAATTTTATTACGGTATTGACCTGTCGGAATTTGGAAGTGCCTCCCCCGGAGAACGTTCTCGCTCGAAGCTTCGATTCGGTGACCGAGGTCGTTGCCCATTAGGTTCAGTGTAGTCCTTTTCTGATAGACTTTAAGAGCAACGAACCGAGAGTAACGACAGTTAGGATCTGGGATTGGATTCCACTGCTTGTTATTTTGTTTTTTTCAAAACAAAACATGTGAACTGTCAAATTAATCGGGTTGCCAAACATACCATTATACAAACAAAAACTCAGTCTGATGACACTCTCGAGTGACCACGCCTTGGCACCACAAAATGGAAAATAGCCTGACTGGAGGCCATGTGGCGAAAAGGAAAGCCTTTATGATCGGTGCACGAAATTTGACGATGAAATACGAATGGCCTGGGTCACTGGCCGAAATCCTTAAACAAAATATTAAATAATTCATCAACTTCAATTGAAAAGGAAAAGAAGTAGTGATCAAGGAGTTGGTCACTCCACACACTGTGCCAAAAAAAGATATGGGCACACTAATTTGCACTGCTTGGCACCTATGGTTAGAAGTTTATATCATCTTTAATGTTTCTGGCATCACTACACACTATTTCAACCCAATCCAATCCAAATCTGTTGATCTAAGCCCGGGAAATTATTTGGTGAAGGATTGGTCATGATTATGCTGAGCAACTAAACTTTTTCACAGAACGAGAACACAATAACCTACCCACAAATTATCACACCATACTAAACTTCAAAATCAAGCCCGCACAAGCTTGTCTACTTAAATGCAAATAGAATCACAGCAGGAAATAAGCCTCACTTATCAATAGTTCAACTAGGTGATGATTTTCTTTTCTTCTTCTTTAACGATGAGACCGGTAGTATACTTGTTACTAATCGTAATAGTCAATGTAGATAGATATAGTTTCATAGTGTGTGTACAGTGGAAGTAGGATGATTCAAAAACCTAGAAATAGTTGAGTAAGATAGAGAAATAACAAGCACTGATGGGTTGCGACTTTTCAAGCATATATTTTTGCTACGTACTTGGCTTAGTTATAGTTTACCGGATGCTTGCTGGCATTTAGCAAATATTAGTTCTTCGTTCCTGTTTTGACTAGGCTCTTCCGCTCCTTGAATTTGCGTTTCTCACTATGGTTTCTTTCTGGCAAAGCGACCAAGGCGTTTCTCGAACGAATGCATTTTGCAGTTAGTTATAATAGTCCTTTAAATAGTTGATCTTTTCTTACACTTGGATACATTTGGGATGTTTTCGCAGTTTGACTTAGTTTTGGTACACGTTTGTTTATTTGGGTTGTCAACATTGTATTTTTTTTTCTTTCGCTTCAGTGCAATGTTATATATTATTTTTACACTGGTTGTTTTTTGGAAATTTATTAAAAAAAAAGGCATTTAATGCAAACGGCTTTTCGCTTCTACTGAATTAAATGCACCTACACGTAGCTGCTGCGTCACATACTTTTGTTTGATTACACATTACACATTGGTATTTCCCGTTTATTTTTACTTTGTTTTAATTAGCTTGATATTATCGGGTTCTCTTAATCTTAAACTTACATTATTTCCGTAGATTTCAGCGGAATGCGGGATCACTAATGTTACACTTTACAAGCAGGCTTTCTCTAGCACACCTATCGGTGTGTGGGGGTGGCGAGGTAACGGAAACCAGGACACGAGTGGGACATTCTCTAGTCTCTAAGCCTAATGATAATGTGTTGGAACTGAACACCAAGGTTTGGAGAGCTATCCCCATTTTTTTTTTTTGCTTTGCTCATGGACGTTTCCTTTTTCATGTTTTGCCGATCGGTTCTCATCCGCATTCCAAGCTGCGAACAGGGAATGATACGTTTTGTTTTGTTTGATTACATTGACTAGCTATATGGGTTGCTGGTTTCGACATCGGGACGTTTATTTTGGCTTGTAAACATAGTTTATTTCATTGAAGTAAATTAGTTGTGTATTTTTCTATTCCTAAAATCAAGCAATTCGGACGAGGATTAAATCGTAGCTGCTCTCTAAACGTTTAGTTGGCATTTGGTCGATGGAGGGTGCTGTTGAGTGATTTTGGAATAATACTCGATTTCAAAGACGTCGAATTTGTGACTCATATGAAGTTCATTGGGAATTGCTAAAGGCAAGGTTGCTTCAACTCACTTTGCAATAAAACATGTGTTAACGGAGTTATGAAATCATTAGATGTTTTAATGATATGTTGTACTTGAAAGTTACAAAAAGAGGATTTGTATTGCGAGTCAGCGATGGGATATTCAGTATAACAAAATTTAACCACGTTAGAATTTCAATGAAGCATTATAACATTTGAGTAAAAATTCGGCCATTTTGAATCGCACAAAAAAATTTCAAAATGGCGTATTCGATATGTTTCAACAAATCATAACTCGAAAACGTCACTTCCCATCAAAAGGATATCTGAGACAAATTTGATTCAAAATAAATTCACTCTAAGAAACACTTGATTCTCACTTTATAATAATCTTCATATTTTTGCTCAGGAATTGTCTTTAAATTGCTCTTGGATTATTCCGTAATGTTCTTTTGGAGAGCACCTGAGATTTGTCTAATGTGAATCATGTAGGAATTATTTACTGAGGTTATCTGAAAATTTCAATGGATATTACGTTTTTTCTCAAAGGATCCTCCCAAAATTCCATTAAAATGCACCTCAGATTCAGTTCTGCTAAAAAATTTCATCATATCATCCTTAAAATTTTGTCAGGTTTCTCTTTTGAATTTCCTTACCATTTTCTTCAGATATCCTTTGAAACTCACCTTGAAACCATCTAATTCCATGGATTTATTCTCAGTTTTGGAACTTTATTCTGAATATTTTGGGAGCTCTACTCGAAATTTCCGAGAAATTATCTTTGGAATCTTTCCAGAAGTTTTTTTAAAATTTATCATAATTGTGTAGGTACTCTCTCGAGACTATCTTCTGCATTATATATCAAATTGCAACAATACTAAAATTCCTATGGAAGGCTCTTGGTAAATTCCTCAAATTAGCCTCTAAATTCTCCTTATATTCACCTTGGAATGCATTTGTAACTTTCTTATGGGAGCATCATAAAGCTGGTTTTATAACTGTGTAGCAAGGTATAGGTATAGGAAAAACGTGACCGTAAATTTCACGTGACGCACTCATTGCATTTTTTAATTGTGTTATTTAAGTGATTTTCAGCTGACAGCTGGTTCATCACTGTACTAAATACTGCTCCCTATGACTATGAGTGTTAGTCTTTTAGAAATTTGCATTCGCTTGGAACTCTCCTCAGATGAGAAAGTTAGAAGATACGGAGAGGAAAGCACTTATCATCGGTAAGAGACGTGTGTGTGTGAAAGAAAATTTGCATATTAATAAATAACTCGCTTTAGTTGCTCCAAGATAAAATTCTCAAAATCTCCAAAATCCTAAATATTTTTTTTTTTACAAATAGGGTAGATAACCTATTCGACCTTATCACCAATTTTGGGCCTATCGAACAGAAATCATCAAATCCCAACTTAATGTTATTACGAAACACTTCCACAGGTTCTTTGTCATCGATGGGCTTTCTATCCTAAGTAACATTTAACGTTTTATGAAGCCTTGTATTCTATAAAACAACATTCATAAAACCCTGGTCAAGATAGCTTTGCATCCACCAAAACCTCATTAAGATTAGAATCTGTCCAGTTGACCCACCCTGAAGAAGGTTCTAAAGAGTGCATTATCGAGACATTTCAAGAATTACTTGCTGCAAAAAGGTTATATGACAAATGCATTGAGAACCATTTGAAATCCTTACAATAAAAGCCATTTGGCATCACTACAATAAAAGCCATTTGGCATCAATACTTGTGCCATTTGCCTTTGACGTTTACGAAGCGCACTAAAAATAAAGCATCAATCAAGATAAAAAGAGATACATAAATATCGGCCCATCTTGCCGAATTCATTGTTCAAAAATGAATCTGTCGAAAATCCTCATAAATTTCCTCATCCTCATCAAGTGTAAGAATTACTAAAATTATCGAAACTCATATTGTGGTCTATTTTTAGGTAACAGATTAAAACTAATGTGAAGTGTGCTTCGGAAGATCAAAAAAAATAAGTCCGCCTTCGGAAAACGTTGATTTTACTAATTATTTTTAATTTAGAAAACAAAATGTTATGTTAATCATTGCTCTCAGCCGAGGCAATTTGATGATTTTCGTAATTTCTATTACTGCTCATTGATGAATTGAAGAGAATAAAGTTAATTTAAAGGAAAAACATCTTGAAAAACGAAGATTGTAAAAATGCAAATGGAATAATAACAATATGGCGATAGCATAAACATTAATTTTCCATAAGCCATTTGTCAAAAAGCTCTTTTGATTTCATGAAATCGCTAACAAATGCAAAACATTTTAATGCGGCATTTATGAAGATAATGCAAATGCAAAACATTTGAATGCGACATTTATGAAGATAATTTGCAGACTGAATTGTTTTTATCTGAAGCCATTTTGCTTGATCCTATTCCGTTTAGTTTTATGACGGCATTAATTGTGGCAAAGTTGGCTGGAAAAAAATTAAACGTCAAAATTTGTTTATCTTTCGATAGTTTTGTTGTGCGGTCATTGCAACGATGTTCTACTCCATCGTTATATCAACAAGTTGCGTGACATCCATGATAAGGGCAATTCATCTATTGGAAGCAGTTACTCAGTTACAGTTACTTGGAAGCAGTTACTGAGTCTACGTAACTTGGAACAGGTGGAAGCTCAATCGTTCCCGAAAAATTTTCCTTCTTCCGGATGAATTTCCTGTCAGCAGTTTTCCGCAGTCCCAGTTTGGCACTGATGCTATTCGGATCTTCATCGCAACGTTATTTCTGGAGAAGGCTGCCATTGACAATATGCTGTTTATTCCCATCAATTCTAAGCGTATAATTTGACGGCTTCCAGTGCTTCGCAAACCGCATTCACTTCGTTCCTCTCAGTTGTTGTTGACCGATGTTGTCGGAGCTGCCCTGTCAGAAAGTTCTAGAATTGGATTGATTTTCTCTTCCGTCGACAGCATTGCTAGAATTATTACTCGATTATCCATTCGCATTTCCAAGTGACTCTGCATTTGAAGGCCCCACTCGATTATGTTTTTCTCTGTCTCTAGGTTGATCCATCTTTTTATTTTTATTTTTAAATAGTGGCAGGTTTTGTGATACACTTAATTGACACCAAAACGCATCAATATATGCTTTTTGATCCCGTTTGAAACCGAACGGTTTCATAATTGCTTTTATAATGATAAAACACCTTTAGGGAGAATTTTGTCATGACATCAATAAAACAAATACCAATTGATTTACTGAACAGTTTTTTAAATGAATAGAGTGCTGTATTAAATTCATTTTTAAAACCAGACACTTTATGATTTTGTCGTCAGACTTTAAAAGGTTTTTGAAACAGCATAACGCTGAACTACTAATCATGAATGTTTTGCGCTGTTAAATTCTGCATTTAAACTAAAAAGATTGCCTATTGCCGTTATAAAACTACAATCAATTAGAGTGAAATCCAAAAGGCTGTTAAATTGTAACTTGGGATGGACATCCAATGTGTGAAAGCTCCGAATACGATGCCTCCGAAAAGCCTGTAACGACAAGTTTGCAATGGCATAGCTTAGCCATTTCTTGATGAATTTAAAAATTGCAGTACCTCTAGAATTCCTAGCGTCTGTAGATTGTTTTGGTCTTAGAAATAATGACAATAGGGTCGTCTACTTTTTTAAAAGCGAAAAAAGTCGTTACCCCCTTTTTCAAAAAGGAGTGATTGTGGGCTTTGCAAGTGGCTTAAGATCTATAATTTAAATTAATTAGCACAAATGTTCATAATCAGCCAGAATACAGTCATGGTTCCTACATATGGATCCTGGAGATAACGGAACGGTCCTCCGGAAGATCCGGAACATTCATAAATGTGGTCAATCTATGAAACTAATCCTAGAGCGCCGCGTTTTTTTTTTTTTTTTTTTAAATTGTAACTGAGATATAAGATAGAATTTGGAGTCATGACATAAACATGAACAATCCATGAAACTGATTCTAAAGCTCCGCATTTTTTTTTCGAAAACATTTGGAACTGTGATATAAGAAAGAATTTGGGGTCGTGAAATAAACATAACCATGGGACCGTCCTCCGGAGGATCCGGAACATCCCTAAAAGTGGTCCATCCATGAAACTGTTCCTAGAGCTCCACAGTTTTTTTTTCGAAAACACGTAGATCTGTGATATAAGAAGAAATTGCGGTCGTGACATAAACATGCTCCCGAATGGCCTTGAGGTCATCCTCCGAAAAATCCAAAACATCCGTAATAGTGGTCCATCGATGAAACTGATCCTAGAGCTCCACAGGAAACACGAAAACACATGCAACTGTGATATAAGAATGAGTTTGGGGTCGTGACATAAACATGGACCTGAATGGCCATTGGACCGTCCTCCGGAAGATCCGGAGCATCCTTTAATGTGGTCAATCCATAAAACTGATACTAGAGCTCCACGGATTTTTTTTAAACACTTGGAACTGTGATATAAGAGAAAAAAAATTAGGTTGTGTCGTAAACATGGACCTGGATGGCCATTTGACCATCCTCTGGAAGATCTGGAACATCTGTAAAAGTGGTAAATTCATAAAACTGATCCTAGAACTGTGATATAAGAAATAATTTGGAGTCGTGACATAAATATGGACCAGGATGGCTATGAGACCATTTTCCGTGAGATCCGGAACATCCATAAGAGTGCTTATTCCATGAAATTGATTTTAGAGCTTCTATTTTAACGTCTTCTGAAATGTTTACATTTTTTCCTCAACCAATACATACGTGAGGGTTAGATCTTCATACCACCAGCTTGCACGAAATCAACTATATTGCTAAATGGGCATAGACACACATAGGCAGTTTCACTGGTTCATTTCAAGTTTTTTAGTTAAGCTTCAGCCATTTTGAAATCCTCAGCTCATGTTGAACACTTTGTTAAAAAAAATGTCGAGGAGTTTCATATAAACAAGATCGTTGATTGGCTGATACTCATAGCCATCCGGGTCATATTTATGTCACAACCCCATATTCATTCTTATAGCACAGTTCCTAATATTACAAAAAAAAAACTGCGGAGATCTAGGATCAGTTTTATGGATGGACCACTTTTATGGATCTTCCGGAGGACAGTCCCAAGGTCATTCGGGTCATTTTTTATGTCACGACCCCAAATTCTATCTTTTATCACAATTCCTAATGTTTTCACAAAAAAAAAAACGCGGCCGGGTGTCGACTCAAAGTCGAAAATAAAATTCCCTGACTTTCCTTGACTTTCCAGTCGGTTTTCAGAAATATTCCAGTCATCAAAACTTCGTGATGTGCTTTACCGTAGTGTAAATTAAGGTTAGTTAGCATACTCATGGCACGTACAACAGAACTTGATACTAATACAATTTTTAGAGAACATATGACCGACTACCGACTACCTATAAATACATATTATAATATAATAATGAATAACTACTGCTCATAACTAGGCTCACTATTCATTACTAAGTAATAAAAGGACTATTTAATCAATGTCACCAAGCTCTTAATTTGTGTTCATAATTTCACAACCAAATAAAAATCAACCCGTGGACGATCCTTTCTCTTAACATATAAATTATTGTAAAATAGCAGAGCAGTGATTATTCTTGCTTTGACAAACGAACCTGAGGATGCACTGCTCATGCATTAGTCAGTTTCGTACTCTCTGGAACTCCATATGACAACCGCAGACATAGCAAAATAATGTAAGTTTAATTATCATTAACATTTTATTCTCTCGGTGAGTTTACATTACAACGAGAGATTCCAAGTTGAATATTTGTTTATTTTTTGAATACTTTTAAAAATGTTTATCATTTGAGCAGAACAATTTTCTCCTGCAAACTCTCAGCTTTTTTTGGAGCATCTTGAGCTTCCGGAATCGAGAGCTTCTTTCATACGACGATCCTTGTCAGAGAAGGAATTCCAAGAACATCTAGTAAATTTTGAAAAATTCAGGAAAATCCACCGAAGTTCAATAAAAGAATGGAGATTTTAAGAGAAATTCCGGAAGCAAACTTCAGGGAAGATCAAGGAACTTCAACAGTTCAATTAACCTCAGGAAAATTGTAGAAAATTTTAATAGTTCTGTTGAATTCAGGGAAGTCCAGGGTATTTTTGAAAGTCATGCGAATTCCTGTGAAGTCCAGGATCATCGAAAAGTCAATAAAAGTTCAGGAAAATCCAGAGAGCAATAAAAGGTTGATAGAATTTAATCAAAGATTTAAATCTTCACAGAAGTTACGTGAAGTTCGGGGAAGTCCAAAAGTTTCAGGGAAATCCATGAACATCTGGAAGATTTTGGGAACTCTTGGGAAGTTTCCATCCTGATAATTTTCAATATTTTCAGCAACAATTATCTACACAGTTTCATAGGGTTTAAGAGCACTGTGGATCAACTTTCATGGATAAAAAGTGTTCTTAGTTTCCGAATGATTGAAAACTACAAGGGACAGCCCTATGGGGTTGTACACAATGGTTGCGTAGGATTACATGGTCTTATATATTAAATGTAATTTGTTAGCTGCAGCAGGAGCTTGTGTTTTGTGCAGGAAAAGGAATTTGAGCGGGGTTCTCTCTGTTTATACTCTTTTGTATGACGCGCTTGGCATAGATGGCTCACATGGCTGATCAGCGGTTGTGGGCACCCTAGATAGCTGTCTGCTTGCGGGAAGCCTTTCGTTGTGTACTGGAGATCACCACCACTCACCACGCGGTGATTGTATAAACACTGTTTGGTGAAACCCGATGGAATTGAACTTTGAAATCTGTGCTAGGCAAATCACTTTTCGCAGGCAATCGGTGAAAATTTTAGTTATCATAGCAACAGTTGCAATTTTCAAAAGTGACATTTTGAGAAATTATAAAGTCGTGAATTTAACAGATGCGTAGGAATATTTCTGATCGATTGGTGATAAAATGTTTGAAATTGGTCGAGGGGCAGCTGAGTTATTAACGTTCAAAATCTTTCATAACTTTGTTACATGTTCCATTTTCGGATTTCTTAAAGTGTACCCCCATATAGAAATCACAGACGGAGTCCTACGTCAAAAATCAGATCATTTGATCTACTAAATGGGTCAAGAATGAGATGATGTCCTAGCAGTGATTAATATCCCACATATTGACCGAGTACGTCTTCCGACATTGAATTGTTTTCTAAATGATATATTATAGACCTATGAACCCAGATGGATATCTTTAGATAGTGGTATCATTACACTGGGCTTCGCTGATTTTTGTGATTGAGCTCCACAATATTTTGTATAGACTTCGTCATATGATTATAACTCTAAATTTACCAGATATCAAATCTTTAAAAGATTTCATATTTAACAAAAAGCAACTCTGCCGAAGAAAACATACAACTGCCTTCGTCTGTACCAACTACCAACTGGATCTACTTTTCACGCTTCTATGCCGTCAACAAATTCCGACAGCCAATTCAGTAGCGACCACAACACTCGACAGCACCCATCCGCCCTTTCCAGACCCTCCCTTAATCCACTAGCACATCACCAACCACCTTACAGATTCGTCTCCGTCCTGTGCGGATTAATCGGGTACTTGTTCATGTGAAATTGTGACGACGTCTGCTGAACTGCTGTCCCGGGGAAGCTTCCCTTCACGCCACCCTCACTGCTTCTGCCATTAGCGGATACGTTCTTCTTTCCTGGTTCATCAACCACCACCGATTGCAGCTGCTGGTGCTGCTGCGGTTCGTTTATTCCGGACGTGTTGGACGACGAAAGCCGTCGCGATATGGACGACCACTCGTTTTGCTTCAACAGAAACTGCTTCACATTGTACTCCATCTGCGCTATATCCACACTGCTGCTATCGTCCAGATCGCAGCCCTGGTTCGGCCGTAACGGGTGTTCCGGAAGCATTTTCAACTCTTCAATCTGGCGGGAACATTCCAACAGCGAAAGCTTGCTGCCCCTGGTGGTTGTGCCTCCACTGCCGTAGATAGCTCTATTGCTGATGTTTCCATGATACGCACTGTGATTGTTGCTGTTAAAGTCTAGCTGGGCCTTAAGACTAGCGTGGCCAAATGTTCGCATAACGGATCCATTGTTGTTGTTGGCTTGAGCAAATGTATTGTTGTTGTTGTTGTTACTGCTGACGATGTGGTTATTGTTGAACGAGTTACTATTGCTAAGGACATTATCGCTAAGTATTGGTTGTGCCGTGGCATTGTTACTATTACTACGACTTATTTTCATATCACTAGCTACCAGTTTTGTGTCGCTATTACTGTTTCCTTTGGGATCAAGCGTCGCAATGCCATTGCTAGGTGCATTGTTATTGTTGATGCTATCGACTAGGGTGAGCGGAGTGGTTGAAGCCAGCGCTAGGTTCTCGTTATCCGACTCGATGTTGCTTAAGTTCTCCGGGTGGCCAATCTTGGAGTTGTTCTGTACCCATTCCGCCACTCGAGACAACTGCTGCCTTCTGAGCATGGCACTTTCCTGAATATCTATCTCGCTGGATATTGAGCTTGATTGCGTGCAGGATTTCTTCGAATTCAAATCGATGCCGTCCAGTTTGTTCACACTGATATCGGGTCTCAGTTTGGTGGGGGCAATGGTGGAGATGATCTTTGTGTTCAACAGTAGATTGCTGACTTCTTCTCCGATCGTACATAGGCGATCAGAAGAGTTTGGCGACGTAGTTGTGCTCATGTTACACACGTCTTTTGATGAGCTATCCTGATGGGATGTGTCCGCACCTTGATTACCACCGGAACCATGACCACTGCTCAGCACTCCACTACCCGAGCCATTGGCAATCATTGAAGTCTGCTTGCTACCATTGCTACTACTATTATTTACACTAGTGCTTGCAGTCGGAAGGCTTGTCGTTTTTATGGCACCATTCAGTCCTATCGACGGATCATCATCTAGTAACAGTTCCTCGTCCAGAAATTTGGATCGTCTGGTGTAGATCACAGGTCCCGTTGATGATTTGGTATCAAGTAGATCATCAACGACGTCGTCTTGCATACTGTCCAGTAGAATATTACTAGATCCGTTTTGAATCCGGAGAGCGCAAATCCGTGGTCCGGACATCTTTGGATTTTCAGCCTAAAAAAAATGAAAGAATCAATCATCCATCGTATCGGATATATGTCATGCCGTGCCTTACCTTGATAGTTTTGATGAGGTTCCTATTGAAACTCTCAAATATCTTCGCCCCATCCCGTTCAGGATCTCGGCTACTGGTTCTACTCCACAGACTGTTTGTGCTGCCAACCGCATGGTACAGTCCACTACCAACGCTTCCACTTGCCATCTTATTCTGGCTACTTACACTTCCAAATCCTCCCCCAACGCCGGACTTGGGCGTCTGCAGTGCAAGACTTCCGCTCATCTGATCCATGTCCTTAATAATGTACGATGGAGATTCACCGGTGAACTTGTTCCCCCCAGCTAGAGGTGCTTGAGATTTCGGTTTAATTATGTCCAGGTGCTTCTTGCTTTGATTTAGGTGAGGCAATTTTCCTCCATTGCCGCTGGAGTAGCTACTGCTTTTGGCCAATCCAACTCCCGTCTGCACTGGAGGATCCGAGTTGGGCGATGTACTGTTATAGTTGTTAGTTCTTTCACTTATTCGGTGATGACCTAGAATGGGATTCACCATCAGGTCATCCTTCTTCGCGGGTGGAAGCGCCAACTGACCACTACTTCCCCCGTTGTTGGGCGAGGTCTTGTCCGGCGTCGTCAAGTAGTCGGACACACTACTCTTCGTCTCCGATATGACGCTATCGCTCGATTTGATCAACTTCATGATATAAGGACTATTGTTGTGGGACGGCGAGTTCAAATTATTGTTACACCTTAAGCACAGCGAATTGTTTGTCTCTCCCTTGATGATGGTCTGCGTTCCGATGCTGTAGTACTTCTGTCCATCACCCAGTAAATCAGCCAAGATTAGTGACCCACTCGTAAAGTTGGCGTTCCTTGGGCAGACACAGGTCTCGCAATGCTTCACGCAGGAATTAAGCAAAGCCTCACTCGATTTCAGTTCGTCTTCGAGAAACTTTGCCATCACGGCCGGTGACACGACATTGTGGTCATTGCGATTGCCTCTGCTACTTCCGAGCAGACTGTCACCGCTATTTATATGACCTAGGGACAGCAGATCCTGGTGCGAGGGAAGTTTTGCTCCGGCTACTCCCACACCACCGCTGATGACCCCACCTCCTCCTCCACCTCCTCCGCCACCCTCCTGCGAAGAGGAGGACTGGTTCGCATCTGTTGGCGATTATTATTGGATGACCGGAGAAAATGTGGCACAGGAAAACCAACCACATGTGGCGAGAAAAGTTGGGGCGGTTATGTATTTTCGTTGTCCCGTTTGCAGTTGGCAGGGCATAGCGTCCATCCATCCGGGTGGATAATGAGGCGAGATGAAAAGGGAAAAGCAGAAAATATCGATTAGTGGATTGCCTCTTGCGGTGTCGATGTTAATGATGATTTTTAGGATTAGTGCTAAATTATTGTATTAGGAGGCATCAAGTATGATATGTTGGTAGGATAAAGCATGCTGAAGAGAAGGAATATTATTATTTTAGCTAATTTTCTACGATCATGCAGCTAAATACGACGCTGTTAAAGCTTGTGCCCATCAGCACAGCGAGAGTATGAAATGTGTAGAAGTTAAGAAGAATGACTGTACCAAGAGTTAAAATTCCTTTAATGAAATTGAGATATAGCACGTCGGTATATGGAGATTTGACTGCAGCCACTTTAACCAATTTTGTAGTCCTTTGTAACTTGTCCCGGCATGAGATTCAAACCCAAGACTTTCAGCGTGAGATGTTATTTATGCTTTGATGTCAACGTATTCTGAAAATTGATATTTCATAAAGCAGGTTTACTAAAACCATGAAATTTTTCACTGATTTGAAATACTTATAACCATTATAACCTGATTTGAAAAAATATACCAAAATATTAATAGATTAAATCAACATACTTTTATCTATTACTTTTAACGGAAAAATACAACAGTAAGATTCCAAGTTTTGGTATATGATGGAAAATATTTGTGTTCCGTAATAAGAAATAATGTTTCATCCGAT
The DNA here is from genome assembly GCF_037179485.1 of Ochlerotatus camptorhynchus. Lineage (NCBI taxonomy): Eukaryota > Metazoa > Arthropoda > Insecta > Diptera > Culicidae > Ochlerotatus > Ochlerotatus camptorhynchus. The sequence goes on along the minus strand of NW_027040894.1, from coordinate 1,153,150 downwards.
TTCGATTTAAAAAAAACCCAATTTGTCAATATCTATTTTTTGTAACGTAAGCAAATGTTATGTCTCGTTTGAGCTTAGTAAAAACATTTTTTTCGAGCACCTTCCTCCTAAATGCGTGACTTAATTTATGGATGGCCCCCAGTCAATTTGTTTTCTGAATATTTTCGTAAAAAACCTACATGAGATGATTGTCTAGTCGTAATGCATTTGGGGAAACAAACTTTTTTCGAAAAATTGACAAACATACAAATTACAACATCGTTAAAAAAAACATCAAACGACCACGTTACAGAATCTGTTTATGCGGCGTACCATAGCAAAGTCAGAAGAAAATTCTCCACTCACAAGCGACGAACTAGTGATCCTCGTGACTGAGGTGATCATAATCTTGCGCACCACCAAGACACTACCTGAACAGCTTCGTGCAGTTATGACCCTCTTGCAAAGGTATGGACCGTGAAGTCATCAAAATAGCCAACTGGAACGCTTGCTCGCTCAAGAGCAAAATAATTGAGTTCGTTGATTTCCTCAATGAACATAGCATAGACATCGCTGTCATCACCGAAACACACCTGAAGCCGGGGATAAATGTTCACTTCTTCGATTTTCGGCTCGTAAGGCTAGACCGGACCAGCTCCTGCGGAGGAGGAGTGGCTATCGCATTGAGGAGAAATATTGGCTGTCGACTACTACCGAGTTTCCAGCTGAAGATGATCGAAGCGGTGGATGTGGAAGTCTCCACTCCTGTCGGCCCTATTACTATCATTGCGGCCTACTGTCCCAAACAAGTCACCATCAGGGCTGGGTCGGCAGCAGACCTGCGGAGAGACATCATCAAACAAACTCGACGCCGTGAAAAGTACATCATCGCTGGCGACCTGAACGCCAAACACCAGGCTTGGAGCAACAGTCGACGCAATCCTGAACGATGACCTGCAAGAGGCAAATTACACCTTAATAGCGCTGAACTCTCCCACCCGCTTGAGCCGGTCAGGCGTTCACTCCACCATAACATCTCACAACCTGTGACCCACCAGGAGCTGAGTTCGGACCACTATCCGGTGGTGGCCAATGTGGCCAATCCGTCAACCGATTCCAAGCTTCCCGACGACGCAACTACCATCGCGTCAGCTGGGATCAGTTCCAACACTGTGTCGATTCCACTGTCGACTACGCCCAACTAACAATTTTCACAATGTAAACGCTTTACTCATTTCATTTATACAGTCTCAAGCTGTATTCAAACGTTGTACGATATGAGGAAACCTTTACTCAACAAATCTGTTACAAGCAAATCTGGCGAACTTAGTCAGCTACTTATGGCTATTGGAACGGTCGAGAGAAGCTCTTATTGCATATCCATTAACGCTTCTATACAGCTGTTATCCTGCTGTTTAGTTGTGTGTGAACTTGAAAGGCGCTTATTCAACCTCTTCCCGGTTGTACAATAATCACTACACAGCTTTCTCTTGAAGCCGGGTTAAATACTGTTTACGCTTTTTTATGAAGGAATTTATTGAGTTTAATTTGCTGTGAATCAAATTAATCGGAATTAATTTACAAATCATCACCAAATTATTTACCCTGCACCGGAACCTGGAATCGAACTCGAGACGACCTCATTGGCAAACCTTGACAATTCCAACTGTGCTACGCCAACACTTTGAACTTATGTAAACAAATCAACATTCTCTTCTACAACAAAATCACTGAGTAGAGGCTGTATAATAGTGCACATGAATCACTTTTCTCGACTAGTTATAAAAGAGCAGAGTAAAAGTTGTAAAACTGCACACGTCTAAAAATAAACCTAGTTGACTGTGAAAATGCTTCCGAAGTTGCTCTAACACAGTTTATAAGCTGAGTTGTTGAAAAAGCACTTTTGATGTTTATTTTATTCAGCAAGAGTGGTTGGTTGTGTAGAAGCCATCAAATGAGTAACATATTCACTTTGTTAGCTTTGTTTTGCCGCTACAAGTTGAAAGTTGATTAAAAGTGACATTAGCGTTTATTGGCTGATGTTATTCAGTGCGACTGACAAATTGAATAATGGTTGTGAGAAAGTTGAGTAAACGCTCTCCAAAACTATTTTGCTAGTTTTTGCTTGTAGCTGTATCTGCAGCTTCTTTTCAGTTACTTTACAGCACAACGCTGGAAAAGTTGGCTTACAAAGCTGAAAATGTTAGTTGGGCGGTATCCTTTCGGAGACGCCCGAAGACGTTGACCAGTGTCTGCATTCCATCGAGGAGGCGATATCCCGGGCCAGGGAACAACACGTGCCAGTATCCAGACAGGTGAGTAATACTCAGAACCTTAACAGATTTACCAAAGACCTTATATGACTCCTCATAGCCTAGTCAGTAAAGGCACGGTATTACCAAGCCGGAGGCGGCGGGTTCGATTCCCGGTCCGGTCGAGAGAATCTTTCGGGTTGGAAATTTTCTCGACTTCCCTGGACATAGAGTATCATCATAGAGGTAACTCTAAGACTAGAAGGTCCCGAAATAACGTGCTCAACTTTTTGGCTCAGCTCTGGTACTCTCTTCGGTCCCGAGCTAATCGATTCACCCCTCGAAACATAGGGAAAACCAATAACCCCTCATTTTATCTGTCAAACTTTCATAACGAATCAAAACAAACATTGCGTAGTACTAGAATTTCGACTAGAATAGGGTACGGTAATCGTTTGCTTGGGACCAATAGGCTACTAAAGTGGTGAGCCAATTTAAAATCGTTAGTTTCGTATTGATTGTTGGTATCATTGTGCTTGCCACAGAATATACAAATTCATGCATTGGTATTGACATCGAAAGCTCTCAATTAATAACTGTGGAAGTGCATTTAGAACACTAAGTTGAGAGCACGCAATAAGCTAATATGCGCAAAGCAATAAGCTTGAAATGCGAATAAGAAGAAGAAGTTATATGACTCCGTAACACCATCCGAAGGCAGTACCATCGCTCTGGTCTGCGTGTCCTTAAGACCCACTGTAATCGCCTAACAAGCCAGGATGGTGGACCTCAGAAATCAGGACTTTGCTAACAGAATCCGCTCTCTCCCAGATTGTGCAAAGCCCTTTCGGAAACTAACCAAAATTCTTAAAAATAAGCCAAGACCCATTGCACCACTGACCCCACTGGATAGTCCCGGCGACCCATCTGATAGCTCCTGAAGAGAAGGCTGCCGCGATAGGTCAACACTTCGTCAACCAAGTAACATTGCAAGTTTTATCGAGGTTTTAAAGCATGCTTCAAGTCTAAATCAAGGTCTCCCAGAACCTTCATTAATCCAAAATTGTTACTTGGGCAGCTCTCATAATCTCGGACAAAACATCGTCAGCCCTCACGAAGCTGAGGTTGCTGAAAACGCAACCAACCTCTATCAGATTCCCAATATTTTTCCGAGGAATCCGAGATTACGACTGACGAACTGTTAGCCTATATCAAATCATCTAAAAACATAAAGGCCCCAGGTTTCGACAACATCCTGAATCTGGAACTCAAACCCTTGAGTTCCAGACTCAACAACCTGTGCATTCGACTTGGCTACTTCCCCTCGTGCTGGAAGTCAGCTAAAGTCATACCCATCTAGAAACCTGGGAAGGATCCGTCCTCTCCTTCAAGTTATCGACCAATCAGCCTTCTCTCAGGGTTATCAAAACTGTTCGAAAGAGCAGTGTACCACCGGCTCTTAACATCTGCCGATGAAAACAACTTGTTACTCGAGGAACAGTTTGGTTTTCGGAAAGGTCGTTCGACCGTCCACCAGTTGACTCGAGTAACAAACATTCTCAGACGGAACAAGTCTGTTTCGAAAACATCTGCCATGGCGTTGTTGGACGTTGAAAAAGTGTTCGACAATGTCTGGCATAATGGCCTGGTGTTCAAATTGCAGCACTAAGGTCTTCCAATCTGAAGATAATTAACAACTATCTATCGAACAGGACGTTCCGAGTATCTCTAAATGGCATCACATCGGATGCTTTCAACATCGGTGCTCCGGTTCCACAAGGAAGCATCCTTGGCCCCATTCTATTTGAACAGGTTGATATGCCGGCTCTCCCTGATGGTGGATCGTTGTTTCTGTTCGCAGATGACACATCCATCGTCTACAAGGGTAGGGTCATCGGAGCTCTGGCTGCCAAACTTCAGAGAGGCCTGGACGTCCTGTCTGAATATTTCAACAGCTAGAAGATCCGCATCGACGCGGCAAAGACCCAGGTCATCATCTTTCCTCATTCCAAATCACCCAGACTTGTTCCGTCTGAGAATAATGACATCAAGTTTTTGAGAATGATCCTCAACAGTCCTCCACGAATGAGGAACTCTGAGGTCCTGATGCTGGAGTTACGGAGAACAGCTACCATCCAAAGGTTCAGAGATTGCTGTAGGCAATCCGAACAGCTGATCATTAGGAATCTGGCACGTTAGGTTAAGCTTTAGATTAAGTAGGTAGCTTATCAAATCTTTAAATTCAACCAAAACACACCCTCAAGGGGTATTCTGTAGACTAGTCGAAAACGCAAATATTAAATTAGAACAGCAAATGAAACAAAGATGAAGAGCCAGGTAGACTAATCATTTAAAATGTTAAATCAATGTACTATCATAATCAACAGAAATAAACATAATATTACTGCTTCGACTACTGGCTCAACTCATTTTTGCTTCGGAAGGCGTGGGAGAAGGTAGCAGCAGCAGCAGTTCCTGTCAACCGCAGCGTTCAACAGTTTGAGCCCCGAATCTTGCGCGACGGGAACGACGAGATCACTGGCTGCTGGCAGCGAGCCCTGTCGCCTCGATGGCGCAAGCACTCTGCCTGAGTGATTTGAAAACGATCCCACGTTCTACAAATACTTCTTGGGCTGTGTCCCAGTTGCCGAGTTAAATTTAACTCGTGGTTAAAAGTGACATTTCGATCGGTTTTCAAACAGAACTCAGCCACGGTTGCCAAAATTTAACTTCTAGCCGGTTGGAAACAACCACGCTCGGATAGTAGGGTTACTCGATAACTTTCCATCTGCCAATTTTAACCACAAGTTAAATTTAACTAGCCAATTGAGACACAGGTTTGGAAGTAAAATAAGGGACCATTCATAAAAAGCGTAGCATTTTTTAGATCTTTTAACACACCTTGTCAACAACCTAAATAAATCATTCTTGAACTTTGCCCCCCCTCCCTTTGGGCTACAAAATCGTGAGTTGACAACCTGGAAGGAGCGGAATACCTAGCCCTGGTCCTCACAAGTTCCTACTTCACGCCTCCCCGAGTCATATGATAACAAAAGAATACCAGCTGAAACATGGACACAGCTGGGTGGCGTAGCCTGGGCAATGTTGCCAGTCCGGCAATAGCAAAGTGAAGAGGTGTGACGTGAACACTGGCGTGGTAACCATAGTACGGTGATAGAGGAAATGCTTCACCAAACCCGAGCGTCTGTTCACCATGGAGGTGCGGCTCAAAACGGTGTCTGTTCTCCATGTTAGGAGCGGCTGATCACCGTCCCAGTGCCAGCGTGGGACTCTAAACAGAGCTGTGCACGATGGTCCCCCGGTGAGACAGGGGGTTGGGGCAGGCCTAACAAGCCACCCTGGAAAAAAAAAAAAAACTGAAAGTTGCAAATACTGAAGAAAGAAATACGGATCGGTACAATCGGCACAGACCTACGCGATGAAATAAGGACTACAATTGGAAACTTGGAGCATGGAACTGCAAATCGCTCGGCATACCAGGCTGCGATAGGTTAATCTATGACGAACTTCAACCACGCAACTTCGAAGTCGTAGCACTGCAGGAACTTTGCTGGACGGGACAAAAGATATGGAAAAGCGGGCATCGAGTGGCTTCTTTCTACCAGAGGTGTGGCACCACCAACGAGCTGGGAACCGGCTTTGTAGTGCTGGGTAAGATGCGCCAACGTGTGATTGGTTGGCAGCCGATCAACGCGAGGATGTGCAAGTTGAGGATTAAGGGCCGTTTCTTCAACTACAGCATCATCAACTTGCACTGCCCACACGAAGGGAGACCCGACGACGAGAAAGAAGCGTTCTATGCGCAGCTGGAGCAGGTGTACGACGGCTGTTCGCAACGGGACGTCAAAATCGTCATCGGTGACATGAACGCTCTGGTAGGACGGGAGGCAATGTATAGACCGGCAATCGGGCCTGCATTGCCTCCCGGGGTATGGTAGTTCGAAGTACCTTTTTCCCCCGCAAGGATATCCACAAAGCCACCTGGAGATCACCTGACCAACACACAGAAAACCAAATCGATCACGTTCTAATCGACGGGAAATTCTTCTCCGACATTATCAACGTCCACACGTACCGCAGTGCGAACATAGATTCGGACCACTACCTAGTTGCAGTATGCATGTGCTCAAAACTCTCGACGGTGCATAACACTCGTCGAAGTCGAACGCCGCGACCCAACATTGAGCAACTGCGGGACGCCGGAGTTGCCCAGAACTACGCGCAGCAGCTGGAAGTTGCACTACCCACGGAAGAGCAGCTTTTCTTGAAGATGGCTGGAGGGACATCCGTTCCGCCATAGGTAGTACTGCTGCAGCGGCACTAGCTCCTGCAATCCAGGACCGAAAAAATGACTGGTTTAACGACGAATGCAAACTGTTAGTAGAGGAGAAGAATGCAGCACGGGCGAGAATGCTGCAACACCGCACGAGATTGAATGTCGAGCGATACAGACAAGCGCGGAACAGACAAAACTTGGTTTTCCGAAGGAAGAAGCGTCAGCAGGAAGACCGAGATCGCGAGGCGATGGTAAATCTGTACCGCGTAAACGACACACGGAAGTTCTACGAGAAGCTAAATAGTTCGCGCAAAGGCTACGTGTCGCAAGGCGATATGAGCAAGGACTTGGACGGTTTTCTCACGAACGAGTGTGAGATGATTGAGAGGTGGTAGCAGTACTATGACGAGCACCTCAACGGTGAAGCAGCAGAAAACGAAGGTGGCACGGCAACAGACCTTGGAGCACGCGCAGCAGACGACAGGCAACAATAAATTGAGGAGGAGATCGGTCGGCTGAAGAACAACAAAGCAACTGGTGTAGATCAAGTACCAAGTGAGCTATTAAAATACGGTGGTGAAGCACTGGCTAGAGCGCTGCACTGGGTAATTGCCAATATTTGGGAGAAGGAGATATTACCGGAGGAGTGGATGGAAGGTGTCGTATGCCCAATCTACAAAAAGGGCGACAAGTTAGATTGCTGCAACTACCGCGCGATCACACTGCTGAGCGCCACCTACAAGGTACTCTCCCAAATTCTATGCCGCCGCCTGTCACCATTTGCAAGTGAGTTCGTGGGGCAATACCAGGCGGGATTCATGGGTGCCCGTGCTACCACGGACCAAATTTTCGCGATTTGGCATGTTCTGCAGAAATGCCGCGAATACAACGTGCCCACACATCATTTGTTCATCGATTTCAAATCCGCATACGACACAATCGATCGAGATCAGCTATGTCTGCTATTCAACATCGCAATAGAAGGTGTGATCAGAAGAGCTGGGATAGACACGAGTGGCACGATTTTCAGGAAAGCCATCCAGCTTCTTGGCTTCGCCGATGACATCGACATCATGGCACGGAACTTTGAGACGATGGCGGAAACGTACATCAGACTGAAGGCGGATTGGACTTGTCATCAACGCATCAAAGACAAAATACATGAAAGGAAGAGGTTCTAGGGAAGACAATGTTAGCCTCCCTCCCCGAGTTCAGATTGACGGTGACGAAATCGAGGTGGTCGATGAGTTCGTGTATTTGGGCTCACTGGTGACCTCCGAAAATGATACCAGCAGAGAAATTCAAAGACGCATTATGGCAGGGAATCGTGCCTACTTTGGACTCCGGAGGACGCTCCGGTCGAATAAAATTCGCCGCCGCACGAAGTTGACTGTCTACAAGACGCTAATTAGACTGGTGGTCCTCTACGGCCACGAGACCTGGACTATGCTCGTGGAAAACGCCCTTGGTGTTTTCGAACGGAACGTGTTACGTACTATCTACGGTGGAGTGCAGATGGATGACGGAACGTGGAGGAGGCGAATGAACCACGAATTGCACCAGCTGCTAGGAGAACCATCCATCGTCCACATTGCAAAAATTGGGCGACTACGGTGGGCTGGGCACGTCGTAAGAATGCCGCACGACGACCCAGTGAAAATGGTTCTAGAAAGCGACCCAACAGGAACAAGAAGAGGCGCGCAGCAGGAAAGGTGGATCGATCAAGTAGAAGGCGACCTGTGGACCCTTTGCAGACTACAAGGCTGGCGAAGTGTGGCCATGGATCGAGTAGAGTGGAACGGACAGTAGAGGGCAACAAGGCCTTAGCCTGATTGGTACATAAGGTAAGTAAGAACTTTGCCTGACATTTTTTTTTCCAAAAAATTAGTGCAACAAGCTAAAATGAAATGAACATAGTTTTTTTTTTCTCATTCATTTTAAACCGTCCACAGAGAGCCAAAAAAATTAAAGTTATGAGAGAAAATTCTATCCCGAGCTCAATCTCTCAACATGGTATGCATTTTGATAACACTCGATTTGTGATTTCCCTTTCACAGATTACAACATAGAGTACTTCACACTACTAAACATGTCTGGTACCTCTATATATGCATTTAGATTACCATCCATATACATATTTTGCACTTAAGATACTTTCTGCCCCGCCCCATTCATAAATTACGGTGAGAAATCCTTTCCGGGCGGGGCTTATTAAGTATTTTTTGAGCAAAATATGTAAAAAATGAGGGACTTCGGACGTTAATCTAAAAGCAAATTAAATGATACCAGACATGTTTTGCACTACACTGCCCTCTATGAACAATTTCCCGAAAACAGATTATGCATTGCTTCCGATAGATGTCACCGCAAACAACAGCAGTGGCATCTCATTGAAAATGAATGCATGAATGAATTAATGAATGAATTTTTTTAGCGTTCTGAAGGAGAATCGCTGTAGAAACCTTATTTCTGATCAATCTCATTAACACATAAACATTTCAAGAGCACAAATATCAGCTCTCACAAAACGGATAACAATGAAACTGGAACTTCACGTTTGCTATAGTGAAGTACTCAAGGAGTTCCAATTTCATGAGTGATATCACAACAGCGTCTAAGATTTGTGCTCTAGAAATCTTGAAGTGATTGGGAATATCAGCCATCATGACGGTCATTGTTGGACGCTTCGAAGAATCACCTGAAGATAGCCCTATCTTTATATGCTTCATATCTAATTGTAAAATAGTAACCAAAAGGAATTGAATATGTACTCGTATTTTTATGAGGTCCTGAATTTAACCAAGTTTTGCTAAGTAGGAAATCCAAAATATCTAAATTTGACCAAAACCATAGGTAACTTCTACTGTTTTTAAAACCAATATCTAGAAAAAGGCACGAGAATTTCGCTAAACAGCTTAACGTAGACACTTAGAAAAATTAATGTAAATTTAGGTGTTTTGAGACTGACATATACGAGCGTCAATTTTGACATATAATTGAGTGATAATAAACACAAAATTCAGCTCAATCAAACGTACTTTTGAACTTTTCAGTCTCGGAGTACTTAATTTTACATGACACGTGTCATCCTTTATGTCAAAGGTGGATTCCGTCACGTGTAAGATCAGGTATTTCTAAGTGTGTAATCTTCGTCAACCATGCGGTCGTGTCTTGTACGCAACCCCACCATTTTTTTACCTTGCGAGACAGTGCTCTCGGAGACTATTCGATCAATCTGCGATGTAAAAATTAATTATCTAACCTCTAACATAGGATTTTTCAGATCTAATGCGTCGAATAGTAGCGATTTTTTCAACGGAAAATCAATTTTTTTTTTCAAACGCCGCCATTTTTGAAACTAATCAACAAGAAACGTTTCCTAGCTCCGAATCTATCATAATACAGGTTTACCTCGATATAACGTAACTATCACTTTTGACTTCCATCGCCGATTTCTCGCAAACGATCATTCAAACAAGCAAAGTAATAACACCATCGGACAGATGAGATAATCTTTCATCTATTGGTAATATTAATTTGTTTGATTCAATTGTTATTAGGAAGATATTGGCGATGGAAGCCAAAAACGACAGTTACGTTATATCGGAGTATACCTGTATTACTTTATTTTCGTGATCATCAACAATTTGCTTTCGTTTGCGTCACAGAAAATTATATCCCTATTACTGACGCCAAATTTTCCTTTATGGATTCTTAATCAACCGCCTCCAACAGGCGAAATTGTTGAATCTATCCCATGCCTCTGATTGGCTCCATTTCAGAAGACATCCAGCCACTTTCGCTACACCTCTTCTTTGTGTATATATATTCTTTTCTGTCTGGCTTTTCGCAAGGCTTTTAAATCCAATGCCATTCCGAAGCATGTTGAATATATTCATGGAGCTTGGAAAGGGCTTTTATACACACCACCTGTCCTCGCTTTTCCGTGGCGTCACAAGGCTCTGTTGAATATCATCCTCCATTGTGCTCAACTTATCGACATTCCCAAACAACAGAAACAACAGCAGCAGAAGAATTCTCGATTTCGGTTATTGTTCTTACTGTCGATGTTTATCATTCGAATAATTTGAATCGCAGGCCTGCATTCCAATGCATTGGAAAACTGGAAAAGCATCCCATTAAATTACCCCTCATAACTGAATCAACGCTTGTACCGAGGACAACCGACTGAACGGATGAATGGATATCATTTACCTATTATCATAATTTTATTTTAATCGAATAAGCGGAATGTGTGTTTCCACACTCAGAGAGCCACAGCCTGAACGGAAACGAGTGAAGAGGACACCGAAAACCACTGTGTGTAGTCCAGTCCGTGTGTCAGTCAGTGGGAAACCACACCAATACAATTTGAGTCACTGCAGCTTCCGTCCGTCCGGTTACGGATCAGGATGCTGCACATGCTTCACTTGTCGACCAATGACCATTGTTGCTGTGGTATGGCACAGAAGTGACTGACGGCTAAAATCATCTATTTTGTCAAAGCGTATATGTTCCAGCAGAATCCATGCTTACGTCAGGTGAATATTCGATGGATTCCACAAATCACACACCGTCTAGGGATTATGAATTGTAATGTTTCGATGGCATACGGGGCCGACAGCTAATGGAGATCCGATTAGAAGAATTCAATTATCATTTGATGGAATTTGGACGGTTCATGTCATTCGAGTCGGTTTCGAACGGGAATGGGTTAAATGGTGATGAGTTTCGACTTCGTTTCGATTCGGAAAACGGCAATATAGCAACAGTTGGAATGTTATGAATTTATAACTCCAATCGGTTATCGATGAAATGTGCCTATGCATTTTGGATGCCTGGAAAACGTCGGTTGTTTGGTTTCACCGGCAAGCCGGAAAATGTTTGCCGAAGCGTGTATCCGTTGAATTATGAAGAGGTCACTGGCGTGATCGTTCCATCGGATGCGGGCCTTTGTTGTCTTTTCATTGGTTGATCAAACATGCTTTTTTTTAATTAATCACGAGGGAAATAAATTTGATTGGATTGCAATTTTTCAAGAGTAAATAAACGTGACGAGCCATTAAAGAGTAACAGGTTGGTATCTAAGTGAAACGTTGAAAAGGCAAACGCAAATAGTCTAGACTTAATGATGTTCTCATTTACTAACACGGATAGAAATTCCCTTATACGTTTTGGAAAATTTCAATTGCTGATTATTCATAAAATGTATTAGTCAACTAATATGCAGACGGTTTGCAAAAAAGGTAATGAAGATCATGTGTCCAATGCAATGTATAAATGGTCACACATGTCGTTCATGCTTGCTAATAGAACCTATGTGGTTTGTCTTATGGAATGTTGAAGGCTGATGTTTTGGCAAACATATGTAAGTGAAACGCATAAATAAATAATTAATTTTCGATTCGTGTACATCGAATATTTCATATCTCAAATTGTAACTATTTTTTCCGTGTTGGATATTTTTATCACTGCGACCAGTCCTTAGATCTATTGTGATATATTCCCCATTTTAATATTGCTTTATGTCGTATCACCATTTTATGAAGCGACCAACATAGACTGACCGAAAGCATTTTCCCAGTCAGGTATTACATTTTGAATGAATTGCACTACTTGACTGGGAACTGCATTCCAAATATCAAAGGGTTCTGTCAGCCCCTTATCCAGAAAAAAGCCAATTATTGAAGATTGCTGTACAAGAGCATAGCAGGTGTTCAGAGTCTTCTTTTTCTATTCCACATAATCGACACATGTCCTCTTGAAGTTTTCCTATTGGCTTCAAAAGATATTAACATGGACAGTGTCCTGTCATTAAACCAGTGTAAATACTGAGATCTTTCTTTGATAGTTCAAGAGTTTTGCTAGTCATTAAAATGCTCGACTTCCTAGCAATGAGAGTGTTGTTCCAATTGGTCTCCACTTTCATTTTTTTCCGATTTCTTGAACTCCATTCTAAGAGAGCAAGCATAATAGTTCTGGTCCTATATATTGTTGAGATGATTCAAGCCTAGCTAGTGTGTTGGCTTTGTCATTCCCTTGAATTTCGCAGTGACCAGGAACCCAGAATAGATTCACTTGATTTTGGCAGGCCAATTTTTGGAGTGACATTGCACATTCCCATACAAGTTTAGAATTACATGTTGCTGATTTCAAAGCTATTAGTGCTGCTTGGCTATCAGGCATAATGCAGATATTTGAATGTTTATAATTTCTACGCAAACAAATTTTAGAACATTCAAGAATTGCTTGAACTTCTGCTTGGAACACGGTAGGCCAGAAGCCCATAGATATTGAGATATTTATTCCCGGACCTATTAGCCCTGCTCCTACACGCTTATCCAATCTAGAGCCGTCTGTATAAAAGATTATTGATCCTGGACGAATGTTTCGTCCCCCATTGTCCCACAAATCACGATCCAGATATGCTACATTGTAAAGTGATATTTTTTCTTCATCCAATCTTCATTGTGTATCACAAGAGAATCAATATTGAACATTTTTAGGATGCTCATATGTCCTCTAAGATCACCTTCAAGGAAGTGCTGTGACCGTCGGATCCTTAATGAACTTCTTTTCGGCTTCTAATTGAATAAATTGAGCAACGGAAGCACATAAAGTAGAACATCGTAGAGCGTTTTTCATTGAGTGATCAGATGCATTATCAAATGCTCCTTCAATATCAATGAGCGCTGCTAGGGAAATTACTTTTGATTCAAAAGATTTTTCTAGTTTTGTAACCAACGTATGAAGAGCTGTTACTGTTGATTTACCAACTGATATATATTTAAAGGAATTGTAGCCAAGTACTTTTACTTTATATACTCATCTATTATTTTCTCCATTATCTTCAGCATAATGGAAGATAAAATAATCGGCCTGAAGGATTTAGGAGACGTTTTATCCTTTTTACTAGCCTTTGGCATAAATATAACCTGAACTTGACGCCAGGTTTTTGAAATATAGCTTAATGTTAAGCTTGCTCTAAACATGTCTGTAAGAATAGGTGTCATTGTTTATTTCCCTTTCTGGAGTAATACTGGAAAAAAAAATCCGTCCCTACCTGGTGATTTGAAAGGTTCACAAGAATCAATCGCCCATTCAACTCGTTTCTCTGTAAAAATTGTGCTGGCCAGATTTGTAGCTTTGCAAGTCTAGCTAATCACCTTTTCTAATTGCAACATGGAGAATGGTCAGATGGATGGACAGTTTGGTTTTTCGATATTAACTCTCAAACCCCCAATGACTGATACTGAAAAATGGTAAAACTATTATAGCTTCGACATTTTTAAACATTTTTTTATCTATCCATCTGAAAAAAATAAAAACGCAAACTCTTCATGTTTTGATGAACATCTGGACATCTGTCAATTTTGAAAACAATTTGAATTTATAAAGGGTATTGTTTTGACGCTGATGGTTTGAGAGTTAAAATCGATACCAAATTCAAATTGACTCTGTAAGCAGAAACCAAGCTTATTTGTTACCGTTTCTGCTTAAAGAAGATCGAGAGTTCAATCCCAGACTCGTCCTTTTTCTCGTGTTTGTCACTATACCTACTCGTTATTTCGATTGTCATCGCAAGATCTGGAGAAGGCTGGTATGTTTTTCAACTTTAGATAATGTTTTATGAGTTCGAGGGCGTTGCTCACTTTACTCTTCTCAGTCGTTTATGGTGTGCTGGTTTTTCTAAAGAAGTAAGTTTTGCTGAAATTGACTTGAATTTTTCATCCTACTTCGTCTATCCTTCGAGATTTCTTAGTCATAAATTTGGCTTTTATTAACTATGAAAAACCATCTTTATGCTCAATTTGTAAACAGAATAATTGGAGAGTTTATGATGAACTTTAAAAAGCCTACAAAGCAAAAATAAATGCTTTTTGCTCAAATGCGAAACCTAATTGTTTTATGGTTGCTTTTATAATGATAGAACACGTTTATAAAGAATTTCATCAAGACATTCATAAACAATTTTTAATGACGTTTATGCTTGAATTACAGAGCAGTTTTAAGGAGGGATTGAGAACTGTTTTAAATTTATTTTTTAAACAAGGCAGTTTTTGACTATAAAAAGTTTTTAAAACAGCAAAAAGCTGAATTACTAAGCAAGAATGTTTTACACTTTGAAATACTGTATTTATACTAAATGGATTGTTCATTGCTGTTATAAAACCATCATAAATCAGAGTGGATGCCAAATGGTTACTGAATTGTTACTTAGGTCGAACGCGTTCAGCAATTTATATTTAGCAGCCATGTGGTGAGACATTTTGAAGATTTTTTTTACAGAATTTCTCAATAAACACTTGCTTCACTTCGAATATTGACTCTGTCCACCTTCAGCACACCCCGTGTTTTCTCGTAGATCATAACGGAGATACGTTTGACACCGCCACGGCGAGCCAGATGACGGATGGCGGTTATGACGAAGAACCTTGCGATTACGCTTTACCAAGACCTTTTCCTCCTTTGCCACGACCAGTCATTGTTGCTTGTTGGGTAGAATAAGGGACTACCTAACCTGCCACCACCTTTCTCCTGCTGCTATTGATGCTTCTGCTGCCTGCTCACCACGCCGTCCGAAGCGAAAATGAGTTGAGGCTAGACAGCAGCGCTCTTTTATATCTTTTCAGGATAAATCAGAATGATGTGCAACCAAGTGGTACGCGATTATGACGACTGGGTTTGGGAACAACGGTTATTTCATGAAAAAAACAGTGATAAAATTACTTATTTTATTTGTACATATGACAGTGCTTGCTTACCAATTTTTCAATAGTTTTTGTTTAAAATCATCAGTCAAAAGGATTGCTATTGATGCGTGGGCACTTTTCTGATCGATTGGTGATAAAATTATTGAAATTGGTCCAGAGGCAGCTGAATTATTAATATTCAAAATCTTTCATAATTTCGTGACATGTTCCATTTTCAATTTTCACAAAGTGTACCCCCATATAGATTTTTTTTTTCGAACTACTATAAAGTTCACTGTTTTCTTCCTCGCATTTCAAGTTGAAGCTTATTGCGTGCTCTCAACTCAAGATGCACTACCATGTTCTAGATGCACTTTCACAGTTATCACTTGAGAGCTTTCGATGCCTATACAATTTTTGCATTTGTATAATTGTGTGGCAAGTACGGTCAGGGATGTGGCCAAAAAGTTGAATCTGTCCAAGTCTTTCGGTCAGAGAGCCAAGGACCGGAAGAGACTGCATACGTACAATGTGCAGAAGGCTCCAAATCGTGGCGAACGGCAAAATACGGTGGGAAAGTCACGGGCCCGGAAACTGTACACCCAGATGCGGACGAAGCCTCATTGTCTCATTATGGATGATGAGACTTACGTCAAAGCGGACTTTCGGCAGCTTCCGGGGCTACTGTTCTTCACCGCCCAGCACAAGTTCGATGTTCCAGAGGAAGTAAGGAAACATAAACTTTCAAAGTTTGCCAAGAAATACATGATTTGGCAAACGATCTGCTCATGTGGCAAACGGAGTGCGCCGTTCGTGACTACCGGGACTGTGAACGGGGAGATCTACCTCAAGGAGTGTCTACAGAAGCGTCTGCTTCCTCTGTTGAAGCAACACGAGGGCCTTACGATCTTCTGGCCGGATCATCAAATGTCACTCGAGCCATAACAGTAATTTATAAAATAAAGAACATTTTGGATGGCTCGAGTGACAGTTGCCTTTGATAAAAAAACATGTCTACTGAAGATTCATATTACTAAAAAAAATCATCTATCAATGAAACAATCATCGGTCGTCATTGAAAAGCAATGCAACTTTGTTCTGTCAATCTAATTGAAACTTTAATTGGCTCTGTTGTCTTGTGAATTTTAACTATAATGGCCTCTTTTCTGATTTTTTATCTCTGGAATCTGCACGAAATTGTTCTCACTGTTTGAAAGATATTTTTAGAACAATATGAGGATCATTATGACGTAGATTACACATTTTTATATCATACGGGTGGAAAGTTTGTAGAACAAATACTTTAAAATTCTTCACTTTTTAAGATGTCTTCGAGCATGAAACTCATTGACTTTGAAACTTCAATAATATCACTTTGAATATTTAACCTTTGGTCACAAAATTGGTAGATAACACATTAAGCTTTGCAATGCAGTTAAGCTAAGCTAACTTTGCTGAAGACTGCATTCCTTTATAGCTTCAAACAAAAAGTTAGTTTTCCCAATTTTGTCAAGACAAGACTATTTTTTTTACATTCAAATTGAAGAGATAAGAGTTGAACACGAAAAAATATAGACGCAATAAAAACGCTGCCATTAAGGCATTTTCTAAGTAAAATTTTTCAAAAATCCACTGAATCAAGCTAAATCACAGTAGACATTAGTTGTCGGGATAAGTTCATTTATTTACATTATGGCTTCACCGGAGCAAGCACGTCACGATTCGATCCTGTACGTTCGAAACAAAAATACTGGCCTATCCACTCCTGGCAGTTTTCGATCAAACTTCTGGGCAGGAATTTTATACCTCGGAAAGAGTGCCCGATGGAATGTCAAATCAAAAAGAAGTCGAGAATCCCCAAAAAGTTTCTTGTTTGGCAAGCAATCTGCAGTTGTGGGCTGAAAAGCGAAACTTTCGTTACTTCTAGGACCGTGAACCAGCAAATTTTTCAGAAGGAGTACCTACGGAAGAGGCTACTGCCTTTTCTGGAGCAGCATGAGGTGGATTGCGTATTATGGTCGGACTTGGCAAGCTGACGCTACTCAAATTCCACCAAACAGTGGTAGATCGAAAATGGCATCACAGTGGTTTCCAAGGAGATGAATCCGGCCAATACTCCGGAGCTGGTCAATTGTGAATCACATACTGAAGAAAAGGGTGGAACTGCTATTGACCTGAAGGATTTCAAGTGGAAATGGAATTTGGCAGCCAAACAAGTGGGAACAGGGCTCGTGATAGGCCGTGTACGAAGAAAAGATCGAGCAATGGCTTTTGGTTAGAAGGTAGACTGAATCAATGGTCTTACAATAAGCATAATACCTACTTATGAATATTTAGCTGTTACATTGAACTATGAAAAATAAAACGTATTTTTAAACACCAACAAGCTCGTGTCCAGATTTTGTCGGGTTCAACCTTTAGGCTCAACGACTGTTGTTCTGGAATAATTCAAGACAATTTAACCAATAAATTATAAAAAAAATATACTGTGGAATATTTAGTTTTACACTATAGCTACAGACGATAGCAGCAATGAAAAATGCATAGTTCATATGTTTTTCATGAAATTTGAAAAAAACTTTAGTCACACTTTGTAAACAAAAACCATTGGAAGCCACTACAAAACCATTCAACCACTGCCATTGAAGACAAAAACGAAAACAACAAACATATTCATAAGCTCAGTGAACCATAAGTTTACAACGGCTAAAAAAATATAAAAATATGGATCACGATTTTTCCTCCCCAATTATAGGTACAGAAACCGTCTCAGGTGTACAACGCTAAAAGAACGAAAATGGAAGGAAAAATGACTCCCGTCTTGTCGCCCGTGCTTTCTCTTCCGGCTCAACGCTAAATCAACACTGATGAAAAGGCACAGAGCTGAGCTTTTGTTTGTCCGGAGAAAGCACCTCCAGCGATTTAATTTTTCTACGGTGCGCCTTCCTTCGGTGTCTCTTTTCATTTCAGGATCCTAGGGTAAATTTTTCTTTTATGGACCGCTTCCTTTAAGTAGATCACTTACGGATTTATGCGGTTTTATCGGAAAATTGAAGCGATCTACAGGAAAACTCCATCGGGATACACCTTTTGCCTCTCATCTGTATCGGATAGTGGGAAAATATTGGTCAAACACTATTTAAACCAGGTTTCTTTTCTGAGGAGTAGAATGCCTACTGCCAAATCATTCCACTGAGCTTCAGAGCTTGTGAGCGAAGGGGGATACAATGAGAGTGATGATTGCTGCCCCATTCATGTTCATGTTTTCTATCACACGCTCTTACTCTCACTCTGGGTGAACGCTTCTTGCGTCGAACCAAAAAGTCATCCGGAGCAGCGTTGCTAGGTCATTTTCAGAAAAATCTGGACCAGTCAAAATATAAAATTTGGAAAAATCTGTTTTTAACATAATGATATTTAAATCAAAGTGATGTGCCAATCTCCCGTAAAAATCGGTCAGGATAATCATCGAATTTATTCAAAGTATAATAGAATGTTTATGAATTCCATGTTAAAATAATATATAAAAAGCAAACTTGTTAGCATTGCTAAAATCATCCAAAAGTTAAGAAAAGTATAGACACAGTGTTCCCAAAAAGTTTAAATATCCATTACGCAGCATTTCAACATTGATTTAAATTTTTGGTAAAATACTACAGAAAATATTTTTAGGATTCTGACGCAGCAAAGATTTAAGCAACTTTGATGGGATGATTGTTTTTACTAAAAGTCGATATAGTCCTTACTATTTGATGCAGTACCAGAATATGTCTTAAAGATTTAATTAGTTCTAAATAATTCTAATGTTACTCTGAGATTGATCAGACTTTACATCTCATTCTTGACATTATTCAACTCACAACACTCGGTAGACCAGAAGGCAATTTTATTTCAAGCTAGCAAGCTTCTTCTGGCTGAAGTGAGAATCAAAGCCTTACATCGGGCACTCATACACAGTTTACCTAAACTAAAGGTAACTCCACATGACCATTACCAATAATTTATAACAAAGAATAATGTTATTATATAACTAAATTAAAGTCTGAAAGCGTCATTTTTGAAGTCTCTTCTTCTTCTTCTTCTTCTTCGCATTTCAAGCTTATTACATACCACATATTAGCTTATTGCGTGCTCTCAACTTAGTGTTCTAGATGCACTTCCACAGTACTTAATTTAGAGCTTTCGATGCCTGTACCATTTTTGCATTGGTATAATTGTGTGGCAAGTCCAATCATACTTCTATGCCCTAAGAGAAGTCGAGAAAATTTCCAACCCGAAAAATTCCTAGACCGGACCGGGAATCGAACCCAACCACCTCCAGCATGGTCTTGCTGTGTAGCTGCGGCTTTACCGACTGAGCTAAGGGAGGCCCCATGAAGCCTCATGGTTCTAAATTCTGGAATTTATATTTTTCCAATTATTTTTATAATTGATTTTTTTTTGTTAGTCTGAATGCACTTCATTTACAGAGTTCAATTTTAATCATCCTAGAATTTCATCATACTTCTATTCTGGATTCCCCTTAACTAATCTTGATAATATCCAAACTTATAACATTCTTAGAGTGCTTAGCATTATCTCTTATCACTCTCTGATTCCAAAATTCCTTCAAACTGGTAATAATTTCCAAGAATTGGCATAATTTTGTCTCAATTTGTCTGTATGAAATTCCCTTAGAATATTCTTAATAATTTCCTTGGTACGCTCTTCAGAATGACCGCCACATTCTTCTCAAACTTATCCTCTTCAGTATACTCTAAGTACTCAAGTACTTTGCCAAAATAGCCTTGAAAGTCTCCCAGAAATTGCCAGATTTCTTAAAACTTGATAAAACCTAATCTCCATAGAACCATTGGACAGAATTCCATTGAAATTATACTCACGATTCATATCAGAATTCTCCTTAAGTTTCATATTAAGATATTTCTATGATTTCTCTTCCGAATTCTTACTATTTCCTTTCTTCACAAAATCTCCAGTCATCAGAGTTTGCAAAAGACAATTTATACCGTCTTCACTTCAATCAAAGGTTGCAAAGACTGCATACTTACACTTCACTGTAGACAATTTTCAGAATTACCTTAAAATTCTGAAATCTAGGGCAATTCAGAATTCTAAAGTATTTCAGGCTGCTAAGGTAACTCAATATTCACAGGTACTTTGAAACTCTATTTAATTATCTAATTAATTATCCTCAAAAATATAACGAACATACCTCAAAGTCCTGGTGGTTGTCTAGATTCAAAAGCCTTGCTTATTTTCCAAAGCTCAATTTATTGTTTTCAAATCTGAACAGGTTTCGATTTCTCTAAATTCAAAAATTAGGAAAATTCTTCCATATTGAAACATTGATTTTAAAAATCCAAGATTCAAAAAACAAATCATAGCCAAAATCTATACGAAAACTACAAATAAAAAAAAATTCCTGGCTCGATATTTTTAAAAAATTTAAGATTTTTGACAGCCTAAAATGTTTAGAAAATGTCTCAATTTTCATGATTCTGCAACCCATTGCAAACATGTTGTAACAATTACATGTATGATGTTGCAATAATGTCGAACGTTGATAACCTCTAGTAATTAAAGTAGTAAGTTTGGTCTTTTTATTTTTTGATTAGA
This sequence comes from Ochlerotatus camptorhynchus, assembly GCF_037179485.1. NCBI lineage: Eukaryota > Metazoa > Arthropoda > Insecta > Diptera > Culicidae > Ochlerotatus > Ochlerotatus camptorhynchus. The sequence goes on along the minus strand of NW_027040894.1, from coordinate 1,132,310 downwards.
GGGTCCATCAATTGCAGTGATATTTATAAAGCAACACATTTTATAAATCTGGGAAAATCTGGAACATATTTTAAAAATCTGGAAATAAACGTGATCTATCTGTGTATCTGGCAAGACGACTGAAAATCTGTAAAATCCAGATAAATCTGGAATACTGGCAACGCTGATCCGGAGTCTCGAAAAGTGCACCTTACGTCAAATCATCCTCTCCTTTCGAAGAGTTTTTGTTTACTTCTTCCATATTCCTGCCGCCACTCACTCGAGGTGAGGGCTGGCTAAAGTCGCAGGACAAGAGTGTTTTAAAACCTCCAGTGATTTTGAGAAGTTTCAGCAAGCCTGATTTAAACCAAGGAGAAAATCATATTTTATTGTGGCGAACGCCAGGTGTTGTCAAATGAACAATTGGACCACGATAACATTTAAACAAAATTTGAGGCATTTTTGCCTGTTTTTGGATTCAATTCAATGTAATGAAACTCAATCTAAAGTTTCATCTTAAATCGGATGATTTTATTTTCTAGCCGGCCCATCATAGGATTTAATCAATTTTATAATAATCCATAAAAAATAAATAATGACTCCAACTTGTAATGGTGATATTTATAAGTAAAATCAAAACAATAACTTATATAAAGTATCAGCCATAATAAGCAAAGGATTAACACGTACCTAATAGAAGAAGAAAAAAAGTTACTCAAATGATAATTAAAAGATAATTTCTCCAGTTGGTAAAACAACTACTAGTGGGTCCATAATAGGACAATTTACCCTACGTTGGGAAAGCCAAGTCAGAGAGTACAGAACACTGTAGCATTGAAAGCTTTTCCTCGGTGTATTTGTAGGTAGAGTTTGTGTAGTACAATGATACACGTTTTTTGTTTTGTTCAGGATGTTGCATCAGCTTCTACCGGTTGTGTTTTTAGAACAACAAAATGGAACTTATTGTGCAGAAATAGGAAAACCACTTCAGTTCGCAACCTCTACACATTTTTGTGAGTTCGACTTAAATCCTGCACATGGTTATGGAATCAAATTTCCACAGAAGACGCTCAAAATTCAACTCGATTCGACAACAACAGGCACATGAAAATTACAGGAAACACTGTTTTTCGGTTCATTTCTCCCATTTCATCAACCAGAAATGCTACATCGAGCATTATTTTCTGCCCCCGGTGTCCTGGTAGTTCAAGACCAACAGAAGGTTGGCAACGTTCCAACTGTTTACGGTACCATAGCTCCCACCAACACTCTGACAAAGACATGCCCACAAGGTGCACCAATTTATTGCCCTCTTGATGCTTCTTGCTTTCTCCTCGGCCACGTCTTTTTGGTCGATGAGTTGTGCGGAATCGTTTACGAATTGAACCTACACTTCTCACCATCAATTGAGAAATCCAACTTAAACTCATGCGCGCCTGGTGGCAGGAATAAGCACTAACCGACGGTGATAAGTCTGTGACAGCCCTTGAAAATTTCATTGATTGTTTGCAAAATTATTTAATTTCAATGTAATTTCATGAAAATTTCTTGTCAGCATGGATGAATCTTGTACAAAATGCATAAAACTATTTTGTAATGCATTGTTCTTAAATAAAAAGCTACTTCAAGACTTATAAATTACTGAAAACATGTTAAGGTTTGAAATCATCTGCCGATTAAACAACAGACAAAGTTGGCCGACTAAATCAATCGACGAAAAACTATTAAATAGGCCGATTGCTCGGTGTAGCACCAGACGAAAAACGATTTAATCTGCTGATTAATACACCGACTGAAATTAATTTTTAAGTGACAATAGATTTAGTCGGTGGACGATTCGGGTGATTTGGATGATGTTTGTTTATTTGGAAGATATTTTCGAAACAAAGCAAGATAAAATTCAGCATTATATACCATTATTACGAGTACTACTTTTTTGCTCGGGTCATGTTTTGACTTCCACAGAAACTCGCTAGAATAAATAGAAAATAATAGTTTTTTGGTTGAAATTTCAAAAATGTATTCAGTTTGACACATTATTTCGGACTTATCACCGCTGCGATTGCAGCGTCACGGTGGTCGATTGAAACATGGATTTGTCAATTTTATGTTGTCTATTTATTTTTATACTCCTGGTGGTTTGGTGCTTTTTCCCTATGCTTCACGTTCACCGTTCTTGAATGTTTCGAATGTACGACGGTCTGCGCTGCCGTCAGACAGGACACCAACCTATATTTGTCCGTAGCAGCCGCCGCAGCTGGGCTTAGGGGTCTCATCCGGTAATTTAGCTGCTGTTCAAGTTTCAAGTTTTTATATCAAAATTAAATCTAAAACGCCTTATGCATCAAAATGTGGCTTAAAGCGAGTGAAAGCGACAGATAAAGTAAGCTATGTAAGTTGGATCTATTTTGTTTCGAATTCGGGTCCTCACTAACTCCATTACTGACCCGATTACCGAAATTACCGGATCCGGTAATTTCGGTAAAAGGTTCGGTAATGAATCTCCCTTATTCGAAGCATAACAGATCCAACTGACATAGCTTACTTCATCTATCTTACTCACTTTAAACCACATTTGGATGTTTGAGGCTTTTTAGATTTAAGCGAAATTACCGGATCAAACCCCCCATTGGGCTGCCACTTCCAGAGGAACAATTCACCGATAGCAATAATTCTTCTGCTAACGAGAGACATTCGTCGGTGCTGCGTGGGAATGTTGCTTGGAAACCGGCAGCGGGCGGAGCTAACGCAACCCGAAAGACGTTGGGTTTAATCGATTTCATCCACGTGGCTGAAATTGGGTAAGCGGTTCCGTGGTGTGTCTTCAACGTCTTGAAGTTGATGTGCTTTGACAGTCGTAACCAATGTTCTGTGCTCTTCTGGCGTTTATGTAAGCATCGCCGGTCGTCTTAAGAGCTTTGCATAGAATGGACGAGCAATGCATACCTAATGAACTAAGATGAGATTGCTGAAGACATTATGCTTAAAACTACGTTTCAATGTGTTGATAATTTGCACGCAGTGAAGTAAAAATTTCAACGGTTGACCATTCATTGGTGCACGGGGCAATACAATTTACATTATTTGACAAATCCCACGTAATCGTGACATTTGATTTCTGAAAACAAAATCAATGAAGAAAAGTAACCTACTGTTGATATTATTAGCTGGGGTCAGGGTTGCATCCACTCACTTCGCGTTAAACAATGTTTTTCGGAATAATGAAATCATGTTATTATTGTATTATTTACATGCAAGTTACAAGAAGAGGTTGTGAAGTAGGTGTTTGACACATAAATCCTGTTTATTTTCACATTCAGACAATCGTAATCAGCGAATTTACGATTCGTGAAATCAGCGTGATCGCCAGAGATGCCAGATTTACGGACATGTTTGAATTTACAGACTTTTTTTTTCACAGGCATTTTTTTCGTTACAGACATTTACAGACATTTAAGTTTTTTCACAGATAGGGTAGAGCACTACTTCGTCGTAATCGCCCATTTCCGTTCTATCGATCAGAAAAGATCAATAATATTAATGATTTCACCATGCACAAATCAATAATAGGTTTGTTCCGATGCGTTAGTTCATTAGCTACAACATAAATCCTGTTAGAGCGCATTGTATGAATATTTTCGCTCATTGCTCTCAAAACAAAAGAAGCGCTCCTAGCGAGGGGATTTTCTACGTTTATTCGTAGGACGAAGAAAATCTAATGGTGTTTCAATGCGTTAGGACGGAATTGAAACGCGTAGAACGAATTTAGAATCAAGAAGTAGTATTAGATTTTGAACAATATCTCATCAATTTGTGACTCTTTATCAAATCCAAAAGTTAATCTTTGACAAAATATTCCATTATTTGTTAAAACTCGTTCAGAAAAGAGAGGTAAAGCGCGGGTGGTGCTTAGTAGGATGGAAATATGATCAAAAACCTTATTCACATACATTTGAAATCAAGGGAAAATTTTACACTGATTTACATCTTTAATCAAACTACACGTGCGATGCATTTTACAACAGGCATTCGAATTTCATGCGTTTGCAAATCCACCACACGAACGAGCTGTCACTTTTAAAGACGGCATAGCTATAGACCGATCAATGTGCTGCCATATTGCATCCAAAAAGAACATTGTCAATACGATTTGTTTGGATAGGTCAACTCGCGTTGTCCGGTCTATAACTTGACTGTCTATAGTCCATCCTATTCCATCTTTTTAATCGAGAACACCCAACCCGGATGCAGTTTTAGTGCTGAACGAAGCAGCCATTTTCGCCGATTTGAACCTAAATAAGAGTCGTAAAAATGTGGAAAAGAATCGAGAAAAATCAATGGGAACCCGAGAGGAAGCCCCATAGCAAACTTTTTCAAAGAATCAGGTAAGCTTTAAATTAATCAAAATCAATATTGCTCTTGAGACAAACCAGGCTGAAAGTCTCTATAATAAAGCAAAAAAAAAATATTCTCTTATCATTATGTTGAGTTCCATGTGCATTGAGGTATTGACGATGCATTTTGACACATGTCAGAATATGTTCACTTCCCGGGAGTACGCGGTACACCCGAAAGAGGCGATTGTGGTGAGACTATCGAGAAAAAATCAATAGCGATCTATGGGGATCTGAAACACATCTTCTGGAACTTGTTCCACTCAAATTGATCCAGGCATCTCTCCGAAAATTGAGTGAGTTACACTCATACGAACTTACATACATACATACATACATACATACATACAAACATAAATACATACATACATACATACATACATACATACATACATACATACATACATACATACATACATACATACATACACACATACATACATGTGAGGGCTGACAGATCTGATCTGTGCAGGAAATGCGGAGAGAAGGGGCACGTTGCAAAAGACTGTACAAAGCAACCGAGGTGCATGCTCTGCAAAAAGGAGGACGGAAATGGCCATGTGACGGGAAGTTTCAGGTGCCCTGAGTTCAAGAAGGCGATGGTGGGCCAGCAATAATGAAGGTAACCCAAATAAATCTCAATCATTGTAACACAGCACAGCAACTGTTGTGGCAGTCAACAACGGAAACAAAGTGCGACGTTGCAATCATTGCAGAGCCATACCGAGTCCCTCTCGATAATGGTAACTGGGTGGCGGATAGAGCAGGAATGGCGGCCATACAAGTCATGGGCAGGTATCCCATACAACAAGTGGTGGCAAGCTCATATGAAGGTTTCGTGATCGCCAAAATCAATGGAATCTTTGTATGTAGTTGCTACGCACCCCCGAGATGGACAATTGAGCAGTTCCACCAGATGCTAGATGGGCTCACCAAAGAGCTCATTCGACGGAGACCAGTCGTCATCGCAGGAGACTTCAATGCTTGGGCAGTGGATTGGGGGAGCAGATGTACCAACGCAAGAGGGTATAGCCTGCTGGAAGCTCTGGCAAAGTTGAACGTCAGTCTGGCCAACGAAGGAACCATCAGCACCTTCCGCAAAGATGGTAGGGAATCCATTATCGACGTTACTTTCTGCAGTACGTCGCTAATGGCAAATATGAACTGGACGGTGTGCGAGGAGTACACCCATAGTGACCATCAGGCGATCCGGTACAGTATCGGCGAACGAACACCGGTGGAAATGCGGAGGACGAAAGTAAGCGAGCGGAAGTGGAAGACGAAGGCATTCAATAAGGATCTCTTCATCGAAGCTCTAAGGGTAGACAACAGCGTCCCGGGCCTAAGCGCGAATGAGTTGACCGAATTATTAGCAAGGGCATGTGACACAACTATGCCGAGAAAACTGGAGCCAACGAACAGGCGGCGTCCAGCCTACTGGTGGAACGAGGAAATTAGCACCCTCCGTGCTACTTGTCTTCTAGCCAGAAGGCGTGCTCAGAGAGCAAGAACAGAAGCAGACAGAGAGGAGCGCAGGGTGGTGTTCCGAGAAGCCAGGGCTGCACTGAAACGAAAGATAAAGCTGAGCAAGTCAAATAGTTTCAAGGAGTTGTGCCGCGATGCCGATGCCAACCCCTGGGGCAACGCATACCGAGTTGCGATGGCGAAGATCAGAGGCCCAACGATGCCGGTTGAAATGTGTCACAACAAGCTGAAAGTCATCGTGGAGGGACTTTTCCCACAGCATGACCCAACGAACTGGCCACCTACACCATATGGCGAGGTAGATGAAGACAACGTTGAACAAGTCTCCAACGAGGAACTCATAGCAGCAGCGAAAGGGTTGAAAGCGAATAAAGCTCCCGGCCCGGATGGAATTCCCAACGTGGCGTTGAAGGCGGCGATCCAGACGTTCCCGGACATGTTCAGGATGGTGCTGCAGAAATGTCTGGACGATGGTCAGTTCCCTGATAGGTGGAAGGTACAAAAGCTTGTGCTGTTGCCGAAGCCCGGAAAACCGCCGGGGGATCCTGCATCGTATAGGCCAATATGCTTGCTGGATACTGTAGGAAAGCTCTTAGAGAGGATCATCCTCAACAGGCTGACGAAATGCACGGAGTGTGAACACGGATTGTCGGAGAGACAGTTTGGATTCCGGAAAGGGAGATCGACGGTGGATGCAATTCGGACAGTGATTGACAGAGCCGAGAAAGCTTCCAAACAGAAGCGGAGAGGAAATCGATACTGCGCCGTGATTACGATCGATGTCAAGAATGCATTCAATAGCGCCAGCTGGGAGGCCATCGCCAAGGCGCTCCATAGAATGAGGGTTCCAGGCTACCTCTGCAGGATTCTAAGTAGTTATTTCCAGAACCGGGTCCTTGTCTACGTGACAGACACGGGGCAGAAATCGCTTAGAATCACGGCGGGGGTTCCCCAAGGCTCCATTCTAGGTCCCACGCTGTGGAACGGAATGTACAATGGCGTGCTGACGCTCAAGCTGCCCAAAGGAGTTGAGATCGTTGGCTTTGCGGACGATGTCGTCTTGACGGTAACCGGTGAGACGCTGGAAGAAGTGGAAATGTTGGCGGCTGAGGCGATAGATACGATTGGTAACTGGATGCAAGGAGCGAAGCTGCAGATAGCCCACCACAAAACAGAAGTGATGTTGGTCAGTAACTGCAAAGCAGTGCAGCGGGCAGAAATTACCGTTGGAGAGCACACCATTGCTTCGAAGCGCATGCTTAAGTATCTGGGAGTGATGATCGACGACCGGCTAAACTTTAATAGCCACATCGAATATGCTTGCGAGAAGGCGACGAAGGTCATCAACGCAATAGCCAGAATCATGCCGAACAATTCTGGTCCAAGCAGCAGCAAGAGACGTCTTCTGGCTAGTGTTTCCTCATCAATACTAAGGTACGGAGGTCCAGCCTGGATTGAAGCGCTGAAAACGAAGCAGAACCAAAGGAAATTGAGCAGTACGTTCCGGCTCATGGCCATGCGAGTCGTGAGTGCGTACAGAACCATTTCGATGGAGGCAGTATGCGTTATCGCCGGTATGATCCCAATCGGCATCACCTTGGCGGAGGACTACGAGTGCTATATGACGAGAGAAACCAGAGGAGTACGAAAAATGGTGAGAACGGAGTCGATGGCTAAGTGGCAGCAGGAGTGGGATGCAGCAGAGAACGGTAGATGGACACACAGGCTAATACCGACTCTTTCGACCTGGGTGAACAGGAAGCATGGAGAAGCCAACTTCCACTTGACGCAGTTCCTGTCTGGTCATGGCTGCTTCAGGAAGTACCTGCATCGGTTCGGACACACAACGTCACCCTTCTGTCCGGAGTGTGGGAATGTGGAAGAATCACCAGAGCACGTGGTTTTCGAATGTCCTAGATTTGATGATGTGCGAGAGGATATGCTCGCCCTTAGCACGGAGAATGTCGTCGAAGAAATGTGTCGAGAGGAGGGCACCTTTAACGCCGTCAGCAGAGCAGTAACGCAGATCATGTCAGCGCTGCAGCGAAAATGGCGGGAAGACCAACTAGAAAGTAGTAATGTGCTCACACAAGTGCGAACTGAAAGCCGAAGCCGGGAGAACTCTCCGTCAGAGTAGGCTGTATCCACCACCAGGGATAACCGAGTAGAACGTGACGCTGGGAGATAAATGGCTCACAAATTGGAGAGACGATCAGCGAACTGGAAGCGCCAATTAGCTGAGGTAAAGTGAGGTGCGTAATGCACGGCCCCCTCCGAAGTAATACGACAAGTGGTTCCGGGGGAAAAGGGCAAGGCGTCTAAGGAGGTTTTAGTGCGGTAAGAATCCCACACACCGTGTCACCGCGACTGTGCGCCCAGTCGTCAAGCGGTGGCACGATGGCCTTTTTGAAGGTTTCCTCCTTGCCAAAAAAAAAAAAAAAAAAAAAAAAAACATACATGTGATGGCGAAGATCAGAGGTCCAACGATGCCCGCTGAAATGTGCCCAGAGAAGCTGAAAGTCATCGTGGAAGGACTTTTCCCGAAGCACGGCCCAACAACCTGGCCACCTACACCGTACGGAGAAGGAGAGGGAGATAACGTCGAAGTCACCAACGAGGAGCTCGTAGCAGTGGCGAAAGGATTGAAGGTGATGAAAGCTCCTGGTCCGGATGGAATCCCCAACGTAGCGTTGAAAGCGGCGATCCAGTCATCCCCGGACATGTTCAGGATGATGCTGCAGAACTGCCTGAACGAGGGTCACTTCCCTGACAGGTGGAAAACCACCGGGGGATCCAGCATCGTACAGGCCTATATGCCTGCTGGATACACTCGGAAAACTCTTGGAGAGGATCATTCTAAACAGGCTGACGAAAACACGGAGAGTGAGCACGGATTGTCGGAGCGGCAGTTCGGATTCCGGAAAGGGAGATCGACGGTGGATGCAATTCGGACAGTGGCCGAGAGAGCTGAGAAGGCGTCCAAACAGAAGCGGAGAGGAGATCGATATTGCACCGTGATAACGATCGACGTCAAGAATGCGTTCAACAGCACCAGCTGGGAGGCCATCGCTGAAGCACTGCATTGAATGAGGGTCCCTGACTACCTGTGCAGGATCCTGAGGAGTTATTTCCAGAACCGGGTTCTGGTCTACGAGACAGACATGGGACAGAGATCGATTAGGATCACAGCGGGAGTTCCACAAGGCTCCATCCTTGGTCCAACGCTCTGGAACTGGATGTACAACGGCGTGCTAACGCTGAAACTGCCCAAAGGAGTTGAGATCGTTGGCTTTGCGGACGACGTCGTCTTGACGGTAACAGGCGAGACGATGGAAGAGGTGGAAGTGTTGTCAACCGAGGCGATCGTCATGATTGGTAGCTGGATGCAAGGAGCGAAGCTGCAGATAGCCCACCACAAAACGGAAGTGTTATTGGTCAGTAACTGTAAAGCGGTACAGGTGGCAGAAATCACCGTCGGGGAGCACACCATAACCTCGAAGCGTGTGTTAAAATACCTGGGAGTGATGATTGATGACCGGCTAAACTTCAATAACCGCGTCGAATATGCCTGTGAGAAGGCTTCGAAGGCCATCAACGCTATAGCTAAAATTATGCCGAACAACGCTGGTCCCAGCAGTAGCAAGAGGCGTCTTCTGGCCAGCATGTCATCATCGATACTGAGATATGGAGGTCCAGCCTGGGTTCCAGCTCTGGAAACGAAGCAGAACCAAAGGAAACTGAGCAGTACGTTCCGGCTCATGGCCATGCGAGTCGTGAGTACATACAGAACCATCTCGTCGGAAGCAGTATGTGTTATCGCCGGTATGATCCCTATCGGCATCACCCTGGCGGAGTACAGCGAGTGCTACAGGTGGAGAGAAGCCGGAAGAGTACGGCTAAGTGGCAACAAGAGGGGAACACGACGGAGAACGGTAGATGGACACATAGACTAATACCGATTCTTTCGACCTGGGTGAAAAGAAAACACGGAGAAGTCAATTTCCACCTAACGCAGTTCCTGTCTGGCCACGGCTGCTTCAGGAAATACCTGCATCGGTTCGGACACGCAGCGTCACCTCTCTGTCCGGGGTGTGGCAACGTTGATGAAACGCCGGAGCATGTGGTTTTCGACCCTACATCTACTCCCCCTCCCCCTACATCTACGTTTTTGAGATTGAGCAATTTTTTTTTTCCTAGGATTTGTTTTCCGTGCTGAGCACCAATGCTACCGACGCCAGGAAGGCAGCATCCACACCTGGACCCTACCTATCGACCCATCAACTCATGAACCGGGGACCAACGGCTTTACTTCCCTTCTGAAGGAAGGCGTGATCAGAGATGTTATGCCTTAGAACATCCCGGCGGTGCCGACTGGGATTGAACCCAGGCCTACAGGGGTGAGAGGTAATCACGCTTACCACTAAACCACCGGTGCCGCTTAAAATTGAGCAATTGTATTTGTTGTTAGGCACTTCATGATATACTTTAACGTCATTACTGGCATGGTTCTAAATTGTGGTCCCTAGGAATGAAAAAATCAAAAAGTAGGTTTTCCATACTAATTTCCATACAAACTTCAAACGCAATGCGGAAAGCCGGGTTAAAAGCAATCATTCCCAAATTTTTCACAGTTGTTTGGGTCCCCAAATGGACCCAAAAAAAAAACATTAGTCTGAAAAAAAAATGATCATGATGACCCAACCTAATATACAAACACATACAGAAACATTTTCCGATCCCGTTGAGATGAGTCTATTGGTATATGTCATTCGTCTCTCCGGGTCTTGGAACGGAATTGTGTTTTTCAAGTGATATCATAGCCTTTCGGCACACCTTGATGTACGAGAAAGGCAAAAATGTTGGTATCAGCTATTTGTGTTATATTTAGCCAAGTTTTTCTCCCCCAGGTGTGTAATTATTTTGCAAAATGTAATGAATATGATATATCTTATTTTAAAACTGTATTTGTAAAATAGTTACCACAGTGTTAGTGTGCCAATTCATCGTTCACGTTGTACGCACACTAAGCAATAACTACATTTACACGAGACGTAATCCATATTGGACGTAAATCATAGAACGTAAACAAACATTTCATGTAAAATTAAGTGTTCTCAAACCGAAACACTGATTGATTGATTTGACGTTTGATTGAATTGATTTTCACGTTTCTTTCAACTGATTCTTATGTCAAAAGGCCCACTTACATGTGTCGGTCTCAGGGAACCGAAATTTACATGGCTTTTTAGTAGTGTGCAGTACTCTCCATTTCTCGATGATCTGTATTTCGATATTCCTTTCTATTTGAATCGTTTCAGCAACTCTGATCTTGATTCATCAAGATTTTTTGAGCACGAAGTGTTTAAAATCGTATTAACAAGCTAATACATTGCTCTTTTGATGGTAGAATCCTCCATATTTAGGTTGTGGAAAGTTGAACCTCTCACAAAAATGTGCTCGTTCCCCCGCTGCTGGTGTGCTTGGCATATAAAATCGACTCAAATTTAAGTTTAAATTACTTAAACTCTAGTGAACGTAGTTTACTTGTAGACTGAGTAAAATTTTCCGGCCTCATAAATCTTTTCGAATATGAGAAAAATCAACGAAAAATTTCAATGATATTTGAGATAAAATACCAGTGATTCTAATGAGAGAAAATTTACCTAAATGTGGTGATCAGCATTTTTATAAGGCTCTTTTTGGAGAGATGGGTACTTTCGCAAGGAGAGGGCAACATCATGTTGAAAATCCCCACTAAGTGATTCCTGACCAGAAAATGCTAAAAGCTGTTGAAAACTAAGTAAAATTTCTTAAACTAGGGTGATATCATGGTTATGCTATGTTAGTATCTTATTTTATTATAATCAATCCGTTAGTAGTTGTTATTACTGTAGATATCAAGTTCTCTTTGTTATTTTTAGATTGAATGAAAATCCTTTGGCGTTTCAAGTATTAGCGCGACGATGAGCGGAGACGTGATATTTGAGTTAGAATTATTTCATGCATAAATCAGCAGCGTACAACCCATTAGCTTTAATTAGATTTTCTTATTAATAGAAAGCATCTCAAGCATGTAAAGCATATATACTAAAAGAGGAAAGAGTGTACGTTGTGCATACTGCTACCGTGATCCTGTTTGCAAATTGCCATTCACCTGGAGGCACTCCTGTTTAGCTATCATTTCCTCCCCGCAGTTTTCCTATACCTATATTAAATGCGGTGCTTCTGTGCTATTTTTTCGTTCTTTTAATTTCCAACCATGCACGGAAGCTTCCACCATTTACCAGCATTATGTTGGCGAAGAGGTTTCCAGCGAGAAAACCGGAAAAAATAATATGCAAAGCTTCATTGCTCGAGGGGGAAATAATGAACATTATAATAAAAGAAGAACTGTAGAAAGTTACCTACAGTGTGTAGCAAAATTGCGCAAGCCAATACATGTACAATTTTATGAACTTTCAATTGATAGATTTTTTTAAAATCTCGGCTGGTGCTTTAACAACTATTTATTGATTTATCGGTATAGTTTTGGACTTTATTGGGGACCGTTCATAAACCACGTAGACTTTCTAGGGGGAAGGAGAGGGTAGCAAAAAGTCTACGCTAGTCTAAGAGGTGGGAGGAAGGGGGGAGGGAATAGTTAAAAATGTCTACGTAGCGAATCATTTTTTTTTTCATATCACAGGCATTTGCTCATAAAGCAGATTCACACACTTAGATTTTTTTACAGTACACTGTAATTTTTTTTACCGAATATAGAACAGCTGAACATTCGGTAATCTATTCGGTAATTTGTTTATTTACCGTTCAGTAAATTTTCTTCCTTTGTGAGCTCTCAAAATTTGCTGATCTGGACTGTAAATTTTGCTGAATTATCGGTAAAGTTTGCACTAGCGTTCAGTATAATGTTTACCGAAATGACTGTACTTTATTTTCCTGAATGAGTGATAAAAACAAATGATTTTAATTGATTAATTCATTATTTATTTCTCTAAATAAACGAAAAGATTTATTTGGCTCATCAAAATTTATTTTTGTTTTTGTATTTTCATCGTGCGTCCGTTCAAAAATACACCGCACACAAACTCGTTTTTTCCTGTTGAGGAGGCCATTAGGTCGCTTAATGTCGAGCCATGGCAACTGAAAGCCCAGTAATGAAAAAAAAATTCTTGCAGCGAATAGATTGTAGTAGAAAAGTAAAGTACACTGGAGTCGCTTTTTACGCGGTTTTTTTTACACGGTTTTTCTACTGGGTTATTTTTACGCGGATTTCGGAATTTACACGGTTGTTTTTTTACGTAGATTTCGGAATTTACGCAGTTTTTTAAGCGGATTTTGGTTTTTATTAACGCAGATTTCAGAATTTACGCGTATTATCGTTATACACTAGAGTTGCAGGGATTTTCAACCAAATATACAAAAATAAACCGATTTGCGATTTTGTAGGGAATTGCTCCATACTGAATCGCATTTGTATAAAGTTTTCACAAAAGTACGGTAAAACCAAAAATCTTGCGAACGTTAGTATTCTGGATGCCGACAAACAAGCCGGAAGAACTTATATTCATTGATTCATATTGAATATATAATCTGGAAACGTCGATTTAAAATGATGAATAAAATATAATCTGCGATTTTAACTTTTTTTTATATAATTACGAAAGTCTACGCAGACTTCAAAGGGGTGGAGGAAGGGTACTATGTATTGTTATAAAAGGGAGAGGGAGAGGTTAAAAAGAATTAAATTTTGGTCTACGGATTTTTTCATAGTGGATGGGTTTTAGTAAAAATGGCGACATCAATTATTAAAACTACAAATGAGCTAAATTATTTAAAATATGTTATGAGAAAAGGTGTTTTTCTAAAATAGCTCTAACTACTTATACAGTAAACTTAATAAACCCAGCACTTTATCAATAGCCAATAAATGTTTGATGAGCCAGCAACCAAAAATTCCGCTATCAATATTTTTAAATTGTGCTCGAACGGCTGTTTTTATAAAATTTAAGCTCTACTGTACGCTCAATTTTGAGATACACTGTATATACGATGGCCAAAGAAGGGAAGCAAGTAAAATTAAGTTGACTCAGCCAGGTGCAAGAGTTTAGTCGTGGAAAACAAAGTATACACACATCGATAGTGATATCAATACCATGCACTGCACATCGTGATCAAAATGGTTGGGAAAGCTACGGACATCTAAATAATTGCGACCGATTTCTTCCATTATGACCCACTGTGTGCTATGTGCTTGGTGTTGGTGGCAAAGGAACCCACGCCAGAGATCAGGCATCCAGAAAAGCTAGCAGGAGCAACCGAAAACAGAGCCAATCCAAACAACTAATAGTAGTAGTAAGGTGTAGAAGAGATACAGAAGGAGCAAAACTATGCAGCAGCTACACTTTTCCGGGCTACTAACACTTACCCATTCCCCGCATCGAATAGACCATGGCAGTTGGCGGGAAGGGGCACATTGGCGGTGGACTGTCCGAGGCTGGCAGGACGTGATAGGAACTGGCGGTGGCCACTCCCACCCCGCTGGTGCTGCCCTCCGAGTCCGAGTGGGAGTTGGTATCGAGCCGCATGTACGTGGCGACCTTCGACTGGATTTCGATTGGAAGCTGCGTGGAGAAACGGAACGACGAAATGGAGTTTTTGAACGACTTGCTGCTCGGGTCCGGATGGCTCAGGGAATGTTGCCCAAGTGAGATTCGATGCAGTTGTCTTGAATAACTTACCGTGGAAAGCTTTGGCGAAACGAAACTATCCGGTTTGCACTGCAGCAGCTGGATGGCGACGCTCATGTCTGTTTTGTATCGTTCCTGCAAATTGAGTCGAGATAGAGAGAAAGGAAATTAGAACTGTAGGAGATTGACCGGTACGCAATTAACATAATGAAGTTGTGGGAAGGACATTTCTTGGGATCTGTAGAAGGTTTGCTTTTAATTGTTTGAAAACAACTCGTTTACTGGGAAAGTGGGTTTTTTTTTGGGAAGGGTTAGAATGGAAATAGTTATCTAGCACAAAGTGATTTACGGTTCGGTTTAGCTATTGGTGGCATCATTGATTCTGAAACAAGCTGTGGCTTAATTTACGTATAACTTACCAAGTTAATTTTGAATAATTTTCAAGTGACCTATTGGAGACTGTTAGTTCAGTCGAGTACATCATGAAACCACATTTGAAATTGTATACTCAGTAAGGTTCAAACATTTATTTTATTTTTAAACTGTCTTGGAAAGCAAATAGTCAGGGCTTTCGAAATGTATACATTTCGATTTATGGCGATTTTAGTGAAATTCGTTGAGATCTTACTAATTATGTATGTCCAAGTCTTTCGTTCAGAGAGCCAAGGACCGGGAGAGACTGCATACGTACAAAGTGCATAAGGCTCCAAATCGTGACGAACGACATAATACGGTGGGAAAGTCACGGGCCCGGAAACTGTACACCCAGATGCGGACGAAGCCTCATTGTCTGATCATGGATGAAGCGACTTACGTCAAGGCGGACTTCCGGGGCTACTGTTCGTCATTGTCCAGCACATGTTTGATGTTCCGGAGAAAGTAAGGAAGCAGAAACTGTCAAAGTTTGCCAAGAAATACATGATTTGGCAAGCGATGTGGCAAACGGAGTGTGCCGTTCGTGACTACCGGGATTGTAAACAGGGATATCTGCCTCAAGGAGTGTCCACAGAAGCGTCTGGTTCATCTATTGAATTAACACTAGGCCCCTACGATCTTCTGGCCGGATTTAGCTTCGTGTCACTATTCAAATGTTGTCCTGGAGTGGTACGAAGCCTACGGGGTCACTTTCGTACCCAAGGACATGAACCCCTCCAACGCACCAGAACTAAGGCCCATCGAAAAATACTGGGCTATTATGAAGCAGACACTACGAAAGCATCTCAAGGAGGTCAAATCTGAGGAAGACATGAAGAAAAAGTGGGTTTCCGTACAGATCTGCAGCCAGATGTTGTACGGAACCTAATGAGTGGAGTTAAGCGTAAGGTGCGAGCGTACGGTTATGGTTTTGAAGTTGAATGAAATAAATATGCCGCAAGCTTACTAATGGCGAAGACAACAAATTAAGAAGACTGGCAACTTTGCCAGAATACAAGCCACAGATACAATGGCACTGCACCTGAGTGAAGGTGGAAGCAACGCATAGAAAAATGAGCAAATACACAAACCCTTCTTCTGAGGATGTAATCTTTGCTGTCAAACTCGTTCGAAGCATTTGTCTTTGCTAATGGGTTATATTTTATTGTCTGAAAGTTTGAAAAGGATCGGCCAACTAGGTAATTTTCTACAACATTTTTTCCGCTCGCTAAAGCTCTGTCCAGACTGAGCAGTCATAACATGTTATAACGGTTGTGAAATAATTGCAACATAGAAACCACCTCAAGATAGCGCTATAACATGTTATAACTCTGTAGTCTGAACATACTATAAGTCGCAAACAATTTTGAATGCAAGTTAAACATAATATATAGAAACGTCAAATTGATCAAATGCCGGCGCTGCGGTGAGTAGTTCACCGAAATGATAATATTCAAATCAGTCCTTAAAGGCGTGAATGATGATCAATAATTATATAATTAAGTGTTACGCTTATCTGTGATACTAGGAATTTTCTCAAAAACTAAACTTTTTGTTAATTGTCTGCTACCCATTTTCCATATTGCTTTTTTGGAAAGTGCCATAACTATTCTTACGGAAAATTTTCTAAGCTACAACTTTGCGAAATATCGTTTTTCATTCAAATGTCAAATTAATTTGTTATTAATTGTTTAAGAGATTGATAATCTTATGGCATGATCAAGCAGCTGTTCTATGGGTAACACTGTATTCTGCAGTGTGACGGAGTAGCAATGATATTTGTGCTCTATTCTTCGCAATAGAAACACCAATGTTGTCTGCTGAACAGTTGAATGAGCATAATCATAAGACATCAGTGATTTAAATCATTAATAACTTCTATTTCTTACGTTTAACTGAAAAGTGGTTTTCAACAAAGATGTAGCTGAGAAAATTTGCTACAATTATTGCTACCATTTTGTGGTGAATTGTTAGATAGATATCAACAAAAACATAAGTTTTCCCATAGTAATTCCCATATAAACTTGAAATGGTTTGTGCCAGGTCAGTTTCTTACTAATGTAGTTCAAATTTTGGGAGTCTAATTAGGACCCAATTTGGAACCGTTTGAGCACTGTGGAACGAAAATCTCAAACTTTGCATCAGTGTAATGGTTACGCAGTACCTCTGACTGCTTTCATGCGAGCTCTCTCTACAGCGGTCTTGAGACATTTTGGGGAACCGACCGCCCGACGATCCTTTGCGTGCTTCCGGGATTTACGCATGCATTTTGCAGTCATATGTTGAGACATACAACTTCCAAGTAGTATATGTAGCACAAGCACTACTGAGTAATACTGCGCTAATTGGAAATAGTAGATAGAGTTTCTTTCTCTACTATGCACCTCTATATAGGGGAAATGGATGTAATGTTGGCCTAAATGTCCCCAATTTGAGCTCATCCATAAATTCAGCAATAAACTAAATTTTCAATAGCGACCAAAAACATCAATTAGTACCTTCCCAATGGCACGTTCATCTAGATAAAAATGATAAATAGTAGATTTTTAGCGATGGGCCCAATCTTAGATCCATACGCCAACATTAGAGCCATTTTCCCTATATGAATTTTGATAAACATTTGAATCTGGCGGTTTATAAAAATTACATTTTTCGCGAAATAAATTTGCGGCCTTACTGAAAATAGGCCTATACTGCAATACCGGTCATAATTGGTGGCCCTGAGAAGGACCGATTGTTCAATCCGAGTCAGAAGGCTCCACCTCCAACTAAGTTGCTCAGGATATAGGTACGACATCATTCTTAACTTAAAGCTCATCCCACAGCTGCCCGATATCATCCGATCACATCTCCACAAATCAAGCTGATCAATGATTTAGGTCCTAAGTAACATTGACAGATTCTCATCGTCGACTTTTTTTTGCATCCTCACGGCTATGTTTAGACATTCTCAGTTATTTTCAGCACACATATCGATGAAAGGAGCTATTATCTAGCTTCTAATATGACAAGCACGACAAGAAACGGTTCGGTACCCAAGTTATTAACGAAAGAGAAGGACAATGAAGAGAATCGATTAATGTATTGCTTCAACTTGAATAAGAGGGCGAGATAAATATAGAAAACTGCCGGAAACCGGATACCGGGTAGGGGCGAATTGAGCTTAATGTAAAAACAGTTCGTTGAAGAGGTGAGTCTCATTCCACACCGCCGCTGGTAACCAGACCTTCCGATGCGAAAATGAGCGGTGACACGACAGCAGCGCTCTTTTATAACTTTTCAGGTTAAAACAGAACGATATAAACTAAGTCGTGCTCGACGACTGGGTTTGGGGAAATCGTTTATTTAATGAAAACAGTAAAACAGTGAAAACGTTATCACCTTTTACATATACCTTTTTTAAAAGTTTTTTTTATGGATAGCTGGAAATTTTTTTCTTAAATTTGTAGAGTTATTTTCTTTCGATTGGTGTATTTGTTGAAATCCTATATCCTATCCTAACATCTATAAACGACAAAGTTACAAGCGTTCAAAACCTAACACCTTTTCGTGACGGTCAAAGTTTTAGATTTTCGACATAGGGTAACTGATGATGGTTGGACCTATTGAGGCCGGTTTCACACGACGTCAACATTCATGTCATATTTTTTTATGAATTCTACATATAATTATAAAAAATGCGTGATTAGGAGAAAGATCTACCTTTATTGTTTCTAATAATAACATAAAAAGTTAAATATTATGAACAAATGATTTTATAAAACGTTTTTGTTCAGCAAAGAATTATGATGTTGGTTGGACCTAAAAAATGATGATGGTTGGACCTATTTTTGCAAATGCTAGTTTAGCCCATATTTGTTCAAAAACTTTGTTTAGAGCTTATTGGTATCATGAAAAAACCCTTTTTATACAGTTTTTATAAATTTGCTATTTATAAAAAATATCAAGAAATTTGAGTTTAACTGCGTTTTTAAAAAAGTTTACTTTCCACGCATTAGCT
Source organism: Ochlerotatus camptorhynchus (assembly GCF_037179485.1). NCBI lineage: Eukaryota > Metazoa > Arthropoda > Insecta > Diptera > Culicidae > Ochlerotatus > Ochlerotatus camptorhynchus. The sequence continues at coordinate 1,113,351 of NW_027040894.1, read as the reverse complement.
ATTCATCATGGCTCATTTTCTCGGAAATCATTGACCCGATTTGAAATTTTTTTTTAACGTCAAACTATAGGTATTGTGGTCCCATTGAAAGCTATCAAATATTTTTGGAATCGGTCAACTGGTTTCGGAGATATGGCCGAAAAAAGTTACAGGGTATATGGATCATGGACCTAATTTTGACATGGAAGGAATAAAACCTATCATGCAACACTTCACATTACTTCCAAATTCGATAACAAGATCAATAACAAAATTGAGTGCCTTGGACCACATTGGCCACTTTCGGGCATGTTCTGGGTGCCCCCGGGGAATTAAGGGGCTTAAAATGACCGAATATCAGAACTCAATTCCGGTTTTATAGTTCTTTTTCTCCTAGGTGTTTTTTTTTTCGAAAATAGGTTTCAGTCAGGGTTGCTTCCACTCACTTGCTATAAAAAAATATTTTTGGGAATTATGCAATCATTAGAAGTTATAATTCAACGTTGCACTTATAAGTAACAAGAAGAGGGTGTAAAGTATGTGTTTGACTCATAAAACCTGTCAATTTCGCTTTGAGAGCGTCACAATCAGCGATCTTATGATTCGTGAGCGTTCACTCAGAGTGAGCGCTCACGAGTCGTAAAATCGCTGATTGTGGCGCACTGAAAGCAATATTGACAGATTTTATGTGTCAAACATATACTTCATGACCTCTTGTTGTAACTTACAAGTACTAATTAGCATTAAACTATTTCATGATTATATAATTCCGAAAAACATTTTTTTATAGCAAGTGAGTGGAAGTAACCCTGGTTTCAGTTAACAATTTTTAGTTTGATAACTTTTTATTTCAAGTTAATTCACACACAGAAGGTGTATGAGAAGTGCTTAATGTAAATTCATATTAACAGATTCTTTCGGCGCTTTCGTGGTAGTTCGGAAATCGGTGGTTACCCTTTCAGCCAACCTGACGATGGAATTCCTCCTTTAAATTTACGCCCAACTAGTGACGCAAGGTCTTTAGCAGCTTCCAAGATCTTTTTGGTCGTCTTGGGACTGCCAGAAGCAGCGCACATTCAAACCCAATCCCCTAACTGGTTCTCCAAATCAACACTCAACACTATTTCCCTTCCATATTTCTTGCCGTGGCTTCTCTTAATTTTTGCGTGAAGTGTCGTTTTCGGAATATTGTACCTTTTCTGTGCCTGATACGCGGTAAGTGATTTATTTCTTACTAAAAGAACGGCCTCTTGAAGATTTTCGACCGTATAACTCTTTTCTTTTGCCATTTTTTTCAATCGAAAAGCTGATCACTCGGCCAAAACGAAATCGGATTTCAAATCAGTTGCGCATGAAGGATGCAGAGGCAGGCAAACCAAAGCGCACCTAGCGGCCGTCTTAGGAAACACATAGGTCCAACCATCATCATGCGTAGGTCCAACCATGATCATATTTATCTATTCGAATTTCGTCAATTATTCAAACATTTTAGTGAAACCAATGGATAAATGGCATACTAACGTGTTGTTTACACCTTAAAGCAGTATTTTACTGCATGAAAATAAAAATAAATGTAAAAAGTATTCCTTTTTTGAATGTTTGAAAGTAAGGCATAATGACGAGCTAATGCGTGGAAAGTGAACTGTTTTGAAAACTCATTGAAACTCAATTGTTTTGAAGTTTTTTCAATAAAACACCCATGCAAATTGAAGAAAATGAGTTTTTTATTATATTAAAGAAATTAAAAAAAAAAAAAAAAAATTAGCGAAGATTGACTAAACTAGCGATTGAAAAATAGGTCCAACCATCATCAGTTTTTGGATAGGTCCAACCAGAATCAATTACCCTAGTCTTTGTCAAAAAGACAAAGTTGTTGAGCATTTAATTTGATATTATTTTGGAATTGGGGATTTTTGCTTTTAAATTATCAAGCAAATTGGGCCGAAGGGTCTTGGATTTCTTTGAATTCTTCGCCCATAGGTAGAGTTAATAGATATATTTACAAAAAAAAATCAAAAACATCAGGGTTGAACATTTTTCCGCACAACCTTAGTTAAAGTTTTCTGATTTTCTCGGACACCATCAACTTCAAATTATCATAACTTTTGAACCAAGCATTGCACAGTCAAAGTCAAATAAAAAAAAATACTTGTAATTTTGTCAGCTATTGATAATAAAAAAAAAACACCGTTGTAAACAAATACATCTTGAAAAATTTCACTGTTAAAGAAAATCCAATAGAAAAGCTGTGGAAATTATCGTATGTATCATGGATTTTAATAAAACAAAAAAAAAAATCATTTTTGGAAACTTATATGCTTTATTTCAATCGATTTCACCTTTGTGATTAAAGTATTCGATAGTATCAATAATTCAGAGATTTTTTTGTTAATTGCAGGCTGTTTCAAATCTTGTTGAGAGAAGCGTGGATTTTCCATTCGCGGCCGGTTACTTAGATGAATCTACAACTGTTTAAAAACGCTTTGAAAACGTGTACCAATCAACTAGTTGATCAAAAGTTTGTTTCTTTGATAAACTGTAATTTGTAATTTGTAATTTTGTCAGCTATTGATAAAAAACACAGTTGGAAACAAATTCATCTTGAAAAATTCCACTGTTAAAGAAAATCAAAAAAAAAAAAAGCTGTGGAAATTTTCGTTTGCATCATGGATTTTTATCAAACAAAAAATTTTCATTTTTGGAAACTTATAAGCTTTATTTCAATCAATTTCACCTTAGTGATTAAAGTATCAGATAGTATCAATAATTCAGAGATGTTTTTTTTTAAATTGCAGGCTGTTTCAAATCTTGTTGAGAGGAGCGTGGATTTTTCATTCGCGGCCGGTAACTTAGATGAATCTACTACTGTTCTTAATAACGCTTTGAAAACGTGTACCAATCAACTAGTTGAGCAAAAGTTTGTTTCTTTGATAAACTCGAACAGCTGGTACAATTTGGATCTTTTGCGTCTTAAACGGAAAAAGGACAAATGGTACAAAAAGTTTTGTAGATCAAATGGTGATAATCATTGGAATAGGTACACAATCGCGCGTTATAAGTATTCACAATTATAATTCTGTAATTACTTTAACGAATAGCGCAAAGAGTCTGGCCTACAATCGTCAATGATGTTCAACGGAGAAGTTGCTTCCACCTCTTAGGAGATCTGTCGCTTGTTTTCAGACACGTTTGCCAGCGTATTCTCTGATGAGTTATTAACCGACGACCACGTTACCCTAGCAGCTAGTAATGTACCACTCTCCGGTCAAGCGTTGGGTGCAATTGGCATCGACGTCGAGCTGATTTCCACTGCCGCACAACAACTTAAGTCGTCCTTCAACCCAGGACCGGATGGTATCCCATCAGTATTTCTGAAGAAGCATATCGCCAGCTTGCTGACACCGTTGCAGCATCTATTCCGCATGTCCATCTCGAGTGGTATATTTCCATCTTGTTGGAAATTTGCACATATGTTTCCTGTTCACAAAAAGGGAAACAAACGGGACGTGGATAATTACCGTGGAATCACATCGTTGAGCTCAGTTTCGAAGTTATTCGAGTTAGTCATCATGGAGCCCCTGCTCTCTCATTGTAATCAGTATCTAAGTAGTGATCAACACGGCTTCGTTTCTTTGTCTGACATCGTATGTCACGGAAAGCATGACAGAACGGGCTCACACAGACGTAAGTTACACTGACTTGTCGGCTGCATTCGATAAACTGAACCATGCAATTGCGATTGCTAAGTTAGATAGACCTCCTGCGATGGTTTCGCTCTTATCTCAGTGATTGTCAGCTGATGGTAACCGTTGGTGAATGTCAGTCTGCTACTTACCCAGCCACGTCAGGGATACCTCAAGGAAGTTACCTAGGCCTGTTGATTTTCCTGTTGTACTTTAACGACGTGAATCTGGTCCTCGAAGACCCTCGTCTATCGTATGCAGATGATCTTAAAATCTATATCCGGATCCGTTCTATCGATGACTGTCACTTCCTCCAATGCCAGCTCGAAGCGTTTGCTAACTGGTGCAACTTGAACCTAATGGAGCTCAACCCCGTGAAGTGTTCAGGTATCACCTTCTCTCGCAAGAAGGAACCGATCATGTTCAATTTTGTACTTCAGGAAACAACTATCAGCCGTGTCAACCACGTAAAAGACCTGGGAGTCATTCTGGATTCCCAGTTAACGTATAAGCAACACATCTCGTTCAATGTCGACAAGGCGTCAAGATCTTTGGGATTCATTTTCAGGATTGCAAAGAATTTTTCCGATATATATTGTCTCAAATCGCTATACTGTTCCCTGGTGCGGTCCACCCTGGAATATTGCTCTGCAGTATGGAACCCAAGCTATAACAATGGTGCTGAAAGCGTTGAGTCCGTTTAGCGTCGATTTATTAGATTTGCTCTGAGGAAGCTGCCTTGGAGAAACCCTTTTCGTCTACCCAAGTTATCAAAGTCGATGTCAACTGATTGATCTTAAACTTCTACGTACTCGGAGAGACACTTCACGGGCCCTGCTCATCGCGGATAGTATACAGGGAAGAATTTATTGTTCTACAATCCTGGAGAAGATCAACGTGAACGTCCAACCTCGAGCGCTGCGAAATAACGCTATGTTAAGATTGCCTCAGCATCGCACTACCCAAGCAACAATTTTTGTTTTATTTAAGTTTTATAGCAGTTGATATAACCAAATTATAAAACCTTCACTGACGACCACATTGCTTTAACAATCTCCTGAGAACCGCAATACAGCCATGTCATGGCCAATCGGCCCAGTTTTAATGCAGTCATTAAAACTTGATATGCGAACTTCTTTAGGAGCATAGTATTTATGTCAGTTTTATCACACTCTAGACGTGATTGTTAAAAATGAAAACATAAAACCTCCTCCAGGTCAGAAAGTTTTAACAGCCTTCTAATGACTACCATAAAATTATATTACAACCGCATAAATCGCTCCTGAAGAAGTTGATAAAACATGATACGCAAAACATTTTGATAACTTTGAAGGTTTTAAGTTAGGGTTTTTGGATGATAGTTAATATTGAGAAATATTTTATTGTGGTTTTATTCTTTCGATGTTTGATGTGAAATCATGATCCTTGTCCGTTGGTAATAATGGCTGATATTATTGTACATTGAAAATAAGACGACTTTATTATAATTTTAAACAAATCTGTATATGCTTCACATCATGCCGTGCAATATTTATGGTGATTATTATACCAAATAGGAGCATAAATTTAGTGCGCCATGTGAATACTAAAATAAAGAGATATTTTTAATTTGTCTGCATTAGCACCATGCATTAAAGATTCATTAAAAGATTATCTATTTAGTACAAAACTGTTACTACTGTTGAGCAATAACCAGTCACATATTATTTAATTATGCATAGATGTATGAAAGTGTTTTATTGCCTATCAATTAAAGCGTAATTATTCATACTGTGTGAAATTTGTTCATACGGCGATATTTTTTTTTCGTTATAACTTGCTACTCCTTAAAAATACCTCAATATAACATATTCTCCTAGATTGGAATTCTATAGCATAACATAAACCTAATGGTTGTATCTTAGCATTTCGTAGTCCAAATTGAGAGCGTTAAGTTATATTTAAGCTATATAACTAGCTTGCTGGTTTTATTCGGTACAGCGAATCAAAACAAAACAAAAATCATGACCACCTGTCAAAAAGTCAACATTCCAAGCGATCCTCCTATTTTCGCTTGTAATCAAGATGTAAGAAATGCTTATTGGATCCACTAAAAGCATTTTCAATACAAGGTTTAAAGCCGTGATGTCAATACTGGCCATCTCCAAACGGATTTAGTGAAACTGTCGGCGTTGCTTTAAGAAGATATATATATATAATCGGTGCTTTAGACGGCCTTCAACGTGTGTTCAATCGAGTTTCTTCAGTGTTCGATTTCAACTTGACACGAGAGATGCTACAGTTGATTGACCATGTATTTTATTGTATTGTGTATTTTAGTAAGCTGGACTATGTATTTTAATGCTATTCACTTAAACATCATAAATAAATAAATAAATCGATAAAGAAAACTCGTTGTGAATATGCTGAAAGGAAGATTGATCAGCATCAAAACATTAGCAAAGTGTTATGGAAAATTTTGATCCTTATTAAAACCTAAAAAATTGCAAAACGCGGTCCATAACTTTTAATGGCACATTGGAACAGTCAGAACAAGTAATTGCATCTAAATTTTATGATTATTTTCTCGACAGTATTGCATTGATTAATCATCGAATTGATCGATGAAGCTGACAAAGTAAAACAACTGGTTAATAGTAGTTGTAGGTTTGGGTGAATGGGTGAAACCCAATTACATTAGATGAACATTGAGTTATTTGCTTTTCATTAGGAATATCGGCTGGAGTAGATAATGTTAATGCTTGCTGAACCTTATTAATGAATCATTGCAGACTGTACATGTTTCACACATTTGGAAGGAATCCTTAGTGGTTCCTATTCAAAAAAGTTGCAGAAACTATTAATGCCGAAGAGTTTCGTCCCATCAAAATGTTGCACACATTAGAGAAAATTTTAGAAGTTGTTGTGAAAGGCTAGCTGTTGGAGTATGTAAATAGTAATAGTTTGTTGATACCAGATCAATCGGGATATAGAGAAGGTCATTATTGTGAAACCACATTAAATTTGATATCAGAAAGGTGGAAAGGCAGCTTGGAGCGTAAATATACGATTGTTGCTGTTTTCTTTGATCTAAAACGCGTAATCGAAATAATAAGGGCCTAAATAATTTCTAGGCCCTTATGATTACGATCAATCAAATGCTTTGGAATTACGAGCTCTGCATATGAATTGTTTGAAAGCTATTTGTCTGACAGAACTCAATGGACTGTTTTAAATAATTCTGTTTCCAGTCCCGTTGGGAATAACCTTGGAGTACCCCAGGGAAGTGTATTAGGGCCCTTTTTATTTATTATGTATATTAATGACATGCGACGTGGCTTACGATTTTGCGACATTAATCTTTTTGCAGATGGTACTGTCTTAGTCATTGCAGCTAAGGATTTAGATGATGCCGTTTTACACTTGAATGAATATTTGCATTATCTAAGCGGATGGTTGAAGTATAAGCAATTTAGATTAAATATAAGTAAAACTAAATTCATTGTCATTTCGCGGAATCGAGTAAATAAGAACGTCTCCGTTGTAATTGATGATGTGGAAGATTAAATATCTTAACGTGATTAATGATGACAAACTTAAGTTCAACTATCACATTGGCAATGTAACCAATTACCAGATTGCCAAGAAATATGGCATTCTTTGTAGATTGAAAAATGATTCAGAGCGATGACTGATTTGCATAGATATATTTTACTGGTAATAGGTAAAATATATCTATACAAATCAGTCATCGCTCTTCATCTAGACTTTTGCCCATCCATTTTATGTATTTTTTTAATGAAACACAAATATCGAGATTACAGCGCTTGCAGAATAAAATAATACGTTTGATTTAGAGATGCACACTACGAAAAAGTCCTGTAAATTTCGGTTCCCTGAGATCGACACATGTAAGCGGCCTTTTTGACATAAGAATCAGTTGAAAGAAACGAGAAAATCAATTCAATCAAACGTTCTCTTCGTCGAATTGCTTATGTTTCGGTTTTTGAACACTCAATTGTACATGAAATGTTTGTTTACGTTCCATGATTTACGTCCAATATGGATAACGTCTCGCGTAAAAGTAATTATTTATAAGTGTGTGTAATAGATTCACTTCCTCAACTTTGATGCTAGACGCTTTAAAATGGTTGTCGGTGAGGCAAAGAATTGTATATTTTGCTATGGTGTTCATTTTAGAAGTACCTAGTTAACGATATGGTGACTCGATATTTGTGTGATCGAATTGAAAGAGAAGGTGACTTTCATAGACATAATACTTGAAACGTGGATGAAATAAGGACACCACATTTCTTGACTTGTGCTTCACAAAATTTATTTTATTTTAAAGGAATTAATGTTTTCAATCCGATGCCTAGACGTATCAAACGTTCAGCAACACTTACAGAATTTAAGAGACACTGCATTTCACGCATTTAACTTAAATTTTGAACAGTTATCCATTGATTTCTCTTATGATATGACAAATTATGTAGCATGACGAAGTTATCTCTAGCTGATGACAGAGGATAGCTTCATAAGGATTTTCAATAATTTATGTTGCACTGCAGAAACTATTTTGCTCGTCACGATGTGATGATGGATTTTTGATATTTGGTTTAAAATTAATTTAAAAGAAGTAATTGTGAGTAGTCTACAAACGGTTGAGCCTCGCATGTGTATTACGGATATAGAGGACTGAATTTAATTTCAGATTGCTGGGTTGCTAGTGTATTAGAAAGCTTTGTTGATTATTCATAAACTGTTGATCACTGGGAACGCTTGTGAATTTTTTGAGGTGACAAAAGGGTGAACATCATCATCATCATCATCATCATCATCATCATCATCATCATCATCATCATCATCATCATCATCATCATCATCATCATCATCATCATCATCATCATCATCATCATCATCATCATCATCATCATCATCATCATCATCATCATCATCATCATCATCATCATCATCATCATCATCATCATCATCATCATCATCATCATCATCATCATCATCATCATCATCATCATCATCATCATCATCATCATCATCATCATCATCATCATCATCATCATCATCATCATCATCATCATCATCATCATCATCATCATCATCATCATCATCATCATCATCATCATCATCATCATCATCATCACTTGGGATTTTTGGTACTTGGGATACTAAACATCCTTCCTCCCTCCCAAAATACCGTGTGGACATGGCCAGCGCCGGTGCTGATCTATAAATAGCTTGAATTAATAAACTTGCACATCGAAGATGGATAAACTAATCTCAAGCGCCGGTGCTCTGTACAATTGTTCTGATCAAAAACCGGAGGGGCAACTAAGCTATCAACGATTTTTCAAAAAAATAATGCAAAAATTGAACAAGAACATTTTTGACTTTAGGAGTTGAGGGCCTCCTTTAGCTCAGTCGGAGCAGCTACAAAGCAAGACCATGCTGGAGGTGGCTGGGTTCGTTCCCAGTCGGGTTGAACAATGTCTCGACATCCGTGGGCATAGGGAATGATTGTACTTGCCACACAATTATACTAATGCAAAAATAGTACAGGCATTGAAAGCTCTCAATTATCAACTGTGAAAGTGCATCCAGAACACTAAGCTTAGCGCACGCAATGAGATAACATACGATAAGCAATAAGCAACAACTTTGTCTCAGATGCCGCTACAATTTTTTGAAAAATGTCAAAGATGATTGAATGAACACCGTTTGGTGAGACCGGATGGAATTTAATTTTGAAATATGTGTTAGGGAAAGCGCTCTTTGCAGGCAATAAGTGATAATTTTAATTATAATAGCAACATATTGTGTTGGAGTGTTCGACTGTGAGGTTTTACAATAAACAGTTTTGGCTTGGCAGTCTGGCAATCACTCAATCAGGACAAATTAATTTTGTAATTTGTCCCTACGTTTCGGCTTTGATTAGGGCCTTCTTCAGGGGAAAAATTGTTGGATTTGTTCTTTGTCTCAATACTGTTTGAAGTCTAACGTCTGTTTTTCTGGTGGTAAGTTTTTATACATAGCGGTTTTTAGTTGAATATTCAAAGTTTTTTTTTTTATATAATTTGTGTCGGGTATAAAATTTTTTGCGGTTGTGCACTCTTCGAGGGTTATGGTGGCTATCATAACCCTCGAAGAGTGCACAACCGCAAAAAAATTTATACCCGACACAAATTATATAAAAAAAATCAAAAAAAAACTTTGAATATTCAACTAAAAACCGCTATGTATAAAAACTTACCACCAGAAAAACAGACGTTAGACTTCAAACAGTATTGAGACAAAGAACAAATCCAACAATTTTTCCCCTGAAGAAGGCCCTAATCAGAGCCGAAACGTAGGGACAAATTACAAAATTAATTTGTTCTGATTAAATGATTGCCAGACTGTCAAGCAGAAACTGTTTATTGTATAATAGCAACAGTTGCACATTCGTGAAATTTTCAATAGACATTCTGAAAAGTAATAAATTCTTAATTTTACCAGATTCCTAGACAAATTTCCAAGCAAATTTCTTATCGATTGGCGAATTAAGAATTGAAATTCATCTTCTATGGTCAAAATCAGACCACTTTCGCGACCAACTTTGGTTTTTTTCAAATTTCACCCCCAACGTTGCCTTTAAAATACATGGTATGTTAGATTTATACTGATGGGAACTGACATCCAAATGATGAGCTTGACAAGTCTCGCGTCACTTTTCAAATAGAACAATCTACATTGATAAATTAACTTCATCGACTCTCTCTTAAAAAAAAAAACTACCTATGCATGGATTCCCAGACACTGTGGGATCATGGGGACCATCGAGGCGGACAACCTACCTGGGTCAGGCCCATCCGGTCCTCGGTACTCGCACAAGGTGCCGTTGCAGAACGTGCAGAGATGGATCACTTCCACAGTGTGGACGGTCATAATCAACAATCAAAAAATCGACTTTCACTAATCCTTATTTTGTTATTTTTGGTCGATAGTAAACATTTCAACTAAGAGAATCTGAAAGTTTCAAGCTTCTAGCAGTTTTAATTTGTGAGATATCGGATGTCGAAGTCAAAAAAGAGTAAGAAAAGTACAAATTTTGCCGCAAAAATACACTACCACTCAAATAAAATTTCATCCACTATTTATCATATATCTACCACATCATTATATATCGTTGGAAAGGTAATTTAATAAGCTTTCCGAAAATAAAATCCATTTGGAAATTTGATGGAGATAAAAAACAATAATAAATAAAAATAGAAAAAAAAATAATTGAAAATTAATGAAAATTTAACTTTATTGATCACAAACTTTCGAGTCTCGCACATTCCCAGGCTAATTCTCAGCTCTGGATGAAGTTTTGAGTGTACTCTAACAAGTACTGAAGAGTTTGCCTGCCCCAACCTGCCCCATTGGAAATATAAGCAATTTGAAAATTTTCGGTTATTAGAGATTTTAAATTGTACAAGAGCCGGTTTGGAAACAAACTTTTTCAACAATTATTTTGCAACTTTTGGAGTTATATTCGGTTGGTATAGTCAAAATATATTGTTGAAGAACATTTTCTAATATTTCATAACCAACTTTTAAAAAGGGCTTAAGCTTTTGTACAAAAATAAGTCATCATTATCATAAAGTTCACTGTTGGATGAACGTAAAACTACATTCGTTTATGCTTTATTCTAAAGTAAGTACCTGGGTTATGACGATTATAGAAGCATATGCGTAAGTATGTACCTACGCATATGCGCGGATGAGTTTAATTCATACCTAAGTCTGTACTTAACCTACTGTAGTGTCAATTTGAAGCCATAGTGTATTTTGTGTAGCTTTTATTTAAACTACTACAGTGTAATTCAAATTTACGGTTGAGACCAAGTGTGAGCATGGATAATAGAACCATTATTAATCTATTAGACGCAAAATTAAGCCATAGTGACAATGTTCACAGAGCCATTAAATTCATTTGTGAAAATTATAACATCTCGGTGGAAAAACGTAAACGTCTCGATGAAAAGATCCAAAAAATCGTTACTAAATACATCAACAAATGGCATGAAGCTAATCGCACGAAAGAGCGATTTGAGTCGTATTTTCGGAATTGGCTTGATGGAGAATTTGGCATCGAGGAATTCATCGAACAGGAGCAATGTGTTGCCTCAACCTCGGTCTCGGGAACAAAATGTGGACGACCTTCAAAACCTTTCTTGGATTTGAGTGTAAGAGGAAAACGTCGCGTCATCGATAAAGAAGCAGTTGATCCAAAATTAGATACCATCGAGAAAGCTTTGTTATTTGCAAGACGGACCGCTTATAATCGAAAGGATTTTAATTTAGTTAAAGTTATTGGGCATATTTAAAAAAAAAACCAAAAAAGCTCTAAAACCATGATGGCTCAACTAACTGATCAACGAGGAATGATGTCACCAGAAGAGGCTTTTAGTGTACTTATCGAGGCTGGATTGAGTAGATTTCAATACGAAGTAATGCATAGTGAATCACCTTCAAGATTTCCACCTTACTATGTGATCGGAGCAGTGAAAAAAATATGAGCCCCTCCTAGTGAATTCATCGAAGAAAGTGCATTGAAAATAAGAGTGAAACTCCAGGCGATGATGGAAAATACAGTGAAACAAATCGTCCAAATAATTGATGCAGAGCTCAACGAGTATATGGATAGCAACGATCTAGTTTCTACGGAACTGGTTCTTCTATGTAGCTGGGGTATGGATGGATCAACTGGATATTCGCAATATCATCAAGTGCTACCAGAAGGATGTCAGGACGATTCAGATGTATTTTCGTCCACTTTAACACCAATTCAGTTGTTCGTGTACAATGATCGAAAGGAAACTAAGTGGTTTAATCCCATGCCTCAAAGTATTCGATTTTGTAGGCCATTCATCCTTGAATTCATTAAAGAGAGTAAAGAAGTTATTCTGACTACAAAACAGGATGTAGAAAAAGAAATGAGTGAACTAACGCCAATGAAAATTGAACTCTCAAACGACAAGTTTATACTTGTTGATTTTGATTTTGTCCTCAGTATGATAGACGGAAAAGTCTTAACTTATATCACTGGAAATTCGTCGATACAGAATTGTCCAATATGTGGGGCAACACCAAATGTAATGAATGATGCAGAGAAATTCGAGGAAGGATCTCCACTTCATGCTTGGATAAGATTTTTCGAATGCCTTTTGCATATTGCATACAGAATGGATATCAAAAAATGGAAGGTAACGAAACCGTTCAAAGAACTATATGAACAAAGAAAAAAACATGTGACGGCACAGCTTTACAAAATATTTGGAGTAAGAGTAGATCAACCACGATCGGGTGGAGCAGGTACCAGTACTACAGGAAACGTTTGTCGAAGAGCATTTTGAAATCCCAAGCTTTTAAGCTCCATGCTGAACATTGATGAAGAGTTAATTTTAAGATTCCGGAATATATTAATTGCTATTAACTGCCAAAAGCCAATAAACCCGGAAAAATTTGATGCATATTGCAAGGAAACATATAGGCTCTATCTTAAATTGTATGATTGGTACAAAATTCCTGCAACCGTGCATAAAGTTCTCGCTCATGCCGGAGAAATAATCATACATTCACCAGCACCACCTGGTTCATTAGCGGAAGAGGCAGCAGAAAGTCAACATAAACAATTGAAAAAATATCGAAACGATCAAGAGTAGAATATTTACATGATGTCTTTATTCGTGCCATTAATGAATCGGACCCACTGATCAGTTCCATTTGGATGGCAAAAAGACGACAGAAAAAAGTATCCCTGGATTATCCCGACATCGTGAAAAGTTTCATGATATTTGAAAATTCTGTAAGTGATTCAGTAGTCGATACTAATAACTTCAATGCCTTGGAGGAACTTATGAAAGCAGTCGATGAAATTGAAGAAGAATTTGTTCATGATGATATTGTAACAGAGGAATAAACAGAAATTCATTGAATCATATTTGATTTTGATAATTGTATCATGGCTTTTTGTATTTTTTTAACAGAAGATTTGTTGAGAAAATAAACATATTTCAAAAAAAGAGTTTTTTTTTTGTTTTTACGGTGTTCCCCCCAATAAAACCATGGTAGGTTATCTTTGTTCAAAAGATTTTATTCTCTGAAAACAAGCTTGAAACTGTAACCGTTATAAAATCGTAAAAATCAAATTTTAATTAATCAAAGTTAGGCCCTTTTCAAAAGTTGGTCGTGAAAATGTTGAAAAGTGATAACGCACACCTTATATTGATGAAACAAAGCAAGAATAATAGCAGAAATTGTGAAAAAATGATAGAAATATTTTTGACCGCCTGGTAGTATGAAAATGCCCCATAGTGCAGCGTGGGCAACGGCATGGTCCAGCGCCAGACTTCTTTCATTAGGAACAAGGTTGCAAATACTCATTTCAGCTAAAATAATGTTTTTCGGAATAATAAAACCAAAAGATGGTATGATGACATGTTTTACTTGTAACATACAAGAAGAGGTTACAAAGTATGCGTTTGAAACATAAAACCTGTAAATTTTGCTCTCTATGTGTCACAATCAGCGATTTGCTGATCGCTGAGTGAGTGAGTGAGTGTGTGAAAAATCGCTGATTGTGACTCTCATGAAGTGAAATAAACAGGTTTAATATGTCAAACACATTCTTTGCAACCTCTTCTTGTATCTTACCAGTTCAAAAAATGATCATAGCATCTAACTATTTCATAATTAAAAAAAAAAATGTTTTTAGCTGAAATGAGTATTTTCAACCTTGATTAGGAAATTCAAAGGCGTCATCGGAAAGTGGACGGACCTTGTGAACCAACGAGACCAGAGGATCTTTTCCAGGCTCCGGACAGGACACGCCCTAAAGGCGGCGACGCCATATTACAGGATTTAGTCCTTTCGACCGTCAGGACATCCCCGCTGGACGGGGGCTTCCACGAATCTCCTACAGTGGAGCAATGTTTTTGTTGTTGGTTTTTAGTGTATTTATCTATTGATTTCTTTTCTTAATTTGTACCTTTTCAGTCTGTTTCTTTCGTATGCTGTCTACTGTGCTATTGTACTAACTGTTCATACCCTTAGCTAAGTAGATTATGAAATGTTTAAGTAGTATGACATTCTAGCAATGGGGCTGGGGGACTTCTTTTTTAGGCTTCCCACCTTTTAGGGAAATGAACTAGTACGGCTAAACATTTTCTAAATAAATAATTAAAAAAAAAAAACATACTCTCTCTTTCGTTGATAACTTGGCTGCATTCATATATCGGGCTACTTTTTCTACATAGTCTATTAACAGAAACTATTATTAAACGTATTAGACGATAATAACAGCTGAACATGTTTTTGGAGCTAAGTTATTAACGACAGGGGGCGACCCCGGCGTAGTGGTTAGCATCCATACCTCTCACGCCAAAGTCACGAGATCAAATCTCACCCCTGGACAAGTCACGAATGACCCAAGAGCGTTAAAGTGACTATAATAATAAAAAAATATTAACGACAGAGAAAGTCGATTAAGAGAATCGATCAATGCAGATTGGTCTATTTGAAAGTTAACACGGGAAGTGTCCAGAAAATACTCTTTGACAAATTTATGGTGGTCCAGAAATGGACCGTTTTGTCGTGATGGTTAAGTAATGCTGAGCTATTATGTTGTTTTACACAGATAAGGCTGGCGAGCTGTATGTTGTTTAGAATGGTGACGCGCTGGCGGCTTTCACGACGAGCAACTGAAATTCGATCAGTAGCGGTGCAACTTCTTCCTTTTTCTTCGGCGAATGGATCGCTCAGTGGGCGGCAGCTCGCGCTTGCGGGCAGGCTTTCGTCGTGGAGAATAATCCACAACGCCACGCGCCGAAAGCACTGGTGCTGCTGCTGCTGTTGATGACAACTGGACACCACCACTCACCACACGCGGTGATTGAATGTGAGACAGGAGTGAATTCTATTTTTAAATATATTTTGGGGAAAGTGCTTTTCGCAGTCAATTGGTGATAATTTTCATTTCAATAGTGACCGTTTGAAAATTGATAAAGTGTTCATTTAAGCAGATTCGTAGATGACATAAAATTAATATCCACACACTATTGCCAGAGTTATAAGTGGTCAAATCCTGACCACTTTTCGTAGCGCGGTTGATTTTGGCTTTTTGAAATTGCACCCCCAATATATTGCCGAAAGACGTAATCCTACGTCAAAAATACAAAGATCCAAAAAGGCCTCATTTTAGCAAATATGTGAATGACTGACCATAACAAACAATTATGGAAAGTTTCATGTTTTTTTTTTTCATTTTGATGTTTTCCGCTATTTGACCTGAAACTGCTCATATCACATCAAATTTCATGAAAGTGAAAAGTATAAGTTTACTCTTTCTCAGTTGCATAGTTTTCTTATCACAAACATAATCCGCGTATGTTTCGGAAAACATTGTATCCAAGATCAAATATTTTATCAACATGAATCCACCTTCCGACAAAATCTCCACCCTATAAAGTTTGTATGGACGCTGTGGTAATCACGGTCCCCACAACATCCAAGTTCACTTCAATTTTGTTAGACATTCGGTGCAGTACAGTACATCCCCATCCACTATTATCTTGTCATTGTCATACCTAGTTTACCTTTTGCATTTCCAATTGTAATTACTGTTTTACCAATGCAACCAGCATCACAAAGTCAGCTTCGGCCATGCTTTCCTTGGAAAGCACATTAGATGAGATGTCGAATACGTGTCATGCAACGGAATTACAGAACCAAACGTAGGTACCTACATAAATTAGTCATGCAGCATTCAAAACCATAATTCAGTGTAAATACTGTCGCTTGCTTGACAGTGCTAATAACATCAACCACCTCAAGCTAACTAATTAGTCCGCTGAGATGGGATATCAATTGAGTCCGAATCCAGCTGGTAGCAAAGAGCCGGTAACCACAATGCCATTACGAGCCATTTCGTTCGGTCAATCTCAGAGCGGGTTGCATGCACTGCTTTCAGGATATGGCAAACAGCAGTTAGAAGTAACAATAACAGTAAGTTTGCATTGTGGCTCGCCCGATATTTACGGAAAGTAATCAGCAGCGGCCAAGACGATGGTGAGCTGTTTGGGACAGGTCGTTAAGTGCTGGAATATGGGTCGTTCCGTTGCACAAGGAAAAGTTACAAATCCAACAACTTATTCCATTGCTTGCTTTCATTGTGATCGATTTTGGATTAAAATTTTTCCAGACTGCACTTAATCTCGATATCCAACTAAAAGTTTCATCAATCCCCCTAGGAAATCCCATCGAGTTTCACTTACATCTCAAATGGGAAAGTTTTCTACTTCACATCAACCCAGAAGCACTGTATCACTTGCAGTGGCACTCCTGATTCGGGTTGCCTGCATGAAGGATTGCACCTATTAATCTTTTCTGGAATGCTCAAATCGACATCTGTCTGTGGATGTGTAGGTAAGAGTAACATTTCTAGCAGAATAACCACATGCACAAGCATTCAACCCCCCTTTTTTTGGCTCCCGGTGGCAGAACGTAAAAGGTAGAATTAAGATATAAATTAGAAAGTACCAACCAGTAAGGATTTCGAGGAAAAAATCAATCTTCTGGAAATGTATGGATCGCTTCCCCCAATGTATATCTTCACTAATGTTTTTCAGTTTTGTTTTCATGATTGAGTGAGCTTGGGTGCTTACTTATGACTTACGAGGGGCTTTACAATATACCTAAATAGGTTCGAAAAATATCAACTCTTGATTAAATACCATTCCAGAAACGCTCGTTGTAAATATGATAACAATTCCAATCTCAAACACAATTTTCAAACTAAGTACATATTTGTTCTTCCCATCCATGCGTCCCTCATCCATTTGAAACCGCTTCCATCGCATGGCAGCCATTTCCACCGGAAACATTTCGAAATGGTTGTAAAATTTCACCCGTTGGTAAAACAGACCAGTTTCATTCCAGACCCGACAATTTTAACCTCCTTGCCTTCGACATTGGTACAACGCGAAGAAATTTGCCACTTCTCAGCTCGTTCATGGATTCGAGAAACGTTCGCCAAATTTAAAGCTTCGCTTCGTTTTGTTTTGATTAAATTACCAAAGTGATTACATAGCACCGTTCCGTGATCCGGCTGGGGAACCGTGGGGGGGGGGGGGGCGAAGATGAAGATGCTTTCAATGGAAAATTACTATTTCAGAGAGTGATTAGATTTCTCGACTAGGAAGGATTGTTTTGCCAAGCACCGTAATGAGATGGAATCAATCAGTAAGGGCATCAGCAGCATATCTTCATTACAGCTAGGTTGTACATAAGTTGACAAGTTTCAACTTTTAAGCCCGGTAAACCCATTTTCAGTGACAGACCATTTCGCCGACAGTTAACCAAACCTAACTACCCGATGCTCAAATTTGTACACCAAATAAAAGGGACGTGTTTCATTCGCACCGTTGAACATTCAAACTCGAGTTGACTGAAAGCATCCACATTGACCCCAGCGCCAAGGATTATTTAATATTAGCACACTGTTTATTATCCAACTCCCCAGCCAGGGGGTTAATCTTTCTTCTTCAATCGATGTTGGATACATCGTAGGGTGGTTCATATTAAATCGTTAGATACATGTCTCCATCACACCATTGGAAAAGTTCATTACGCTATGACTTGCGAACTTTTCCAATGACGAACTTCGTGAAATATCGCAAACTTTTCCATTGCTGCAATCTGCTGGTGGAAAATTTTGAGCCACCCTACTGCACTCTTCCTCACGGTACGTGTCTCCCAGGAGTCCCAGGTATTTTATGAGAATGTCACGATTCGTCGATGACGACGTATACATCAAGATAAGACAAGCTTACGACTGAAAATTGTTGCTCTAATCTAGATACAGCCTTCTTATTCCGTTCATTCAACCGCACGCACCGTTTCTTATCCACGATGGAGTGCTTCGGTAAATTTGAGGAAATTACAATACTGTCACCCACTTCCTTTCCCACGGCGTCATCCTTCTATCATACTGGACTAATTTTCCGCCCGAATGAAGCTTAAATACAGACGTTGTCATTCTTCTTCTCGTTCGTCTTGGTTAGTACGTTCCGTTCCCACAACCACAACCATCTTCACCGAGATCGTCTAAATTTCTTCGAATTTGTCTTTACCGAATAGTATCAAGAGAGGTTAGATTTTAAATACTGATCCTTTACAAACGTAGGGCAATTTTTAGAAGTTATGATTTCAGAGAACTTCGTTAAAGCTCAGTCAACGTTGTAGAACTTCAATATTCTTTGTAGATCTTCATGAAACTCCGTAGAGCTTTACGTTTGCATTTAAAAAAATGGAGAAAAATTGTCATGGGTTTACCTTCACCCGCTCTGACGAAACTACCCATGCAGCATCAATCATAGTAACCCATGAGTCAGCAGACAAAATTTGACAGCTCTATCAGTCGAACTCTAACCTTGATCGCAAAAAGAGTGAAGCAACTCCGTTCAGAAATGTGCGCATTCAAAGAACGACACCCCGCCGCGTCGAAAACGGACATCGTGCGGCACTTTGTGGACGCCCGATACGCCCGTTCCGGCATCTACAACACTCAGAGCATCGAAAAAAAGCCCGGTTCCGGACGGCCGACGACCCCAGAAGCTCCAAAGGATGTTGAAGAGGAATACCGAGGGAAAAGTGGCTACATCGTTGCGTGCGCTTGGCCGGGAGGTCGGTGCAACCGGCCAAACAGTGAAAAAGTACCTGGTGAACATGAAATACATGTCAGGAAGCGGAAGTCACGTCCACTGGTTTCGGAGCTGCAGGCAATGACGCAGCGGCAGCGGCTGAATAAGATGGTCAACTCGTTTTTCCCGGCGAATCACGACGTGGCGGTGTTGATGGACGACGAGACCTATCTCACCCTGGATGGCAACGACTGGCAGGGCATTTCGTATTTTACTTCCCCCACCTCGCAGTGAAGTTCATTTCACACACCAAGTTCCCCAAGAAGGTGCTGCTGTGGCTGACAAGCAGCGAGAAGGGGATGTCAGAACCGCTCTTCTTTCGCTCCGGACTGACCATAAGGGCGAAGACGCGGTGTTCTGGCCGGATCTGGCGTCGGCGCACTCCTCGAAGCGATCGTTGGAGGAGACGGAGCGGCTGAATATCGATGTGGTACCCAGGTCAGCGAACCCACCCAACGTCCACCAGCATCGAGAATTTCTGGGCCAACCTAAAGCGTAAGATCTACTCCAACAATTTTGTCGCGAAAACTGAGGAGGAATTGATAAATAAAACGAAGAAAGAACTCAAAAACCTGCCTACACGCATGTTTCCTTAGCCATGGCGAATGTTCCGGTTGACTGCCGGAAGGCCGCTCGCAAGGGCGTAGAATTTTTTTGCAAGTAAGCTTAAATAATTACCTTCCATGGGAAATTTATCAAAAGAAATTATCTATCTTAGCTATTTTTTATCACCATCCGAAAAAAAAAGTCCATTTTTTTATGCAAACGTTAAGGACACTTTGAAGATGTTCAGGGAACTGCGAAGAACTTCAAGAAACTTCATAGAAGTGCAGCCAATTTTGTAGAAGTTCAGAAAACTTCATGAAACTTCAGTGAAATTCTTCGATGGGCCGAGGTTTTTGTAGAAGTTCAAATATCTTTGTACGACTTCACTTAGCGAATTTCTAAGAAATTCGGGGAACTTCGATGAAGTTCAGAGATTTTTTCTTAACTTCAGGGATCTTCGAAAAACTTCAAGGGCTTTGTAGATGTTCAGGTTACATCGTAGAAATACAGGATTTTTTTTAGTTTTTTTTTTATTCGGTCTACTTTGTAGAGCTAAAACGAACTTCGTGAAAATTCAGGAAACGTTGTAAACATTTGGGACAACTTCGTAGAAACGGGAACTTGGTGTAAGTTTGGGGAACTTCATGGAAGTGGTTTAATTACTGGGAACTTCATAAAAGTTCCGGGAACCTTTGTTTAGCATCATGGTACTTCGTGGAAATTTAATGAACTTGGAATAGGTCTGGGCATTTCGTAGAAGTTTAGGAAACTTCTTAGAAAATCAATGAAATCATTAAAAGGTCAGGGAACTTAGTAGAACTTTATTGTAGTTCAATTAACTTTAAATATGTTTTGCTATATACTTGGCATTCCGAGAAGCTTCGTTAAACTTCATTGAAGTTCAGGGAATTTTGAAATATTGTAAGGAACTTCTTAGAAGTACGTTGAACTTTCGTTGGATCGTTGGATAAACTACGATTCGTGTTGAAAAAATCTTCGTTTTGCAACTTTTTGAATAAATAACTTTTTCACGCCAGTGTTTAATGTACACTTAAACATTATATTCTTGTATTAATTGTTCTTACTGACCTATTTTGTTATCAATTGAATGCACCTTAAACATCCCAATTTCTTCATTTCGTAATTACGCACCAACTGGAGCCTTACGACGGCTCTCAACATACACTTTACTTTCAAACAAACCAATGAAAGCACAGATCTTATTTTAGCAAAAATGTGCTTCATCATATCCAAAATACTGGAACAGAATTGATTGTTGCCAAAAGCACACTTCTTGCGTCGAAACAACAAAATTAGTTTTCTTTAAACTGCACACATATACCACCATAATTTTTATAGTTTATCGTAGTTCTACATCCTATTCACACTGTTCATACAACGGCATTAAAAAAAACAATTCACTTTTGTAAACAGAGCTTGATGTCACAGAAAGTTTGCAGAACTTTTCAAACATTTGCTAAACTATCCTGACGCTTTCAGAATTTTCTTGGAGTTCTTAAAAAATGTCTGTTTGTTTTAAAACTTTCCACAAGCTTGTTAATCAATTTCTGAAATTCGCAGAATCTTTGTTCTTGTCTTGTAAATAAATTTTGAGGAGTTTATTCAAGTTTAAAAAAGTTCTGTAAATGCCGAAGAAGTTGTGACGAGCCTGTTGAAATTCTGGGAGCTCCTTAGAAGATTTCAGAATTTGTGAGAGCTCTGTTGACATTCTGGAAACACTTTTCAAGTTCTTGTTGCTTCAATGAAGCTTGGAAAATTCCTCTAAAAATACCGAGGGTTTTAGAAACTTTCCTAAAGTTCTGGGAAGAACTTTTTGGAAGTTCTTCGAAGAACTTTACTTGAGTTCGTAGATGCACTTGCCAGAACAGTTTATTCATGTAGTATTGGGAAGAAGTTCCCTGCAGTTCTGGGATGACCTTCCCTCAAGTTCTAGGAAGCATCCCCTCAAGTTCTGGGAAGTAATGCTCCCAAGTTTTGGGAAGAGCTTTCCTCATGTTTTAGGATGAACTTCCCTCAAGTTCTGGGAAGCACATTTTTAAAATTTTGGGAATAGTTTTTCTAAAGTTTTGTGAGGAACTTTTCTGAATTTCTGCGAAGAAGTTTAACTAGCAGCACATTTGGTGCAAAACGGTTCAAATAACTTGTATGAGACTTATTTTAGTCACAATAAAGTTGCAGCAAGATCCTGGCAATGCTTGGTATTCTTAAGTTCTGAGAAAAAATTCCCTCAAGTTCTGAGACGAGCTTCCCTTAAGCTCTGGGAAGAACTTCCCTAAAGTTCTGGGAAAATCGAGGGAAAATTTTCATAAAGTTCTAAAAAATACTTCCATATATAGTTGAAGATGCTAATTTCAAATAACAGACTGTAGTGGTAATTTGTATACGATAGATGGAGTAGATGAAAGCATAGAATTGATAGTTCCGTTAGATTACGGCAGTGTGAAGATTGCATATAGATATTAGAATAGCGAGCTAGAACAACTTTTAAGGAAGGTACAAATCGGTTTTTTCATCTCTCTTTACCAAACTCCCCCTTTGGAGAGGGATGGTGAGGGGTGTCCCCCCCCCCCGCCATCACTGGCAAAAAGAGATGAAAACCGACCCGCTCAAGTACCAACTGTGTGTTTGAAACAGTTCTACCGATTTTGTACCTTCCTTAAAAGTTGTTCTAGCTCGCTATTCTAATATCTATATGCAATCTTCACACTGCCGTACTCTAACAGAACTATCAACTCTATGCTTTCATCTACTCCATCTATCGTATAAAAATAACCACTACAGTCTGTTATTTGAAATTAGCATCTTCAACTATGTAAATCGTTGACTTCACGTAGAAATAATACTAAAACATATAGTCAAAGTACTTCCATATAGTTCTTTGACGAATTTTCTTAAAGTTCTTGGAAGAACTTCTTGTCAATTTCCGAGAAGAACTTGGCTGGAATTGTAAGAAGTAGTCCCCAGAACTGGTATCAAAAGTTCTGAGAGTAACTTCACTAAAGTACTGGAAAGAACATCCCTGAAGTTCTGGAATGAAAGTTCCATGAAGTTGCTTCAATGCAGCTTGGGAAATGTTCCTAAATAATTGAAACTGTTCTAAAGCTCTGGGAAGAACTTCCCTGAAGTAATAGGAAGAACTTTTCGGAAGTTCATGGAAGAACTTTACTAGAGTTCGAGGATGAACTTGCCAGAACAGAAAAGTTTATTCCTGAAGTATTGGGAAGAAGTTCCCTGGAGTTCTGGGATGAACTTCCCTCAAGTTCTGGGAAGACATCCCCTCAAGTTCTGGGAAGCGATTCCCCCAAGTTCTGGGAAGAGCTTTCCTCATGTTCTGGGATGAACATCCCTCAAGTTCTGGGAAGAACATTCTTAAAATTTTGGGAAAAGTTTTTCTAAAGTTTTGTGATGAACTTTTCTGAATTTCTGCGAAGAAGATTCCCTAGCAGCACACTTGGTTCTAAACGATTGAAATAACTTGTATGCCACTTATTTTAGTCACAATCAAGTTTCTGCAAGATTCTGCCACTGCTTTGTGCCACTTGGGTTTCTGAAGTTCTGAGAAGAAATTCCCTCAAGCTTTGAGAAGAAATTCCCTCAAGTTATGGGACGTACTTCCTTTAATTTTGGGAAATTCGTGGCCAAATTTTCATAAAGTTCTAGAAAGTACTTCCATAAAGATCTTTGAAGGATTTCTTCAAAGTTCTGGGAAGAACTTCTTGTCAAGTTCTGGGAAGTACGTCGCTAGAATTGTAAAAATTAGTTCCCTGAACTTGTATCAAAAGTTCTGAGAATAACTTCACTAAAGTACTGGAAAGAACATCCCTGAAGTTCTGAAACGAAATTCCCTAAAATTCTGGGAAGAAGTTCCATTTAGTTTTGAGAAAAACTTCCCTCAAGTTCTGGGAAGATTTGACTGAAGCTCTGAGAAAAACTTTTCTAAAGTTCCAGAAAGAACTTCCCTATAGGTCTGAGTAGAAATTTCCTAAAGTTCTGGGAAGAACTTCCCTGAAGATATGGGAAGAATTTTTCTGAAGTTCTGAAAAAAAAACATCCCTAAAGGTCTTTGAAGAACTTTCCTATAGTTTTGGAAAGAACACCTCTATAGTTCACGGAAAAAACTTTCTTGAAGTTTATTTTACGAACTTTACTGAAGTTCTGGAAAGAACTTCCCTGGAGAACTGGCAATACAATTTCTGAAGTCCTTAGAAGAACTTTTTTCAAGTTCTAGGGAGAACTTCGCTCAAACTCTGGACAGAATTTCCCTCAAGATTTGGGAACAACATCTCTGAAGTTCTGGATAAAACTTCTCTGGAGATCTGAGAAGAACTTTTCCTTAGTTCTCAGAACGGCTTTTCTGAAGTTTTGGGAGGAACATTATTATTATTTAACTTTATTAATGAGGCTTTCAGCCTTGGGCTGGTTCGCCTCCAAGGGAGGAACATCCCAAAACTTCTGGGAAGAACTTCTTTGAAGTTTTGGGACGAGCTTTCCTGAAATTTTGAGAAGAACTTCCTTGGTATTCTGAGAAGAACATCCCTGAAGTTCTGAGAAGAATTCCTCTGGAGTTCTGAAAAAAAAAAATCTAAAATTCTGGAAAGAACCTTCTTACAGTACGATAAACTTGCCTCAAGTTTCTAGAGTTCTGGGTACAATTTTCCCGCAGTTAATTTCAGGTTATCTTTTAAAGTCTTCAGGTAGATCAGGTTTCATATTGAAGATCTTCAACTATCGAGAAATTCAAATAGCGTCTCTAAGATATTCACCTTTGATATCAGTATGATCAGAAATTATTTCAAAAACCTACAGACAGGCATGGAAAATCATTTGCATTCATTTCATACATTCATTTACATTCATTTGCTTCTAATTTTTTTCATCAACAGCATTCCGCAAAATGATGTATAGAGCATTTGTAGGTTTTGTTATTAGCTACAACTTTTGCTCAAACCTTAAAATCTGTATCTCTTATGCATCACGAACTAGAACGGGCAGAACTTGTTACTGTTTTTCAGTAAATGTAAAATACATTCACTGAAAAACAGTAGTGGCTTCTGTTCGCTCTGGTTCGTCATGCATAAGAAAAACGGATTTGACTTTTTTTAAAAAAGTTGTAGCTAATAACAAAACGTACAAAAGTTGTATGCATCATTTTGCGGAATGCTGTTGAAGAAAAAAGTTAGAGGCAAATGAATGCACGAAATGAATGCAAATGATTTTCCATGCCTGCCTACAGATGAAATCTCTGAAATCCTCAGGATATTTTTTAAAGTTTTCAGATGTATAAAGTATTGTTCTGAAGACCTTCAACTGTCCAAAAATTCAAGTCTCACCTCTGATACGAAGATGATTATAAACTATTTGAAAAACTAACAGTTCTAAAGTTCTCAGATGATTTTTCAAGACCTCAGGATGATCCAGTATTATTTTAAAGATTTGTTTATGTTCGTACCAAGAGAAAATCATAATGCAATGTATTATTTTAGAGAACGATGAACGATGAACGATGAAGATAAAATAACTCTCAAAATGGTAGTCAATGCCAACAGAGAAGTGCTTCACTCATAAAATAAAGCATAGTATTAGAACTATAGATAAAATTATAATTCACACAAAATAGTACACATACCCAATTTTCGAAGCAGAAGTCCAGGAACAGGATATAAAAAATGCTTAAGGTTCATAAAGGAATCAATATTGCCCTACACCTCTCCGATATGGGTTGTGATGCTTCTGGGAAGAACAAATTACTGACATCCTAAATAAACTGGGAACAATGTGTTATTTTCTACTATCGACTTGGTATCTGGATTTCACCAAATCAAACTTGCCAACGACGATACCGAAAGACAACATTTTCAGTTATTTACGGTAAATATGAATTTACGCAGAAAGATTCTATTCAACTCGAATCGAACTTTACAGAACTCTTAAATCAAAGTATAGCGAACTTCCAATTAACGAGTAGGTGCAAATTATTACTGGCAATAATAATAATACATTTCACTCCATAACAAACGAAAACCCCGCAAACTAATATTAAGCACGTCCAACATTACTAACGCAGCTGATTTAATTGTGCAATCCAATAAAATTCACTCAGCAGTTAAACTATAACTGGCTAAAGAAAACAAATTTTCAAACACAAATATGAAAACCACGAACAACCTAAACAAATTAACCCAAACGATACCAAATACATACACATAGCCCAACGCATAAATGAGGATAAAGACGTTTATAAACTTTCAAAAAGCTGGCGCCGGTGGTGTAGTGATAAGCGTGACTACTTTCTCGCCCCAATGGGTCTGAGTTCAATCCCAGCCGAGGTTGGTGGGATTTTTTTGAGGCCTAAAAATCTCTGGTTACGTCTTCCTTCGGAAAGGGAGTAAAGCCGGTAGTCCCGGCCCATGTGTGTTGAATGAGTGCGATATCCTACGCAGGTGTGAAAGCTGCCTTCCTGCACAGTCGATGGATGGATTCCCTCGATTTGTTTTCCGTGCTGAGCACCAATTCTACCTACGCCAGGGAGGCAGCTCCCACACACCTGGACCCTACATATCGACCCATCAACTCTTAAACCGGGGACCAAGCCGAAGGAAGGAGTGATCAGAGATGTTATGCCTCAGAACATCCCGGCGGCGCCGACTGGGATTGAACCCAGGCCTGCTGGGGTGAGAAGTAATCACACTTACCACTAAACCACCGGTACCGCTGGCAATTGATGTCCATCGGTGATTGGCACTAGATTGTGGAACAGAGACCGACGTTAAATAAAGAAAAAAAAAAGAGATCTTCGACACTGTCTTCAAATGAAACAAATGGATTCTAAGCCATCTGAAGTTGAAAAATTCGGCACCTTCTTGACAGCCACGCCAATTTCTTGCACTTTCATTCCATCTCCGATACAATTTGCCAACTCAATGAAGCAAATTGATTACTGCCAATCGCCGTGTCCATTTTCTATTTCACCGTGCACTTAACCTTTATTTGATTTCAACACGATGCTTTAAGAATAAAAAATGCGAAGCACATTTACTCTTCATTCTTGTGAAACAGCACGAATCGCCTCTCCAGACTGACGATCAATTCCAATTCCAAGTGTAGACAAAAGCAAACTGAAACTATATTTCCGCCTTCCCCGACTGGAGCGGATGATTGGCCAGATTCGTTGTCATGCCTTCTCAACTATCGACAAAAACAACAGGAGTAGGTACGGGCGAATAAAGTTGGGATGAAGCGGAGAAAACTAAACGAAATTGACATTCAGATATTTATAGTCCTAGGCTACGGACAGCCTCCTGCCCTCCTTGCCTCCAGATGGTTTAGTTTCAGGTTGGCTGAGTTTCCAATGTTGAGCAGTGGGATATCAGCACGTCGTCGTTTTTGTCGGCTGATAGGCCACCTACCGGACCCGACCACACCAGTTTTATCGACAAATCAATCGATGGGTACTTCCGTTCCTTATGATTTGTTTTACTGAACGGATGGTCATCAATTTCCAATCTTGAAAGCTTCAGGCGTTGGAACTTATGGATCTATATACACATTCGTTTGTGATTGGTGTATTTAGAATAGGATTGCTATTCTTCTGCAATTGTGCCTCGGACAAGCCCGATGAAGACGACACTCCAAAGCATTATTGAATCGATCAATGTTTCATAAAAACAAACACGATAGAGACCAGTTGGCTTTCGTACTAATCAATGAATAAATCCGGGTTCTATCATCGTCCCGGTTCGATGGATGGATGAAAACCGGTAATCCCGTCTTCAACATGAAGCATCGTGGCACAACCACAACCCCTCTGCAGGCCTGGTTTTTTGCTATTATTGCCAATTGGGATTGAATCTACCAGCTATGTATACTTTCAATACGTCTATATCGATGTGGCATCAAAAGCGCCTGGAATGGTCTTCATCGGTGACGTCTGCTATTGTGGTGACACCGCCGCCATCGGCAACGACGACGTAGAAATTGTGACCCTCCGTCATCGTCATCGCCAGTACCCACATCGAATGCGGATATACAACAGGTTGATTGATTGGTACATATTTATGGAGCACTGGTCGAGTCATTTTGACTCTCTGCCATCAAATCGTTCTGAGGGTCTATCAGTGGTGCTCTGGCAAAGGGGGTGGAAAAAAGCGACGAAACAATTGCCAAAAACAAGACCGTCTAGAAGCATATTAATGACTCTGATAAGGAGAAATATGGTTCGCGGTGTTGTCGATAAATATTGCGCGGGTTCATGTTTTATGAATTATTTTGTGTTGGTTTTGCAAGGGAAAAATAATGATGATGGGCGCTGCTTGTTGCTTCAGGGAAATTATTGAAAACGACAAGTCAGTGGCTGAATTATGCATTGAGTGGGTGCGAATACAGAAGTGATCAGTGTATGGGAATTTATTCTTCTTCCTCTTTCCTTTATTTAACGTCGGTCTCTGTTCCGCAATCTAGTGCCAATCACCAACGGACATCGATTGCCATCCATTGACGGCAAGAGAATGTGCAGGAAGGCAGCTTCCACACCTGCGTAGGATATCACATCCATTCAAATTCAACACACATGGGCCTTCCCTTCCGAAGGAAGAGTTGACCAGAGATTTTTATGCCTCAGAAAAATCTCACCGACCTCGGCTGGGATTGAACCCAGACCCATTGGGGTGAGAAAGCAGTCACGCTTACCAATACACCACCGGCGCCGGCCTTTTATGCGAACAAGCTCGTTGCTTTGCAATGGATGAATGAAAATGCTGAGGTTTTGACAGAACTATGCTTTGGCTATCACAGTATTTTACGTTTGATCGTCCATATACAGTAGTGCCTAAGCATGCTCTGGTGGGTTCAAAACTTGACCATCTAAATTAATCAATTTATAATCAGTACACTTCTTTTTGCATTAGCATTAGCATTAGCATTAGCATTAGCATTAGCATTAGCATTAGCATTAGCATTAGCATTAGCATTAGCATTAGCATTAGCATTAGCATTAGCATTAGCATTAGCATTAGCATTAGCATTAGCATTAGCATTAGCATTAGCATTAGCATTAGCATTAGCATTAGCATTAGCATTAGCATTAGCATTAGCATTAGCATTAGCATTAGCATTAGCATTAGCATTAGCATTAGCATTAGCATTAGCATTAGCATTAGCATTAGCATTAGCATTAGCATTAGCATTAGCATTAGCATTAGCATTAGCATTAGCATTAGCATTAGCATTAGCATTAGCATTAGCATTAGCATTAGCATTAGCATTAGCATTAGCATTAGCATTAGCATTAGCATTAGCATTAGCATTAGCATTAGCATTAGCATTAGCATTAGCATTAGCATTAGCATTAGCATTAGCATTAGCATTAGCATTAGCATTAGCATTAGCATTAGCATTAGCATTAGCATTAGCATTAGCATTAGCATTAGCATTAGCATTAGCATTAGCATTAGCATTAGCATTAGCATTAGCATTAGCATTAGCATTAGCATTAGCATTAGCATTAGCATTAGCATTAGCATTAGCATTAGCATTAGCATTAGCATTAAGCAAGTTGCACAAATTCATAGGTGGTACAAGTCCTAGACCATTTTATGTGAGTATTGCCACCTTGGTCCGTTACCGTATTGACCGAGATATGGGATTGATCTAGGCCTCTTAGATGAAAGTTGCAGTATCTCCAACAATCGAGAACTGTCCTGGCCCCGTCCTTGCAACTGCTGGGGATGGGAAGGATTTTTAGTTGGACACTTACTTAAGAGAGATGCAGAGAACTCTACGACCGCTCATAAGTGTCACAGGAGCTTGTAGGTTTCTTAGTGGACAGGGTAAGGCCATACGTTCGGAAAACGATATGTTATATTTATGTGTCAAAATAAAGTAAATGTGTATGTGTGTATGTGTGAGTGACTGTGTAAGTGTTTTAATAAATAAAAATGGATAAATTGTATCAATTTTGTGATGTTGAGAGCTGCATCTTACTTTATTTGAATTCCTTCATGGTAAATTCATGGGATTCCATTGGTTTGGGTTTCTGACCAGTTTCAAAATCTTGCAGATTTAGCATACCTCTCTTCGTCATTGGCGATTCTTGAAAACTTTCTGGGTAAAATCGTACTAAACTACGTATAGCGCACACTTCGATCTCTCATGCCTTTCTCTTGAAATCATGCGCAAAAAAAAAAAAAGTTTATGTTTTCTGCCACACGATGGAAGAAAAAAGAAGAGAATTAATTTTGCCCACAAGATATGAAAATCCGACAAGGTAGGGTACAAGGATGGCAAATAAGTTGAAAATGGCCAAAACCGCCGTCTGTGCAGTGCTGAAACGTTTCAAGAAACGTTTGTCTATTTCCCGGAAGGTGCAATCAAGGTGTCGAAGCGGTACAGTGGACCGGAAACTGCGTCATGACGCCTTGAAGGCTTTCAAAGCGATTCCAGGACTTTTAGATGTCGATGTGGCCAACAAACTCGCTGCTGTTCGCAGTACAGCTCGAAATATACGCATTCGGGAAAGTTTCTTCACACACTAAAAAAATCTGAATTTTACTGGTGATGTAAACATCCATGCATGCAAACATTCATGCATGTAAACTTCCTTTTCACGTAAACTAGCAGCTTGCAAGAAATGTTGCAAACAAAGGTGGAAAGTTGCATACAATATATGGAATATTACATGACATGTCTCATAAATTTACACGATTTATAATGTAAATTTGTATGATTTATGACGCTCCATTTATGTGCATCATAGTAACGGAAATTTACACTACTTTTTTTTAGCTGTGCATGTATCGGGTTATTAAGCAACAAAACCGGACCGTAAAGCAAAACATTCCGGCCAAAACGCGGACCCAAAAGTTGTATGACCAGGTTTTGACCTAACTCAACGAATGCATTCTTATGGACAAACAGCTTCCGAGACAGAAGTTTTATGAGATATCCCCAAGCAGGCATGAAAGATCATTTGCATTTATTTCGTGCATTCATTTACATTCATTTGTCTCTAACATTTTTCTACGACAGCATTCCGCAAAATGATGTTTAGAGCTTTTGTAGGTTTTGTTATTAACTACAATTCTTGTGCATAGCTCAAATCTGTATCTCTTATGCATCACGAATTAGAGCGGGCAGAACTTGTTACTATTTTTCAGTGAATGTAAAATACATTCACTGAAAAACAGTAGGGGCTTCTGTTCGCTCTGGTTCGTCATGCATAAGAGATATGGATATGAATTGCTAAGAAAAGTTGTAGCTAATAACAAAACCTACAAACACTCTATGCATCATTTTGCGGAATGCTGTCGTAGAAAAATGTTAGAGACAAATGAATGTAAATGAATGCACGAAATGAATTCAAATGATTTTCCATGCCTGTCCCCAAGAAATGAAAATTTGTTTTGCGGACAAGTTTGCTTGTAATCTGATGATCTGGCAGGGAATATAACCAAAAGATTCAGATTTTCACCACAACCAGCAATATGAGCGGACAGTTACATCAGCCTGAAAAAACGTGTATTTACGTTCATTAGGAGCCACGTCAAGTTTTAGCCTGATTTGGCGAGTTTTCTGGAAATGTTTTTGATCATTTGAGCTCCCTTTATTATATGGACGCGTTATTTCAATGTATAAAGCTTTGAAATACACCTTCAATGTCAGCGTACCCATCAAAGTTCATCGTGACCATCTTGAAAGTTTCGTATCTTTAAAACTCGTAGGAAATTTCTCAAAAACAAAATCTTTAACCCGTAAAGTACCAGGACGAACGAATTTGTTTCAACAAACTCGTTCTCAGCAATGCCTCATCCGATTTTCATAAACTTTGGTTTTTATTCAAAGGGAATAGTTGAACTAACTTTTGTCGTAGGAACCGCCCCCTTAGAACGCTCCTTGTTCTTGGGAGATGCAAATATGTCTGTGTTTTTTTTTTTGTACTTTTTTAACCAGTTTGACCTAATGTTTCATATTTTCACGCGAATCGCACCAGAAATTGATATCAGATAGATGAAATATGATTAGTAAGACTGAATATAGATATTTCCATAACGTATGGCTACAATATAATCGGTACCCGGGTCACATTGGCATCGGTTCCGGGATTCCAGAATTTCATTTCATAGATTCCGCAATAAGATACGGTAAGGGGGGGGATCTTATAATCCAGTTTTTAGGCCTAAGTCATATTTGAGGCAAATGAATCATACCGCATATCCAATGATAGGATATGGGCATGAACAATTATTTCAGATAATTTCATTGTCATATTGACACATTGGCCTCTGTTTCAATGCTTACAGTATCTGGTTCCGTAAATTCTGGATTATGACTAGAAATGATATATATGAAACTACTATATCGCGTGGTATGTAAAATCATGCATGTTCAACCGAGGTGAATATTATAAGGGGTGATTGATATATTAGTCACACTTAAAGGGTGGGAGAGGGTTATGATTTTGTGACAAGCAATGCATTATAATAGTATAGGTATAGAAAAACATGACGAAAGAGGGAAGGGGGTTAGTTTTCTCTCAATTCAGCGTGACATAATACATGGATCGTTCCTTATGCAAATAATCTGAGGACAGTAGTCACCATCCAGGATCTGATCTTGGTGCTCCGGAAGTCATTTATATTCAAAATAGTATGACCATCCGCGATCTGATTCAGGTTCCCCGGAAATAATTCCAGCGCAATAAACGAGGCTAAAATATTTTATAATTTCAATAACCATAGCAATCCCATGCGAATATTACAATGCCAATCATTCAGGAAATTGTGAACACATTCCTTCATACCGGATCTGATCCAGATTCTCCAGAAGTAATTTTGAACTAATGGTCTGGGCTGAAATATTCCAAGGAGTGAAACATAACAAGCCCAAGTGAATATTACAATTCCAACGTTTCAGCTGGTTACTGGGATCAGTAAGCAACTGTCCAGTCACGTCTTTCATAGGCATCTTTGGATTCATCCTTGCTCCAATCAGACGTCGTGATATATCGCAGAGGAGGTGGATATCGTCGGTTGTTGCTGTATTCTCTCCTTCGTCGGTCAGGGAATCCACCCACACTCGCTTATCCCGTCTGCAATTGCGGTTTACTTCCTTCTCTAGAGCCGACTACCGTTGATAGGCTTCGTTCTTGGCTCCTCTGGTTCTCACCCGCTCTATCGTGGTTTTTGCTTCTTTTGGGGTATAAAACCGGATTCCACGGATTTCCCGGAACCGATGCCAATGTGTCCATGTGTCATCAGATACACTACAACCTGATTTCAGTGATCATAGCTTGTCATTTTGGCATAATATGATATCATAACCTCCATGAAATTATATTCCTACAAACCGTTCAAACAGATCCACGTTCCGGAAACGATGTCACACTGGCCAAAATCATCCCAAATCATCTTCATTCACTTGATTCTATCTTTTTGACATGATTTGACATGTCACAAGATACGTTTGCCTGAGATAATACTATGTCCTACCGAATCGATTTTCGGGACTCCGGGTATTATCGGTACCCGGAGTCCCGAAAATCGATTCGGTAGGACATAGTATTATCGTAGCCATACGTTATGGAAATATCTACATTCAGTCTTACAAATCATATTTCATCTATCTGATATCATTTGCTGCACCAGACAACCGATTCGCTTGAAAATTTAAAACATTTGGTCAAACTGGTTAAAAAAGTACAAAAAAAACACAGAAATATTTGCATCTCCCTAGAACGAGGAGGGTTTTAAGGGGGCGGTACCTACGACAAAAGTTAGTTCAACTATTCCCCTTGAATAAAAATTAAAGTTTATGAAAATCGGATAAGGCATTGCTGAGAACGAGTTTGTTGAAAAAAATTCGTTCGTCCTGGTACTTTACGGGTCAACATGCTGTAAAAGACATCCCGAATCCATGTAAAGACACCCCTCAGGGCCCCTTATAAATGGATGAGTTTGGTAAAGGGAATGTTTTCTTATTACAATATACTATTTTCAAACTGCCATACTGTAACGGAATTATAAATTCTACACTTTCATCTCCTCATCTATAGTATAGAATGGTTATTTTAAGTTTTTTACAGTGTTGCCATGTTTATATTTTATTTAGAGACTGAAAATTTTAAACGTGAGTTTTTTTAAGTATATGCCACCAAATATTTGTTTTGTTAGCACCATCGTGATCCACAGCCTTTTTTACATAATAAAGATTATCTTACCTAAAGTTCAAAGCATAGTGCACGTGATATAGCATTTAGAGAAAAAAAAAGAGTTTTCAATTTTTTGACGCAATTTCTAAAGCAATAAAAACCACTTCAGACCTACTCTTTTGAATGAATAAAGAAGATAACTGAACAACGAATCTACAACCAGCAATTTTTAGTACAGTGTTGCCATAATAATTATTTCGCCCCTGAAAAATATAAATTAGATTTTTTTTTCAAATATATTGCAATCATACCTTTTATGTAATTCCATTGTCGTTTTCCATTGTCTAATATCTTAGACAAACAGACAGATCATTTCACATGCTAATCATTGTTCACAAATTTAACGGTGTAGTCAGTAGTGTAGTCACCAGCGGTACGCATAGCGCATAGTAGTATAAGATTTTTCGTCATCCACGGGACACGAGAGTCGATTTGGATGAACTTTTTGGAAACGTGCCTGTCATTGACATATAGGTCATTCCAGCTCAAGTGGGTACACCACCTGTGGTCGATGTCACAAATGTGAGCCAAACTTGGCCAAAACGCTTATTTTGGCATTCTGAACAAACGCTTATTCGACGTAGGACTACGTCTGTGATTTCTATATGAGGGTAAACTATGTGAAAACCAAAAATGGAACATGAAACATAATTTTGAAAGATTTTGAACGTTAATAACTCAGCTGCCAGCGGTCCACTTTCAATAATTTTATCACCAATCGATCAGAAATATGGCTGCGCATCGATAAAAATGCTTCCGAATGTTAATTTTCAACAAGAAACTATTAAAAAAGTGGTAAATGTCCAGCATTGTCCAAAAATGTCGAGTTAACTAACAAATCCACCAATTACGTAGACGGATGCAAATTTTGAAATTTTCGCTCCACAGTGTTCAAACGGCTTCAAATCGGGTCCTGATTAGCCACCGAAAGTGTAAACTCATTTGATAAGAAACTGACTTGCCACAAACCATTTGAAGTTTATATGGAAATTACTACGGGAAAACAAAACTTTTTGTTCATTGTCTTCTAGTCTTTTTACATATTGAACTGTTAACAAATTCGTTTGCTATTCTTATGGGAATTTTTATCAGCTACAACTTTGCCCAAAATCGTTTTTCAGCCAAACGTCAAATAAAATAGTTATTAATTGTTTAATAGATTGATAATCTTATGGCAAGATTAAGCAACTGTATTGTGAGCAACACTGTATTCTGTAGTGTGACATAGTAGCCATGATTTTTGTCCTCTATTCTACGCGCCATAAACACCAATGTTGCCTGCTGAACAGTTGATTGAGCATAAGACATCCATGACTTGAATCATTAATAATGTTTGTTCCTTACGTTTGATCGAAAAGTGGTCTTGAACAAAGTTGTAGCTGAACAAATTTTCAACCAGTTTAGCTATCATTTTCTAAAGAAGAGTAAACTGGTGAATTTTGAGATAGATATGAACCGAAATTGTGGTTTCTCCATAGTAATTCCCATATAAACTTAAAATGGTTTGTGCCAAATTTTGAGAGGCTAATCAGGGCCCAATTTGGAGCCATTTGAGCACTGTGGAGCGAAAATTTCAAATTTTGCATCAGTCTAATGAATATGCTGCTTCCCCAGCACAGTCATCAGAGAATCATTTCTAGACGAAACATGTCGATGTAGCATTACGACGAGGTTCGGTAGTTCAGTAGTTTCCGTTTCTGCTTACTGAGCAGAAGGTAGGGAGTTCAATCCCAGGCCTGTCCCATTCCTTGCAATTTTTCACTTTGCCTTATTCGATCCCCACTAGATTTAAATAAAAACAAATTCTGCTTTAACCGATCACATCACTTACCACAGTGAATCCTGATCTAAAAATAACCTACCTCACTAACACAACTATCCTTCCCGAGACAGCCGTGGAGATGTAGAGGTATTCTCGGTCTCTAGTAACAACCGGACGTCGAACTAATTATCCTTCCCTCCCCCAAAAGACCGTGAGGACGTGACCGGCGCTATGAATGTGCTTGTACTTTGAAGATGGAAAGCTTATCCCATGCACCATCTATGTAGTACTCTGTGCAAGTGGATTAGTTGTGATCATTCACGGAGGAGCAACTACGAAGTGCACGGTCAGATAACGTTAACTCTACGGCAAACGCATTCATTGATACGTTTGTTGTTATGGATGATAGAAGAGCATAGCAGAAATAGTGTGAAATAGGAAGCCATGGTCATCACAAAAGAGGAAATCGATAATCACCCCAAGCCCCTTACAGTCATCGCCATAGCATCGCACCGCTTTTGGTTCTAGGGCACTTGCTGGTTGCAATTTTTACATCAGGATTCACTGTGATGCGATCAGTTGTAAGCAGCAGAAATTTCCTTCCCAACTCTCTTGTGGAATCTTTTAGTGGCTCTGAAAAGGGCTGGTTTTGTTTGATTTCAACGGGGAAGTTAAGAGCGTTCACCACAAATACGAAGAGCCAGCTGAATTTCCTTTGGCATAATTGTGACACGCTTGGCGTGGATGGCGAACAGATCGACCAGATAGGCCTCGCTGGATTCCTGTAGGGCCATTAACGGCCAAGCTCTGGAAGTGCAGATCGGTTTTGAAGTCCTGGGCGATTTCACGGACCAAACGCTGGAAAGGCAACTTGCAGTCAGCAGCTCGGTCGATTTCTGGTGACGACGATGTGGATACGTTGAATGCAATCTGATGAATATTTTTTTTCTCTGATTTCCATTCTCTTTTATAGCATGCTTTTGCTATGTTCAACCAATCATAAACGATGAAAGAACAAGAACACAACAACAAGAAGAATTTGACCCTCGAGTAAGTATATTTTTTTTATTAATTACTTTATTTGTACAGGCTCAATCGAATAAACTTTACAGAGCCGAGTTATCATTTTCGTTATACATTATTGATGTCTTATTTTTAAAGTTAAAGGAGCTGGACCGGATACTCGCGGTTGTCTCGAGGTTAGTTGAGATTTACAATTTTTTTTGATGGGAAAAGGGAGAGGGATGTTTGAGATGTGGTTTACGATACAAATATTTAATTAATCCTAAAACATGAACTAATTTCTATTCATCTTGAAAACAAACATAAAAAAACCCACACGTACAAAATACAAACTAAACACAAGGTTAATCAAACTTACAATCTAATATTAATATTCTTAAAGTAAACATATATGAGTTTCATAAACTCCAGATCGCGTCTAGCCAAAATATCCCGTACTGGAACATTAGGTTGTCTACGTCGAGCCCGAAGGGAATCGTACAGTTCAGATCTGACTCCGCGATGCTCAGCACAAGACCAAATAATGTGATCTGCGTCCTGGTAACCTTGTTCACATTCACAGAGATTGCTGTCCCCCAGCCCAACACGGAACAAGTGAGCGTTTAACAAATAGTGATTGGACATGAGGCGAGACATCATACGAATGAAGTCTCGACCCACATCCAACCCCTTGAACCAAGGACTCTTCGACACCTTAGGGATGATCGAATATAGCCATCGTCCCAAACTCCCTTCACTCCACTTATTCTGCCAGCTGACGAGTGACTGTTGACGATAAATGAAGAAAAATTCGTCGTAGGCGATTTGTCGATCGTAAATATCGCCTTCCATAGCGCCCACCTTTGCAAGCGAGTCCGCCTTCTCATTGCCCGGAATCGAGCAATGAGATGGGACCCATGCAAGGGTGATGACAAAAGATCTTAAAGATAAAGCACTTAAAAGCTCTCGTATTTTCATTAGAAAATAAGAGGAGTGCTTTACCGGCCTCATAAGCGAATAGCCTCGACAGAACTGAGACTATCCGTAAAAATAAAATAATGATCTGGTGCAAGTGAGGCGATCGTTTCTAGTGTATAATATATTGCCGCCAGCTCAGCAACATATACGGAGCAAGGAGCTTGAAGCATTCGAGAGGCGCTATGAAATTCGTTATAAATACCAAAACCAGCGGATGCCTCTATTAATGATCCATCTGTGAAAAACGATCTTGCGGAATCAACTTGGCCAAACTTTGCAGCGTAAATTGACGGAACAATCATGGAACGATGATGTTCAGGGATCCCACGAATCTCCCGCGTCATAGATAAATCAAAACGAACAGAATTGTCGAAGTCGGAGAAGCAAACACGATAGGGATTATACTGCGAAGGGCTGACATCCTGTGTTATGTACACGTAGTACAATGTCATAAAACGAGTTTGAGGGTTTAGCTCAAGAAGCTTCTCAAAGTTTGCAATCACCAGTGGGTTCATAATTTCACAACGGGTCAGGAGCCTGAGGGATAATTCCGAAAACCGATCAGAGAGTGGCAACATGCCCGCTAACACTTCGAGACTCATCGTATGAGTCGAGTGCATGCATCCTAACGCGATACGAAGACAACGATACTGGATCCGTTCCAGTTTGATGATGTGCGTTTTAGCCGCCGACTGGAAGCAAAAACTACCGTACTCTAAAACCGATAAAATCGTTGTCCTGTACAACGTTAGAAGATCTTGCGGATGGGCTCCCCACTACGTTCCGGTAATTGTTCGAAGAAAATTGATCCTTTGTTGGCATTTTCGTCTCAGATACTCAATGTGGGATCTCCAGGCGCATTTGGAATTTAAACCAGACCCCAAGATATTTGAAAGACATGGAATGAGTGATCGGCCTACCCAAAAGTTGAAGCTTCGGTTGTGCTGGGCTATGCTTCCTAGAAAAAACGACCAACTCAGTTTTCTCCGTGGAGAATTCGATACCTAGCTGAATAGCCCAAGTAGACAAATTGTCTAAGGTATCCTGTAAGGGTCCTTGCAAGTCAGCCTCTCTGGGCCCTGTCAAAGACACTACTATCGAATAAGTATAAAAAAGCAGAAAATTGGAATTTCTTGTCAAATTCGTTTCAACCTTACCCGAAGAAACATCAACAGCATAAACAATGACTGGACGTGGCAAGTGAGGCAAAGGACTCGGCAAAGGACTCGGCAAAGGAGGAGCCAGTTGTGTTGCATGTTAACTTACAGGGTATTACCAAGTCTACCGTACGTCGTCTGGCTCGTCGTGGTGATGTCAAGCGTATCTCCGGTCTGATCTAAAACCCGAGTGTGCTTAAGGTAAGGTGATGCTGGAAAACGTCATTCGTGGCGCTGTTACCTGAAGCGACAGGGACGCACCTGAGGTTAAGCTTCGTTCATTTTCCCTATCCGAAACGGCCGTGTTCAGGGCCACCAACTAACTTGAACAGAGATTGTTAAGGAATTCTACTAATCTTGGCATGAATGAAATTCCTGGAACCAGCAAAACGGTAACAACCAAGCTTCTAATCCAGAAGCAACTGGGCTCTCTGAGTGTCCATTTCTCGTAGCAATGAGTGTCTTTCCAACCACCGGGTTAACCCGTGTCCAGCGTAGCCGTACAAAGAAGCATTTATAATGATCTTATATGGTTGACACTTCTTCTTCTTCCTCGCTTTTCAAGCTTATTGCGTATGGCATATTAGCTTTTTGCGTGCTCTCAACTAAGTGTTCTAGATGCATTTCCACAGTTATTAATTGAGAGCTTTTGAGGCCTGTACCATTTTTGCATTAGTATAATTGTGTGGCAAAAGTACAATCATACTCTATGCCCAGGGAAGTCGAGAAATTTTCCAACCCGAAAAATTCCTGGAGCGGACCGGGGATCGAACCCAGCCACCTCCAGTGCTTTGTAGCTGTGCCTTTACCGACTGAGCTAAGGGAGCTAAGGATGGTTGACACAGAACTACTTTATTGCATTGAGAAGAAAGAAATTCAAATAGCCAGAAAATTTTTGTGACCCTGAAAAGGACCGTTTGATTTGTCAGATGAGTTCTGATGAACACAGCATGGCTTTGCTGTTGGCTCACACTCCGATACGGTGCAGATTGGCAACGATGATAAACGCCCTGAGTTAAGAGCTTAGAGCTCTAAAAGTGACAAAACTGGGCGATGGTTTACACTAGCGTGCACAGTAATCTTGTTCAGGAAGGGGAATTTTTTTTCTATGGTGCATTTAATCTGGGGATGGGGAGTACTCCAAACTACGTGGTAGATAGTGCTGTCCTCCTCCCACTTTTTCCCTACTGTTCAATTTAGCTCATTTTATTTATTTTTTGCTCCGGTGGTGGTTCATCTTCTTAACATTACATTGTGCAACGACGTAATCATGTCATTTTGAATACGGTTACTTGTATACTGGCAATTTTTCGCACCTTTCGCCAAGTGTTTTTCCAGCACAGGATCGTAGTTTGCCAACAACTGGGTGGCACACTTTCCGCTCCTTCCGAATGTCCACGAACATGGGTATCTCTGCGATTGTATTTGCCCAGCAACTCGGTCGATTTCATCCAAATTTCTGAACCCCGTAAGAATCGTTGTAATAATGTTTTGCGTTACAGGTTAAAAATACAAATCAAAGAAAATATATTCTTCAATGTACTGGTATCATATTTTATTCAGTTACCTTTCTGAAATTTTGTGCAGTACGTTTTGGTATATTTTGAAGGCATCGTTACAATTTTTGAATATTTCAAGTAAGTGTTTTTGTAAGCCCTTATATGCTGTTATAGTCACTTTACTGTTACCGTTGCGAGTACGTTGAACTTGGTAATTTTCAGCGAAAATTGAATCAAGGCTAATAGGATCATTAAAAGGTTTAAAAAATTTATAACGATTGGACCAAAGGCGCACAAAACTATTTTGATAAACGAGTACAGGATTGTTAACGGAATGACGACTTGTGCGAAGGATTGAGCATGTCAACCACGGTAACAAATGACTTGAAATTTTCAGAGAACATTCATAGACAAATTCTTAGTAAGACAACAATCGGCAAACTTATACCTAATTTTTAATTAGGGAACGAAAAACTGTCTTTAAACTTTGTACAGTTGCGAAAAAGTCCATCCTCAGAATTCCTTAGGTTCTTTTAGAAATTTTTAGAACTCTATGAGCTCTTTTGAAATTTTTCTCAGTAGTCCTCTGGAATTATTTTGAGAATACTTCTTCTCACAACACCTTGGAACTTAAATTCCCTTAGAGTTTCGGAGGAAGCTCCTCAGTTTTATCTAGAAATTATTCCCGGAATGAGCTAGAACTTATTGGTACTCCCTTGAAATTTTCCTCAAAATCCCCTTTTCACTCAAAATTTAATTTTCTCGGTATTCTTTTTGGAATTATCTTGGAACTATCTGCAGGATTCACTAGAAATTATTCGCAGACATTTCTTGGAATACTCCCCAGAAATCTTTTGGAACAGTCCTCAGAATTCAATATCCTTGAGGATCTTCTCGGATTTTTTAGAATTCTCCGAAGAGCTCTTTTGAAATTCTTCTTAGAAGTCCACTGGAATTATATTTAAAATTCTTCATGATTTTTTTCTCAGAACACCTTGGAACTGAAATTCCTTTAGAGTTTCAGAAATTATTCCCGGAATGAGCTAGAAATTATCCTCGGAATTCGCTTGAAATTTTGCTGAAAATCCCTTTGGAAGTTCACTCAAAATTTGATTTTCTCTGTATTCTTTTCGAAATTATCTTAGAACTACACAGATAAAAATTCTGAATTTTAATTGTGCTGTAAACATTCATTCACGTAAACTTGTATTTCATTTCACGCAACCGAGCAACTTGTAAACAATGTTGTTTACAAATATCGGCTTTTGTATACAATATTTGCTGAAATGTCTCAGAAATTTACATGATTTATAATGTAAACTTATATGATATGTGATGCTCCATTTATGTGCATCATATTGAACAGAAATTTACACTACTTTTTCGAACTGTGTATCTGCAGGATGCACTAGAAATTATCCGCAGAATTTTATTTGAAATCTCTCCAGAAATATTTTGGAACTTTCCTAAGAATTCAATATCCTTGAGGTTCTTCTCGGAATATTCAAGAACTTTTTTTTTCAGAATACATTGGAAATGAAACTCCCCTAATGTTTCAGAAGAATTTCCTCTCTATTCTCCAGTAATTCTTCCCAAAATGAACTTGAAATTATCTCCGGAATTTCCTTGAAATTTTCCCCAGTATTCCTTTGGAATTTCATTCAAAATTTGAATCTCTCGATATTATTTTCGAAATTATCTTGCAACTATCTGCAGGATTCACTAGAAATTTTTCGCAGAATTGTAATGGAATCATCCCCAGAAATCTTTTCTTTTGGAACTTCTCTTCAGAATTCAATACCCTTTAGGTCAGTAGCCTCGGAAGTCAAGTTTAAGATGTCCGTCCATTCACCAAAACATTATAGTTTTTTTCCTACCAGAAATGTTCAATAAAGCTTGCCCCACCATTAACCAGAACTGTGCAATTTTTACATAAGGAATTTTCAATTCAGCTAGCCCCTTCATGCAGCAGATTGAATCTTACACCAGAAATTTTCGATACAAACTTGCCCCCAGAAAATTTTATACCAAAAAATTGTACACCAGGAAATTTCAATTGACCAAAACGATGCAAATTTTCAGATTTTTCAGCATAAATTTTCAGTAAAGCAGCATCCCTCCAATCATGAGAATGGAGTAAATTTTACACCAGAAACTATAATTAAAGTTTGTTCCTCTATTGAGCAAAAGGATGCAAATTTGAGACCAAACATTTTCCGAAAAGCTTGCCCATCCGTTCGCTAGAACGGTGCAGATTTTCCTCCAGAAGCTTTCAATATATAGCTTAATTTAAATTAAGCTTGTGCCTTCATTTACCAGACCAGTG
This sequence comes from Ochlerotatus camptorhynchus, assembly GCF_037179485.1. Lineage (NCBI taxonomy): Eukaryota > Metazoa > Arthropoda > Insecta > Diptera > Culicidae > Ochlerotatus > Ochlerotatus camptorhynchus. The sequence goes on along the minus strand of NW_027040894.1, from coordinate 1,070,476 downwards.
CAAGTTTTCCACCAGAAATTTTCTGTTAATTTCATTTATCAGAGCGATACAAATTTTGCACCAGAAATTTTCAATAAAGCATTCTCCTCCATTCACCAGAATGGTGCACGAACAATTGTCAGTGAAGTTTGTTTTACCATGCACTTTTGTGGTGCAATTCTCAGGGAAATTTTCCACCATAAATTTTCAATGAAGCTTGCATTCATCAGGACGATGCAAATTATGCACCAGAAAAATGAATAAACCTTGCTTCTACATTCACCGCAGTATTGCGAACGTTCCACAAGAAATAATCAGTTAAATGTGCACCTCCAAATTTTTAGCGTGATTCAATTTTTCCACCAGGGTTATTCATTTTGATTAGTCCCTCCATGATTGATGATATTTTAACACCAGATATTCAATAAAAAGCTTTCTGTTCGATTTACCACCACGAAGGTAAATTTTTTTCAACCTTAAATTAACCCTCTTCTTTTATCCTTCCATGAACCACCTTGAAAAAAAAATTACAACAGAATTTTTTGTATGCACCAGAAAATTTCATTGAAATTTGTCCCTTCATGCACCTTTGTGGTGCGATTTTCAGACACCATCTCAAAGGAATTGACGCAATAAAAGGTTTACAGTGCCCTTATAGTATGAAACGAAGTTATTTTACCTTCAAATCAAGTTATCAAGAAAACAAGTTATTTTATATCGTAATTCGGAAATGTGGAAATAAACATCTTGTTTAAAAAAGGAGGGGCGATTGCCTGTGCACGCCAGTGATGGTTTAACGTGTAAGAGTTCTACTTTTTACTGTCAAGGCGGACGTTGCGAACGAAAATTAAGTCCACTCACGATCCATGTCCAGGTGCAAATATTTCATGAGGTTCATGATAAAATTACCCAGCAAGCACAATCATGGCCATTGGCTCCAAGCAATATTTCGTCAGATTCCGCGCACAAAAGTATTACTTCTGCTTGTATGACAAATCTGTACGATAGTAAATCCAGAACAACATGTGAAAAGGGCATACAAGCTTTTTGTAAACAAACCTTTGTAGGCCCTTTTCTCGCCACCCATATGACACCAATGCAAACCTTTAACATCACCGGGTAGGGGACACTTTCCCCTTCCCGATGATATTGCTGGTTTGCATGAGCGACCCTCGGTTGGTGAGAAAAGGGCCTACAAAGGTTTGTTTACAAAAAGCTTGTATGCCCTTTTCACATGTTGTTCTGGAAATAGACCAGAAAATCAAAATATAAAAATGAGGTAGGGAAAATAATTAAAATATGGTTCAGATTAATACCTGGCTCAATGAAGATACACATTACCATTTATTATATAAGACCACGTTGTCCTACGCCATCATTGCGTACAACCCATAGGGCTGTCCCTTGTAGTTTTTAACTCTAAAGTGGTTAGATCCTTCTGGGCTCACAGAAGAGATTACTTCACAACCAAATAAGCTATTCGTGTTCTTAGAGCGTCAATTTAAAGGATTTTTAATGTAGATTCTTGAAAGAGTACCCACATTTTGTGTTTGTTATAGTTAGTACAGTAAGCAGGCTGATTACCGACAGGTATCAAAATTGTCAAAAAATGGTCTATTTTCAGATGGGCGGTATTTTTTTATTTATTTATATTTTGGGCTCAAATTTTCACTACACTTTGCAAAACTATACAACTTGATGTGTTTTCAAGGGCGAATAATTTGGACAAATACTTTTTTAGATATAACCAGATGAGTGAGTGGTAGTTTTGAGCTTTTCTGGTGAAAAATCAATGTAATTTTATATTTTTTTTATTTTTTCTTGAATTCCTTCACGCCGATGGAACAATAATATTTTTATATTATTTTTCACATATTCTGGGCAGGATTCTCATTATATGAAATCATAGCTAGCTCATTTATTTACTTCTGTCCATTATTTGATTGTTGTTCTAAAAGTGAAAATTCGTTCCTATGGGATACAGTCAAAACGTTGTGCTTTAGAAGTACGATGAAATCAGATAGATTAGCAGGTATATAAAATTTCAGTTGGGAATGACAGCTTTTACTTGAATAATACCGTTATTTGAGTAATTATTATTTTTTATTATAGTTATAAAGAAAAATAAACGTTGAACCTTTATTTTTCATTTGTTGAAAACACACTTTTCATTCATGAAAGTAACTGTCATTTTCTTTTTCTACGCATTTGATTCTACGTACAGGAAGCAGTTGCAGACTTATATGTTTGTCTAAGTATTAGTATATATTTTTAGGCTTGCACGCATACAAGTGGACAAACCATGTTCATTTAGAGAAATAAAAAAATAAAACAAGTAGTAAGTTGTGTTAGTGCTCAGAAGACAACATTCGCCTGGGACATAATAAGGAAAGCAGAAGGATCTAAGCACTTTAGAGTAAAATAAAAAAAGGAGTTTGTTCAGAATGCCAAATAAGCGTTTTGGCCAAGTTTGGCTCAAATCGGTGACATCGACCACAACTTTTTTAAATTCTGTGCCCACTTGAGCTGGAATGACCCATATGCCAAGACGTGAGAAAAGGTTTGTGCAGCAATGTTGACGTCTACAGGATCTAGAATATGCTCCAAATCTAGGTTAGACAGTAGTATATGGACAATACTGCGATGGTCAGCTCTACGGAAGTCATATGACACAGCGTTTAGAGTGCTAATGAAATCCAGGACCATATTTTTTTCGATCACGGTTTAACTCTAGCTTCTTGAACATTTCTTGAAGTATAATTACTTTTAGCCCAGAATTTTAAAAACCTCTTAAAGTTTTTTTTTTCGTTTTTAGAAAATATGTATGTTGCAGAACTGGAAAAGAAAATCTTCAAAGGCTCTGAATATTTGAAAACTAAATGTTTGCATTGAAAAAAAAACTTTGCATTCATTAAATATCCTTAGTAAGAGAATTTGAAAATTCTCCGTGCAGTGATGTGATTTCCTGAAAATCCCAGTTGTTTTCAGGAAAAAATAAATGATTTGTATTTCCAGGTTTTTTTTCATGCAACAGACACCCGGTCATATCACCTTGTACCAGTTGACGATTATGAAGTATTATGAATTATTACGATATGTCACTGTCATGGTAAATTTACGAATTTAATTGATGTAATTGGTTTGTTGACGCCACGATTTTAATCACGTTAGCGCCATTTTGATTTTGTATATGTGGCGCCAAATGAATAAAATTTGCTGAAATGTTACGTTAACAGCAATGTTATTCAAACATATTTTGGATGACTGCTAAATAAATTCACGAATGTTGTCATCTAAAGCACTCACAAGCAAGATGTAGATCTAACATAATGAAAGCTGAGAAAAACACGATCCTTCACAAAGCCTCTTTTCACCTCACAAACACCGTTCCATTAAAGTTAAAATCGATTTGTCATTGTCCTGTTTTCATGAAACTGTCCATTTTATGGTCCACCCAAACCAGTGAATGCGGATCTACATGTGGACCCAACTAATCACTTTAAAAGAAAGCAACTGCGTTTTCAGAGCGCACCATTCTCTTCGATCCAATCTGGGTAACCTATTTTAACATGCAAACACGATAGAAGCAGCAGAAAAACACCGGAGGAGGCAACAGGGACACTGGAAGAGGGAGATTGGGTCGTTTGAACTCATTTGCACAACAATGAATCACAGCGTGCCTGCCAAGAGAGGACATCGTACGACAAGAGTACACGACGATACAACGCGATACGCTAAGTAGACAGAAGGCGACACCAGGGCTGCAGCAACATTTTGATCCATGTACATATACTGGAACTGAAATGAATTTTGTTTAGTAATTTGAAAATGGAACTATGATTGCTGAAAATCTATAGACATACAAATAAACACAGCAACCACCACCGAGATAGAAAAATAGCTAAATACTGCCATTTCTCGTACCTAATGGTTATCAAAACCGTAGCACGTCGCCGGGCCCGTTGTCTGCTGATATGGAGATGAATTTGGTGCGGATAATCAAATTACTCCCAACGGGACAATGGAGGTCACCGCCATTGAATTAATGCCTTCGGATTGCTGTTCTCTTTATTATCAGCGCAGTTGCCAAGAAGGAACCAACAAGACGAAGAAGAGGACGTGTCAGTTCTGAATGGATAGACGGTGGCATTTGTATCACACCCACTAACAGCAGTAGTACAGTCCGTGCTGGGTTGCATGAGTGGAGTATAATCTACATGTGAAATGCATTTCCTAGATATTTATGGGTTGTGACAGCGAACATGGATCTCTGCGCCCGGGTAGTCGTCAGAAACGCGCACAGGCATTTGATTGGGGGTAGTGTTTAAAATTTATCGCGTCTGGCTTGAAATGAACCCCCTTGCTTGGGGCAATAGAGGGTGGTGGGGTTGAACCGACAGACTTGATGTCTGCTGCAGTGACGGGAGCATGAGCGCTAGAATAATATGGGAGCTGCGAGAGTGTTGCTTACAAGCAAATTGTGCTTTTTTGTCTGTTCGTGTTCATTAGGTTCAATACAAGTTGATTTATTTTTTTTCAGAATGTTGCTAGTAAGACTTCTTGTCATTTCCTGAGGTTCAAAATTGATTCCGGATCACAACAGGATTGACGGAGTTTCGGGTCATTTGGCCGAATGCTGAATAATGATCAGTAAATTTGGAGCTGGTTACACACTGATTATATTCATGTGCGTGTTCCGCCCACCATAATTGTGAAATAGGAATGTACAACTTCATGTACACACAATTGAATTCCCTCTAAATGACATTGGAATATGGAAAGAACTTATCCCACCATGCTTGTTTCACTGTCTTTGTTCACAAATCAGAATTGGGAAGCGGTGATAATAACGAAACTCTTCGCAGCATTACAGTGGGCTAGGCAATAAACGTCTTTGATTCAAACGAGAATATGAATCTCCAACAGATACCATAGAGTTCCAAGCCATAAGCCATAGAGTTCCAACTTTTGAGAATTTCTTTGTATTTTCCTGACATTATTTTCACAAAGCTCCCACAAATTTCCTGAAGTTTATAGAAATGTCTTGAAGTTCTTTAAAGGTTGCGTATTACCTTAATGCGCACGGACCTTTTCTTAAAATCTTTGTGGTTTCTTGAACTTCCTTGGACATTTACAATGGGGTAGTTTAAATCCGAAAAACATACCGGTTTTAATACATTATCTAAATGAGCTTCGTTTTCTGAGCACAACGACATTTTTATCGACTCCATAGACATTTATCTTGATTTATAGATCTAGATTTTATTTATTTTTTTGATTTTCGACACTATATCTATTAGTTGAAATTTCACTTCCATACATCCGAGAGGCGCTAAGATTGTATTTTTTGCTTATTTAATCTCACTTATTTAAAAAAGTTCCACTGATGATGGTGATGATCAGTGTTCGGTAAATCACTCTCAAATCTTATTCATTGAGTCTCCCTGCGAGAATAAACTTGCATGCGAATGTGGCAAGCAAAATTTATGCTTGATATTCTCATGTATATTCACGCACTCACACTCACAACGCCGTAAAATCATTCCAGCTTTAAACTCATAAAAACCACTCAAACGTCAATTATTAGCATGCTTATGCATGTTGTATTAGTTTTCCAACCCCTGCTGCACAAACAAGAGTAATAACAATTAATAGCGCCGACATATAAAGAAATGAATTTTTGAACCTGAAAACTCAGCGGTGATTTTTGCGACGTTAAATTTTGGCAGGCAAAACTCATAGGCGTATAAACTCATGCATGAGATTTGAGTTTTTGAGTTTTTCCGAACACTGGTGATGATAGTGGTTTACCACCCATTGAAGCATGGAAACTAAGTCCGACAGCAGTGGGATCTCTTTTCTGTTTGCCATGATCAAGCTTAATAACCTCTGATTGTCCTCAACATGTCGCTGTATGAAGGTCCAAAAACGGATTGGGTAGATCTATAGGCAAATTCGCCTATACGCATCTACGGAACAATAAAGAGTCTCCTTGCAGCAACTTGATCAGCCAATTGTTCAAAAAGACAAGCCCCCAAATAGGAATATGCCCCAATGAGTGGGGAGAAGAGCCCGCCTTTTATCCACGAAATGTTATCAACAGGGAGTTGGCATTCCCACTCACCCCGTCCAAATCGCTTCTATCGGGTGCCCTGTTGGACCGTCCCTCCCCTTTTATACACAGATAAAAATTCTGAATTTTAATTGTGATGTAAACATTCACACACGTAAACTTGTATTTCATTTCACGCAATCAAGCAACTTGCAAACAATGTTGTTTACAAAGATGGGCTTTTGTATACAATATTTGCTACATTGCATGAAATGTCTCAGAAATTTACATGATTTATAATGTAAACTTATATGATATGTGATGCTCCATTTATGTGCATCATATTGAACAGAAATTTACACTACTTTTTCGAACTGTGTATATGTATTTCAATGTATATAAGAGTTGATTGTTATGATTATTGTCAATAGTATTTACTGTACTAGTACTATTTAAAATATTTCCACTGCTCCAAAATTGGATGAAATTTTGGATTTCGGTTCCGTTTTGAATACAGATTACAAATATGTAAAGGGATAGACAAAATGATCGTGACAGGTAAACTTTTGGTCAATATCCAAATGGCATTAACTTTTCGAAAAATAAACCAATGTTGATGTAACTGGATGCATTGGACGGGAAATTTATAGCAATTCAAATGATGACGATGATGATGATGGTCCTGCCTCTGACCTCTACTAAGGTTTGAGCTGGACGATTTATCTTTAAGATAATTAAATATGACAATTCAACCAGGTTAGCAAACAAAATCGAACTTGTTGCAGTTCCAGATATAAATTCCCTCTAGAGTTTACAGTTACTTCACAGCGATGTAAATGTGTAAAAGCTAAGGCTTCCACCTCTTAGTTCGCCTTTTTGTCCACCTAAAATATTAATAAGTATTACAAGAAATCAAGAGTTAATGAACAATCAATAAAGCATCCTGTTACACTAGCAATGTCGCAATCTGATGCTATCATTATTTTCAGCAATGTCAGGAATGCTCACAAACCTTCAACATTTGCCAGAAAACTTACTACTAACTCAAGGTATCGTCCAAATAAGCTTCAAAATTGCATTATTTTTATCAAATTTTAAATTCAGTCCTCTATATCCGCACGCGAGGCTCAAACCTTTGTAGACTACTCTTTTTAATTTACTACTATTAAATCAAATATTAAAAATCCATCAATTACAACAGAGACGTTCTCATTTAATCGATTCCGCGAATTAACCATACATTTAGTTTTACTTGTATTAAATTTCAACTGCTTATACTTCAACCATCTACTTAGAGAACGCAAATCTTCATTCAAGTGTGAGACGGCAACTTCTAAATCGTTAGCTGCAATGAATAACACAGTATCGTAAAACACGTCGCAAGTCATTAATATACATAATAAATAACAGGGGCCCTAATACACTTCCCTGGGGCACTCCAAGGTTATTCCCCACGGGACTGGAAACAGAATCATTAAAAACAGTCCGTTGAGTTCTGTCAGACAAATAGCTTTCAAACCACTTATATGCAGTACTCGTAATTCCAAAGCGCTTGATTGATCTTAACAATAAGGGCCTAGAAATTGTTGTAAAAGCACGTTTAAGAATCAAGAAAACAGCAAAAATCGTATCTTTACACTCCAAGTTATTTTTCCACTTCGCTAATACCAAATTCAATGAGGTTTCACAAAAATAACCTTCCCAATTTCACGATTGTTCTGGTAACAACAAACTATAACTATTTACATACTCCAACAGCAGGATTCCTTCCAAATTCATGGCATGTCCAGTTTGCAATGATTCTTTAATAAGGTCTAGCAAGATGTGACCAATGACATGAAAGCAATCTTGAATAACTCTAGCTTTAACATTGTCTACTCCAGCTGATTTTCCTCATGAAAAGCAAATAACTCTAAGTTCATCTAATGTAATTGGGTGAAAACCTTCAAATTTACAACTACTATACTGCTACTATCTGCTAGTACTGGCTGTTTCATTTCGTCAGGATCATCGACCAATTGAATGGATTGATTAATCAGTAAAACACTGTCGACAAAATAATCATTAAACTTAGCTGCAATTACTTGTTCTGACTGTTCTAATTTGCCATTAAAAGTTATGGACCGCGGTTTGCAATTACTAGGTTTTCAGATTTCAAAATTTTCCATAACTCTTTGCTGTTGTTTTGAAGCTGATCAATCTTCCTTTGAACATATTCACAACGAGTTTTCTTTATCGATTGTGAATACTTATTAGGCGCGATTGAGTACCTATTCCAATGATTGTCATTATTTGATCTACAAAACTTTTTTTACCATTTGTCCCTTTTCCGTTTAAGACGCAAGATATCCAAATTGTACCAGCTGTTCGAGTTTTTCAAAGAAACAAACTTTTGCTCAACTAGTTGATTGGTACACATTTTCAAAGCGTTATTAAGAACAGCTGTAGATTCATCTAAGGTACCGCAGTGTTTATCTTTTGAATCACGTCAATATGGGTATCAATCCTCATGATTTTTCAGTGCGATGCCTCCAGAATCGTTTTTAGCATCACAAGTTGCGATGGCCATCCTAGAGCAGGTTCCTCTTAGGAAGTGGCCAATTTGGGACATGACCGGAACCATATCAACATGGGTGTCAAACTTCAAGATTTTGCAAGCCAATGTCAATGGTAGATTTTTCAGGTCCACCATCTTGGATTTCAAAATGGCGTCAAACATCGATTTCCGGTCCCTAAACGTCACTCCGATTCCATAAATACCCATATTGTGTCGAACCTCTTAACGGAATCGCTTTATGAAGAGCTTTGAGTGTGTTGGTTTATTTTCTTTACATTCCGTTATAATTGCTTATCTTTTGACAGATACGCGTATTTCGTCTACTACTTGCAGACTTCATCAGTGCCAAGTACTCAACACCACTGAAGAATCCTGAGTTATATACTAATCAACAGGTACTACAAATCAGTAGGTATCCACTGCCATGTGACAATTTACCTAACCATGTACCTTAATTCAGCCTCCAACATGTACAGGCATGCTATGATGTGTGGTTTAAGGTTGCATGCTAAAGAGTCTCGAGTATCCGTTTCCTTGATCTCTATTAAGCAATGTTGATGGATTATGTTAAATATTTCTAAACTTTCTGCTACGTCTAGTTTCCAAGGCGAAGATACACTCCGCAGGGTATTAATATTATCTTTTGTCAAATTATGCCCTTTTTTAAAGATATGTTCTGCAACCTTGGATTTAAATTCATAATGAAGTCCTTTATCCATCTCTTTAATAGCCTTTTTTACCTCTGCGATGTGTTCTTTAAACCTTGTTTAAGTCCTTTTCGTCTGATTAATGTAGTTTTTATTGCAATCTGGACAAGAGATTTTGTAGACTTCGGCTTTCCCTAAGACATTAATTGAATCTTTTGTTGATCCTAACAGTGACTTCAGCTGATTTGTCCTGCTGCTGAATACTAAATCCAGGCCAAAATTTCTAAACTTCGAAATCAATGGTTTGGTAATGTTTTGGTCGAAATTCACCGCCACCTGTTTTAAACCCTCAGCTACTGGTGTAATAGTTGTCGAGGTACGCCTTAAAAGATCCCTTGTTCTTTTATCGATTACCACTAGAATTGTTTTTTCTTGATACCCATGAAGCCTAGTGATTTAAAAAATGTGAGCTATTTGCTTTGATTTACCTGTATCGCTAAGAGGAAGAGTTTGCATCCTGTGAACCAAGTGGTGAAAAGCGGCCTTTTTGTTGATGGGAATGGTTTAAAGTGCTTGGTATTACTCTCTTTGTATTTGTTGGTTTCCTATAGATTTTGAAATTGAACGAAGACGTTTCCCTGACGCTGAGAAGATCTAAGAAGGGGAGTTTGCAGTCTCTCTCTTCTTCGTAAGTAAATTTGATGTCCATGTGAACGTTGCTTATGGCCTCCTAAGTTTTTGATAAATCTTCCCTTTTGACAATGCTAAAAATGTCATCCACGTACCTTTACCAACACTTGGGCAACAAATTCATATCATCCAGAGTATTTTCTAGGTTAGCCATGAACAATTTACATAAAAAATGGAGAAAGCGGATTGTCCATAGGTTTATAAAAACTTCCTCTGAAAATTAAATAATTTTCCTCCATACAAAGACGAGTTAGCTTGAGACATGACCGAACTCTGTTTTTCCAAGTAGAATCCTCACGTTGTTTCAGAAGCCAGTCCTCTAAAAGGTTGATGGCTTTCTTAACTGGTACACTCGGAAAAAGTGCTGTGACATCAAATGAAACCATGACTTCATCTTCCCGAATCTCTTCGGATGCCTGAAGTTGATTTGCGAATACCTGTGTGCTGTTAACTGAGCGAGTGGTAAAGTGTTTAGGCATATTTTGAAATTCCTTTACTAGCCATTTTACAAGCTTATTAAAGGGGAATCCTTCAGCCGAGATAATCTCCCTCATTTCGTATCCTGGCTTGTGTATCTTTGGTAAACCTTTGATCCTAGTAGAATAGGGTTTGAAACTTTCAATTGATTCGTAGTGTTGCCAATAAACGCCTTGCGCTATTTCAATGTTTTATCCACATGTTTAACCATAGATGAGAGGGGGTCAATCCTCAACTGTCTGTATGGGCCAATAGTATTTTTTTCCGTCATCCGATTGTCTTAGTCCTTTTTGTCCAAAATCACTATTGCATTACCTTTGTCCGCTTTTGTATAGAATACCGGCTTTGTTTTTAGTTCTTTGAGAATTCGAATTTTCTCTTTTTCGGTTTTACTAAGTGAATGTCCCTTTCCGTTTTGTATTGTCTCTGAAATAATATTGCTGGCAATCTCGTGTAATTGAATAGGAAGTGTGTGAGTGATTGCAGTCTTCATGTCAACGATGGTCTCTTGCACGTCAGGTTTTGAGGAGATCGCATATCCTAATCCCTTGCTGAGAAGTGTCAATTGTTCTTTTGAGAACTGCTGCGTCGAGCGATTTACCACAAAACCTTCGACGGATTGAACCACAGCTGTGCTAACTGAACTGTGTGATTTCTGGTCTCTCTGCTGTGTTGTGTAATTCAAATAGTATGGTAGTGTCTTCAGTTTGTTGTTATGTAACTTTCTTTTCCTTTTTTCCTTGCAGTCCTCCAATAAAAGCATTAGTCAAAAACAGTGGAAATTCAAGTGTGAATTCTTTGGCCAATTTCAAATGCAGGGAATAACATTCCAACGACTTGTAGTAACTTTGAGTAGAGACTCTGAATGCTCGCTTTTATAAATTCTGACTCCATCTTACGAACTACTTTTAAGGGAGTTGGTGTCTTAACCATATAGTATTTTCCAGTGGGGGCGACCCCGGCGTAATGGTTAACATCCATGCCTCTCACGCCAAAGTCACGAGTTTAAATATCACCCCCGGACAAGTCACGAATGACCCAAGAGTGTTAATGTGACTATAATAATAATAATAATAATAATAATAATAATAATAATAATAATAATAATAATAATAATAAAGTATATTCCAGTTGTTCATGACCGGATACCGCCATCTTGGATTTCAAAATGGCGTCGGACATAGATTTCCAGTTGCTACACATCACCCTGATTCCAAAAATACCCATATTGTAGGGTATTTACAGTATTTACCAGTTTTTAATGAACCGGATGCCACCATTTTGGATTTTAAAATGGCGTCAGACGTGGATTTCCGGTTCCTACATGTCACTCAGATTCCAAAATACCCATATTGTGGGGTATTTGACATTATTTTTCAGTGTTTGATGAACCGGATACCGTCAACTTGGATTCCAAAATGGCGTCAGGCATAGATTTCCCGTTCCTACATGTCATCCCGATTTCAAATATACCCATATTGTGGGGTATTTCACAGCTTTTACCAGATTCCTAAAATCTCAAAATAAAACTCGTTATTTCATATAATTTTGATATGCGACTTTGCTCGGGTAGTTTTATTAAATTTTCACAGATGTTCCTAATCTTCTGGCGGACCATCTGGTGAACATCAGGTGATAGGGGAAATTACGGCTTCGGCATGACAGACTATTTTCGGCAACCCAAATTGAAACACTATTTTCACTGGATTTTCTTATGAAAACACTTCGCTGAATGCATGCAAACGATTCTTTATGCTTTCAGCTTCAATTTGACTATATTTTTACCACTGAGAAAAGCAATCTAGCAGGGTTTTCTTGAAATGAAACACACGCACTACAAATTGTAGCTGATTTCGAGTTGCCGATAATAGAACAGCAGATTTACATGCAGTTCAAATGGAACGGTTGTCGAAGAAAAACTGGTTGCCGACAATACTCGCTCTCACTAGAGAAGATTGGAGCTTTGTAAAAGCGTTTCAAAACAGTTTTTGACAATTCTTTCGACTGAAATTGTTAGAGCAGCTGGCAGCAAAAGATTGTAAACAAACCAATACTGCATATGTGTGCGTTCCATAGAGAAAAAGGCTATAGAAAGAAGGTCGCTGCTTAGGTTGCCGAGAATACGTAAATTCCCCTATGTAAAAATCACCATTAAATTACTTTTCATATAGATGCAGAAATCAAAGCAAACTTTGATTAAATCTACACAACAGTCAATTTTACCATCTGGGAACCACTTGGACCCAATGACTAGCTAATATATCAGCAAACATCATTTTCCCACATCGCATATAAATACAGTGAAATATCATGGCCTACTTTGATCGAATTTACGATGCAATAAATTAAAGGAATATTCCGAATCTTCCGGCAGACCATCTCATGACCATTTGGAGCCAATGTCCAGATGATATATCAAAAAATACTATTTTACTTCATTTCATATTGTTGCAGCGAATAATCAAGGCATACTTTGATCAAAAATACATAATAATCAAGATTAAGGTGCCTTCCGGTGGGCACTTAGTATTTAGAAACAGGTAGCAAACTGCAAGCAAGTCAAAAACTGTCTTGTTTTAAAAATAAATTGAAAGCAGTTCTCAATCCCTCCATAAAACTGTTCTGTAATTCAATCATAAACTGCATTAGCAATTTTTTATTAATGCCTTGATAAAATACTCTATAAAGTTGTTCTATCATTATAAGGGCAGCTATAAAATCATTCGGTTTTAAATGAGAGCAAAAAGCATATATTGTTGTTTTTTAGACTTGTTAAAGTGTATCATTAAATCCCCAATTACTCTGTTTACAAACAGAACTTAAAAGTTGGATCCTGATAGTGAATAATAGCAAAATTTATGACAAGGAAATCTCGAAGTGTACACGAAGTAGGATGAAAAATTCAAGCGATGTTAACGACTGAAGGGAAGTCCATTTCAGCAGCGACTGAGCATCTGGCGTTTGCATCACGTTCTGACCGGTGTTAACCGTCTCCTATACGAAACAGTCTAAAAACAGACTAGCCTTCTCCAGATCGGACGATCGAAGTAACTTGCATTTGTATCGGCAGCAAACCAATGAAACTGCCAGTAACCAGAGATTGGCTGGTTTCCGATTCATAGCAGTGATTGTATTCAGCGAAATGGTCAAAATTTCATTCAAGCGTGCTTATTTTAAACTGCATCGTTCGATGGCCTACACTTCAGGAACCATCAGGAAGAAGGAGATCTTCTACGGGAGCGATTGAGCTTCTAGCTGTTCCATTATATATGCGAAATGTTGCAAAACAGTAACGCACACTTCCTGAGTAGCTGCTTCCAATGGAGTAAAACCTCGCAAAACCTCGCACAACGCAACTATCGAAAGATAAACAAACTCTGACGTTTAACTTTTTGCAGGCAACTTTACCTTCATAAATGCTGCCATAAATCTGAACAGGTTTGGATCAAGCGAAATGGCTTTAGATAAATACAATTCAGTCAGAAAGTTTTCTTCATCAAGCCATTTTAAAACCTTATGAATTTGTTAAGGATTTCATTAAAGCAAAACAACTTTTTTACAAGTGGCCCATGAAAACCAACTTTTCAGCCACCGCCATATTACATATATTTTGTTTGATTTTTACAATCTTCGTTTTCAATGTGTATTTCCTTGGATGTAACTTTATTTTGGTAAATTTTTCAATAAGCAGATATTTGAAACACGTTTATCATAAAAAATGATCAATCTGAAGAATAACTAATTTTTATTTTCTTCATTAAAAATAATAAGTAATATCAACGTTTTCCCAGGGCGGACTTATTTGTATCCATGTTTTCAAGTACATTTTACATAACATTTAATATGGCATCTACAATTTGGCCATTTTATGAGAACAATTTCAATAATATTGAAAATGAGTTGGATTTTCATATGATTAGTTTATATTTCAATTATTTTGTTACGATGGGATGGTATTTATGAATCCTTTTCTTGATTGATGATTTTTCTAGTGGATTCAGCAAATGGTTTGAAAATGGCTTGAAAAAGGATTTTATTGTTGCCCAATAGCTTTTATTCGACATAAAACCTTTTGCAGTAAATCAATCTTGAACACTAGCGAACACAGGAATCTTGTGAAGGAGGGGCAATTGTTTTTTCTATGGTACATTTAATCTGACAATTTAATCCCATCGACAATGTCGATGATGATCAGTTCGTCAAATGGTTGCAATAGTAGGGCTTCAACCGAAATGATATATTTGCTGCAATGTTGTTGCCTTGGTGGTTGGATTCAGCTGAAGTCACTTCAGATGGTGGTGATAGCACCGACAAACCAATATGAATGACCAATAAGAATCGCATTCTCCTTTCGCATGCACACTGCGTCGACAAGTACAAGGTTCAAACAGTGCGCATAGCAGTGAACAAACAGTATATTGCTCTTGATCAATCCAATCTTGATCAGTGGTGTTGAGTACTTGGCACTGATGAAGTCTGCTAGTAGTAGACGAAATACGCGTATCTGTCAAAAGAAAATAAACCAACACGCTCAAAGCTCTTCATAAAAGTATACATATAGCTGTTTTCATCCTTGCACTTGGCTTGTACTCCAGCATCCATTGAGCTGGTACTGTCAAAATATACTGCCAACACCTGCTCCCAAGAAATTCTTCTTGATTTAAGATTTAATCTGCATCGCTGTCAGAACCTCAGCAAAAGTATTGATGATGGTCGTCGCGTCTGTTTTCAACACCCGTCTCACACCCACGAATGTTTCCGTCGGCCGATCATTATCAATATACCTGATGACAATCGCCAACTGCTCGTGGTGGCCACAATCGCTCGTCTCATCTGCAATGATTACCAATGGTTTTCCTAGCAAAGATTTCGCAATGTTCCGCAACATTACATTGTGCAACGATGTAATCATGTCATTTTTAATAAGGTTACTTGTGTACTGGCAATTTTTGGCACCTTCCGCCAAGTGTTTTTCCAGCACAGGTTCGTAGTTAGTAACCAACTGCACAGCGAATGAGAACGACCCAAATTTGAGTTTAGCTCACTCATAATTGCCAAAAGTGCAGGAACTCAGCGATGAGTAAATTTGCCTCATGATTTCCTGTGGAAATCCTAAAAAATTTGCCGGGAAATGAAAAAATTGACAACAATTTTGGTGAAGTAATGAAATTGGGTTGTTAACGGACTGCTAAATAAAACAGCAAACAGGTTATCTTCCATTTAATTCCACTTAATTAATTTTGGTATCCATGACAGATACGTATTTCGACTACAATGTGCAGTCTTTAGTGGGAATGACACTGATGAAGACTGCACATTGTAGTCGAAATACGTATCTGTCATGGATACCAGAATTAATTAAGTGGAATTAAATGGAAGATAACCTTTTTTGCTGTTTTATTAAAGCATTCCGCTAACTACCCAATTTCATTAATTCACAAATGACTTTAAATTTTCAGAGAAGATTCCTAGTCGAATTATTAGTAACACAACAATAGACTAAAGTTCAATGGCAAACTAATACCCACTTTTGAATTAGGGAATGCAAAAGCTGTCTTTATACTTTGTACAATTGCAAAAAAATCCATCCTCAGAATTCCTTTATGATTTTTCGAAATTTTTAGAACTCTATGAGCTTTTTTGAAATTCTTGTCAGAAGTCCCCTGGAATTATTTTTATAACTCTCCTTGACTTTTACTCAGAACACCTTGGAACTAAAATTCTTTGGAGTTTCAGAAGAATCTCCTCAGTATTATCCAGAATTATTCTCGGAATCAGCTGGAAATTATGGGTACTCTCTTGAAATTTACCTCAAAATCCCTTTGGAATTTCATTGAAAATTTGATTCTCTCGGCATTCTTTTCGAAATTATCTTGGAACTGTCAGGATTCTCAAGAAATTATTGGCAGAATTTTCATCAAATCATTCCCAGAAACATTTTCTTTTGGAACTGTCTTCAGAATTCAATACCCTTTACGTTCTTCTCGGAAATCAAGTTTAATTTGTCTGTCCATTCACCAAAACGTCGTAGTTTTTCTACCAGAAATGTTCAATAAAGCTTGCAATAAATTCGCCAGAACTGTGCAGTTTTTAGATCAGGAATTTTCAATTCAGCTTACCCCTCCATGCAGCAGAATTTTGCAAATCATACACCAGAAATTTTCAATACAAACTTGCCCCCAGAAAATTTTACACCAGAAAATTTGAACTGACCAGAACGATGCAAATTTTCCACCGTTAATGTTCAATTAAAATTGCTTCCAAAATCTTCTGATTGGTGCCGACATCCTTTTTCCATTTTCCACCAGACATTTTCAAATAAAGCTTGCCCCTGTTTTCATATTTTTCATCATAAATTTTCAGTAAAGCAGCTTCCCTCCAATCATCAGAATGGTGCATTTTTTACACCAGAAATTATTATTAAAATTTGTTTCTCTATTTAGCAAATTTAAGACCAAAAATTTTCCGAAAAGCTTGCCCATCCGTTCACCATAACGGTCCAGATTTTCCACCAGAAATTTTAAATTCAGCTTAATTTTAAATAAAGCTTGTGCCTTCATTTGCCAGATTAGTGCAAGTTTTCCACCAACAATTTTCTATTCATTTCATTTATCAAAGCGATGCAAATTTCACACCAGAAATTTTCAATAGAGCATGCTCCTCCATTGTCAGTGAAGTTTATTTCACCATGCACCTTTGTGGTGCAATTTTTAGGCATTGCCTTTTCATGCAGAATTGTGCAAAATTTCCACCATAAATTGTCAATGAAGCTTGCATTCATCAGAACGATGCAAATTATGCACCAGAAAAAATAATAAACCTTGCTTTTACATTCACCACAGTGTTGCAAACTTTCCACCAGAAATTTTTAAACCAGAACCAGAAATATTCAATAAAAAGCTTTTTCTTCGATTTACCACCACGAAGGTGAATTTTTTTAACCTTAAATTTACCCTTTTGTTTTAACGTTCCATGAACAACCTTGAAAAAAAAATTACACCATAAATGTTTTGCATGCACCACAGTGGTGCAATTTTTTGACCAAAAAAATTCATTGAAGTTTGTCCCTTCATGCACCTTTGTGGTGCAATTTTCAGGCACCATCTCAAAGGAATTGACGCAATAAAAGGGTCTCAATTTTACCGTCAAATCAAGTTATCAAGAAATCTAGATATTTTTTATCATAACTTTGAAAATGTGGAAATAAAAATCTTATTTATAAAAGGTGGGGCAATTGCTCCACCTTGCCCCACCCTGTGCACGCCAGTGACTTGAAGAGCTTCGAAAATATACCCTTCAGAATCTTCTCCAGAATGGGCCAACTAGACAGATTCTAGTCTTAATGAGGTTTGGTGCATGCATCATTGGCAAAGTTAGCTTTGACCAGAGTTTTATGAATGTTGTTTTTTAGTAGCTTTGTATTACTTCATAAAACTTAAAATGTTACTTGGGTTGCTTGGGGTATAAAACCTTGTTTTGATATTATTCAGTTATCAAAATATTTTGGAAAATATCAAATGAATACCAAAATAACAAAATGTGATCTTTCAGTGTTTAGACAATAACACCTAAAAGAGTTATTGGATTGGTATTAGAAGACCTTCAAAACAAACTTTGGTATTCTTGCATAAAAAAGCATCTGTTATCCGTTTGTTATTGTAATAACTAAATTATGTATTAGTTCGTTATTCGAAGAACATTTTTTAGGTATTATTTTTGGTATGTTACCTCTTATGTCAGCCTCACTAATACCATATTTCGGTTGCCAGTTATGCTAGTTTCATACCTGAATTTGGTATTAATAAGTTATTTTTTCCTGCTCGGGAGGTGGTTTTCATTTGAAACGCTAGTAACATTTCGGGGTTAACTCGAAATCCATGCGGTCTTCAGCCAAGATGTTTCCAATACTCGAAAGCTTCTACATTTTATGCACGAAAAAAATCGACAAACCACAGCGCCACCTTGAGCCACGAATGTGATAGTGGCTCGTTCCCCATAAATTTGGTGATTTTCACAATACAAACTTCAAGCCGTTTGACGAGGGGTTCCCGAGAACCAAATGACTTCATATTTTAGCAGGCTGTTTCTGACCCCCCAAACTACCATTCCAGGGGGTAGCGTTTGGAATTGGATTATTTCATGTGGTCATAAATACTGTCGAAGGTGAACGAGCACAAAGTTTGATCCAATTCATAGCCATATTCAAACGAAGATGAGACGAAATGCCTATGACGCATTTGAGAAACGGCAATCAAGTTGAAGGCAGAGTAATTCCAAAACATATGCTGTAATTAATCAATATTATATTGCCATTCATTTAATAATCTTACTAATAATATCTGAATAACTGATGCGAAAAAACAAACAAAAATGTATGAGCGTATATTGGACACGGTATAGTAGCTCACTGCTAGCAAAGCCTCACATCATCTGTGAATGATTTAACCTGTAAATATGGTCAACATTGCCAAGATGATCGTACCATCCCAGGGCAGCTTAGGGCTTAGAGATAATACAAAAAAAAAGTACTTACAATTTCCCGCTTCAGGCTCTGGATGTTGTAGTTTGCCTGTGCCAACCGTACGCTCAGCGTGGCCACATCGCTCGTCAGCTGTGCCCGCTCGCCGGAATTCCTATCGACCAGCTTCAGCAGCTTATCCTCCAGATTTTGGTTCACCTTCTGTACCCGCTTGTGCGACTCATACAGCCGCTCGTACTTGTCCTGCCAGGCGATGATGCTGTCCTCTAGCTCGACCTGCCGGTCACTTTCCTGCAGGCAGGCGTTCTCCATGGCCAACAGTTGCGAGTGTTTATCGGCGAGAGCGTTCTTCAGCACCTCAATCTCGGCATGCAGATGCACATCACAATTCTGCGAAACGAAACATTTTGTGTGTTGTAGATGGGATGCTTCAGCGCGATTTTTTTTCGAGGGTTGAAAAGGCGTTTGATAGCACTAGCGCATGTGTGTATGTGTGTGAATGTGTGGGAAGGTGAAAGGGTGTCTATCTTTGACCGGTCAGGGTGCTAATGGGGAGAGCTTTATCCCATTGCGATGTGCTCATGCGGAAGAAGGCTGATGACGACGAATGACTGGCAGTGGGCGCGTAAAATTTGCTTTTCCTCCTTTTTCTCGGTGTTACACGGGTCGGCAAGGAAAATGTTTCACCCATTTTGCGAAGGGAAGACCAGAAGCAAATCACGATCCCCAGTGTAACTCGCTTCACGTGCCTGCAACTTTGAAGAACAGTGAGCGGATTATACCGGGTGGTAGCGAGGTGTGCGGTTTGGGACTTGAGATTAAATGAGCGTAACGAAATAGAAACGACCCACAAACGGTTACGGTCGGTGTGGGAAAAGTCTGGGAAAATTCACAAACATAATGGCCACACGGTATTCGCTGCGGACCGTTGCGAATCCAAAGGGTGGAAACATAAAGCATATCCACGATCGGTAAGGGATAATGACGGATGAAAAGTGAGGGCAGGGATGTATCTGGTCATAACAGTCATGATTTGCATACGAATTTTTCAATGATGTGTTCACATTCAACCCTGAACCCATTTTTTGCAATGTATATCGATAGAAACTGTTGCATAAATCCCACCCTAATTTGCAACAACAACACAGAAGAATCATCGTGGTTTCAATCCGCTCAGAAAAGGCACACCAGAGGGGACCCCACTTTGCATTCATTGCGCTTGGAAAAGCAAAATTATGGCCTATCAAAAGCTATCGAACCCAAGCCACCATCCAATCCGTATTGAAGCAAACATAACTAAGGGAAATGTCACCTTCGGCAATACCTTAACCTATTATCGTCAGGGGGTAAACAACGTCCTTGAGAGCTCAATTTTGACTTGAGGATACATTGTGTTTCAGAGCATCTATTGGCCAAATTTAAGTGCTCCAGGACTTTCTTTATCCCCCCCCCTGACGATAATAGGTTAAGGTATTGCCGAAGCCGACATTTCCCCTAGGTGCCTACAGAGATGAAAGCACAGAAACACCGGTTCAAGAGTGTGCATGAAAGCGCTTTGTAAATAGGTAACCTTGAAATTTCTGCGAAGCAAAGTAACATCAAACGCATTTTTCTCAGTGATGGATGGCTCCGAGAATGTGATCCTCGAACGATTGACGGCGGACGGCTCAAATAGCTAAAACTTCAATGGAATGAGTAAGAAGAGACTCACACAGTGGAAACAAAGATTAGGACATTCTAAAACCGAGCAACGCTTTGAATGAAGGGTCAAAAGACCATCTCGGATGCTTTAATGAGCATCCCATGAAAAAAATATGATTGAATGATTCATGTTCAGAAAAGTTTTCAAAACGTTAAGATCGTAGTTAGGGTAGGTAAAGTTTTAAAAAATATGCTTCAAAGTTATTCATCTTTTTATTTACCAAGCCTATGATTTGGAAGTTTTTCATCTTCCCTGGGGATTAGACTGATGCAAAACTTGAAATTTTTCCTCCACGGTGCTCAAACGGTTCCAAATCGGGTCCTGATAAGCCACCCAAAATGTGAACTCATTTGATAAGAAACTGACTAGGCACAAACCATTTGAAGTTTATTTGGAAATTACTATGGGAAAACTCAAATTTTTGTTCATTAACTTCTAGCCTTTTTCCATATTGCTCTGTTAAAAAGTTCTAGATCTATTCTTCTGGAAAATTTTCTTATCTACAACTTAGCAGATTTTCAGTTTTCAGGCAAACATAAATTTAAATAGTTATTAATTGTTTAAAAGTCTAATAATATTATGGCATGATTAAGCAGGTGTTTTGCGGGCAACACTGTATTCTGCAGTGTGACAGTAGCCATGACTTTTGTATTCTATTCTACAGGCCAGATCACCAATTTTGCCTACGGAACAGTTCGTTAAGCATAATCATAAGACATCAGTTACTTGAATCATTAATAACTTTTGGTGGTGACGTAGGACTAAGTGGTCTTATATAATAAATGTTATTTGTTAACTGCAGCAGGAGCTTGTGTTTTGTGTAGGAATAGGAATTTAAGCGGGGTTCTCTCTGTTTATACTCTTTATGATTGCCCTGAATAGGCTTAAAGCCTTTGGAAGATGATGATGAAGTGTAGGTAGCTTGATCAGCAAATTTGGACCGGACTCGCAAGAATCTCGGCCCGTCTGCTGCTGGACAAGGGTAATGCACTCGAATAATTGAAAATTCGATAAATATTTAAACGAATAGCTAGAAAAATCTTTTCGATTAATCGTCAAACGAAAAATTGGATCCATCCCTAGTAAATAGTGTAATTTCATATTTTTTGGTGGTCCTTTGAAAATGTCGAACAGCAGAGTTGCAACCAGCAAGTGTAACCCAAGAACCAAAAGCGGTGCGATGCAAGCTTTCATTGCAATGACTACGACTAAATTAAGGGGCTTAGAAACAGAGGGATGAAAGTCAATTCTCTTCATCGATTTCCTCATTTGATGACCATGGCTTCACTAACCTATTTCGCACTACTTCTGCCATGCTCTTCTATCATCCAGAACAACAAACGAATCAATTAATGTGTTTGCCGTCGAGTTATCAACGAACCAGAAAGTCTATGAAGAGAATCGATCAAAATCACTTTTCCCCCCTGTTTCCAAGTTTGGTTACAAGATTACAACTTTGGAGAACATTTTGTGTGGTCGTTGGGGGCATGCGGCTCTGAATATGACGATAAGTGTGCAAAATATTACGCAATTGCATCCTACCTATTCGCACGCGCCCGAAGATCGGAGGCGAATGCCACTTCGACTTGTTTCGTCTACTAACGATTCTGATGTACTAACGATTCTGATGAAAGTGCTGGGGCAACAAAAATGCTACATTGGCATGTTTCGTCTAGAAACGATTCTCTGATGACTATGTTGGGGAAGCAGCATATGCAGGTACGTAATTGGTGGATTCGTTAGTTATTTCGACGCTTTTGGACAATGCTTAACATTTACCACTTTTTCAATAGTTTCTTGTTGAAAATCAACGGTCAAAAGCATTGCGATGCGTTGAAATATTTCTTATCGATTGGTGATAAAATAATTGAAATTGGTCCAGGGGTAGCAGAGTTATTAAAGTTCAAAATCTTTCATAATTTCGTTACATGTTCCAATTTCGGTTTTGTCAACCCCCATCCCAGACGTAGTTCTAGGTCAAAATGTTTCTTACTAAATGAGTTCAAATATTGGAAGGCTAATCAGGACCCAATTTGGAACCGTTGGAGCACTGTAGAGCGACAGTTTCAAATTTTGCATCAGTCTACAGGGCATACAGTATGATTTTTCATACTTACCACACATAATACTAATGCAAAAATAGTGCAGGATTTGAAAGCTCTTCATCAACTGTGAAAGTGCTCAAAGAAAACTAAGTTGAGAGAACGAAATAAGCCAAACTAGGTCCCAAATAACAATATTGGTTGCAGATTTAGACTTGTAGAAAACTTTCAAAGTTCGATAAAACTTTCAAGTTTGGGGTTAGTAAAAATGCCAAATAAGGACAAGAACTGTAAAATTTTCTTAAGCCAAAATGTAGATTAGAGATCTTAAAATACATTTACTGCGTATGTCTCTTTAATAAAGAAACTTTTTTTGACGTTGCAACATATTGGGGGTGCATTGAAAAAAAAAAATTGGCTGCGTTACGAAAAGTGGTCAGGCGTTATAACTCTGTCAATAGTGGATGGATTTTAATTCTAAACAAGTCAATCGATTGGAAATTTTTCTATAAATCTACTTAAATGAACATTTTAACAACGATTTTTCATCAGAAACTTGCCAATTCACTATTTTTTCTGTCAAAAGGTCACCCCAAATCGTATGATCGAGAACCTCTTGTCGAATTACATTGATAAATGTTGGAGAATTTCCTCTATTACATATGACAATATGGTTAGACTATATGTAATTCAGAAGGTCCTAACCTGTTTTATTAATATCGGTACTTCCCCACATTATGTGATTAAACACTATTATAAATTTAGTGTTTAATTTTTTTCCAGTAGTAGACACAATTTGCGACCGAAGAAGGAGGGACTCCTGGAAAATAAGCAGCTGTAACACATACCTCCGTTTTTTCCCGTGTCGTTGGAACGTCCATCTTGATCGCAACGATTTCTTTACCAATAAATTCAGTAATTGGGACGAATTTCGTTCTCCTATTTACTAAAATTGGAGGTCATGGTTTAGATTGACTCACGTCATACAAAAGTCTACAGGGTGCGTGACGAATTTTTGCAGTAAATTTCATATAGTAATTTCTTGTGCATCATGATTTAGATATATTTGGCAGCACTGGATAGCTTATACTGTTAGGTGTACGATTTAAACAAACAATGTTGAGTAAACGTAAAGATGTCGAAACAAGAGAGCAATCTGTAAGCCGTTGTCGCTTAGTTGCGCGCCGGAGTATGCATGAAAGAAATAATTCGGTCGGTAAATGTGTCTGAAAGAACAGTGTATAATATTAAAAAAGGCTTGGGAAAGTGATAAGACGGAGCACCTGCTCATACTGCTAATAAAGCACAGAAATGGCTTACGGAAAATATTTCGTAAATTTGGGTGGAAGAAATTTGGCCCCCAAGCAGTCCCAATAGAACCCCTCACACCACACTTAAGTCGCTAAAAGCTAAAATCAAGGCAGTGATGACATCTATGGATCGAAACATTTTAATACGTGCATACTGCAGTTTCCGGAAGCTTCTAACTATAGTCGTCGAAAGGGAAGGCAATTTTTTTGAATAAATTTACTTACAACTTCCATATGTTGCGAAAGAAAATAAATCGCACAAAATTCATTGCTAGAATAACTAACTGGTGTATTTTTCTCAAATATGCCATTTACTGCAAAAATTCGTCACGCACCCTGTACAATCATTTGATGAGCATCTCAATGATCTACCATTGTACCATAAATCTGTTTGGATATATTTTGATATGTTCTATGGCTCTGTTGACACCGCTTGTGAAATTGTTTAATACTTCATTGCGACGATCGATTTTCCCCTCCGGGTGAAAGTGTTCCGTTATGACACCTATTCACAAAAAAGGAGCAAAATGTAGCATAGCCAACCATCGCGGAATAACTTCGTTAAGTGCTTGCTCGAAAGTGTTTGAGATTGTCGTTAACGATGCCTTGTTTGAAACCAGAAAGAACTACATCTCCACTGACCAACATGGATTCTTCCTAAAAAGATCGGTGAGCACAAATCTCGCGCAATTCACTTCATCGTGTATTCGATCGATGGACGGCGGTTTGCAAGCAGATGCTATATGCACGGATTTCAAAGCTGCCTTCGACCGAGGGAACCATGATGTTCTGCTTCGAAAACTTGAAAAACTCAGAGTATCTGTAGTCTGGGGTGTGGCATTTGTTCTACCATCTGGAACTTGGGTGTTCTATGCTGATGACGTGACAATTTTCATGGTTATTACATGTATTCAGAACTGTATCAACCTGCAGAAACTGTTGGATTCATTCGAGGATTGAGGATGTCGAGGAAGAGGTTCTAGGGAAGATAATGTTAGCCTTCCACCCCGAGTTCAGATTGATGGTGACGAAATCGAGGAGGTCGACGAGTTCATGCATTTGGGCTTACTGGTGACCGCCGAAAATGATACCAGCAGAGAAATTCAAAGACGCATCATGGCAGATAATCGTGGCTACTTTGGACTCCGGAGGACGCTCCGGTCGAATAAAATTCACCACCGCACGAAGTTGACTATCTACAAGACGCTGATTAGACCGGTAGTCCTCTACGGCCACGAGACCTGGACTTTGCTCGTCGAGGACCAACGGATCGTTCCCTTGGTGTTTTCGATGGATGACGGAATGTGGAGGAGGTCAATGAACCACAAATTGTACCAGCTGCTGGGAGAACCATCCATCGTCCACAATGTAAAAAATTGGCGACTACGGTGGGCTGGGCACGTCCTTAGAATGTCGGACGACGACCCAGTGAAAATGGATCTCGAAAGTGATCCAACAGGAACAAGAAAAGGCGCGCAGCGGGAAAGGTGGATCGACCAAGTAGAAGGTGACCTACGGATCCCGGATAAATCGAGTAGAGTGGAGACGTGAATTCTTCGGTCAGAAGAGGACGTCAAGGCCTAAAAATGATTGATAAGGTAAGTAAGCTGACGAAACTACTTTGAGGTGTGCGTAGCGAGGTGCAATACCATTTCCTTCACAAGGAAGCGTCATCTGATCCACTTTCAGTATCGTCAGGCTGGCCACGTTCAAGAGCGATTGAATCAGGTCAGACACCTCGGTGTGATTTCGGGACTCTGAACTCAATTTCCGGATACATTACAATGATATGATTTCGAAAGTGAATAGACAACTTGGATTCATATTTAAGCTCGCCGATGGCTTCCGTGACCCTCTATGCCTAAAATCGCCGTACTGCGCAAATCATGTCTCTGTATTTTGTAGTCATTGAACTTCAAAAAGAATAAAGTTTGATCACTGTGTACTTAATTATGATTGACCAATTTTTGACCGTTCCTCCCTTTATTGGTTTGGTGCCCATATACAAGAGTATGGTCAGATCGACTAGAGGCGATACAAAGAAAATTTGTATGCTTAGCTCTGTGACATCTACCTTGGCGTTGGAGGCGAACCAGCCCCAGGTTGAAAGCCTCCCTAATAAAGATAAATTAATTAATTAATCTACCTTGGTGTGACCGTTCTAACTTGCACTCATATGAACATCGATGTATGCTGCCAGGTATCGAGACTCTGGAGAAACGTAGTCTAACGAGCAATCAGTTTTCGTTGCTAAGGTCCTGACCAACGAGGTCCCGCAAAAGTAGATACGGCGAACACGACCCGATACGATTCATGGCTTCACGCTTCAATGAAATATCTGAGATCTTCGATTTCCATGTTCCTGCTGCTGTCCGAATCTAACTCTGTGACGCGAAAGAAATTATATCCAGTTAGTAAGTATCCGGAGAACCGTTTCCCGGCAACCTAGTAGCAGAATCGATATAGTTTTGGCATATTTTCTCTTCGCAATTTAGCAGAAATAGCGTTCTTCTTGCCAAGTTGCAAGAATTGACCATTTTCCCCGGAGATACCAGATATCCCGAGGACCGTTTACTGACCATCCAGCAGTAGAAGCGATATGCTGATGGCATAATTCTGCTAAACTCATGATTGCTTGAAATTTAGATAATATCGAGGATATCTAGGTCTAATTTCAGGAATCAACCATTTTCCCGGTGATTCCGGATATTCACAGCACCGTTTTCTGGCCACTTGGTAGAAGAATCGATATGGTGATGACATATTTTCTCTATGCTCATGATTGTATGCAATTTAGGAAAAAATGCAGATTCCCAGTTCTACTATCAGGAATTGACCATTTCCCGATGATTCTGGAAGTCCAGAGGACCGTTTTCTGGCCCCAGTAGCAAAATCGATATGGTGTTGGCATGATTGTATGCAATTAAGAAAAAATCGCGGATCTCTTAGTCTACTTAATAGTGAGGGGTAACTAATACCTTTAAAAACGGTATAACTAGCTTATGAACAATCATTTACCCGGAATTTTTCAGTACCATCGGATAACATCCAAGATCGGATGATGAGGTCAAGATCGATTCCAGTGTTTTGGGACGAAATCTCTGGATTTTAGAACAAACATCTTGTGGGCATGGCAAAAATTCAATCTTTAATAACAATTAGAATTATAATAATAGCTTAAGACAATTGTCACTAACCGTTGGGCTTCAGAAACTGATCTATTTTTTAAAATGCGTTCTGTCATCTATGTTGATATTATTGAAAAAGTGTTGAAACTATTTCATTACGACTCTTTTTGCTGACGATTATGAGCCTCGGTTTTGAGACTGGAAACAAGAAATGTTGATTGAAGATAGAGCGCGTTTTTGGAATGGTACCAGTACGCTTCGAATGATGCGGAACATCACAATTGAATAGGGCTTCTTGTAAGAAGAGCAAGTATTAATGATTTAACTGAATCGAAAACAAATAGCTCATTACTGTTTCGTAGTAATGAGGTACTATGACATGCTGTTAACATTGAAAAAATATCAATATATTGGTGGCAGTGATTATGGCCCATAGACAAAGGAAATAAAAAATAAAATCTATTGACTACGCCCCGTTGACTACACCCCTAGAGCGTTGGTGCTCCCACTCGACGCTGCATCACTGCGCGCCACACCTCGCGCTGGTAAAGGGATCGGCTGCGATACCAAGGATAAATAACAAACCAATTAGACAAAAGAAGATACTAGTTACATGCTATAGTGCAGTTAGTCTATTATTAAAATCTAAATTTGTCTTATAATCTAGTGCTAAAACCTAAACACTTAGAAAAATTGATGTTAATTTAGGTGTTCTGAGACTGACATATCCCAACGGAAATTTATACATAAAATTGAGTCATAATAGACGCGGACGTAATTTTACATGACATGTTTGTTTACGTCTCATTATTTATGTCAAAGATGTATTCCGTCACCGGGGGATGTAAGATTTGCTTGCCGCATGAACCGTGGATGCGATATACCAAGCTGCGGTCCAATGCAAGAAAATTGGAGACCGAAAAATGTAGAGTGTATTAGTGAGGTAAATTAGTTATGTCAAAAAAATTGGAAACAGACTGGCGGCTGACTCGAACCACGAGCGTTGCGATTATCAGACCTGAGCTTTCTCCACTGCTATCTCCATGCTTCTGAATATGGATAGCCTAAAAGCAAACATGAAGCGCTCATTTTCTCGCATACTCGACTTCGTATGCTTTTTCTGCTGGAGAGATTCGAGGCAAGTGTGTGCGTTGTTCTACAATGTTCTACAATGTGCGTCGTTCTACAAGCTTACTGGTATAGTCGAAAGCGTAGATAGGACACAAAATAAAAAAGACAAAAAACCATTACATCGCCTGCATGGTCGTTAGAATTGACAGAGGATGATAGGAAACGGAACTAACATTCATTGTAATAGATTTTTGGTTTGCGTGTATAAACTACTGCTAGATCTACATATTACACAAGTGAACGCTAAAGCTGCGCATAGCAAGAAATGCTCAAGACGCATTCGCAGTATTATGTGGAACCTCCCTTTTACTCTCAGTAATAAAAGTTAAGAATTTGGTTAATTCAGGTGACATCCGCAACTATTCTTCCAACAAAATCTGTGGCATATCCAACATGTAACGGACCAATTGACATGATAATGGTTATAACAATTAAATTGAACCCGTTCATTAGTACCTAGTGTTCTATATAAAAAGAAAACTACGCCCGTTGTAAGTCAGGCAGAAGAATACCTTTAAAAAATCTCCCTCCACAGAACTGTTCCGCAAGGCACTGAAACCTTGCAATCATTCAACAAACTTCAGTCACACATCATCCTTTCCGAGTGAAATGCCTCCAGAGCTTAACCCGACTGTCGGCTACGGCTGGCTGGAGCTCGGTTGATAAAATACACATCGCTGAGCTTCACACACAGCTGAGCTGTAATCATGTCAGCGTCTTTTAAACGTTATTTATTATAGTTTAATCTTGTGCCTTGCTGTCTTACTCTTCTTTCCTTTCCCCTGCTAGAAACGTGAATTGCTCCTGCATTTGCCCCTTTCTGTGTATGGCTCGTTCCATGTGGTTGATTTCAGCTTCTGTTTTCGCTGTCGGTAAATGGGTAAATGGCGAAAAGGGCATAAAGCGCTCCGTTGAGATATTTACTTCCATTTGTCTTGTTGGTATGTAGGGAGAGCCAGTGGCGTGGGCAAGGCAGGGCCATGCCCTTCCTCAAAAATTTTTGAGTTAGCACCCCAGCACAGTTTTTCATGCACACAAAATACTCTTAAGCTAGAGGAAATGGATGTTATGTCGGCCTAAATGCCTCTAATTTGGGCCCATACATAAATAAAGCAATCGACTAAATTTTCAATAGTGACCAAAAATATCCATTAGTACCGTCCCAATGACGCATTCATCTAGATAAGATTGATAAATAGCAAATGTTTAGCGATGGGCCCAATCTTAGATCCATAGGCCAACATTTGAGCCATTTCCCCTATCCAAACAATTATAAAATTTATATAGGGGAAATGGCTCTAATGTGGATCTAAAAGATTGGGCTCATCGCTTAAAATCTGCTATTCATCAATCTTATTTAGATGAACGCGTCATTGGGATGGTACTAATGGATATTTTTGATCGCTATTGAAAATTTATTCGAATGCTTTATTAGACCGACATTACATCGATTTCCCCTATACAGACATTCTAGACTCCCTGTTAATGCAATTCAATCTCTTTAAATTTTTAAAAGATGTTAATAGTAATTTAGAACGTCCACCTGCTACTTAAAAATCATCCAAAAAAAAATCAAGAAGTTTACCGAACGTATCCTATGGCACTACACCCTTCCCACTAACAATCCTCCAAACTCATATGAGACTTATGAGAGGTCATAGAGTTCTCTACATCTCTCTTAAGTAAGTGTCCAACTAAAAATCTTTCACATAGTTAATAGTTGCAGACGTGGACAGGATAGTTCTCGATTGTTGGAGATAGTGCTACTTGCATCTAAGAGGCCGAGAGCAATCCCAAATTTAGGCCAATACGGTAACGGGCGGAGGTGGAAATACTCTCAAAACAACCTAACTAACAATTTAAGCTGCAGACCAGTTTCTATAGTCAAAAATTGTCTTACGTAGCTATCTTTTATCTGTAGAAGCTGTTCTGCAGCTAAAACTGTTGGGAATGGTCTGGCACTTTTTTTTAGCACCTACGAATTTGTGCAACTTGCTTAATGTGAATATGAATACGAAGTCTAGTAGTCATCATTTACGCCCTCTTACCACTTCATAGTTATCAAAAGATACTCGAAATTCTAACGACACCTTCAACGCCTAAAGCCATCTCGCTACATCAAAGTAATACAAAAAATCATGACACTTCTCAAGACACTACTAACGCCCTGTTGTTACAGATCCACCTTCCAAAATTTAAGTATGAGTTTCATAGTAATCCAGCAGTCATTTAAAAATATTCAAATTTATTAAGACACCCTACAAGCCTTGTTGTTGCAGTTCAACATTCTAAAATATTCAAAAGTGATCAATAGTCACTTGAAACGTCCTTCTGCTACTTGAAAATAATCCAAAAAATCAGCACGTTTTCTATAGACACCCTAAACACGCTGCTGTTGCAGATCAATCCCCAAAAATATTAGGGAGGAGATCTGTAGTCATCCTTAACGTTCTTCTGTTCTCTGTGCTTGCAGATCAACCTTCCACAATTTTCAGAAGTCATTTAGAACGTTCTCCTGATACCAACCAGCGTAGAAACTATACTGTCAAATACCCCAGAATTTCGGTATATTTGGAATCGAGGTGACCTATGAGGACTGAAAGCCCATGTCTGAGGCCATTTTCCTGGTATCTTTGGAATCGAGGTGACGTGTTAGAACTGCAAACCCATGTATGACGTCATTTTGAAATCAAAGATGGCGGCTTCCGGTTACAGAAAAACAGAAAAATGCTGTCAAATACCCCACAATATGAG
The DNA here is from genome assembly GCF_037179485.1 of Ochlerotatus camptorhynchus. Classification (NCBI taxonomy): domain Eukaryota; kingdom Metazoa; phylum Arthropoda; class Insecta; order Diptera; family Culicidae; genus Ochlerotatus; species Ochlerotatus camptorhynchus. The sequence goes on along the minus strand of NW_027040894.1, from coordinate 1,039,528 downwards.
TGTTTTGACGTAGAACTACGTCTTTGTCGACAATACTGGGGTGCAAATCAAAAAATATGTGTGGTGAAATAGTGTTAGGTTTTGAACGCTTGTAACTTTATCATTTATAGATGAAAATAAAATCAATTACATTACATTACGAATCTGCTGAAATAAATATTTTTTCAATTTTCCACAAAAAACATTTTAGAAATGTACAAATGATAATTTATCCTGTTTTCATTAAATAAACGATTTTCCCTAACCCAGTCGTCATAATCTAGTATCATTGGGTTGTAAAGGGCGAACACGAAATTATTGCGACACCGAAAATGTCATGCCAATTTTCTTATAATGTTTAGAATCAAACCAAAATTTTAGGGTAGTTTTATACATATATTTACTTCAAAAATCAAAAGAAAAGTTAATCGATGGAGCCTTGAGTGTAAAATTGAACGCATTTTCGCTTGATGCCCTCCATCAAAGTCTTTACAGTGTCATCCGGTACCAGTTTCTCAGTTTTTTTTCCATTTTCTTAACATGTCCATCTCGTCTTTGACTGTCTTCTTGCTCTTCCGAAGTTCCCGCTTCATTATTGCCCAGTACTGCTCCACCGGGCGCAGCTCCGGACAGTTTGGCGGATTCATGTCCTTTGAAAAAAATGGACAGAATTGGCCTCATACCACTCCAGGACACTTTTAGAATAGTGGCATGATGCCAAATCTGGCCAAAATAGCGGAGCTTTGTCGTGCTGCTGCAAGAACGGCAAAAGGCGCTTCTCGAGGCACTCAGATTTGTAGATCTCGCCATTTACTGTGCCCTTTGTCACGAAAGGCTCACTCCTCAGTCCGCAAGAGCAGATGGCCTGCCAAATGAAATATTTGGAGGCGAACTTCGACATTTTCTTCTTCTTAAATTTGTCGTCCACATTGAACTTGCTCTTGCCAGTGAAAAACTCCAACCCCGGAATTTGCTTAAAATCGGCTTTTATATACGTTTCGTCGTCCATCACACAGCAGCCATATTTTGTCAGCATCTTCTCGTAGAGCTTCCGTGCCCGAGTTTTAGCCGTCGATTGTTGCCGCTCATCGCGGTTTGGGAAGTTCTGTACCTTGTATGTATGTAGTCCAGCTCTCTTCTTTGCATTCTGGACGTAGCTCTGCGACATACCGATCTTTTTAGCCAAATCACGGCTTGAGACGTTGGGATTTGCTTTAATCATCCGCTTCACCTTTCCCTCCGTCTTTTTGTTCTCCGGTCTCGGTTTTCTTCCAGCTCCTTTGCCGTGGTCCAACGTCAACCGCTCCTGGAACCGCTTCAACACTCTGGAGACGGTTGAATGGTGAATGTTCAACATTTTTCCCAACTGCCGGTGCGACAGGTCAGGAAATTCCAGGTGTTTGGAAAGAATTTGTTCTCTCAACCTCCATTTTCGTTGAATCGAAAAACACGACTTCGAGTTTGACAGGATGTACACAATATACATCAATGAGAAAGTGTGCAAAATTTGGTTGATTTTTACCCAATGGTAAAAAAGTTATGCCCTGTTGAATGTGTCGCAATAATTTCGTGTTCGCCCTTTACATCGTTTTGCTTGAACTTGAAAAGATATAAAACAGCGCTGCTGTCGTGCTTTTGCTCATTACCGCTTCAGACGGCGTGGCACTTGGTCCTGTAACAAGCAGGACCAAGTCGGTGGCTAAAGGTGGACGGCGTAATCACCTTGCACAATTAGAAATGATCCTTGGGTTCCGTTTCACTAAACCGAAACGTGAAAAGTTATGTGTACCAAACCTGTTCATGAGTTGATGGGACCATAACCAAAACATTGAAATAGTTGAAAAATTTAAGATTAAGCATAATAGTGAAAAATGCATGACACACATCAATTTTGCGTGGTTGTACGTCATACTACGGTCGTGTATAGGACACAACCCTATATTTTTTTTAAACCGGAGTGAAGTGTAGAGACCGGAAATACATGTTTGATGCAATTTTTAAATCCAAAATGGTGGCATCAAACCACCATCTTGAATCAAATTGGCGTTAGACATGGATTTCCAGACCCTACACGTCACCCCAATTCCAAAATAACCCAAATTGTGAGGTATTTGACAAAATTCTCAGGCTTTTCTTAAACCGGAAGCAGTAATCTTGGATTTCAAAATGGCGTCAGACATCAATTAATGGTTCACGCTGATTCAAAAAATACCCGTATTGTGGAGGTAGCTGACAGAATTTAAAAGCTTTTCTGTAACCGGAAGACATCATCTTGGATTTCAAAATGGCGAAAGACAAACATTTTCCTGTTCCTACATATTACTCCGGTTCCAAAATTACCCATATTTTGGGGTATTTGACAGAGTTTTCAAGTGTATAGGTAACCGGAAGCCACCCTCTTGGATTACAAAATGGCATCAGAAATAGATTTTCAGTCCCTCCACGTAGTTCCAATTCCGAAAACTCCCATATTGTGGGGTATTTGACAGAATTTCAAAGCTTTTATGTAACCGGAAGCCATCATCTTGGATTTCAAAATTACATCAGACATCAGCGGATTCCAAAAATATCCATACTGTGGAGCAAAAATAATCTTTATTTGGAATATACTTCGTAAAAAGAGGGACGTAAATTGAATACCTAATGCGTAAAAAAATCTTCAAAAACGGTGGTATGAGCTTGAATTGATAAAGGGTGTATTCGATAAGAATGGCACATACATATTTACTCACCAAAATTAAACCGATAATAACAGGTAATTATTTAAAAAATTAGATTTAATATATTTCGTCTCCCATCCCGAATGAACGCACCTTTCTTTTCACTCCATCCATCAAATTTTGCCAGTGTTTTTGTTGTTTTGGCCCAAATTTTCTTTAACTCTAACTCTGTTTTAATAGTTTGGGGATGTTTTCAAAGTTCCGTTTTTATAATTTCCCAGAATTTTTCAAATAGGTTCCGGGAAGTTTCGTTGAATTTGGTGGCTTCATATCTTTTGGCACAAAATTGACTCTGTTGGCTCGGTACCATTCCAACACGATTCGAGCGTAGTGGCAGGATGCTATAGCAGGTCAAAACAGAGTTGATCCTTTGTGCTTCCTTATGAATGGCAAGAGACGCTTCTTAAGGAACTCCGCAAACCGCCTGAAAGATCAGGAACTTCTTTGAAAATTTCGATAATTTCTTCTATCGAACATCCTGTGGAACATTGAACTTGTCAACGAAATATTCTTGCCCAGGAAGTTGACGGAAGTCGGCCTTGACGTAAGTTTCGTTATCAATCACGATGCAACACGATTTGGTTTGCAACATCGTGTAAAGTTTCCGGGCGTGGGTTTTCGCAGGGATGGTTTGTTTTTCATTCTGGTTTGGGGCTTTTCGCACCTTGTAAACATGTAACCCAGCACGCTTTATGGCTTTCTGCACAAAACCGACTGACACCTTGAACTGTTTAGCGACATCTCGAATTGACATGTTTGGACGGTTCTTGAACTTTGCACCACTCTTCTGGCCATTTTACTGTCCAGTGGACCACTTTTACGACCACTCCCTTCCTTCCTTCGGGCACTCAGACGCTTCTTGAAAGTTCTTTTCACACGAGACACAGTTGTATTAGCAATTGCAAGCTTTTTAGCGATCCATCGGTGGGACGCCTCTGCATTTTTTTCACGGACAATTTCTTGTTTCGACGACATGACTGGAATTACTGTATGAATAACTATGAAACTTGGCAGATGTTAACAATACCCATGAATAAGATTCACTCAAATTATGAGTTTTTTTACTCATACGGTTCAAAACTTACAGAAGTTTTTCGGTGTGCCATTTTTATCGAATACACCCTTTAGTAGGATTCGAAATTTTATTCGTTTTCGATTTCAAGCATGTTATAACTTTTTTATAAATTCGTGTGTTATCTTTTAGAAACTGAAATCTCTTCGAAAGAATGAACCATTTGCTTTTCGCATCATTATAGAGGTAAAAAGGAACCATGCGTGGAAAACCCGTTCGATATCAGAGCTTAGACGCATCGCCAGGACTCCAACCAGGACTGAACGGAAATAATTGTTGTCCATATGGTCGTTCACTCTACCTCTCGTACTCGCTACTATCCTGGAGTATTATCCAACATTGATTACCGTTCGTAATAGCTTGAGTTAATTAATTGCCGATCAGTACTAATCTAAATAGCCTATCATTAGATCACACGGCAAACTCAAACCTGATAAACAATATGAATATTTACATCTGTCATTCTCAAAAACAATAGAAGCGCGCCAAAAGAGAACCCATCTATTCTGCCATCATCCGTATGCCGAAGTGAATCCAATAACGATTCAATGTGTTTGGACCGAATTGAAACTCGTATGACGGAATTGGAATTAAGAAGCAGAGTTAGATTGTTAACAATAAGGAAAATGGATGTAATATCGGTCTAAATGCTCCTAATTTGGGCCCATACATAAATTCAGCAATCGACTAAATGTTCAAAAGCGACCAAAAATATCTATTAGTAACGTCCCAATGACGCATTCATCTAGATACATTTGATTAATAGCAGATTCTTAGCGATGGGCCCAATCCTTAGATCACGCCAACATGAGGGCCATTTCCCCTATATCAGTAAGTTGAAACTTTTATTTAGGATAATGGTACGTATGGAAAGGTAAATAAATTAAACGTTCATCTTTGATAGAAACATTATTAAATTGCAGCATGTGCTTAGTACAATGGAAATAATATCTTAACCCTACTTACATACCAACCACTAGCTACAAGATCTCGTTGCACAGTGGGACGAAAAAAAAAAAAAAAGTGAGACATGGCCATTTGCGACGAAAGTATTGAGTGTAGCATTTTGACGTCTTCTAGAATGTTTCTTCATTTTTTGAGTACTTTATTTTAAAAGTAAACATTTTTGCTAGTACACGCAGATAAAAGAGATAACTTTTTTACGTCTTGTTAAAATTGATGAACGTCTTTGGAGACATTGTAGATGAAGTTATTTTAAGAAACTTTGCCGAAGACAACAATTATCTATCTCTCAACTGGACGAAGTTATAGGGTGAAAATGGAGTACAAACGGTAGTACTCCTTTAAAACCATTTTCTTATCATAACTTTTTTGAATGAATTTAATTTTTTTTTTCAATATTCTACAAAGTTATAAGTGCTCTAAAATTGCACATTTTTGTAAAAGAAAGCAAATAGCTATCTCTTCGATTAAAAGATTTACATCCGCATTTCTAATTTTGTTAACACTATCTTAAAGGGGGTATATCTTACAGGTTAGCAAGTATTAGCAGCTAAACTCCAAGTAATTTCGTTAAGCAACTTATACCATATTGTTACATATACAATTCATTTGGGGGATCCTAGGGAATGCCTTATGAATGTTCTAACAAAGAACCTCCATGTTTGGTACGTTTTGCAGTTTTCATTACATTTTTTCTAAGTATGTACATTAGGGTGGGTTGCAGCTTGGACAAAGGTATTTGGTATAATATTCTCAATCTAAGTTCGAATTTTGGTGACATTTGGGCAATATTTGGATTTTTGGTTAGCAAATAAATAGGATCGTTCCGTTTTCCATACATTTTCCCATACACACTTAAATTGTTTCGCCTAGATTCCAACAGCCGAGTAGTTTTGCAATTTATTTAGCTGAGATGCAGTAAAACAATTGCCAAGACGCAGCTAACAAATAAACTTTTGCTGAGATATCAGCTAACAAACAGATATTTTGCAGAAATATCAGCAAAACTAAATGCCGAGGTAATCGACTGTTGGAGATTTTACCGAGCTAGATTAAGTGTGTACCAAATTTTAAATTGTCCCACAAATTGAGACTATAACCAAATTCGTTCAAATTTTGCCCAGCTGTTGGGAATCTGAATAAGCATTGAAAAAGCAGTGGGGAGCCCACCATAATGTAAACACTTGGAAAAATTGTCATGCAATCAGCAACAACGTAACAAAACATTGAGGTATTAGGCATTAGGCATTAGGTATTAGGTATTGAGGCACTAGAAAATTAATTTGGCATCCTCTTGGATCCCCCTACGAATTGTATGTGTAAAAGTATGGTATACGATCTTGAACAAAATAATGTTGAGATTAGCTGATAATACCTGCTAACCTGCAAGATACACCCCCTTAAAGATAGTGTTCAAAAATTATTAAAACGGACGTAAATTCTTAAAGCGAAAAGACAGCGATTTATTTTCTTTAACAAAAATGTGCTTTTTTTAGAGCACTTACAACTTTGTATAACATTGAACAACCGTTCATACTCAATTTCCACCCTATAACTTCGTCCAGTTGAGAGATAGGAAATTGTCGTCTTCGACAAAGTTTCTTTAAATAGTATCATCTACAATCTCTCAATAGATGTTTATCGATTTTAACGAGACATAAAAAAGTTATTTTTTTTTATCTTAGTGTATACCCTCCTTAAACAAAAATTTTCACTATTCAAATAAAGTACTTACAAATTTAAGAAACATTCTAGAAGAAGTCAAAATGCGCCGGCGGCGATGGTGTAGTGGTAAGAGTGACTGCTTTCTCACCCCAAGGCATAAAAATCTCTGGTCAATGGATGGCAATCGATGTCCGTCGGTGATTGGCACTAGATTGCAGAACATTATTATTATTATTATTTAGCTTTATTTAGGAGGCTTTCAGCCTTAGGCTGGTTCGCCTCCAGAGATTGCAGAACAGAGACCGACGTTAAATAAAAGAAAGAAGAAGAGAAGACGTCAAAATCTTCTCTTCTTCTTCTTCTTCTTCTTCTTCTTCTTCTTCTTCTTCTTCTTCTTCGCATTTCAAGCTTATTGCTTATGACATATTAGCTTATTGCGTGCTCTCAACTAAGTGTTCTAGATGCACTTCCACAGTTAATAATTGAGAGCTTTCGATGCCTGCTACAATTTTTGCATTAGTATAAGCAAGCACAATCATACTCTATGCCCAGAAGTCGAGAAATTTTCCAACCAGAAAAATTCTTAGACCGGACCGGGAATCGAACCCAGTCATCTCCAGCATGATCTTGCTTTGTAGCTACGCCCTTACCGACTGAGCTAAGGGAGGCCCCGTTAAAATGCTACACTCAGTAGTTTTGTCGCAAATGGCCATGTCCCACTTTTTTTTTGATTTTGTCTCACTGTGCGTCGGAGAGAGACGAGCCCGGAAGGCAAATACAGAGCACAGCACACTGGCAGATTGGTTCGGCGGTGTGTGAAAGTGTAGAGAGTTCGGAGCACGTCGCAGTTTTGGTTCGCATTTGTTGTTGTGGGTTGGCAATGATAAGAAACTGATGTGAATACAGTACAACCATCCAACAAGAAACAACATTGTGCGGAACTTGCTTTGCGCTGCAGTACGTGATATACCTTTCTTTTCCGAAATCGTATGTTTTAAGTTGGAAATGAGTTTTGTATCGAACAAAGAGACCATGTTGAAAAAATAAGTTCCGTTTTTTACCATCGGAAACTCAGTGTAACTGTGTAACAGTGTTGGCCTATGCTTGTATTTAAGTCCAATCGCTTAATCCTAAAGCAGCTTTGGATCTAGCTTTGTATGTTAACAAGATTATAAAAACCATTTAGTTCCATATCAGCAGAAAATTCAGTCTGAACACTTATTAAATCTGAAATCCAAGCAGTTGACCCAAATAAGAGTAATGGCCGGGAAAAGATCCCGTAAAGTTATAGGGCTTCCTTATTGACAAACATAGCCAAATGAGTTTGGTGACGGCCGACACGGATCTGCTGTGAAACATTTTATCCCCCTGCCGGTTACCAATTAACCTCCACAAGTAGGAAAAATTAATTAAAAAAATCCAAATGAATCCACCTAACGAGGGAAGGATCCTTTCTCAGTCTTGCAATCCGGTCCAGTATTGAAAATCTATCGGATTGGAATTTAGATTATCAAATTCATGCATTGGTTAGCTTCAAAAGAACACTAAGTTGAGAGCATAAAAACGCACGTTGATGAAGCGTCAAAAAACGAAGAATAAGGAATAAATTATACTATTTTGCTTTTACCTTCGGAACCACATGTCTGATTGGGATAAAATTCCAAGAGACAAATACAGCATCGCTGTGCTGGATCAGAGGTGAATCCACCAGATTGATTATCATCTGATATTATAGCCTTTTGCTGTTCGGCCAACATTAAATTAACATTCTCATTTTGCTGCGCTTTTCCGCTCTTCGTTTCTTGCATCAGAAGCACCAGGAAAGACTCATTTTCCACACGAATGCTCGCTGCTTTTCATCATTGCAGTTCGTTAGTCCTCTCGGTAAGAGATCACCGTTAGTGAGTGAATGTGTCATTATAATAACGAGAATGAGCCAACGGTTCATTGGTCAGTAATGTGGTTTTACGGTCAAAGTTTTTCCTGACCTCGTTTGCCATCAGAATTACTCCAAAATTACGGATGGAATGTTTCGACATACTTGTGATTAACGTCGAAACGGTAACTGAAAGTTTTGTATGTAAATTGTTCATGGCTAACCTCCCTAGTAGCACGCTTGTCACAAATCAACTTTATACGACTTATTTCAGTCATAAACAAGTTGCTGTGTCTTATTGTGATGAAAGTGTTCTACTCGGGCTAGAACATATTCATGACAGATACGTATATCAAGAACCTAACCCCTTTAAGTACTCATCCCCTACATAAAAATGTCAAGATCACAGGTATAAAAATGGTATAAATAATTTTATATTTGTGATTACCTAGAGGATGAGTACTTAAGGGGGTTAGGTTCTTGATAAGCCTTTAGTGGGAATGACACTGATGAAGACTGCACATTGTAGTCGAAATACGTATCTGTCATGGATACCAAAATTATTTAAGTGGAATTTAATGGAAGATAACCCTTTTTTGCTGTTTTATTAAAGCATTCCACTAACAACCCAATATCATTACTTCAAAGCATGTCATGTAAAATTAAATGCTCCTAGACTGAAAAGTTCGGTACTCTACGAAAAGCACGTTCGCACTTCGCGTCTATTATGGCTCAATTTTTTGTCAAAATTGGCGCTTGCATATGTTTTTTTTCCTTGATTTGTTTTCCGTCGATCATGTTTTCCGTGGTGAGCACCAATGCTACCGACGCCAGAAAGGCAGCTTTCACACCTGGACCCTACCTATCAACCCATCAACTCATGAACCGGGGACCAACGGCTTTACTTGCCTCAGAACATCCTGGCGGCGCTGACTGGGCGCTTGTATATGTTTGTCTCAGTTCACCTAAATTTACATTCATTTTTCTACAACTACATTTCACCGTAAAAGCGTTGGGCGCAACATAAACAAATATAAAGAGAGTAATGCCAAGCTATTCATTCCCATCAATACAAAATGGCCGCTTTTAACCACATGATTCACAGGATGCAAACTCTTCCTCTTAGTGATACAGGTAAATCAAAGGAAATAGCTCACATTTTTTAAATCACTAGACTAATACCCCGGACAGACTATGGCTTATATCATGTAATATAGGCTGGCTTGCAATGAGCAATCATACATCTAGTTTTCACTGGAAATCCTATATATAAGTGCTCATTGCAAGCCAGCCTATATTACATGATATAAGCCATAGTCTGTCCGGGGTATTAAAGGGTATCAAGAAAAAAAAACAATTTAGGCAGTAATCGATGTAAGAACAAGGGAACATTTTAGGCGTACTTTGACAACTCTTACACCAGTAACTGAGGGCTTAAATCAGATAGCGGTGAATTTCAACAAAAACATTAGCAAAAAAAAGTTTTGGCCTAGATTTAGTATTCAGCAGCAGGACAAATTAGCTGAAATCATTGTTAGGATCAACGAAAGAATCAATGAATGTCAGCCGGTGTCTACATTTGTCAGACGCAAAGGACTTTGGAAACAAGGTTTTAGGAGCACATCACAAAGGTTGCAGAACATATCTTTTCAAAGGGGCACAATTTGACAAAGGATAATATTAGTATCCTGCGGAGTGTATCTTCGCCTTTGAAAAAATAAACGTAGCAGAAAGTTACGAAATATTTAAACATGTTCGAAGTGTTTTTATGTTACTTCATACGCAAAGTTTGCGATTTTCAGAGTTGGTTGGAGATGCTATCTAACATGAAGCTTTAGTGTGATAATTTATTAGCTAGAGAATGGTCTTAGAAGAGGGTAGGTAGATAGTTCCGTTAAAGTACGGCAGTATGAAAATTGAATAGAAGTTGAAGTCAAGCGCACACTCTTTGCCTAACCCGTACGATGTACGCGGAGATTTGAAGTAGAGGAAATGGTTATAATGTTGGCCTATGGATCTAGGATTGGGCCCATCGCTAAAAATCTGCTATTTATCCATTTTATCTAGATGAACGCGTCATTGGGACGGTACTAATGGATATTTTTGGTCGCTATTGATAATTTAGTCGATTATTGAATTTATGTATGGACCTAAAGTAGAGGCATTAAGGTCGACATTACATCCATTTCCCCTATGTCTTCAAATCTACAGCCAAAAAGTGTGCGCCTGACTTTGCTCAAACACTGCCTGCGGCTGCGGAATACCATAAGACCATTCTCTAGCTAACTATATGCAATATCGTGTAAATTTAAGCCAAATCTAGAGACAATATATATTGCAAAAATGTACATGATTTATTCAAAAGGTGTAGGAAACGGCCCTAATTAACAACCATATCTCTCAAGCCACAGTCACGAGTTCAAGTTTCATCCCCTGACAAGTCAAGAACGACCCAAGAGTGAATACAAAAAAAGTGTTCTACTAGTGATAAGATGATTCCTGAAACGGCATGACGGCTGATATACCCTACACGACTCAAATTTTAGTTTAGTTCACTCATAATTGCCAAAAGTGCAGGAGCTCAGCGTTGAGTAAATTTGCCTTTTGGTTCCCTGTGAAAAATCTTAAAAATCTGCCGGAAAATGAGTAGTACCAATAGACTGAGTGAATCCAATCTTTACCTCTCTCATAGTCAGGAAGTTTTCCTGGACGAACCTGGAAAAACATGGAGGAAAATTTACTCATCGCTGAGTTCCTGCACTTTATGCGATTTATGAGTTAAAAAAAACTCAAATTTGGGTCTTTTTAATTCACCGTGTTTTTGAGAGCTCGAATCTCGGCCATTTTTGCAACAACGGCCACGAAATCTGAGCTCATGTTTGCCTCAGTGGAGTTCCAGAAGCATTGTTGCATGTTTTGTGAGAATCGATATTTGTGTTCTAAAAAATTCTAGGTGATGTTGCGATCAATCAGAAACAAGGTTCCCGCAGTTATTCACCTTAACAAGAAATCAAAAAATTCTCTAAATGACAAAATGATAAGCGATCAACAAACCGAATGATAACGCTATGTCAGAAGTGGAAAGCAATAATGATATAATCTTCTTCTTTGTTTTTCATGAAAAGCAGCCCGTGCGACACAGCTCACTCGCGGTAGAAGGAAACGAGCAAATTGTTGACAAGCTGCTTCACGAAGTAAAGCCGAAGATGATACACGTGTGTTAATGGAAATTGTTTTGATAGGGTAGATAGGGGCAATATGGTCCCCCTAAGAAAAACACATCATATCATATGAAAAACATTCATAAATGTATGATAGCTGTGATCATGCTCATGCTTTGGAATATGTTTGATAATATACAATGTTCAAAATATGGATAAAATATGATAGACTCAATAAATTATTATGTTTGAAGTTTTTTCTCCGATCAACAACCATCCGGAGAAATACGAGCACCCTAGTAAAAGTTAACGTTTTGACAGGTTTTCTCTAGAAAATAACATTCAGGAATCATGTGAAATAGAAACATAAGTTCTTTTAGCAACAATTACGTGTATTGCTCGCTGTAGAACCAGCGGATCAGTAAAATGTAATATAGTGAAGGCAATGCTTGTTTTCTTGACTGCATATCTTATAATATTCTGGAGATTTTGAGCGAATGTTACATTTCCATTATTATCTTAGACATGTAAGTGAATTTTGATACGGTTTTCATGGAGATGCATATTAGAAGCTTTTCAACAAGTTTGTAAAAAAATTAGATTGAGTTAATAGGTATTATGCCCAAACGAACAGTGGCCCATCTCGCCCCCATCCCCCTATGTCTTTTCTTAGTCGTAGCAACCGTTTTGTCTGTATCGTTGGTTGCTTTATGTGTTTGGATTCACTGCACCTTAATCATGACCTACTTACACTTAGGAAGCTACCATTTTTCCGGCTCTCAACATAGTGTTCTAGACACATTTTATCAGCTATTAATTAGGAGCTTTCTATGCCAACGAAATGCATGAGTTTGTATATGTTTCGGCAAATACTAGATACTCTACTAGATGTCCAGGAAAGTCGAGAAAATTTCCTCGACCAGACCGGGAACCGATCACTGCTTTGGCTTGGTAAAACCGTGCCATTACCGACTAGGCTATTCTCTGTCCGCATCGTGTTCTCTTGCCGTGTGACTCTATTTGCTTTTATCTGAAGGAAGTGTTACTGCTACCTAATGCTACAACAAATTTAACCAGCACTTTCAGTACAACCTGTGCATTTTCTACCTCCCTGCGCTTCGGTCAGAGAGCGTATAGGGCGTCGTTGTGCCAATTTGGTCGTGGCACATTTCGAGTATGAGAGAATAATTGCAGTTAGATCAAAAGTGCCTGAGAAAAATTCAAGTACTTTTGCATATCACCCGAAGTTGCGATAGTGAAGGTATAATCACAGAAAAGCAGACATAACACTCTTAAAACGTTCATCAAAATCTTTAACGGTCAATTTAAATGTTTCTTTGTTGCTAGTACTGCCATTTGTGGTGCACATAATCAATTCCCTAGCGTTTGACGTTTACACACTACAACCATCTGTTGAGTGTATAGCCCATCAAAGTATACGACAGATGCCGGTAGGGTTTACAATTATAAATGTTCAATGTGTTGTGTCTGCTTGTCTGTGATATAACATTGAGGTTACGTTAGGATAAATTCAAAACATTGAGAAATATTACGCATCACTTTCAGAAATACTTCACTTCGCAACCGATGAACCATTCTGACGGCCTTATGAGTACCGAAGTAACCATATAGTCGCAATATAGCTTGTATATTCTTACTTTGCTTGAGTATGGTTAGTTGGGGAATCTGATGAAACTGTCACTTCTTTAAACTGATCCCTTTCGTATTTCTTTCATTCTCCTTTCGCAAACGGAGCGCTCGATGGACCAGTGACATTGGACGTGGGCCTCGTCCCAGATCACCATGGCAATTCAATAACATATGGTGGACATCAAACCGACCAAAAAAGGCGGAATCATATTAGAACCAACCAACCAAGGACGGTCTACGGAAGGAAATTTCCGGTGAAGCACGGAATGAAATACGAAGCGTTAGAGAAAAAGTCCAAGGGATTCCAAAAGAAGCAAATAACGACGGCGGAAGAGCATAATATGGTGAGAGCTTTCCATTTATTTAACTAAATACATGCCAGGGTTGAAAAGAATATTTTCGAACCTGGAAGTGTGTATGTATCACCAATATCCATTTGATAACGGTGATACATACATGCGTGGCTTATTGTGAGTGAAAGTAACCTCGGAATGGGCGTGACTCTCCAGACATTCTGAAATGGGTTGCTGGATCTGCAATAGAGCTATCACCTTCTAACTCCCGGACTAAAGCTGTCTACAATGACCATAAATGCGACATTGTAGAGAGAGTTCTTCCATAATAACACTGCCGGCCAGTGGGGGTTAGAGGGAATACACAAACACACACACACAACCTGTGCATTTTCTACCTTGTTCAATTCTTATTCCTCTTCGACCTTTGTTTGAACCCTACTCGAGGTAAAATTCCTCATCGATAATGCGGATTCTTATAGTAATCTGCTTGGAAGTCTATTTGGAGAAACTCCCTTCTGCCGCCATGGCGCCTAATCTCAAAAGAAAAGGGAGTGTTCACTCGGCTGTCAACAGAAGCAGACAAATCTCAATGTGTGTCATGCGATCGTCTGTTTACTCAGCAGCAACCATTGTTTGGTCCTTCTTATTGTTCTTCATCAGCAGTTCTTTCAGTCGATGCGTCGTCGACTTTGGAAAGCAACCGTTTCGTGATGAATGTGTGAGTGATGACCACGTTTTGCGTCCATTGCTGCAATGGAAGCGCTCTGACCCCCGTTGGCGAATCTGCCAAACAATGAAACAACTGAAAGCGGCTCCCGTTCTGGTGGAGGCTTATTGGATAGCGGAAGATAAAGTATTTATTATTACAGCGTTATAAACTGCTATAATAATTATCAAAAAGGAAAATGCTATCAAGCAAAAACAGAGCAAAGACGCTGAATCCACTCAAACATGGGGAGAATGTCAATAATAGAGCATTCCCGGTAGTCTGCACAAGACCAAATCAAAAGCATTAGAGGGCTTGAGATTCTAACATATAAATTGGCTTACCTCCTCAAAGCACCTGCCGACCCTGGCTTAGTGGTAGAATCCATACCTCTCAAGCCAAAGTCACGAGTTCAAATCTCTCCCCCAGACAAGTCACAAATGACCCAAGAGCATTAAAGTAACTATAAAAAAATAAAACAAATTAAAAATGCATGCAACTGCAATTCTGATTCAGAAGTTGCTTAAACACTGGCCGGACTGAGGAGTTTCCAGTTAACAATTGTATGTGTAACAGGTGTTTTTTAATTGATTTTAATTCGGCCTTGGATTAAATAACTGCTGTACATAAACCACGTGAACCTTAGCTCAGCTTTTAAACATATAAATCTGGTGATTTTAATCAGCCAAAAACTTAACAGTAATATACGTTATAAGCTAAATAACAGTCTTTTCCAACCCTTGTTTAGCCTTCAAGTTTTATTTGAAATATAATAATGGAAGATCGCTCCATATCTTATGCATTTATATGGAACTGCTTCAATTTTTTTGCTGACAAATTGGATTTACATATTTATATTGTTAACTTAAGTCTTGAAATTACCTTTGCATTACGAGATTTGAACCGGCTGTCACTGACTCACAGCGTCAATCATATATAATGGGCCATTCAAACATATGTGGGGCAAAAGGTATGATCATTAACTTGAAGCACTTCAAATTTTAGTTGAATAATAGCAACCGGAAGAGTATTATGCAGCAATGCAGAATTGTAGACAACAAGGGATGACAGTAAAACATTCTTCTCATTTTCAAGTGCAGTACTTTCTGAAACTTCAGTGCAATATAACAGACAAAACACAGGAATACAAATGTTAATACTTCCGATGTCGTCGCAGCCCACATCTACATGGAGTTATTCCTAAAAATCTCCTCTTTCTTGTCTCTACTGCTGCCACTACTTGTAATTAGACATATAGGCAGTTAATTTAGAAGAACTTAAATGCCGGAAATGGAACGAGTGACACAGACACTGACAACATTTATCAAATCAAGCTATCAAAATATATGTAACGTATTGCTGATTTGTGGTATTGAGTTAAACTTAAATAAGGCTTGTTCAACCTTAAGATCAGCTAAATTATTGAGGTTGGATTATGGGGATACAATTCGCTTCATGAACTACTAATCAACTATATATTCAGCCTGATGTTAATCAGTTTTGTACTCCTTAAATCAACCAATAACCAGATTCTGCTCTTAGTGTTCAGCTCTTAGTGTTCAGCTTGAATTGTTGCTTGGATTTTAACCGTTATAACATGTTATAAGGCTATCTCGATGACATTCTTCTTGTCGATATTTATTATAACATGTCACAAGTCTGTTGTCTAAAAAAGGTATTACCATGCCCTGGTGAAAGGGACAATCACGATCTACAAAGGGTTAATGCTAAGACTCAGATTTAATAATCAAGCTATGTTGAACTTTAAACGATCTTTTCCAATTAAGACATGTAGTCCTGAGAAAACTCTTAATTGAGAAATTCAGACTTAGAAAAACGAATTTCACACAAGACGGAATTAATTTTTGACGTAAAGGATGAAAGGTAAACAAACATATCCCACGCAAAAAAAAAAAATTTAACTGATGGTGAAAACTTCCATTTCACGTAAACTAGCAACTTGCAAGACATGTTGCAAACAAAGGTGAACAGTTGCATACAATATATGGAATATTGCAAGACATTCCTTATAAATTTACACGATCTATAATGTAAACTTGAATCATTTATGATGGTCCATTTATGTGCATCATAGTAACGGAAATTTACACTACTTTTTTAAGCTGTGCAAGTAACAATTTTGGTTTTATTAGGGTTCGGTAGACCTCAATTCACATTTGCAGCATGCTTTAAAACCTTGATAAAACTTGCAATGTTTCTCGTTAACTAGCAGCTTGGGGAAAATCCGTTCAAATGAACTGATTTTCACGACTTTATGCTAAAATTTAATGTGTACGTGTGTTTTTCATAGTGTGCAACTTTGAAAAAAGTATATTTTGAAACTGCATTTAAAGGTGTACATCAAAAACGGTAGAGTGTGAAAGCAAATTATGCTACAAAATCATGTATAATCGAACACAAACTTCAATGCTTTTTAACATCAAGTTCTGTCTATACGCAATTTATGTTTTCCGCACTTTTTTCTACAACAAAGTCACAAACTTTCTCGACGATATTTTCTCTGCAGAAAAAGGAAATTCAAAGAAGAAAAAAAAACCTCCGGGGAGTTATCTCACCAGTGCCAATAATGAGCTTTATAATTTTTTTTAATAAACCCCTTTTGCTGCCATTGCTCGGTGTCAGCAAGGAAGCATTGTTTGAATTTTTGCACGAGAGTTAAACTTTTCGCTATGTAGTAGAAGAAAAAAGCAGTTCAACCGATACTGGAATGATGACAAAAAAATTCTTCCGTTCGTCAGAAGTTGTGTAAGCACCATTTGGTAGGAAAAAGATAGGGAGACAGCAGGAAGATGGTAAGGACGAAGAAATGAAAACTTTGCTGCCTTTCTCAGGAGTTTTCACGAGAGGAAAATTGGAAATTATTAAGAGTTGAAGTGTGATACATCATGGATCTGTGAGGGGAAAAGAAAAACATTTCCGATTCGAAGCGTATTATTCCTGATTCATCTCACTGCTGGCATAGGATGGCATATTCCAATCAACTAGGTACGGCGCAAAACGAACT
Source organism: Ochlerotatus camptorhynchus (assembly GCF_037179485.1). Taxonomy (NCBI): domain Eukaryota; kingdom Metazoa; phylum Arthropoda; class Insecta; order Diptera; family Culicidae; genus Ochlerotatus; species Ochlerotatus camptorhynchus. Next base: position 1,022,415 of record NW_027040894.1, on the reverse strand, counting down.
CAAACGAACGAACGAACGGCCGAAAACTCTCGGTGGGTGGATAACACCCTCCTTCCGTCTTCACTCAAATCCCACTCTCCAGCGCGGGCGCCAGTCACCAGCCTTCCATCTCACAAATTTCGTCACCGATTAGATCTCTTTCTCAAGGATAATTGCTTCCATTGCAACACCACTTTCTAAGGCTTTTAATCGATTTCCACTACTAGCATTGCACAGGCCCACTACTAGAAGCAAAAACGCACCAAGGATTCTTATGTTTTGAGAGCTTATCCATTTTCATTTTTCGCCACTTTTCAGAACGATCCTCAAAACTCCTTTTTTCCTCCACTCTCTATCTCTTTCACTGCACTGCTTTTTTCGTTACCTGCTCACTTATAGTAGACATTTTCTGTGCGAGCACTCTGCACTTATCAATTTTCCGAATGGCAAATCACCCCTCAACCATCAGAAATCCCCGGACCAAATCCTTCCGGAAAGGATTGCAAATTTGCACCACACTTTTCCCGATTCGAACACTACCCCGTTTCGGCAGCAGGAAAAAAAATCCTACTTCCTTTTTCTAGTCGCGCACCGAGAAAACACAGTGATACTCATCCGACCCTTTCTGACTACAACATACTACAAACATCAGTGCGAGCAGGGAACTCGTCTCGAAGGATAATATTTTGCGAATTTTCCAGCACTCGCGCGCTCTCGAGATTCGTGCCATCGACAGCGAGAGTTTGAATCACCATACCATAGATTACCTATTCTGTGTACAAAAGGACTCTCCGTCCGGATGGATCTGCTCTCTCTCACTCTCACGCGCTCCACGCTTGACTCAAGTGTAAACAGTGGCAAGGATGAACGAACTGTCAGAACCGTCTTCCTGGTGTGTTGTGGTTTGTGCTTTTCCAATGGGATCAACTACCTGCCTACTAACTGGGAGGAAAAGAGCAACGTCAACACTTGGTCCGGTTGCATCTGTAGTTGTGATCGACGGGAGAACGAGAGAGTTTGTTTGAACTGCGACTGCACAGATTGGAGCATATCATTCTCTGCGACGGTCAGCTGAATTGTCACAGTGGATGTGGGCTGGAAATAAAACTGCTCGAATCGGCAATCTACTGTGGTCCGACGAAATGTTTCATTTTGACAGCTGGGATTGTAATCAAAGTTTGTCGGTCGTCAGTAGTGCATTGAACTCAGACTAGCGGAGGTAAGGCTTTTAAGTTAAATAAATAGTACATTTTCTTATTTTTAGGAACGATTCCGCCTGATAACAACTGCGGAAAGATCAAGGTCAAGTTCGAAACTAAGCCAGGAAGGTGATAAACTCTAACAGTGAAGGTGCTAATGGCACGTTGAAAACTACAACTTTTGAGCTTATCTTATCGCAGAGTGCTGCTGACAAAAACAAATAGCAGCGGTGCGGACATGAGTTTACACAATAAGATTATCAATAACCATTCTATGAACGATTAAGTATTCAAATACAGTCCACTTTCGTTTGCGTTTTTTTTCCTCGTTATTTCAATCCAATTGAACAAATTAAGCGATTTTATTTGCAAGTTGCTAGTAAGGCAATCGCACGAGCTTCAACAAAATGTATAGTGAAATTATGAAATGGTGAAAAAAAATCTTTAAATAATCAATGATACTTTAGTTGTCTCTGCCTAATATGCTTAATTTAATATTCAAAATGAAATCTGAAGTCTGTAGTTTATGTGTGCGTAATACCCCGTAACGTGGGTAGATCACCTTTTCGTGGTACGTTACGGGATGTAAGATCTACCACCGATTCCTAGTCTTGACTACTTCAAACTAGGGGAACAGGATTTTACAGTAATCAAAGGAACACATCTTAGTCCTTGTTACTTTTTATGCCTTGTTGATAGTGATAAGTCCTCGGGTTGCCTGGACCGAGGATGATCTTGAAACAAGGAAAAAATGAGTTAGTTAGTCTTCACCTATGTGATTCCTAATCTTTTATTCGTTGTTTCCTAGTTTGAAGTGGTTAAGACTAGGGTTCTGATGCATGGTCATTATCGGTGTCATGTCTTGTTTTTTTTGCTAAGGAATCCAATTTTGACTGACAAAATGGGCGCGCCTTTGGAGGGTGTTTCAACACTCCGAAGAGTATAAATAGCGGGACCTTTCAATTAGAGTCGATTCCTTGCGATAAAGGCAAGAATGACAACTGTATCAAAACCGAATACTTCATTATTTCTCAATAGTGATGGAGTAATACGACATGCACTAAACTAAGGACACGGGATATACTACAATAGATCAAATTACTGGTCGCAGTGGTTTTATGTCCCGAACAGAGAAAAAAAAAATGTGTGCGTAAATATCAAGGGCCTGAAATGCCACCTTCTTTTCGTAGCCAGCATAAAAACGTGATCACACAAAAACCTTAGCGGTCCCAGAGCGTGGGTCCTTGCCTATGCTCGCTACCGCTACTTGTTATTAGTAGAGATAGGGGTGCCACCTCCTTCGTTAATATAGCCTTTCTAGTTTCAACCAAGGTTGCTTCCACTCACTTGCTATAAAAAAATATTTTTCGGAATTATGCAATCATTAGATGTTATTATGGTATGTTCTACTTTAAAGTAATAGGAAGAGGGTGTAAAGTATGTGTTTGACTCATAAAACCTGTCAATTTCGTTCTCAGAGCGTCACAATCAGCGATCTTAGGATTCGTGAGCGTTCACTCTGAGTGAGCGCTCACGAGTCGTAAAATCGCTGATTGTGACGCACTGAAAGCAATATTGACAGATTTTATGTGTCAAACATATACTTCATGACCTCTTCTTGTAAAAAAACAAGTACTAATTAGCATTATACTATTTCACGATTTCATAATTCCGAAAAACATCTTTTTATAGCAAGTGAGTGGAAGTAACCCTGGTTTCAACTGATGCGAAAAAGAGCTCATTTCAGCAAAAGGTATAACAGTGAGCATGTTGTTGAAATAATATTAAAATTTCTAGTGGAGTGGTGGTTAATTAATTAAATTGGATTGCACTTCCCTTATTTGTGATTTGGTCTTATAACTTGCTGGATGCCTATTGCACTGCAAGACTCGGACAGATGAATGGAATTCCAAACCATAACAACCGCATGTTCGATTGTTCTATCATATCAGCCCCCTCCCCGCTTGTTTAAAACTGTATACATCATCCTCCTTTGCTGCACGGATGGAAATCTCCTTATATCTTTTGGCAAATTTCTATTGCTGATTATTCATAAAATGTATAAGTCAACTAATAAGCAGGCGCCTTGCAAAAAGTTAATGAAGATCATGTGTCAAATGAAATATATAAGCGGGCACACATACCTTTTATGCATTCTTATAGGACCTATGTAGTTTGTCTTATGGAATGTATAAGGCTGATGTTTTGGCAAAAATGTATAAGTGAAACACATGAATAAAATAATTGATTTTCGTTTAGTGTGGTGAGCATAAAGCTCAACGATCATCGTAATTTCAAAGACACTATAGAGAGCGTCTTCTATAGCTTTAGCGAAGCCAACTTCAGCTAAATAAACGATTTTCTCTCAAATGTCGACTTGGAAGAGGCACTGCGTGACTGTGATTCTTACCTCGCCGCATCGACGACATCCAACATTCTATTGTACGCCATCCATCAATTCGTACCTAAACGAACCAGCCACGAACCAGTTAAACCGTCTGGTCGAATTCAGAGCTTAAGCGATTGAAAAAATTGAAAAGCACAGCTAATACCGAACCTATTCCACGAAAGCATGTTATTCTAAAGCGAACACGCGACACAACAACCACTGTACCATACCCACCCTAAAATCAGCTTCAGCGTCGTCTGAAATCAAATCCTAAGAGCTGTTGGCGTCATGTGAATGGCCAAGGTAAGGAAAGCGGACTACCCTCAAGTATGACGAACGGTGTAGTGGAAGTGGACTCTATCGTGGGTATTGCCGATTTGTTTCGCACACAATTTCGGTCCAGATGGCGTAACGTCGTTAGTCCTCAAACGTCCTTAGTCCTCAAAGACGGAAAACAAAATAAAAAAAAAAAAAACCTCAAATACTTATGAAACAACTCATGAGAACTAATGTTAAATTTAACTTATACATAATTCAACCTGAAATTCCAAAGCTGCGTTTTTTTCTAAAATAACCATTTTCAACATGGTTCCGCTAAATGCTCATCATATACTGAAATGTTCATAGAATAACTTCCAATACAGTGATTGTGTCATCACTGGAACATATGTCATAGCCGGCTGACTTACCCTAGCATCTTTTTTTCAGAATTACTCACAGCATAAAAGTAATGCTTTACATATGCTGACATCTTTACAGAATAATCTCACTGTCGCTTATTTCAGCAGCATCTAAAATATCACCCCAAGATGTGTGTCTCGGACGCTTTGGTGATGGTGTTTCTACGGCTATGATTCATGGCCTTCTCGTTGATGCCGTTTCATTTGATTCAAAGCAGCTTAAAACCCCATTTTGTAAAAAAAAAAAATAATAATAATAATGAGACGTTCAAACCGACATCAGACGATAAAACCCTAGAGGTAACTCTAAGACCAGAAGGTCCCGAAGAAACGAGCTCAACTTTTTGGCTCAGCTCTGGTTACTTTCTTCGGTCCCAAGCTAATCGATGCAGCCCTCGAAACATAGGAAAATCCACTAGCCCCTCATTTTATCTGTCAAACTTTCATAGCGAAACAAAACAAACATAGTGTAGTACTGGAATTTATACTAGAATGGGGTACGTTAGTCGATTGGCTTGGGACCAATAGGCTAGTCAAGTAGTGAGCTGCATCAATCCATACTGCTTGAAAGCTCTTTTCTACTCAATACTTGAAACAGCGTCGGTAGTTTGAAGCCATGCCTATTCCATAGAATTATTCCTCCAGGAATGTTGGGTGTTTTTTATATACTCCAGTATTTTGTCAAGCAGTTTCGAGGTTATTTTTTATTTTTATTAATGTCTACTTTTCTTAATTTTCTAGTCTAGAAGAAACAATGTCGAAAATGAAGTAATGAAACTGGGTTGTTAGCGGAATGCATTAAATAAAATAGCAAAAAAGGATTACTTTTCTCAGCTACAACTCTGTGGAATAACGTTTGTCAGCCATACGTCAAATTGAATAATAATAAATTTTCAAGAGATTGATCGTCTTATGGCATGATCAAGCAGCTGTATAGTGGACAGGAACACCAATGTTGCCTGCTGAACAGTTGATTGGGCATAATCATAAGCAGTTAATCCAAACACATAAAGCAACCAACGATAGATTCAAAACGGTTGCTACGAATACCATGACAAACTCGCTCTGTAACGTAGCTCGATCGGAGTGGTAGAAGGATAATGATGTAATGCTTGCTTGCTTTGTTGCAATATACACTGAAGTCTTTTGGTACACGGTTTTTTTACACAGTTTTCCACGATTTACACGGTACATTTTTAACGATTTCTCGACAACGATACAACCTATCGACTTGATTTTAATAACATTATCCGTTTCAACCTATAAGTAATCGAATGACATACTTTTAAAAAAATCAAAATTTTTGGTGTAAATACATAATTTTTTTTAAATATGTCTATATGGCCCTATAACATACTTAATAACAAATGCACAGTGATCCAGAGCGGAAAAATATATGAAAATTGGGTTTTCCACAAAATCGACTTGTTTCAGCGGGGGGTTTCAGGGTGACTTCAAAAATCTAACTCTTCAGGGAAATTTTTGGGATTTTTTTTCTTCTTCAAAGTTGTAGAGAATGCAAAACCAAGCAACTTTGTCCAAAATTTCAAATTTTTATCTCATCATCTACGCATTCTACGAACTGAAACAATGGAATGTTAGGATGATTCATGAAATAAAAACAGTTTTTTGACCATAACCTTTTTTGCTCTGTATTTAGAGATAAGTGTTCTTCAAAACACTTTTAGAACTTTGATCACCTAATTATGACGTTTGGACTGCTGAATCAAAAGATATAGCCATTTTAAGGTAAGAAACAAGTATTTTTCAAGCTTATATAACTTTAAAACGCGCAAGTCAATTTCAAACCTATTGAAAGTAATAGAAAGAAGACATTTGGTTTTATATTTGCTGAATGGCAGAGGTATCATTTTTTTTAACTCGATATATTTGAATAAGAAAATTGTCATTTTTTGAGAAAAAAAAGCTAAAGTCAGTAGAGTTTTACCGGGTTTTGAACTTCAGATCAAGTCGGTAAAATTTTCCAATGACCGTTAAACGTGATAAATCAATAAATTTGACAATTTTTTTTTACTTACGGTGTGTGATGTGGGTGTGTAGTGTGAGGAGGCCGGCCGGCGACGATGGGATCAAGCTTCTGAGGGGTTGATGCTGCTGGCGATGATGGATACAATCGGGTGATCGTCGAGCTCGCTTCTAGCACTCGTTCCACGACGAGCTGGGAAAACTGCTGGCTTGTACGATCGGTCCACGTACATGTGGCCACCGAGCGGAGAATGTCCTTCTGTCGTACTTGGTATCCACCGAGGTCGATCGAAATACGGGGTGCCCATTTGAACAACTTTACTGATGGCAGGAAACTTCTATCCGGTTTCGATGCTGCGTTATTACTAGATGAACTTTATTTGTATTCTTGCGCCAAATAGTGAGTTAACTCCCAGCTAAAGGATGTTACGATCAAAACTTGGACGACTTAAACTTGACGCATTTCTTTGAACACCCCTCATTTTGTAGGTGTGTGCGTGTAGAATGATGCTTCTATTTTGATTTTGACATTTGCTCTTAAGTTTTGGCGTTCAAGCAAGAGAAAAAATGCATCAAAATTTTGCACGCGCATCGCGAAAATCCGAACTACTCGCACGCAAGGCAGACTTCAAACAGCTTTCTGTACAGGAGTTTTGTACGGAAGCCAGAAGAGGAAAGGTGGTAAACATTTTCAAGCATATGAAACTGTCGAAGTTTGCTAAGAAATATCTGGTTTGTCAGGATTTCTGTACCTGTGGCTTGAAAAGTGACATTTTCATTGCAACTGGTACCGTGAACCAGGAAATTTATGTGAACGAGTGTCTGTAAAAACATCTCCTGCCTTTCCTGAAGCAAAACGATTGTTCTGTGCTGTTTTGGCCGGATTTTGCATCCTGCCATTACGGAAAAAATACCATGGAGTGGTATGCCACCAACAACGTGCAGGCTGTGCCCAAACACAATAACCCTCCCAACACGCCCAATCGAAAAATATTGGGCCATCGTCAAGCGGAACCTGAAGAAGACCCAAAAAACTGTTGCTAGCGAGAAATAGTTTAAGGCAAAGTTGTGTTCTGCGGCAAACAAAAATTTAATCAATTTACACGCATTCTTGTTTGACCAAATTTTGATCGTAACACCCTTTGAACTGTTTACTACTGAACGGATCTTGTCAATTCGAACAACTTTGCTGATGACACGAAACTGATCATAACGTTAAGAGATATAAAAACATGTTTTGCCGGTAGAGGCTATTGTCCTGGGTGCATCGTTCACTGGCTGCAGCTCGATCGATGATTATCATGTTTTTGTTTGAAACAATTAAAATTTGATGATGTTTGGAGTTGACGTCAAGAGCAACGTTTGTTTTGAGTTCAAAAATGGAAGTGCGAGCCCAACCTAGGGTGAAATTGTTGATTTCGTCAATGATCGCTGGATGCGAATGCTACTGAGATGGAAACAACATACCATGTGTCGGTGCAGAAAGCGCTATTCATTAAGTTCAAGTTGGAAGTACTTGCACAGTTATTACTTGCTAATAATGTGCTTTAACTTCTGGGCAATCAAAGGCCCACAATTGTACTAATTTTTATATTTACATAGTAGCCATGATTTGTGTGCTCTATTCTACGCGCCAGACATACCAATGTTGCCTGCTGAACAGTTGCTTGAGCATAATCATAAGACATCTTTGACTTAATTTATTAGTAACTTGTGTTCCTTACATTTGATCGAATACCTAATACCCCGTACAGACTATGGCTTATATCATGTAATATAGGCTGTCTTGCAATGAGCACTCAGACATAGGATTTCCAGTTAAAACTAGGTGTCTGAGTGCTCATTGCAAGACAGCCAATATTACATGATATCGAAAGTGAGCATGCATAAGGGCGTAAACGCGATGATCGATTTTCTCTTTTATTAATAACTCACTAGATTTTCTCGGTGCGTTTGCTGTTACTTTTGATAGCCAATACAACCTGTTACAGCTCTACATGGAACAAATTCTAGAAAATTGTTTCGCTTAGCTGCAGGAATGCAAAGAGAAAATTGATGAAGATAATAAGTCATCGCGTATACACCCTTATGTATGCTCGCTGTCGATATAAGCCATAGTCTACATGGACGCACTGGAAAAAAGGAGAGAAAATATGCGTGCTGTGTTTCAGGGTTACTTCCAGTCACTTGCTATAAAAAAAAATGGTTTTCGGAATTATGGAATTATGTAATAGTATAATGCTTATTAGTACTTGTAAGTTACAAGAAGAGGTCATGAAGTATATGTTTGACACATAAAATCGGTCAATATTGCTTTCAGTGCGTCACAATCAGCGATTTAACGACTCGTGAGCGCTCACTCTGAGTGAACGCTCACGAATCATAAGATCGCTGATTGTGACGCTCTGAAAGCGAAATTGACAGGTTTTATGAGTCAAACACATATTTTACACCCTCTTTTTGTTACTTACTAGTACAACATATCATTATAACATCTAATGATTGCATAATTCCGAAAAATACTTTTTTATAGCAAGTGAGTGGAAGCAACCCTGCTGTGTTTGTTGGAAAATTACTCTGCGGAACAATTGACGCCCCCAATATTTCTGCAAAACTAAATGTAACCGTGACTGTGAGAGTTCTTCGCTCCACGAACTTCCTTCGTCTTCTTTCGGACAGTTTACAGTTTGAGCTATATGTAACATTTTCAACTATGTTTTCCATTTGTGTGACTTAGCCGATTTAGTTGTGCATCGTTTAAATTTCGTTTGTGTAACCGTAGCTTATTATAGATTGTTAGTTATGTAAGTTTTTTTTTTATCATGTAGACCGTGGTGTCAGATGATGTTAGTTAGTAAATATATAAATAAATGAATTACATTTCTTGTAAGAAACATATCCAGGGGATGTAATAAATCCATACGTACATTTGATCTACGGATGTACGAATATAAAACTATTCAGCAGTTGGTGTAAGAAACGTCTAGAAAGATCAGAAAACCTTAGGTGGATAAAATCTGCGAAAAGTTGAGAGAATTATGGTATTAATTTACAAATTGCCATACTTCCAAGCGGATCTTCCCTGAATGCGTCATCATAAGCAAATTGCATGATGGAGCAATGCAATTCTGCGGTTTTCTTGATGCTTTGTGATCTGTAATTGATATTTAATCCATTTTGCGTACAATCGGAAAAAAATATGCTAATTCTGCTTGGTTTGCAAAATCTTCCAATTCCTTTTTCGAGAGTTTCATTCTTCAATCAACATTCCACTCGTCATGCAAATGCACGCCTTCATTTCTATGATTGATGAGCACAGCTTTTTTCCTCACATACCATTTCCATTCTTGTTGGCTTCTTGTCTTTGGGCATGTTTTGAACGTGAACAACCGTCGTAGAGCTCACGAAAACCGATGATGAGTCGGCAGTTATCTAGATACATCAAGCATCAGCTAAGAATAACGATAAAATCATCTGACAACAATTTAACAGCATCATTTCAAGGTCAATGGCACTTAGTAGTTCTCGTTGAAACCCTTGACGTACTCGTTGTACTTGGGTCAGAACCCAAAAAACCCTGGTAGAGTTATTTACGTGCTGATCACGAACGGCACGTAGGCATGCCTCAGCTAGATACCATCGTTCGAAGAGTTCGTTGATTCGATGCTGTTATTTTCCCACATCTGGAGGCAATTATTCGGCATGAAATTACAACATTTTGGTTCGATTTCCATTTAGTTTTATTTTATTCTATTCATGTACGATCTTACAATCTAACATCAAAGGTCGTGCTCTCGAGGGGAGCGATCTCCACATCCAATTTGAATTCAATCGAAGATGAGCAAATCTATAAATTACTAATCCATCGCGAAGAAAAATATAAGGAAACAGAAGATTCAACACTTTTCAGATTCATTTGGAGCTACAAAAAGAGTGAAAGAAATCCTTACACGTAACAAACTTTCTCGTCAAATCTATGATTGGGCACCGTAGGAATAGGTCAATCACCGCCCAAAACTCTCACTTTCAGTCACACACTCACGATTGTTTCACATTCAGCTAATTTTCTCGATCCCCACATTCAACACATGATTAATACACACTATCTGTGACCAACAAAGCTTATCCAAATAGAAAGAAAACAGCTACCTTCATAATATATCGTATAACTTTAGGAACCTTAACAATTTCAAACAATAACATCTGCTTGAATAGCATAAATAACAAAACCCCAGCAACAACAAGCCTAACCTCCCAGGCACGGTAACACATAAATAAAAAGCCACAATTAAAAACTCCGAAATTTCCGGATCGTTTGTGCTTCTTCGGCGTGTTGTCGTTTTCTTCCAAAGTTCGACGCATTTGTTGTTGTTATTGAATTGCCCCCAGAGGTGCTGCCGGGTGGTGGTTGTTGATACCTTCTCTTCCTTCATCTCTGTGCTGTGAAGGCATCATCTTCTCCATCCAGTTTGTATGTTTTCCTTCTTCCTTCCATCATTCGATCCGAGGGCCATAAGTGGAGTCACTTTCGACATGCATTTGCTTTCCTCGTGTCATCGTGCGATTTTGTGGAGTTGGAAATCTGTTTTGACGGAGAAATGTCGGAAAATAAGAAGAATATGGTTTTATTGGATGTGGATGGGATTTGCTTAAATATATCGACGGTGAAGTTGATTTCACTTTCCGCCAATTAGTGGATGAAGAAAGGAAAAATATTAGTCGGTTACATCATCGTTGGCAAAGTCTGGCGTGACATTTCAAAAGGGTTTCTGAAGCTGAAAAGACAAACTCGGTGCGGAATGCTTTTGTAGTTGCACACGGCGAATGAGAACGACCGAAATTTGAGTTTAGTTCACTCATAATCGCCAAAAGTGCAGGAACTGAGTCATGAAGTAAATGTGTCTTGTGATTTCCTGTGGAAAACCTAGAAAATCTGCCGGAAAATGAGGACAAATGACAAAAAAAAATACCAGTCTAGGAGTAGTACCAATAGACTGAGTTAATCCAATCATTACTTTTTCCATATTTGTGAAGTTTTTCCAGCACAAACCTTAAAAAAAAACTTCGAAGACCTTGAAAAACATGAGGCAAATTTACTCATCGCTGAGTGCCTAATAAAGGGCATGATGCTCTTCTAAAATGTTTCGTGAGAAGTTTCGGGCATCTTCCCTAGTAGCACCCTTGTTATAAATTGGTCTTGGAAACCTTATATACGACTTATTTCAGTTATTTGTATTTGTATTTGTATTTAAAATAATTCATCTGACAATTTAGTCTTAAAGGGTGATACGGTCAAAATTTGGTCAAGGGAAAACGCGTGTAAATCGGTGAAATCGTTTATTCAAAAAATCAAATTAAATTTCTTTTTCAAGTTCAATTAGTATAAAATTCAGGAAAAATATTCAGTTAGGCTTCCGCTTTTACAAATCCGAATTGCCGGGCCTTACGCTTGACCCCTGCCATCAGATTTTGTACAGCCACCTTGTCCACCTTCTTCGCCGCAGAAAGCCAGTTTGCCTTGAACTGCTGCTCGCCCTTAGCAGTTTTTTTTGGTCTTCTTTAGGTTCCGCTTGACAATAGCCCAGTATTTCTCAATTGGGCGGAGCTCTGGCGTGTTGGGAGGGTTCTTGTCCTTGGGAACCACCTGCACGTTGTTGGCGGCGTACCACTCCATGGCCTTTTTACCGTAATGGCAAGATGCCAAATCCGGCCAAAACAGTACGGAACAACCGTGTTTCTTCAGGAAAGGCAGCAGACGTTTATTCAAACACTCTTTCACGTAAATTTCTTGGTTGACAGTCCCGGAAGCTATGAAAATGCTGCTTTTCAAGCCACAGGTACAGATGGCTTGCCAAACCAGATATTTCTTTGCGAACTTTGACAGTTTCATGTGCTTGAAAACATCTGCTACCTTTCCCCTTCCTTTTGCCGTATAAAACTCCTGTCCCGGAAGCTGCTTGTAGTCGGCTTTGACGTAGGTTTCGTCGTCCATTACCACGCAGTCAAACTTCGTCAGCATCGTCGTGTACAGCCTCCGGGATCGCGCTTTGGCCGTCGTATTTTGTTTATCATCGCGATTTGGAGTCACTACCTTCTTGTAAGTCGATAGTCCGGCTCGTTTTTTGGCTCGATGCACGGTTGTAGACGATACACCCAGCTTATTTGCGGCATCTCGGAGAGAGAGGTTAGGGTTTCGCTTGAAACTACCGGCAACTCTCTTTGTCGTCTCAGCGGCTTCCGGTTTTCGATTTCCCCCCGATCCAGACTTCCTGGCTGTCGACAAACGTTCCCCAAACACTTTAATTACATTTGTAACGGTTGATTTGGCAACTTTTAGCGATTTTGCCAACTTTGCGTGCGAGTAGCTCGGATTTTCGCGATGCGCGAGCAAAATTTTGATACGCTGCTCTTCTTGCTTGGACGGCATTTTGACAACTGAAGAGTGAATTCCAAAATCAAAATAGGAGCAACATTCTACACACACACACCTTCAAAATGAGGGGTGTTCAGGTTTTTTAAATGCAAAATTGAAAGAAATACATCAAGTTGATATTGACCAAATTTTGACCGTATCACCCTTTAATGAATAAATTAGAGCTAATTTAACACAGACCTAATCCGATTTGCAAAACGATCGGTTGGTTCATTGAACTCGAAAAACTCTTCGACAGCCGTAAACGCACGAATACACGCTGAGATTGGTTCGATGTTCCCAAACATGGTTCGGTGAAAACTTGGTTGCAGTAGCGTTGTATTCCGAAGAGATCTGCTCGGCACACGAAAGTTCAACATCGCAAGCAGGTCGGGGGCATCAGTTTCACCATTCAACAGCTTAGCAATAAGCAACGATTGCTGTACTTTCCGTCGTTGTTCCAGTGTGTCTAAGCCCAACAGTCGGCATCTATCAGGATACGGCGGCAAATGGTCAGGATCACTCCACGGCAAGTTTCTCTGTGCCAGACGAATGAACCGTTTCTGAACCCGTTCGATCCTTAGGCACCACGTGACATGGTGAGGATGCCAAACAACGGACACATTTTCCAAAATTGGACGGACAAGTGCACAGTACAATGACTTCCAACAATGTGGATCCGAAAAATCCTTCGCAACTTTGGAAATAAAGCCCAACTGTCGCGTGGCTTTCGATATGAGCGCTGAACGGTGTAAATCAAAAGTCATTTTTGTGTCTAGTTGAACCCCTAGATCAGTCACACTGGTAACTCTGGTAAGAGTATCGCCGTCGATATGATAGTCAAACAAAATTGGATGTACCATGCGGTGAAACGTGATTATCTGACATTTTTCCACACTAATAGTCAGTTTGTTTCTCTGGCACCAATCGACAAACAAAGTCAGCGAGTTTTGCAGAAGCCAACAATCTTCTTGTGTGCGCACCACAATGTACAGCTTTAAATCATCTGCATAGACCAGTTTGAATCCTTCGCCCAAAACCAAAGCAGCATCGTTGAAGAACAGAATAAACAGCAACAGTCCGAGATTACTACCTTGTGGAACACCAGACTTGTTTGAAAACGGCAAAGATACAAAACCCTCAACCTTCACTCGAAGTACACGCTCTGTAAGGTAGGATTCCAACCAAAAAACCAATTGCATAGAAACTCGCAGACGAGATAACTTGTGTAGCAATATGTTATGATCAATTTCATCGAACGCCGCCTTCAGGTCGGTATAAATTACATCGACTTGCGCTTTTTCCTCCATACTTTTTATGCACTTCGACGTAAAATTCAATAAATTGGTGGTAAACAATCGCTCGGGCATGAATCCGTGTTGATCAGTGGATATGTAGCTTTTTGTGGCATCGAGAATAACTCCACCCACTATAATCTCAAACAATTTTGAGACAGCTGAGAGACTCGTGATTTCCCGATAGTTGACAACATTGTAACGATCACCACATTTGAAAATGGGTGTCATAAACGATTGCTTCCAAATGCGAGGGAATTTTGCTTGCTGAAGTGAGCGATTGAAGATATCACACAACGGTTGTGCTAAAGCGGCAATACAAAGGCATATTATAACTGCAGGCAAACCATCAGGACCAGGGACAAACGAGCGTTTCAGTTTATTTGCAGCCAATGAAACTATTTCTGGATTTACAGCAAATAGTCCAAACTCAACAAAATCAGCGGGAACATCACTGGTGGCTTTATCGATTTCCAAGTTTGAGGCGGGATTCGTCGCGAATACGGATGCAAAATGCTTGGCGAACAACTGGCATGACTCTGTAGCTGACGCTGCAGTCGTTTCGTTCAGGTAGACATTCGTTGGGATCACTGCACTTTTCCGTTTGGAGTTAACAAAGCACCAAAAACCACGTGGATTTATTCTCAGACCAATTTGCACACGCAATACGTAAGATTTGTAGAGAGTGGCATTCAAAAACCGGTACGCATTGCTGGCTTGTTGAAAACTTCGTTTGTTGCCAGGCGTTCGTTGACGACGTAGTTTCCGTTGACAAGCATTTCGAGTGCGTTTTAAATCCCGTAAACGGAGAGTACTCCAGGTAGGCGAAACTGATGGCCGAATTCGTGGAACATTCGAAACAAGCCAATCGTTCAAAATGGAACAAAAAATTTCCGCCATTTCATCGACATATATGATAGTAGATATCGCATTCCAGTCAACGTTTAGCAAAAAGTTCGAAAGGGCCGCAAAATCAGTCATTCGAAAGTTTAGAGGTCGCCCCTCATGTCTTTCAATAGGTTCGTCACACACCACAAGCGCTGGTAGAGAGATCTCAAGCGGGGGGTGGTGAGAGTCAACGGGTAGCAATGGAGTTGAGCAGCTATTCACATTAGCCTCACAATCAGGCAAACAAAAAACCAGATCGAGAATGCGATCGAGCGGATTGCGCACAATATTCCTTTGGCCAAGGCACAAATAATCCATACCATCCAAAAGAGTGCTACTGGACAACGGTAGTGGTGAAGCATCACATTGGATGACGTTGTCAATTGAACACCAGCGCATGCGTGGTTGATTATATTCACCACATGGTGCAACTGTCAAACTAAGTAAATCTTTTTCTTCAACACAGCCTACTACGGTACGAGCTATACACGGTAAGAAAAAAGTACCCAAAATTGAGTTCCTTTCACTCATCACGTGGCTTCCGTGGGGCAAGGTAAAATTAAGTTAAAGAAGAAAACTCAATTTTGAGTAATCCTGATCATGAATCCACGTTGACCAAGTTGACAAAAAAATAATAAAGCGGAGCAGACTGGAACCGAACCATGGACGTTGAGATTACGGGGCCCGTGTGTTGACCACTCGTCTAGCAACGCTTGTGAAAATGATATAGTTAAAGGCGCATAGGAGCAACCTCAATGAAAATAAACTTATATTTGAGTTCATTTATTATTACTCAATAGTTGAGTAAATTTTAACCAACGCCGCTTTTCTGATTCACTCAACGGCGGACGTCAAATGATAGAACCCAACGATGAGTTTTTTTTTAACTTAAATTTGAGTATTTTTTTCTTACCGTTACGTGCATGCATGCAAAGAAAACCAAGGCATTGTAGGCACAGGTGAAACCTTATTTGTACGATGGTGCAAACATTATCACGCATACGGTATATAATGGAAATGGGTGATTACGACGAAACACCGCTCTACTGTACACAGCAAAAAAGTCTAAAAGTTTATTGTGATGTAAACATTATTCACGTAAACTTGTATTTAATTTCACGCAAATAAGCAATGTTGTTAACAAAGATATGCTTTTGTAAACAATATTTGCAACATTTCATGAAATGTCTCAGAACTTTACACGATTTATAATGTGAACGTATATGATATGTGACGCCCAATTTATGTACATCATATTGAACAAAAACTTACACTACTTTTTCGTACTGTATACCTACGTTGATGCTTTGTCATTCCCTCCTTGTTTTTTTTCAGTATATATCGTTCTACTCCACCACTTTTGATAAACAATGAAGTAGGTCCCATTATCAGTACAGTTTTTACGCAATTCCCATTTTTTCGATTTTGTCATAATTAAGATGAGAACAGAACATTTAATGCAACCATAATTTTGTTTGATTTTTTTTAATAAGCTAGGCTAAATTTGGCTAAATTCGTGACGTACTTATTCAGAGCAGTCAACTAAAACAAAAAACTCTACACTGATCTGCTCGATCAGGATCCGCATGCTTCTCTAATTCATCATCATATGCGTGCAAAAGATGTGATCCTTAAGTTTTCATTATAAACTGTATGAAATATTTGCTTGAAAAGTTAACTTCAGAATTGTTGTTGCCATATTCTAAATTGGTCTAAGTTTACCCTTACAATCCGGAATCTTATACTCACCACCCCTGCCTGCCAGCTCTCGTCGTCGTAGGCCTAATGGTCGTACTTTCACTGATTTGAGTACCCTTCGGTTGCTGCTGTTGCTGCTGTTGTTGTTGTTTCTGTTGTTGAAGCTGTTGCTGTTGCTTTTGCTGCTGCTGCTTCTGCTGCTGTTGTTTCTGCTTTTCATCCACCCTGTGCTCAATTTCAACCTTCACTTCCGTCGTAGCTCTTTCCGCCGGTTTCAACGTTTTGATCGATTGCACTGATGGTGCGTGCGAGTTGTCTTGCTGTTCGGATTCATCGTCGGACTCCTCAACCGGTTTCACATGTTCGTGATGATGGTTCCTTCGACCCAGTTTCCAGTGGTTCTGATGGGCAGAGGTGGAAATGGGATGGTGGAACGACTGTGGCTGCGGATGAGTCTGATGTAGGGTAAGAGCTGGCGGCGGCTGCTGCTGTTGCTGTTGCTGTTGCTGATAGGTCTGCTGCAGGGGAAGGTACTGAGGAGCCGAGTAGGGGAGTGGCTCGGGAAGATGTTGGACTTCTACATTGGAGTGGTTGTGGGATCCGTGGGATCCGTGGTATTCGGAGACAACGTTGTTTTCGTTAGCGTGTGGCTTCCCAGAGTACTCAAATTGCTTGTGGATGTAATAGGTGCCCTGTTGACCACCGTTCTGTTGTTTGTAGAATTTTTGCTTGTAATAGGTTTTTGGAGGTTCCTCGTGGGATGGCTGTTTCGGGACAACGAATTCAATGTGTTCCCCATTTTGGACCGTGTTCACCGGCAGCGAAGGTTGATGCATTTGTTGAGGCGCTTCGTGTTGCTGAGACACTGGTTGAGGATGAGGGAGTGGTTCAATTTCCTTCGGGATGTAGAAGCTAACATGGGTTTGAACTTGAGGAGCAGTGGGCTGCTGTTGGTGTTGGTAGTACGTCAACGGCTGTTGTTGCTGCTGGTGACCATCTTCAACATTGCCAGATAAGGTCTTTGGATAGTAGAAATTGGTGGATATTGATAGAGGACTGGCCATTTGTGGCTTCTTCGGATGTTCCGACCATTTGTACGACGATGGCTTGGATGGATAGAACTGTGGCTTATTGTGATACTTAACAATTTCATTGTGCATGCCAACAAAAGTGCCTGGTCCAAAACCTGGATGACCGCCTCCTATTGGAACGGCTTTGTAGGACTGACCATGTTGGAAGTTGAACTTGGTTGGGAATTGTTCAGATTTGGTGAAACTTGGTTTCTCCTGGGTCACTGACGAGTACGGTGGTTGAGCTGATGATCCAGGTATTTCCAGTTTGCTGAGCGCCTGGTGACCTATCTTTAACAGCTGGTCTTCCGTGTTGACGGCTGGTACTTGGTAGCTTGACGGTGACGGGGATGGAAGAGACTGAACTGGTTCGGCTTCGGTTGGCTTGAAGCCGAACAGAACAGGTGTTTCTTCCTTGTATTTCTGGGGCTGATAGTGGAAGTCCGATGGTTTATATTGTGGAGAGGGATTAAACGTTGGATGCTTGGGAATACCATTGAAGACCATACCCTCAAGGCCAAGGATTGGCAGCATGTGTTCTAGGGTGAATACTTCGTGATCACTCGTATGGATCTCTGAAAGTAAAGGTAAAAAATAAACGAAAATTATTACATTGCAACATAATCCATTGCTGAACAAATAGGGAGTGTGGGAAATTATGCGGGACTAAATCGATGCAAAGTTAAGGTGCAAATTACTTTGCTGCATTTACCAAATTTTATCAAAGTCCATGTGATCTAATTTAGAGAATGGTAGGGCAAAAGATCTTTTTGAGATTTTGAACTCCGTGCAAAATTAAACGCAGTGTTTTGACACTTTTTGGAAGGTCTTTAAGAGCATAAATTTTCACTAAAAGTTCACAAAAAGTTCGTTTCGATCGCACCATATTACATATCCCAATCAAGAATGGCAGCTATAGAAGAATATCTGTGAAAAAAATAGAAACGTTGATAATTAAGGAGGTCTACGTTGGTCATGACGAGAGGAGCAACACAATAGTTGGCGTTAGGTAGTGATAAACGTCTCTAAAACAATTCCACAGCCGCAGATAGTATATTAGAACACCCGCACCAATGCGTTGCGAAAGCTATTTTAGCAACCTCTACCATAACGCAGTAACCACACTGGGGGTTCCTATTCAAGTGCGGGAAATAACAATCTTCCTTTCGGAGAACAGCGGGTTGACAAATATAGCAGCGCGATAGCAACCGACCCAAGCGTTGCTATATATGAAATGTTTGTTTTGTTTTTCATTTGATTTAATTTGGATTTGTGAGAAAAATGTGGACCCAATCGACAGCAAAACATTCCTCTGGAAGACCCGGAACATCCGTTAATGTGGAAAGTTAGTAAAAAGGATCTAGATTTTTTAATCAACTTGTTGTTATGCTGCATGTATGAATTTGGATTTGAAACCTGTATGTGTACTCTGGTGGCCATGGAACATTTGTAAAGGGGCCAATTCGTAGAAAAGAACCTAGAGCTCCGTATTTTTTTAAATCACTTATTTTGATGCTACATTAATGAATTTGGATATGGGACCAGCATACGAACACTGCTGGCCACAACCCGGTTTTTCGGGAGGCCCGGACCATGCGTAAAAGTGATAAAAAAAAAGTTTCAAGAGCTTCACGATTCACTTATTCTGAAGCTACAGGTATGAATTAGGATCTGGGACTAGCATATGCAATCAGGTAGCGGCGTGGTTCTCTGGAAGATTTTGAATATTCACAAAACTAGTCAATTCGCGTAAAAATCCTAATTTTATTTGGACTTCCCTAATAAAAAATACCATAAACGAGCTGTACCCTGGATGGGTAAACTATCCCACAAATGGCTTGAACGATACCCCGAACACGTTGTTAAGCTCTCTTTTATGGTTATTTTTATTAGGGTTCCCTGATGTTTTGAATCTTTCCTAAAGTTCAATAATTTTTCTATTGTTCCGGAAATTTTAATCATACTGGATTTAATTTATTATTGAAATATCCCATAATCCCATAATTGAAAAATCCTGAAATTTTCCTTAAATAAATGAAACTGATATGAAGATCTATAATCATCCGGAAACTTCTCAAAATACTAATAATTAAACTACAAAAAAATCTATATATATGTCTAAAGGTCTCTAGACGTTTTTGAAGATTTCTGAACATTTTAAAAGATCTCACGATTTTCTTGAACATATTCTGATCGTCACTGAAGTTCCTGCATATTTTTGCAGTTCTTTAAACTGCATTGAATACCATGGAACTTCCTTAAAATGATTTCACATATTCCTTATGCTCATGTAAGATCTCTTATGTTTCTGAAATTTAAATAAAGGTCTTGCTACTTTGATGAAATTTCGGAAATTCCCTGAGTTTCTTGGATTTTCTTAAACATTCTTCAATTTCCATAAAATTAGTTTATTTATTTTTTTCATTCCTGAAGTACTCTCAACTCTATTGAAGTTCTTGGTACTACTCTGAACTAAATAGAACTGTCATAAAAAGTCTGGAAGTTTTTCTGAATTTTATTTAATTGACCGGAACTTGCTCATACAAATCTCCGAACTTTCCTAAAAGTCTGGAATTACTTTAATTTTTCGAAGTTATGAAGTTATTGGAAGTGCCGTTAATATCTCTGAAATTCTCTTAAGCTCTCTAGTTTAACTTCTTTGAGCTACTTGGAAGTTCTTAAAAATGTCAAATTTCCTCAAATTGTCTCCACATCACTGAAATTATTTTGACTTCCCTAAAGTTCTCTGGATATCCCTGAATTTCTCAAATTTTCTTAAAAGTTCCTGCAGTTTCCTGAAGATTTTGGAACCTCTTAAAAATCCTGAAGTTCACAAAAATTTCCAAAAAAAATTGTGGAACTTTCCTTTTGTTCCCGCAGTTTGCCTATGAAACTTTCTGCAATTCTCAGTACTTCTTTTAATTCCTCAGACTTTCCTGAAGATCTCTTTTGTTTCCTGAATTATACGAAACTTCCCTTATGATTTCCTGATGATGTTCCTGGAATTGTTCAGAAATTAATGGAACTGCCAAGATCTTTAAATTTCTTCAAATTTCTGTGTAGCTTTCTTGATGTTTTTAAGTTCATTCCCTGAATTTTGTTTACTATCCTTCAATTTTCGAAACTTCTTGATAGTTTCCTCTAGTTTACTGAAATAAATGGAAGTTTTAGGAACGTCCCTCAAGTTATCACAGTTTTTTTTTTCTGATATTCATGGGACTGCCCAAACATTTTCAGAACTCACCCGAAGTTCGCGTAACTTACTCATAGGTTTTTAAGCTTAAATTTTCCTGATTTTAATGGAACTGCCCTGAAGCTCTTGATCTTCGCTGAAGTAAATTTTTCTGAAATCTATTAGATTGCCCTGGAGCTGTCGAAACTTACTCTTAAAGATCTTTTAACTTCCCCACATGTCTTTCAATCAGACTTCTTAAAGTTTTCAATTTTTTCTGAAGTTAATAGATCTACTGTATTAAATTCAACCAACCGAGCTTGATACATTCACAAGCTAAAATGATGGGCATCCGAAAACGCCTTTATGCATTTTGGTGCGAAACTTTTATAAGATGAGTATACGAAGATCGATCTTTCGGTCATTTTTATGAATTGACCACTTTTATGAATGCTGGTCCCAGATTCAAATTCATTCATGTAGCATCACAACAAGTGATTTAAAAAAAATTCTGAGTACTCTGTACATGGATGTATATATATGGTATATCAATATTGTCAAAAAAACAATCACGAAACTCTGCAAATTTTCAGTTCGAATTTCGACGATAAGTTTAGCAACTCTCGGTGCGAAAGCTGAAAACGTAAATTCACAATCGTGATAGCAACGACCGATGCGTAAACAAGTTGCTAGCTAAAATAGCAATGGCTAAAGTGGACAAACTCAGTGTTCACTCGGCTGTCGACAAAAGCAGGCCACTCTCGATGTGTGCTACGCGATCGTCTGTTTTCTCGGCAGCAACCATTGTGTGGTCCTCGTCTTTGTTCTTCATCAGCAGTTCTTTCGGTCGATGCGTCGTCGACTTTGGAAAGCAACCGTTTCGTGATGAATGTGTGAGTGCTGACCACGTTTTGCGTCCATTGCTGCAATGGACGCGCTCTGACCCTCGTTGGCGTAACTGCCATTCAATGAAACTGCTAGAAGCGGCTCCAGTTCTGATGGATGAGGCTTTTTGGATAGCGGAAGATAAAGTGTTTATTGTGTTGTACCTTTTGACTATAGTTTTAAGATGTATTGTATAGTGACCAAGAATCCTCGGCTCTGTAAAGTTAATTCGGTTGAGCCTTATCAAATATATTAATAAACAAACAAACAAAAAAAAGTTGACAAACTAGCAGCCCGAATAGCAACGCATTGGTGCGAGTGCTCTTAGCAAGTCAAACGCGTCACTCTTTTGCCTGTGGATTTGAGGAAAAACCTCAAGTCCCCTCATCCATTTTTAATGATTGTATGTGCTAGATAAAGGAGTGTGCGTTTGACTAGTACTATCGCACTAATTTCTACTTATGTTCAATTTTCAAGCTTCCGTAGTCTAGCGGAACTATCAACCTGCACACTAAAAAAATCTGAATTTTACTGGTGATGTAAACATCCATGCATGCAAACATTCATGCATGTAAACTTCCTTTTCACGTAAACTAGCAGCTTGCAAGAAATGTTGCATACAAAGGTGGAAAGTTGCATACAATATATGGAATATTGCATGACATGTCTCATAAATGTACACGATTTATAATGTAAATTTGTATGATTTATGACGCTCCATTTATGTGCATCATAGTAACGGAAATTCACACTACTTTTTTTTAGCTGTGTACGCTCTTCAGAATTACCTTTTTGGGATTTTTTTTCGAGTGTTTTTATAGTTTAATAGATCGTCATCAAAATAAAAAAAATCCCCTCAACCCTCAGCGGGGCCCAAACACTCAACCAGATTAAAAAAGCCTAAATTTTGCCGCTGGAATTTGAACCCACACAATTCGAAAAAGTAGTGTAAATTTCTGTTCAATATGATGCACATAAATGGAGCGTCACATATCATATAAGTTTACATTATAAATCATGTAAATTTCTGAGACATTTCATGCAATGTAGCAAATATAGTATACAAAAGCCCATTGTTGTTAAAAACATTGTTTACAAGTTGCTAGGTTGTGTGAAATGAAATACAAGTTTACGTGAATGAATGTTTACATCACTATTAAAATTCAGAATTTTTATCTGTGCAGACGATAGAGAAGATACTATCGCTTTTGCCATCTACTCTACCTCAACTCTTGTAGAACACAAGATGCAAAATAATGAAGCATCGCTTTGTGTTGGGGTGCACAATTCAACTGAGGTGAAAAATTAAAAAAAAAAGTTTTCTAAACTCCTTTCACTCACTCTCATTTTCTTCACTCTTGTTGTTACAATTGTTAAATCAGCCTTAAATTACCATTATAGCTTAATCTCGCTCAAATAGACTAGAATTGCTTTCAAAACACAAAAGAAATTTACAATGACCTTCAAAACACCAATCCGGAAAATCTCACAAAAATTTTGAAGAATTATTATTATTTAGCTTTATTAAGGAGGCTTTCAGCCTTGGGCTGGTTCGTCTCCAAAGAAATTTTGAAGAACCGTTATAGTCCAAAAGATGCTAGTAGTGTCCTTATAAAGTCAAATTTTAAATGTCCTGGATTTAAATGATATATTAGTCCTTAGAGCGCCAAAATAAGTAACATATTAATCGCAAAATGGCATTGTAATTCTTAAATGAATTTAAATCACCATTTTATTTTTTGATTCCATTAAGAGATTTAAATCAGCATAAGGATAAATGAATGCCTCTAACCAGTGATGTGAAAAAAAAAATCCAATATCAGGAATGGCCGAAAATCACTGCTGATCTTGAGATCAGCAAAATCACAAACATAACATCACAGCTAATTTAAACCTTAGCTGATTTTGAGGTAACAAAATCAACAAACAGAAAATCAATACCTTGCTATTACAGTCAAAGTAGAAAACCGACATCTGCCGCCATTTTGGAATCCAATATGGCGGACCAAAATCCGATATAGTGGCCTCCAGACAGCGTGTATGCATCTAAATCCATGAAATATGGGTATCTATGGAGAGGGCTCGATGAGTAGAAGTGGAAAATCGACATCCGCCTTCATTTTGGAATTGAGATGCATATTCGCTATCTAGAGGCCACCATTTTGGATTCCAAAATGGCAACGTATGTTAATTCCGATTCGACTCATAAAGCCTATTTCAAAGATACCCATATTGCATGGGTTTAAATGCATATACGCTGTCTGGAGGCTGCCATATTGGATTTTGGTTCACCATCTTGGATTTGTTGAAGCCATCCTGGTTCAAAATCCACCATTTTAATTTCGTCCGGAATTTGGAAATGTCCCATACTTTTGAATTTAACATATCTTCTAATCGTTTGATTTTTGATGATTTTGATCTTGGCTGATATTGATGCTGGTTGATTTTGGGACGAGAAAATCACAGCTGATATTGATTGAAAATCACGGGTGATTTTCGTGGTCACGATGGCTTGTGATATTGGTGCTTGTGATGTAAGGTGACATAGATCTTGAAAGATAGAAGATTTTGATTTTCTGATGCTGATTTTAGCCAACGCTCCCTCGGACTATGTTGTCTGAATTTCCGTGATCAACCAAAGAGCAGCCCACGACCCACCAATGATTGAAAAACGCTGAATTAATCGAAGAAAAAAACAATTACTTTTAGTCGGTTATATAATGCCTAGTACCGGATTCGAGAATTGGAAGTTTAGAGTCGAGAAACTCCTAAGGTCGACGGGATTGCTGGACGCGGTAAAGAAAGACGCACCAACCGTAGCGACTGAAGCAGCGAAGTTTCAAGAGCTAGATAGAAAGACAACGAATGTGATCATATCCTTCATCCACGATAATTGACTGGATTTGATTCGTGAAAAAGAAACGGCCAAGGAAATTTGGAGCACTGTGGAAAGAATCTACGCCAAGAAGTCAATTTCGTCGCAAATGCTTATTCGCAAGCAACTCGCAACTGAGAATGACCGAAGATGCATCAATCAAGGATTATTTGAAGACTTTCGACGAGATTATTCGGAAACTGAAGTTAGCAGGAGCAAAATTAGAAGACAGAGATATGGTTTCGCAGCTGTTCATAGCCCTCATGGAATCCAACGACCCGTTAGTCACAGCGATAGAGAATCTTGATGAAGATAAATTTGTGGTAGATATGGTTGGTAGTAGCGTAGCTTCCATCCTTCCGATGGAAGCTCTTTACTCTCCACCCATACTTCGGGAGCAGAATAGCTTTCCGTCCTTACTCCAGGAGCTCTTTATTTTCCTTCGGTAGTGGTAGATATGGTTGGTTACAAGTTTTATTATATTTTGAAATTCATGCTGTTGTCATTATATTGGAAATGCTTTTAGTTTATTACTATTATTATTACAATTATTGATTCAAACCAACCATATCTACCTTAGTCACCGTTTGTTGGAATCAAACAGAAACCACGGAAGTTCACAGGTAAATGCGATCGGTGTCACAAGAAAAGACATATTGCTAAGGACTGCAGAGGCAAGATTCATACGGAAGCGAATGCAGTAAGTGGCGGAAAGGCTGTTGCATTCATGGGTGGTAGGTCATCTTATAGCGGCGATTGAATAAAAGTTAACTTCAAGCTGGACTCAGGCGCTAGAGACCACCTAGTGAATCAGAAGGAATATTTCGAATCTCTTGAAAGGATGAAGAATCCCGTCATTATATTTGTTGTAAAAAATGACCAGTCCATAACAGCTTGGCACACGGGAAAAATCAGCGGAGTCAACAGTCTCGGTGTTCATTGTACCATAGATTTATGCACCAGATTTGCGAGCGAACCTTCTATGGGTGAAAAAACTGACTAGAGCAGATGTCTATGTGTCGTTTAGAGAGAAATCGGCTGAGATGAACCACAATGGTGAGATTGTGATATGTGTCCTTTGAAAGACCATTTCTACGAGCTAGACGTATATCTAGAGCATGCAACTTCCAACCTATGCGTCGCTGGAAGTGCTGATTTGGGGCACCGCAGGCTAGGTTACCTTGGGATAAAAAAATCCGCATAACTAACGGCAATGGTATCAGGTCAATTGATCTATCAAGGGGTCGAGGGGTCAAGTAATTTTCACAATAAAAAAGAAGTCAGAGCTATTCGAGAAGTTTTGAAACTATGAAGCGATGGTTTTAGCTGTTATGGGCCATCGAATCTCGTAGCTTATAGAAAATACTGCCCAAATGACCAGACACGATTCTATTCCGAGCAGGGTATCCAAATATAACCAACTATTACATACACTCCACAGCAGAATGGAGTCTCCGAGAGATTCGATTGGACGTTAATCGAGAAAGCTCGTATGATGCTGATCGAATCCAAGGCACCGAAACGTATGTGGAATGAAGCTGAACTAGCTGGGGTCTGTCTCATGAGCAGAAGTCCGACCAATGCTGTTTCGGAAAACAAAACTCCTATCGAGATGTGGACGAATCAGAAGCCTGATATGCCGAAGCTCATAGTGTTTGGCTGCAAGGCCACTCAGCAGTAGAAAAAGCTAGATTAGAAGATTCAGTTGTCCGCATTGGTCTGCTACACACCTAATGCGTACAGGCTGTTGAACATGAAGACCCAGAGCTTGTTTGTAGCACGAGACGTAAAATATGACGAAGACAATTTTCCGTTTATGTCCAAGATGAACGCAGAGTCCGAGCCCAGCTTGTTTGTGGCTTCCTACGATTTCGCAAGAAGAAGCGGATACTGGTGTTGCAGCAAATCTTCTAGTGTCTGGAGCAAGAGGGGGAAGATTCGAATCAGATGGTCAAGAGAATGTCGAATCAGATACTGCTTCCAACACATCAGCTCATCTAGATCCTGGTCATAACCTTGACACGGCGACCACAAGGTACCGCGCAAGCTCTCCGGTAAGTTACGATATTTTTTAGTTGGAGGATTATTTTCTGCGTATGCATCCCCTGCAAACCACAGTAAGATGACACTTAGTGAAGCTTCAATTACTGCGCTCCCTTCGTGCTTTGAACGTAGACCAAGTTCCGTTGAAACTTCTACGAGGTCTTGCGAACGGGAGCGCCCGTTCTGTTTTTTCCCCTCGAGCAAAGTCCTCGATACTGGAACTAGAAGTTGAACTGTCTGCTGCTGAAGAATAACTTCGTGCGTTCCAAACACGACTACTGACTGTACACCAGGGTGAGCAGAGATGAAATACTCTACGTGATTGTGTACGTGGATGATCTTCTCCTGATGGGAGACATCAATGGTATGATAGATCAAGTGAAGAAAACATTGTCGCTGAAATTCGAGATGTCAGATTGCGGGAAGTTAAGCATTTCCTTGGCATTCGAATTGGCTATGATCGAGAAAAATATTTTTTTACACTTTCGATGCAGGCGGCCATTGACAAACTTCTGACGAAATAAGGAATGGAAAAGTGCAATCCTGTGAAAATTCCGATGGAGAAGGGCCTTGCGTTTACCGAATCGAGCTGGGGTACTGAAAAACCCTACCGCGAGCTGCTAAACGTCAGACCTGACATCTGCTATGGGAAGATACCAGCAAAGGCTCCAGTGATGGCAACTGGCAAGCACTGAAGAAGATCGTTAGATACTTGAAGGGGACCAAGTCATCGAGATTGTTGTTTCGACGCGAGCATGACGCATCACTGTTGACCGGATGCAGATGCAGATTGGGCTTCAGATAACAGCAGACGAAAATCAATAAGCGGATACCTTTTCAACTGTACCGTCAGTTGGGCAAACAGAAAACAACAACTGTGACAATGTCATCAAGCGGCATCCGAATGAATCTGGCTGAAGGGCATCTTGGAGGATTAAGGTGTACTACAAGCTAAAAAACCATTCACAATATACGAAGATAACCATGGATGTATTTCAATGCCTAGTAATTTGACGTATATGGAGGTACACTTTGTGAAAACCTAAAATTGAACATGTAACAAATTTATGATAGATTTTGAAAATAAATAGCTCTGCTTCCCCTGGACCAATTTCAATAATTTTATCACCAATCATTCAGAAAAATTTCTATGCATCAATAGCAATGCATTGACTTTTAACAAAAAAAAACTAAAGAAAACGTGGTAATGTCAAGCATTGTCCAATGTACAAATAAAAAGTGATAATTGTATCACTGATTTCATGAAATAAACGTTCTTCCCAAACCTAGTCGTCATAATCGAGTACCATGTGCAACCACATCATTTTGCTTTACCCTGAAAAGATATAAAAGAGCGATGCTGTCTAGCTTCAACTCATTATCGCTGTGGATAAGCAGGCAGCAGAAGCAGCAATAGCAGCAGTAGGTGGCGGCAGGTTAGGAAGTCCACTCTTCTACCTAACAAGCAACAATGACTGGTCGTGGAGAAGGAGGAAAAGGTCTTGGTAAAGGAGGCGCCAAGCGTCATTGCAAAGTTCTTCGTGATAACCGCCATCCGTCGTCTGGCTCGCCATGGTGGTATCACACGTATCTCCGGTCCGATCTACGAGAAAACACGAGGCGTGCTTAAGGTGTTCCTGGAAAATGTGATCCGTGATACTGTCATCTACTCTGAACACGACAAACGTAAGCTGCCATGTATGTTGTCTAAGCTTTGAAGCGACAGACGCACTCTGTACGGAGGTAAACTCATCACCTACTTTGGCAACAGAACGGCCCTTCTTAGGGCCAACAAGCTTATTACAGTAAATAGTTGGAATAGAACTTATCTGTGCCTGTTTGTCCATATTCAGAACCACACGCCCCCAACGACCACACAAAATGCTCTCCAGAGTTGTAATCGTGCAACCAACCGTGGAAGCAGGGGTGCAAGTCATTTTGATCGCTTCTCTCCATCAACTTTCTCTTAAAAAAAAAAGAAAAATACTTCAAATTTAGTACGCCTACAATACAAAAACGGAAAGATTTAAGATAATAGATGATCGGTCAATTGAAAGAACTAAATGCTCTTCACATTTGTTCCGTCCACTAGGGGTCCTACGTCAAGCTTCCGTTAGTGCCCCTAGACACAGACCCTTCTACTGTTTTTTTCCTTGATTTGTTTTCCGTCGATCTTGTTTTCCGTGCGGAGCACCAATGCTACCGACACTAGGAAGGCAGCTCCCACACCTGGACCCTGCCTATCGACCCATCAACTCATGAACCGGATGCCTCAGAACATCCAGGCGGCGCTAACTGGGACTGAACCTATTCCTGCTGGGGTGAGAGGTAATCACGCTTACCACTACACCACCGGCGCCGCTGCAATGGCAAGTAATCTGAATGTCAACGTGCTTAGCACATTGATATCAAGCACCACTTTTTGTAGGACCATGTGATGGCTGGAACCAATAGGATCTAATGGACAGTTAGCAGATACATTCACAAAGTCCCTCGAAGCTGGACGATTCTATGAAATGAGTTCGCTAATAGGATTAACTGATTAAGAGGGGGTGTTGAAGATCAGGGGACTCTACCCTAGTAACCTGTTTGTTTGAAGATATCAACAAGTGCAGGACTGTTACAATAGGCGCGGATTTCGCGAATTTAACGGATCTCGCGATTTGCGCGGATTTGTCGCGGATTTGAAATCGCGGAAACATTAAATGATGGTGCGAAAATCGCGAAGGGACTGATGTTCTGTCACAAATATTGTGGAATTCATTGTAACCTTTCCGCCCCGGATTATTTTGCTGGCATAAATTTTGTTGTTCATTTGGCTCTCAATTTTTAACCGGTTCAAACCAAACACCCTACAAATAATAGAGAAATGATCTCAATTCCATAAGTTACACCGGATTTACACGGAAATTCCCTGGGGTCTGTCCAATGTGAGATATTTTCATGGTTGTTTATTTCCAATATGAATATAACATTTTTCGTTATCAAAACATAAACGAATCGTATACATGCGAGTAATTGCCATCTATACCAGATATTCAAGGTTCTCTAAATCGTCCTGGAGTTCAGTTGATTTGTTCTACTATATCAACCAGGACTGCAATGATGTCTGTAGTATCGAAATATGTCCAAACAGATTCAAAGTGCCTATGTGGATCGTGTCCGACCTATTGCTACGTATACAAGATTTTATAGGTTCTGAAATCATTCTGGAGATCAGATTATTTTTCTACTAGATCACTAAAGACTAATGTTCAAGGCCAAATGTTCTAGGATTTCCAAATCGATATTTCGATACTACAGATGTTATCCCAGTCTTTGTTGATCTAGTAAAAAAAACATCTGAACTGCAGGACGATTTGGAGAACCTAGATCGTCTGGTATACGTGGAAATAATTAAACATTATCCATATAGATACTATGAATCTGTTTGGATAAATTTCGATACTACAGACTTTATCCCAGTCATGGTTGATCTAGTAGAATAATGAACTCCAGAACGATTTGGAGAACTTAAAATATCTGGTATACATGGTAATAATTCATGCATGATCCACATAGACACTGTGCATCTATCTGGAGATATTTCGATACTAAAGACATTGTCCCAATCTCGGTTAATCTAGTAGATCAAATTATCTGAACTCCAGGCCGATTGGAAGAATCTTGAAAATCTAGATTACTCGGAAATAGCATTATTGCAGTTTTGGGTGATCTAGTAGAACAAATCAACTGATGTCCTGGACGATTTGGAAAACCTATAATTTCCGGTATACATAGTAAAAAGTCGTGCATGATACAATGTCACATATAAACGGTGCCGGTGGTGTAGTGGTAAGCGTGATTACCTCTCACCCCAGCAGGTCTGGGTTCAATCCCAGTCGGCGCCGCCGGGATGTTCTGAGGCATAACATCTCTGATCACGCCTTCCTTCGGATGGGAAGTAAAGCCGTTGGTCCCCGGTTCATGAGTTGATGGGTCGATAGGTAGGGTCCAGGTGTGGGAGCTGCCTTCCTGGCACGTCGGTAGCATTGGTGCTCAGCACGGAAAACAAGATCGACGGAAAAAACAAACCAAAGGAAAAAAAAAAAAAAAAAAAACAATGTCACATACATACGATTCGGTTATGATTTGACAACGAAAAAGTGCTAGGTTCATATTAGAATAAAAAAAATCATGAAAATGTCTCACCATTGGACAGACCCCAAGGAATATCCGTGTAAAAACAGAACCGTGACGTGAACAACAACTGTGACTTATGAAATTCTGGTAATATCTCGATTATATGCAGGCTGTTTGGTTTGAAACGGTAAAAAATTGAGAAAACAAGAGCCAAATTAAGCCAAATGTTTCGAACGATTTTTTATATTTTACTTTAAAAAATTTCTTATACTTTGAAGTTTTTTTTTTATGCAAAATATCTAAGCGATCAGACGAGTAGTTACCGAGATATCGATATTTATGTAACAGCACCGATTCCGCCTACCGGAAAACTTTAAACGCATTTTTCTCGAAACAATGTTTTCCAAATTGGCGGGAATGATAACTCAAATAGAAAAAGATTTTTACTCTCTGTGAACCACTGATATCATGAAAAAATTAACAATAAATAATTTTCAGGTCTGCCTAAAGTGGAAAAAAAACAGTGAAAAATCAACTTTTTTTTTCAGATATTATTTTCTAAATTTTTAAATTGTTTATTTTTTTTTGGGTTTTAGAGGTTCACATAAAACAAAAATCTTTTGTGAATATGGTCCAATTGATAAAAGTAAGCTTTGTCCATTTTTCAGGTCTCTAGAACGCCCGCCAATTACCGATCCCCACCGGAGGCGACCTCCTTCCGATGTGACCCCAAAGAGCCACAGAGGTCACACACCAATGAAAAAAAATATCAAATGTAGGGGAAGGTTTAAGAAATTTAATGCAAAAAACCCCAAACGTTTGCGCTGTTTCATTTGCTCACAAAAAAATTCTGTGTTACCCCCTTAACTACAACTGTTTCCCCCCTTAACTACAACATTTAGGCCAGCAAAATACGTCAGAGACGCAAAGGTTAATTTTCAAGAAAATTTTCCTTTCAAATGAAAATGCATTTTTTTTTTAAATAATGTTTCATCAAATCTAGGCCGGTATTATTCAATAGAATCTCATAATGTAAGGGTGCTTTATTATGTTCAGTAATTACTCAGAATTTATACTATTCATAAATAACTGAAGATGATACATTGTTATTTTTTTAGGTTACAAACGATACTCCTTTAGCTCAGTCGTTAAAGGCGCAGCTACAAAGCAACTCCATGCTGGAGGCGACTGCGTTCGTTTCACGTCTGGTCTATTAATTTTTCGAGTTGGAAAATTTATCTACTTTCTTGGGCATAGGATGGTACAGGCATAGAAAGCTCTCAATTAAAATGTGAAAGTACTTCAAAGAACACTAAGTTGACAGCAGATTAAAATCTAATATGCTTGAAATTCCATGTAGTACCTATCTAGTACTTTTAGGTAATGAAAACAGTTTTTTTTTTGTCGCGGATTAGTGTTTTAAGTCGCGGATTTCTTTTGAGAAATCGCGGATTTCACGGATCAAATTTATAAAATCTTGTAACAGCCCTGCAATTGCAAAGTTTGTTCATTCGTTATCAACTTCTCGTCCTGTACAGATTCAAACTATAGTGTTCTCCCTATAATTCAAACCACTGTTATAAATTCAAGACTCCATAATACTAACTTTAATCTCAATGCTGTCTTGAGCATAGTAGTTTAAGCTGTGCTGAAATTCTGAGCTAAATCGAGTCTTCTGAGCAAGTTCTATGCAAGAAAGAGCGAGGGAATGTTATTTATCCATACATCTCAACCAAAGCCCTCAAACATAAAAACATTAAACCAAAAGCGTCAGCTCATGATACATCCGAATGAGCTGAAATTTTCAAAAAGTGCATTTCTCACCTAATGGGACAAATCTGGTGGTTGGCCTGTTGAAAAAAATGGTTAAAAATTCTAACCGTCCATCTTAAATCCATTCCTCCGTGATAACTAAATTCAAACCATTAACTCACCAGGGTAGTTCCCATACGATGCCACTCCACCGGACATAATCTTCACCATGTGCTCTTTGTAGGGTTTCTTCTTTTTCAGCTCGATTGGCCGAATGATCAGCAGGGGTATTTCCCCATTGGAGCGTTTTGGTTTCCTCGCACTGAGCGTCGTATTGTAGACAAGGGCCTTGTGAAGTTTGCTCGTTTCGCCTAGGCCAGCCTTGATGGTCACGGTTGTAGCTGGGCCTGAGTGCACAGAGGTACTCTCCTCGACACCAAGCACCATGGGAGCTGAAAGTGAAAAAAGGTAAAATATGCTTATTAGTTTACTAATACGTAAAAAATTGACCACCGGTCGGTGAGTATACAGAATCAAAGGAGAAAATTCACACGACCCGTGGATTAACCGATTGGGATACGAAAGTGGAGAAATGGAAGAGGCATCCCCAGTGCGTGGTTAAAGCGGAATCGAAGATAATTATGGCACGTGCTGGAAAAAAGCCATAATTCATTGGAACGAGATGAAAGCTCATCGAAAACCTATTGGTTGAGATTGGCGCTAAACATTTCCTGTGTTGTTGATGCATATTCATTGATTTTACCCCTTATGTGATACGTGAAAGTCTGATCAGAAGGTATTTTTTCGATCCTAATGAAATACTTAGATGGATTTATGTTACTAGAGATCCATGTATCTTGAAACGAGATCACATGTTTGCTTGGGAAAGGAAATCTAAACTATGTTAATACTGAAATTCAGGGCAATCAGTTGTGGAAGGGATCCATGATTTAAATTCATAATTTATGACGCTATCTATAAATGAAAGTATAGGTTAACCTTTCGTTATGAAGAATTTTTGGGTATCCACATTTCAATATTAGAAAGCAACTTAAGCTTAGCTTTCTTATTTCAGATCTCTAAATCGATTTATTTTTCTGCAAGCTCAACAAATCAGGTAGCGCATTTCCCTTTTCATCCCAACATAAGTTATCATTAGTCGTGGCCATTCCAAAAGTAAACACCAGTCGCGTGGTAATTGGCTCCATAATTTCTTATTTCGCTCACAACTTCTGCTCAACGCACTTCGCATCTTTCAGCTATTCCGTTGCAGTGCCGCATATTTACACCTGCCAAGATCCTCCAGAGTATCCTCTGAGCAGACAGAGTAATGCCATTCTGTTGTGTGTGTGTGACGTGATCGTCTTTCGGTCGAGCGTGATGAGCGTCCACTTTTGTACACGTCGGTGTTGCAGGGAAAGAGGATAAACCGACAATGAATGGACCACCAACCAACCACCCGACACCATTGAAAAGGTGCATAGTGGAGGACAATCTTTTCTATACCAAAGAAGTCGGTGGACGGTGGATGGAGTGAAATAAACATGTTCCTCCAGACGACCGACGACGAGACACTTCAATCTACTCCAGACAAATAAATTTTCATAAAAACACGCTGCACCCTTTTAGTTACGGTAGCTTGAGGAAGCTTTCAGGGAGCAAAAGGATTCCATCAATCGTGCGCATGGAATAATTGGGAATAGTTGAATAGATGATTGGATGTTGACAATGTACCGGCTGTACGCTTACCATTCGATAAATCCATGCAAATTTAAAAATAAGTTAGTGTTAGTGTTAAATCCTGTTGTTTTTAATTGCCATAGACTCAATGAATTGTAAGTCGAGTGAGTGGAATTAAAAGCCGTGCGGATTAACCTATCTTTATGGTACTAGCAGATTTTTCCCGAAACAAATGTTTTAAACTAATTACATGCTCTACATATATTTCATAGGCCAAATAAATGACCAGTCAGCGGATCAAGTTTTCATTTCAATCCTGTAGAAGATTTTGTATCCATTATTTTTAAAGGTATTCATAACAATATTAAAAATTGATGGATTTTATTTTGAGTAAAAACGAATTAAACTCTTTTTTTACATTGTTTTTCAATTTTACCAAATTGTACAATTCCTACTATTTTTGACTAGTAGAAATAAGCACACCACCCTAGTACCCGAGCATGAACGAATATCTCGATACCTTAAATTGGTATGGATGAGCATGTCATAAGAGGTAAAATACCAAAAAAAATATTCCAACAATACCATTCCAATACCAAATTATGATAAGGCAATACAAAAACAATACCACAAAGGTAATTAAAAAAATAAAAAATACCGAAGAAAGAAATACGGATCGGAACAATCGGCACAGACCTACGCGACGAAATAAGGACTACGATTGGAAACTCGGAACATGGAACTGCAAATCGCTCGGCTTCCCGGGTTGCGATAGGTTAATCTATGACGAACTTCAACCACGCAACTTCGAAGTCGTAGCACTGCAGGAACTTTGCTGGACGGGACAAAAGGTATGGAAAAGCGGGCATCGAGCGGCTACTTTCTACCAGAGCTGTGGCATCACCAACGAGCTGGGAACCGGTTTTGTAGTGCTGGGTAAGATGCGCCAACGCGTGATTGGTTGGCAGCCGATCAACGCGAGGATGTGCAAGTTGAGGATTAAGGGCCGTTTCTTCAACTACAGCATCATCAACGTGCACTGCCCACACGAAGGGAGACCCGACGACGAGAAAGAAGCGTTCTCTGCGCAGCTGGAGCAGGTGTACGTCGGCTGTTCGCAACGGGACGTCAAAATCGTCATCGGCGACATGAACGCTCAGGTAGGACGGGAGGCAATGTATAGACCGGCAATCGGGCCAAACAGCCTGCATGCCGTATCGAACGACAACGGCCAACGATGCGTGAACTTTGCAGCCTCCCGGGGTATGGTAGTTCGAAGTACCTTTTTCCCCCGCAAGCATAACCACAAAGCCACCTGGAGATCACCTGACCAACACACAGAAAACCAAATCGATCACGTTCTAATCGACGGGAAATTCTTCTCCGACATTATCAACGTCCGCACGTACCGCAGTGCGAACATAGATTCGGACCACTACCTAGTTGCAGTATGCATGCGCTCAAAACTCTCGACGGTGCATAACACCCGTCGAAGTCGAACGCCGCGACCCAACATTGAGCAACTACGGGACGCCGGAGTTGCCCAGAATTACGCGCAGCAGCTGGAAATTGCACTACCCAAGGAAGAGCAGCTTGGCGCAGCTTCTTTTGAAGATGGCTGGAGGGACATCCGTTCAGCCTGCTGCAGCGGCACTAGGTACTGCAATCCCGGACCGAAGAAATGACTGGTTTGACGGCAAATGCAAGCTGCTAGTAGAGGAGAAGAATACAGCACGGGCGAGAATGCTGCAACACCGCACGAGATTGAATGTGGAGCGATACAGACAAGCGCGGAACAGACAAAACTCGGTTTTCCGAAGGAAGAAGCGTCAGCAGGAAAACCGAGATCGCAAGGCGATGGAAAATCTGTACCGCGTAAACGACACACGGAAGTTCTACGAGAAGTTAAATAGTTCGCGCAAAGGCTACGTGCCGCAAGCCGATATGTGCAAGGACTTGGACGGTAACCTTCTCAAGAACGAGTGTGAGGTGATTGAGAGGTGGAAGCAGTACTATGACGAGCACTTCAACGGTGAAGCAGCAGAAAACGAAGGTGGCACCGCAACAGACCTTGGAGCACGCACAGAAGACGACAGGCTACCGGACCCCAGCAGAGAAATTCAAAGATGCATTATGGCAGGGAATCGTGCCTACTTTGGACTCCAGAGTACGCTCCGGTCTAATAAAATTCGCCGCCGCACGAAGTTGACTGTCTACAAGACGCTGATTAGACCGGTGGTCCTTTACGGCCACGAGACCTTGACTATGCTTGTGGAGGACCAACGCGCCCTTGGTGTTTTCGAACGGAAGGTGTTGCGTAGCATCTACGGTGGAGTGCAGATGGATGACGGAACGTGGAGGAGGCGAATGAACCACGAATTGCACCAGCTGCTGGGTGAACCATCCATCGTCCACATTGTAAAAATTGGGCGACTACGGTGGGCTGTGCACGTCGTAAGAATGCCGCACGACGACCCAGTGAAAATGGTTCCAGAAAGCGCCCCAACAGGAACAAGAAGAAGAGGCGCGCAGCGGGCAAGGTGGATCAACCAAGTAGAAGGTGACCTGCGGACCCTTCGCAGACTAAGAGGCTGGCGAAGTGTGGCCATGGATCGAGTAGAGTGGAGACGACTTCTTCGGACAGCAGAGGACAACAAGGCCTTAGCCTGATTGGTAAGGTTAGTAAGGTAATTTGTCAAATATCAAATTTTGTTATTTACAAACTATTTTGCTCGCAATTTTTTGGTATTATTCTTTGATAGTTTACCTCTTACACGCTATTTTTTAAGGCAGAATACCTCAATTTATTGTTTTAAAGGTCTTCTAATACCAATCCAATAACTCTTTTAGGTGGTATTGTCTAAAAAATGCAAGATCACTTTTTGTTAATTTTGTATTTATTCGATATTTTCAAAATATGTAGATACCTGAATAATTTTGAAACAAAGTTTTAAACCGGAAGTTAACCAAGTAAGATATCATACTACATTAATATATTCATAAGATATTGGTTAGTTATCGGTTCCTGCTCGGGATGTCAGGCTGATCAGTACCTCATTTTAGTGTAGAATTAGGTATTCATAAGTTACCCGAGCAGAAAAAGAGGTAAAATACTAAATAATAATACCAAAACATGCAAGCAGAATGCTTTGAAAACTAATACATATAGGGTAACCAACTTGAATTGGACCCCTACATATTTTGGACCCTTTTCATATATTTTCCTCGCTTACTGTCTAGTTTCTTCAAATTCATCTGGGTTGATGTTGTAATTACATTCTTTCAATTACTTGCTATGTCTCAAGATCATTAGTTCACCTCAAATTGCTTACAATTGCTCAATTTATGCAGTTTTAGAAAATTTTATCGAAAAAGTTTCATGTTTCAACGTTTGTCAAGAGGAATCGGCGTTAGTGGACTTGTTTTAAATTTGGTCTAAAATATACAATTCAATGATTTTTTTTTTATCAAATCAGTTTATCTGACTTTGGAAGATGTATTTCACGTGTTTATAAAGATTTCACCTTAAGATTTTACTTAAAAAGTATTAAATAAAAAGTGTCCAAAAAAGATCGTAAAAAAATGTTACCAACTTATTTTGGACACTTATCAAATGAGAATCATCAAAAGAGCGACAAAAAAAATTCCGGTTGGTCGATCGTGCTATTATCTCAGATTTCTGATTAAATTGGTAAGTAAATCAATCAAAATTATATGAATTCATTGTTTTTAAATATATTTCTTGTTTATCAGGCGATTCAAAATGGGAAAAACGGCAAAACACGTAGAGTGGTCCACTCTGAGTTTTCCTAGTTTTCCTAGTTCCTAGTTTTCCACAAAAGTTTTCCTATCTCTCAAACGCATTTAACTAAGGGGCTGTTCATAAACTACGTAGACGCTTTAGGGGGGTGGGAGCGCTTGGCAGATGTCTACGGTCCATACAATTTTTTAAATTTTGTGTTTGAGACTGTCTTCTACGGACAGGGGTTGAAATCTCTCAAAAACCGTCTACGTAGTTTATGAACAGCCCATACAAAAAATAAAATGGACTGCAAGCATAGAGTCAGGTCTCCGTATTAAGATTTACTTCTGAATGATTTTTTTTTATGGTATGATCAGTTGTTTCCTTATGTTATATTATATTTCCTCCGTTACTCGCGCCTACTTTTGTAACACGAGTACTCACGCGTTGTACTTTGTACAACAGTGTCAGTTTTCCATTTCCATTTTGCAGCTGAGCTACCAATCGATCTGAAATCAACGAGTATTCCTCAAAAAACTTGCTTTTAACTAAACAAGCTAAATATTTATTACAGTTAACCCCCAAAATATGCGGATAATAGAGAAAATGTAAATGGAAACCGCGTAAATGGTGTCTATACTTCGAGGGTTCTGACTTAATTGGTTACAACATGGAATATCTCGAGATCCTGACCAGATAGAAAGTTACTGTCTTGGGCAAAGTTGTTCAGGAGGTCAAAGCCTATTTCTTAGTGTACAATAGTTCAGAATTATCTCACTTCGTGGTGCTAGTATACATGTGAAATTCTCGTGTATAAAATATCTCTAGATCCTGACCAGATAGAAAGTAAATGCCTTCAGCAAAGTTGTTCAGGAAGTCAAGGCCTCTTTGCTGGTGGACTTAAGTTCAGAGTTTTATCACTTTGCAACGCTAGTATACATGAGGAATTCTCGCATATAAAATATCTCTAGATCCTGACCAGACAGAAAGTTACTGTCTTCGGCAAAGTTGTTCAGGATGTTAGGATCTTTTTGTTTGTGTACAGTAATTCAGAATTTTCCCTTTACGTGGCACTAGTATGCGGGTCATTTAGAGATATTTTATATGCAAGGATTTCACGTGTCTTTTAACGTCACCTAGTGAGAAAATTATGTACTTTCCACCAACGATAGGGTTTGATCTCCTGGACAACTTTGCCGATTACAGTACATTTTTAGCAGGTCTTGAGATATATCATATGTTAGAATTGCACGTATATACTAGTACCATGAAGTGAAATATTCTGAACTACCGTCCACTAGCCAAAAGGCCTTGATCCCCTGAACAACTTTGCCCAAGACAGTAACATTCTATCTTGTCATGCTCTCTAGATATTTTATATGAGAGATTTTAACGTGTATACTAAAACTACATAGTGAGAAAATTCTGAACTATTCTACACCAAGCAGTAGGCTTTGACCTCCTGAACAACTTTTTCAAAGACAGTAACTTTCTATTTGGTCAGGATCTCGAGATATATCATATGCGAGAAGTGTATATGTATACAAACGCCACGTGGTGAGAAAATTCTGAACTACTGTCTACCAGTCGAAAAGTCTTGACCCCCTGAACAAGTTTGCCCAATACAGTAACTTTCTAGCTGGTCAAGAACTCGAGCTATTGTATATGCGAGAATTACACGTATATACTAGCGCCTCGTAGTGTGAAATTTCTGAACTACTCCACCAACGAAAAGAGCTTGACTTCCTGAACAACTTTGCTGAAGGCATTTACTTTCTATCTGGTCAGGATCTAGAGATATTTTATACACGAGAATTTCACATGTATACTAGCACCACGAAGTGAGATAATTCTGAACTATTGTACACTAAGAAATAGGCTTTGACCTCCTGAACAACTTTGCCCAAGACAGTAACTTTCTATCTGGTCAGGATCTCGAGATATTCCATGTTGTAACCAATTAAGTCAATCCCACGTAGTATGGACACCGTTTAGGCGGTTTCCATTTAAATTTTTTCTATTATCCGCATTTTGGGGGTTAATTCTAATCAAAGTTTAGCTTTTTTAGTTCAAAACAAGTTTTTTGAGGAATACAAGTTGGTTTCAGATCGATTGGCAGCAACAAAATGGCAATGGAAAACTCATATGTGTACAACAGCGCGAGTAACGGGGGGTTAACTTTTATGCATACCGTAAAACGGGGTGTAATTGATCAGCGGGGCAAAATTGATCGCTGAAATTTCTCGTGATATTTTTTCATGTGTAACATGTTTTTCGTTACTAAGCGTACGAATGTATATTTGTATACATTGTAAAAATATTATGCATAAGTACAATATTGGGTATACTCAGCGATCAAATTCACCCCGCTGATCAATTTCACCCCGTTTTACGGCACCTTCTATGAAAATTTTCCCACCTAGACGGACCTAACAAATGCGAGATAGGAAGAAGTGACCGTCGTAATTAATTTTAGGCTCATAGGTTGAAAGAACTTCAGCATGTCAAAAATATATTCGTTCCCATTCAGTGTGTCCAAAATATATTATGGACACTGTCCAAAATCAAGTGGAAGGGTCCAAAATATGTGAATATCATGATGTGAAAAGAATTATTTTTCGAGTATATATCAATAAATAAAACATCTAGTGACATTTTACATCCAAGATGAGTAGCTTTCAAACACAACCGCATGTAAATTGCATAATAATAATAAACAAATAATATTATTTTGACATAAACGTGATCTCACTTCCTCTAGGGGTCCAAAATCAGTTGGTTACCCTATATTTGGATACCAGAAGAACATTTGTGTGGTATTGTTTTGGTTTTGAATTTGCTTTATTCGGTATTTGAATGATACTTAGGGAACAATTTTTGTTATTTTGTTTTGGTATTTTATCTCCGGTGCCAGATTTTTTTTTAATAATTTATTTGTACAGGATCAATCGAATAAACTTTCCAGAGCCAAGTTATCATTTGTTAAAGGAATTGAACCGATAACTTGCGTCGTCTCGAGGTTGTCTACCTCGAAGGGAATCGAACAACTCGGATCCGACTCCACGGTGCTCACCACATGACTGGTAACTTTGTCCACATTCACAGATATTGCTGTCCCCCAGCCCAACACGGATCAAGTGAGTATTTAACGAGTAGTGATTGGACATGAAGCGAGACATCATACGAATGAAGTCTCGACCCACATCCAACCCCTTGAACCAAGGATCCTTCGACACCTTACGGATGATTGAATATAGCCATCGTCCCAAACTCCCTTCACTTATTTATTTTGTCAGCTAGCGAGTGACTGCTGACGATAAATGAAGAAAAATTCGTTGTAAGAGATTTGTGATCGAAAATATCGTCTTCCATAGTGCCCACCTTAGCCATTGAGTCCACCATCTCATTGCCCGGAATCGAGCAATGAGATGGGACCCATGCAAAGGTGATGACAAAAGATCTTAAAGATAAAGCACTTAGAAGCTCTCGTATTTTCATAAGAAAATACGAGGAGTTCTTTACCGGTCTCATAGAGCGAATAACCTCGACAGAACTGAGACTATCCGTGAAAATAAAATAGTGATCTGGTGGAAGTGAGGCAATCGTTTCTAGCGTATAATGTATTTCCGCCAGCTCAGCAATATATACGGAACAGGGAGCTTGAAGCATTCGAGAGGTGTTATGAAATTCTTCAAAAAATACCAAAACCAGCGGACGCCTCTATTAGTGATCCATCTGTGAAGAACGATCTTGCGGAATCAACTTGGCCAAACTTTGCAGCATAAATTGACGGAACAATCATGGAACGATGATGTTCTGGGATCCCAAGAATCTCGCGCGTCATAGATAAATCAAAACTAACTGAGTTGCCGAATCGGAGAAGCATACACGATGAGGATTATGCTGTGAAGGGCTGACATTCTGTGTTATGTACACGTAGTACAATGACATCAAACAAGTTTGAAGGTTCAGTTAAAGAAGCTTCTCAAAGTTTTCGATTACCAGTGGGTTCATAACTTCACAACGGGTGAGGAGGCTGAGTGAAAATTCCGAAAACCGATCCGATAGTGGCAACACCGCCAACACTTTTAGACTCATCGTATAAGTCGAGAGCATGCATCCTAACGCTATACGAAGACAACGATACTTGATACGTTCCAGTTTGATGATGTGCGTTTTAGCCACCGACTGGAAGCAAAAACTACCGTACTCTAAAACCGATAAAATCGTTGTCCGGTACAACGTTAGAAGATCTTGCGGATGGGCTCCCCACCACGTTCCGGTAATTGTACGGAGAAAATTGATCCTTTATTGGCATTTCCACTTTAGATACTCAATGTGGGATCTCCAGGTGCATTTAGATTCGAACCAGACCACAAGATATTTGAATGACATAGAATGACTGATCGGTTTACCCAAAAATTGAAGCTTAGGTTGTGCTGGGCTATGCTTCCTAGAAAAAACGACCAACTCAATTTTCTCCGAAGAGAATTCGATACCAGCTGAATAGCCCAAGTAGACAAATTGTCTAAGGTATCCTGTGAGGGTCCTTGCAGGTCAACCCCTTTGGGCCCTGTCATAGACACTACGCCGTAATCTGCAAGTTGTCTCAACGTGCAGTTGTCACTAAGACAACTATCAATTTCTCTGACGTAGAAATTATACAAAAGGGGGCTTAAACATGAGCCCTGGGAGAGACCCATGTAACTAAATCGTGAAGCTGTAGAGTTTCCATGTGAAAAGCTCATATGTTTCTCTGACAGCAAATTGTACAAAAAGTTAAGTTAACTCTTCGGGCACTGAACCATTTTATATACCTCCGAACCCCAAACCTAAAATGAAGTAGACATTTTTTGGAGTTCGCTCACTATTTTGGCAATATTTCCACCATTTTTTAACCGATTTTCGATGTTTTGTTTTTTTGTGAAAGGATATTAGTTTGCCTTTATCATGTTGATTATGATTAAGTCATATAGTTCCGTGGTCACATCGTAAATTCCGGATTAATTTCTGTCGAATCGGTAGACAAGCCGTTTCAGCAAGTTAGAATTGATTGATTTATCCCATTGCATTTTGTTTCTGGTAGTCTACAATATTATCTAATAGATTGCACTATGGTCATTTTTTTATTTGAACTACCGACCAAGTACTGGCCTTAGGTGTATGATCCGTGGGA
The DNA here is from genome assembly GCF_037179485.1 of Ochlerotatus camptorhynchus. Taxonomy (NCBI): domain Eukaryota; kingdom Metazoa; phylum Arthropoda; class Insecta; order Diptera; family Culicidae; genus Ochlerotatus; species Ochlerotatus camptorhynchus. The sequence continues at coordinate 979,372 of NW_027040894.1, read as the reverse complement.
CTTTCAAAGGAATATTTATCTTTTAAAGTTGGCCATGTCGTGCGATGCATGTTTCGCACCAACCCGACGAAATATAAATAATGTAGACTATAAAACATCATATTTATTAGCGCAGATTGCATAGGAAAGAGCACTACTTCCACACAGGACCCATTTTCGTCGCCCACCGCCGTGTCTTGGATACAGCTCAACTTGTTGAGCTGATTTTCCGTTTATGTATAACTAGATTATGGTGAACACTAATCACGTTCAAGAAATCAGCGCAACTAGTTGAGGAACTGCCGAGAGGTAGCGGTGGATGACGCATATGGGTCCTATGCCGAAGTAGTGCTCTTCCTTATTTAACAAAAAAAAAATGTCTACATATATGCATTCCTACCCATACAGCGCAACCAAAAAAGTTTATCAACGAGGAGTTTGGGAGGATGTAGCACTGAGCCATTCACAGGCGTGGTACGAATCAAAAACAGGTAAGTTTTAAGGCTACGTCATCGCAAATCGAATTGATTGAGAAAACGTTTATCAAATGTTGTTGGACAGGATTCATATGCACGATAACACCAGCATCCTCTGAAATATTTCGTGTTCGACCTCCCAATAAAGGATTGAGTGCTGATAGTCAGCATGTTACGTCTATGATGGATTGTATTAAATTGTTTATTTCTGATGGAATAATTCGAAAAATCATTCGTTATACGAATGAACATGGACGCGACGATCCCAAAGTGAAAAACTGGATGACATTAACGGAAAAAGAGGTCTGGGCATTTTTTGGTCTATTGATAATAGCTGGTGTACAGAAGCAACAAAAAACCCAACGCTTTGGACTACTGAGTATTTTCTTCGCCAAGCATTTTTTCCGACAGTTATGTCCAGAAACAGGTTTCAATCCTTTATGAGACATCTGCGATTTGATTGTCGCACTGATCGTAGTTTATTGCTCAAAAATAATGATCAGATAGCGGCGATTCGGTTGGTTTATGATGAGTTTGTGAGCAATTGTATAAAAAGCTACAATCCATCCCAAGTCATCACAATCGATGAAAGGCTAGTGCCATTCAAAGGAGGATGTAAATTTAGAGTTTACATGAAAAGCAAACCTGGTCGGCATGGATTGAGAGTATGGGTTGCAGCAGATTTTGAAAATGCCTACGCCTGCAATCTACAAGTTTACTTCCCAGGTAATAGGCGTTCCTACTTTTGTTACATATATTGTAACTTTCTGTTATATATTGTAACTTGGTGTTATAGGTTCACATTTATTGTCAAAGACAACTCAAGGAAGCAGTAAACAGCTGCCGAGTGAAGTAGAAAGCACAGCCTAATGCAAGAAAAAGTGTATCCGATCAAAGAAAACCGTTAAAGTTCTAAAAAAAACCTAAAATACGAGAAGAGAACCAGTTGTCCTAGACCCTCTCTAAAGCTGAGTTAAGATGGTTCAAGTCAGCGTTCAACTCACTTTTGATTGGCTACAACTATTGAATGGTTCCTAATTTTCATCGAGCACCCTCTCAAATTAGAGTTAAAATGTTGTGGGTGAGAGGATTTTGAGAACGGGCACCAATATATTTTATATACCTCCGAGCCACTAACCTGAAATTAAGTCGGCATTTTTTGGAATTCACTCGCTATTTCTGCAATAAATTCGATAATTTAAACCATAATAATATTCGATAATTTCTATATAATTTAGAAATTATGGCTTAATTCCACAGTATTTTTTCCAGGAAGCCAATAAAAATATCGAATAAAAAAAAACACCTTGATTACTTTTTGGGTAACTGATCTGACACTGACGTTCAGAAGATGGCCTATGGAACTTTTAAAGGGACAATAATTTTCAGCAAGTTTACCTTAACGTATGACACATCTTTTTGTGCAATCTCATGTGTTTTAATATTGCAGATTGCATAGTTATTTTTAAAAAATCGACGGTTCCTTGGTTATGTACGCAGATTGGTTTTCGCCTCGCTTTGGGCTCCATTTTCTCTCACTATTCTGCGCTCGTTGAACGATTAGCTACAAAGCTTTTTCAATTTACGAAGAATAGTGTCGTGTGTAATAGTGACCCATAGTTAATTGAAATAAAATCAACCTAAGTAGGTTGACTGAAATAAAAACAATCTGCTTATTAAGCCCACTGTAAGGGCACGTACCCTATTCCAGAACATCCTTAAACATTATGAATGTGGTCAATTTGTGGAAAAGTGACTTCTAATGTGATGCAAAAGCTATATTTTACTAAGCTATAAGGGGATAATTTCGCATACCATGATTATCTCACCAAAACAAATGTCATTTTGAGGTTTGCATCGGTTATCTTTCAAAGTCCAGAACTCGGTTAGTAGTACAGTTAAAAATTAGAAAGTGGTGCATTCCACTAAATAATTTTATAAGCTTTCAGGCAAAAATATGAAACCCCAAATCAATTAATTTTAACTTTCAGAAACGGCTTGTCTACCAATTCAACAAAAATTAACCCGGAATTTGCTGTGTTTTACAGAATCGTGTGGCCTCATTAGCTAGTCCACAAAAAAGTTGAGGAAATAACCTTTAAAACGGTAAAAAAAATTAATAAGTATAAGTAGAACCCGAGATACATTATTTTGAAAAAAAAGTGTCGACTTCATTTTAAGTGTGATAGTCGAAGAGTTAAGAGGAAAAAGGCCTAACATATGATTTCAAATCAAAGGTTGCAGAACACATCTTCACAGAGCACCACCAACTATCGACGGGGGACATCACGATTTTACGGACCGTATCTACACCAGAGAAATTGGATGTTGCAGAGAGCCTCGAGATCAACAAACAACGTAATTCAACTTTACTCAACAGGGATCAAGGAAACGGACACACATGGCTTTTCAAGTTACTACCTAGGGCACATCAACGAGTAAGCAGCACAAGACACTGAAGAAGTCTCCACATTGTAGACGAAATACGCGTATCTTTTTTTTTTCCTTTGGTTTGTTTTTTCCGTCGATCTTGTTTTCCGTGCTGAGCACCAATGCTACCGACGTGCCAGGAAGGCAGCTCCCACACCTGGACCCTACCTATCGACCCATCAACTCATGAACCCATCCGAAGGAAGGCGTGATCAGAGATGTTATGCCTCAGAACATCCCGGCGGCGCCGACTGGGATTGAACCCAGGCCTACTGGGGTGAGAGGTAATCACGCTTACCACTACACCACCGGCGCCGTTGAATACGCGTATCTGTCAAGGATAAGGTAGTAGAATTAAATTGAAAGTACTAATCCTTCTCTCTCTCTTTATTCCTGGTGTCTTCTGAAAAGTTATTAACAAGATAGATGACCACCTTTTGGGAAATTTTGCATCCAGAAAGTCAAAAGTCTGGTCCCCCGGAAGATCCGGGACATCCGTAAAATTGGTAAATTCATGAAACTGGTTGTTTTCTCGAAGCCACTCATAGACGTCTTATTAGCAAGGAATCAAAAATTATCTCCAAATGACAAAATGACAAGCGATCAACGAACTGAATGATTACGCTATGTTAGAAGTGGAAAGCAATAATGATATAATTTTCTTCCTTTTTTCGCGCTCATTTGGGGCGGTAGAAGGAAACGAGCAAATTGTTGGCAAGCTGCTTCACGAAGAAAAAGTGAAGATGATACACGTGTGTTAATGGGAATTTTTTTGTTATGTCATGGTAGTCGTAGCAACCGTTTTGCCTGTATCGTTGGTTGGTTTATGTGTTTGGATTCGCTGCTTATTAGAATAACTTCGGAGTTGTTACCGGAATTTGAACTCATGGGGCTATGTAATCGTCCACTGAAAGATCCAACACATCCGTAAAAGTTGTCAATTTATGAAACTGATCCTTTTGCTCGACATCTTTTTTCGAAACCACTCATAGACGCCTTGCCCGAATGGATTGTAAATTGTGACCGAGATAAAGACCCTGGGAACCACGAGATGGTGAACCGGGAGATCCAAAAAATCCTAAAGAGACTGACAAATTCTTCAAACTAATCCTAGACAAATTACTAATTTGATTGTATAAATATTTATATCAAAACGCAAAAACCGTATCTCCGAAAAAATTCTGATTTTTATATGAAGAAAAAAGTACACGTATTCAACGAATGCAAAACGGTTTTAATGCACAAATGAGCAACTGGGGATTTAATTATCGGACAGATTGGGCCAAAAGGTCTTCGATGTCTATGAAACTTTGCCCAGTTCATAAATGTATTAAAAAAAGTAAATTTAAAAAAAAAATCAGGGTTGAAATTTTTTTCCGGAAAACCTTAGTTAAAGTTTTAAGATTTTCTCGGACACCATCAACTTCAAAAAAACATCGTACGCGTAGCAGCTTAAATACACATGGTTCAAAAGTTATGATTTTATAACGTTGGAAAACTTTAACTTAAGTTTTCCAGAAAAATTGGCATCCCAGATTTTTTTGAAACTTACTTTTGTTAATATATCCTTTAGCTCTACCTATTGGCGAAGTTTCATAGAAATCAAAGACCCTTCGGCCCAAACCTGTTCGGTAATTAAAAAAAAAAATTTTAACTGTTACTCACTTCTCAAATCAAAATACCAATGTTAGGTACCTCGTTTTTACCGTGTACTGCATTTCCACCCGCAACTATTTTTTTTATAGGTTAAACATTGTATTCATCCAGCACCATTCATTTACATGCTAAAAACGAGATACCCAATTTACATATTTTGTATCGAGAAGAACCCATATCATCAAAATGTGGTTGTTATGTTCACTCAAACCCTCATGCGTCATTCGTGACTTATCCAGGACTGAGATTTAAACTCGTAACGTAATGTGACGTGAGAGGTATGGCTATTAACCAATACGCCGGGGACACCCCAAAAATAAATGAATACGTTAGTTTGTTTATCCAAAAATGAATCAATGTTACCAACATTCATCATCGTTCCTTCGAATATCTTATGTCACCTAGGCCATTCAATTAACAATCAAGTTCTCCGTAAACGTTTTTGTGGATATTGAAAGTTCAATTAAAAGTACTTTTAGTTTACCAAAACATATGAAAACTTAGTATTGAAACAAATTATAATATTCTAACCTCAATTTGGATCATTTCGATACGGATAAAGCTTAAATTTATTACGATACTGTTGGTAAAAATCACTGAGCTCCAGCTCTTCCATAAGAGGTAAAGATGCGTTTAAAACGGGAACTGCCACCGTGACATCCGCAAAAACACGACACGGATAGAAATGAGCACCTTACATTGAGTTCCATTTACCCAGGTCGACAGTTCTGTGCGCCAACTTAATTTTGAGTTAACAATTCATTCGCTCGCATGTAAACAGACTACTTACTTGTAAGTTGTTTTCACCTAACATCAAGTCCAAAGTATACCATTTACTCAAAGTCCTGACAATCATCTTAATGGTCGTTGTACGTATGGCACAAATCCGTATGGCTAACGTATTTATGGATACTGTCTGGTCATTGCATTTTAACAAGTTCTAAAAGTTACATCAAAAGAACTTTTTCGAGAAACTGGAAACAAAAGATTCAGAGCAAAAAACCCAAATATTTCTGGTAAACCCATTTTTTTTATTACTCTCATATGAGATCGCTTTGAGATAGATGATATGTTTTTTAACAATGCTTGAAATTAACTCAGCTACAACTTTGCTGAAGAACATATGTCTCTATTTTCAAAAATATGTAATGTTATTTTCAAAGGATCAATTGATTTCAGGACCTAATGTTTCCAGCAACAAAAAAAAATGGCACAAAAACACAAAAGTTCACCGAAGACACCAAACGTCTATATATATATACTTTGTTTTGATAGGCCTCACTTCTCTCAGATGCTGAAATATACCACGGCTTCAGGGACCTGTGTATTTTCGATACAAACTGTTTAAAACTTGTAAGTTTTCTCGTGTTAATTCCCGGGATTGATGCACTACTTCGTTTCAAGCAGGGGAAATGTTGGCTTCGGCAACACCTTAACCTATTATCGTCAGAGGGGTAAACAACGTCCTTGAGAGCTCAATCCTCAATCTCCTTCTCAGTAAGCAAAAACAGTCTTCACTAGGCCTCCAAGTCCTCATATCTCTACAAACCACTACGACCGTTATAAACATCTTGAAACGTGCCAAATTCGAACACGTGTTTATTTTTGTTTTCATGTTTTCCCATATGGAAAATGATTATTGAGCCAAGTTATGTATCATATCAAAAATTGAGCTTTTTTCGTTGACATTTAGCGGTGAAACATGAGGTCTACATCCAAACTGTCGAACGATGTACATATTAGATTATTATTATATGAATTATGAAGATACCGCAAAATCACGTGTTTAATTATTTGAAGCATATATTTTATTTAAAAAAGCTCATCGTTCGACATTTTGGACTTAGAGCCAATGCGCCACCTCTAAATGTCAACGAAAAAGCTCATTTTTTATGTGTTGCTCAATAGATCCCAATAATCATTTCCACATGAGAAAACATGTCAACGAACGATTTTTTAAAAATAAACCCAACCCTACCGTATTTCATTGACAATTTGTATGCGAATGTTTAAGAGAAGGTACGTGAAAGAGCTCGGCACAATAAGTGTTGATGTTGGTTCGCTCGCAACTATTTTTGCGAAAAACTAAGTGTTTTCGAACGAAATTGATACCGAAAGTGTACCAAAAGTGCTTCTGACCGTGTTTCGCAGTTGGGTGTGGTGAAACTCGTGCATTCCCGGTTAACTTTCAGGCAGAGTTAATGTACACGTGCATCCATCCCGCGTGATAGAGACACGCTTTCTATAAGATCGTAGGTGCCTGGTACATTTCGAAACGTATTATTTCGCGTTTCTTTTTTGTTTTTGTCTCATGATCTTAGCTCGGCGAGCTCCAGGGAGATCGGCAGCGTACCTACGTCCTGCGTGCATGCTAAAAGTGGCTGGTTGGTGATAAAAAAAACGGCAGAGAACTGTTGTAGTCCTGTCACATTCTCGTGTTGCTGGTATAACTGATTGATTTCAATCAGTTGATATTCAGTTTTTGAGGGTTGAGAGATTGTGGTTTTATAGTAGTATTTCAAGCGGAAGATGAGTTAAACGATTATGAACCAATTACCGGCGGGGTTATTTGTTACCGATCCATGCGCATGAAATTTTCATGGTTCAAAATATTACTTTAGCTCCACCAAGTTCAAACGATTGATCATTCTCACAAAATGTGTTCTCATTAGGAAGCGAACTCATACTGCACTTGGCCCTTTATGTGGGAATTGAAAAATTGAACGTTAGGATAATTAGTTATTATGAAGATGATGTTCTTCTGACATTTCTGACTCAGCAGACAACATTGGAATAATAGGACAAAAAATCGAGGCTATTATGTCACAAGGGCAAGATGCAGTGTTGCCCTGAAAACAGCCGATTGATCCTACCAGCAAGTTATCAACTTGGAAATTAATTAATAACAAATTTTCTTGACATTCAATTAAAAAGAGGTTTTCAACAAAGTTGTAGCTGGGAAATTTTCACGTAAGAGGGGGAGTGGGGGCCCAAGTAACAATTCAAGCTGAATTGTAAGAACAAAAGTTGATTATTGGTTATGATATATGAGAAGCGGTCTTCAATTATATTTTTTTTAATAAAGAATGAAGACTGAACAAGGGTTGGAAAAGACTGTTGGTTAATGCCTTGAAAAGCTTATAATTTATATTGCTGTTAAGCTTTGGGCTGATTAAAATCACCAGATTTAGATGTTTAAAAGCTGAACAAATGTTAAATTGGTCTATGTACAACAATTATTCAAACTAAGCCTGAATTAAAATCGTTGAAAGAACACTTGTTAAGCATCAATTTGTTACCTTTGGGGTGCTATGATGGACAACTTTTCCGTACATCATTATGGTGCAGGGCTAGAACGATGAGGACAAAAAATACACTTTTCTTATAGTAATTCCCATATAAACTTCAAAGAGCCAGTGCAGAATCAGTTCGCCACCAAATTAGCTCAAATTTTGGGATATTGATCAGCCTGATTTGGATCCGATTGATCTTGGTCGATCAAATTAATAGGTATTTTGCAGCTGGCAGAGAACCAATAGTTCGGAGGGCCCTTTAAAAAAAAACTTCGTTGTTGAAATTGATTCGTGTGACTTCATCCATCAGTATTTTCAGCCTTTTAAGCTGTAGCCGACATCACTTGTTAATTCAAACATGTACTTAAATTTGAGAACTGTTCAAATATATTTAGACAAAAAGCATGGTGTGTTCGTCCCAAGTAGTGGTCAACCTGAAAATATGATGAGAAATAAGAAAACTGGATTGTAAATTTTGGGATGAATCCAACATATTTGTCACACTCAACGGTCAGTGTCTGAATCGAAAACCATGTTTTCCAAAATGTTGATTTAGTAGGTTCAATATCTTTGAAAGCTTTGCGGAGCCGAAGGACTAAACAAATATTACAATGGAGATCTAAATCGATTTCCTATATTGTTTGTGAGCTTGTAACGCATCGAATCTCGACAGATCGGCAAACCCTTTCTGCCGAGGATGCTGATGTTCGTTTTTGCATGCTTTATCGGCCTCCTGAGGGCACGTCCATTATCACCACCTCTTCATGCAGCACCTCTACCACTTCCTCTATTGATTTGCTGGTGCTGTCTGACAATGCACCTACAGCCACTACGCCAGGGTACGAACTGCTATCCGAGTTGCAAGAAATTTTGTAGTTCTTTAAGAAACTTCGTGGTACTTCAGGGAACTTTTTAAAAATTCAGGAAACTTTCTTGAAGTGCAGATTTTTCTTTAAAGTTCAGCTAATTTTGTAGAAGCTCACCGAACTTCAGTGAACTTCGTAGAGTTTCATCGAACTGCTTCGGTAACTCTTCCTCTACGTACCTGAAAAAGTTATAAGACAACGACACTTCATACACCTCGCAGCTCGTAATTGACAGTATGGGCTGAATGAGGCTATTCATACTGTCGCTAATGTGATTAGTAACACTTATGCTTTGTTTGACTCTAATGTTCCGTTAACTGTTTTCACTAGATCACTGTCCTGATTTTGAATGTTTCTTTGGTATTAATATTATATTTTGTTTTATGCATTAAGACCAACATATGTCAGATGAATCATGAGCTAAATTTAGTGAAATTATTTGAAGTTCTGAGATCATGGAAAAGTTCAGAAAACTTCGTAGAAGTGGGAACTTTGTACAAGTTTAGGTATCTTCGTAGAAGTTTATTGTTTAATGGCAGGGAACATCTTTATTATTCAGGGACCTTGTTTATAACTTCGGAGCTTTGATGAAACCTCATGAACTTGACATAGTTCAGAGAATTCCGCACAAATTTAGGAAATTTCGTGCGTCGAACTTTGCGGAAAATTAACGAGAAACGTAAACGGGAAGCAAGCTTTGATGAAGTTTTGTGAACTGCGTAATAATTCGAGGAACTGTGTGAACGCGTGTCTCTTTCTCGCTCGTCACATATTGTTTTCGATGCGACGGGAGACGGTTTGTTGAGAGTCTCGGCAGCACATTTTTGCACACACGAGGAAAATGTAACTCTGCTTTCAGGGTAAATTCCGCATCACCGAATTGCTCATCGAGTTCTTTTTTTTTGCCGTTCGAAAACGACAGGTTTGATTTTGCGAAAGTGAAGTATTTTTACTGTCTCCCGGAAGGCTGGTTCACCGTGTTCGGATGTTACGCTTTCGGCGTGAAGTTCTAGGTTCTATCGAGAGTCTCGTCCCCGTGTGCGAGTTTGAACACGGTCCGGTTGGTAAATTAGTCGGGGAAAATGCTGATAATGTGCAAAAGTGCTCGTCTACTGGTCTCTCGCTAGTGTCGGAGATTGTGAGCAAGCTGAAGGATGCCTCGCTGGATACGCCCAAGACTGGACGGGCGGTAGCTGGTGGCCGTGAACGGTTCCTGGGTAAAACACTAGACGCGAACCTCCTCCCAGATGACCATGGCAATGCAAGAAAATTTATTTTAGTTGAAGGAAGTAATACAACAAAGGTAATTGCTATTAGATATTTTTGCAAACAGTGACAGATAGAAGAAATGAAGCTCAAGTGGAGGTGTCGGGCAAAGTCGTTATATCCTAGACAAATGGTAATTTGCAAATTTGTTGTTGTCGTCGCCGTAGGTGCCGTCGTATTCGCCGTCCTAGTCGCTGTCGTAATTAGGATTTGAAAGATCGTCGGTTGCAGTGGCTTGCTTAATGAGCAGAAAAACGTGGTCCCATTTCCTTTTACATTAAAAATGTATGGTCAAATCGCTTTTTTATAGTGTCTTTTGTAAAACTTTCGTTGTCGTCGGTGCCTTGTTTGAAAAGTCATAACAACTTTAGTAATGTATAAGTATAATGTTATATGAGGGGCTAGAAGGCCTTAGAGCAACCATTTTTGCTTACTGAGCAGATCATCATGAGTTCAATCTCAAGCCCATCCACATTCTAGATTCGTCAAGAATTTTATTTGTTAACATGACTACATGGTACTAACAGCTACTCGATGATTTAAAAGGAGCTCGTCTGCCTAGTGGCAAACGTTTTTGCTTACTGAGCAGAAGACCGTGTGTTCAATCCCAAGCTACCTCACGCTATTTGATCGTTAGTACATCAATTCAGCTTATCGTTTACCAAAACAAACCCTGCAGTAAACCCAACCCTCTTACCTAACATCCCTGTGATTCCTCGTGGAAGTGCAGAGGACGCTTCCATCAAAGCGAGTGTCACGTCAACACATTCCTACCCATTCTTTTCTTGACCTGAGTTCAGGCGCGGCTGGCACTGGTATTGCCTAATTTGAGATCACCAGTTTTACACATTGAGGATGATTGCTAGGCCCAAACATCGTCTATTGGTTCTCTGTGTAATACAGAGTAGCAACCGTGGGCGGTCAATCATGCTCGTGCTCATGCTCATGCTCAATTTGTATGCGTATGTTTAGGAATTGTTTGGCAAATATCAAATCCATTTATGTGCAATCCAAATATACAGATTGACTCATCTAACCTTGTACAACAATCTTCATATCGGTTTTGATTGGAAAATCACGTGATAGCACCTTATTAGTTGACGTTAAATCGTGATAAGCGAGCGTTACGTTCACACATAAACATTCTCAAATACAGTAATGCAGTAACCATTCATCTACCTGTTTGCGTTGTTAGTTTTTTAGATTTAGCGAGAAATCTTCAAATGACGTGTATGTTTACAAAAGCAATTACGCCCTAATCTCGAAGTTCTCCCGAGTTGATTGTAACCTGACGTAATGAGAGTAAACAAAACTTTTGAATGGCAGCAAGCTGTCAAACGATGCAATCAGCATCGCACCCTAAAATAAAACAATGTCATACAAAATCATCTCAACTTGCAGTTTTGGACTACTGATCAGGTTTCTACTTTATTTACTTCACTTTGTGACGGTGTCACCACTAGACACTCAACCATGACGCCTCAAAGTTTATGGTTGGTTGAAGCGAGCTGTATTTTTGAAATTTTATGATAATTTTTCAATATTTACTAAAATCACTTTTATAACTGAACTTTGAATGTTGCAAATATGCACACGTATTGTGGTATTTAAATGAACAATGTAGCATTCCAAAAACTGACAAATTTTTAAAAATATCATCTGGTATTATCGTAGCTTCGTAGAATGAACATTAACACCATTGTTTTATATGTGGTCCTGAACCAACGAACGTCTTCCAACGGTGTAGCAAAAAATCTAAACAAATCAAACGTGATGATTACCTCATCACCCCTCCCTCAACCTTCTCTCATCAAACCGAAAACAATACCCCCCTTGAATTCTGACAAAGTCAATGAAACCATTCAAACCATACCTGTTAGGAAAACAAAGAGCAAAAACGGCTGCATCCTTCGTCCAATCTTACGGTGCTGTTTGCTGAATGGTTTCCTTCTTCTGCACCAACTGCTTCAACCAGTCCGGCGATTATTCGAGACTACGACTTTGCAGAAAACTTTTGGCTCCGACCGTTCTTCCCGAATTCCCGAGCCAGAACCCACCAGAACTGAACTTCTTTTCCTGTATTTGAGTATAATTTGTTTTTGTTCTCTTGTCTGCCTTTTCACTTTTTCTTCGGAAATTTAATTTCCCCTTTTCGCTTGTTTCGTTCCACGGAAGGATAAATGACCACTAACCCCCGCGCTGTGGGTGGCAACGCTAGAAAAGGGATGATGTTCTGAGGGAAAATTACTTTCTGATTAAGAGTTTTCCACTTGTACTTCTGGGGAGTTTTCCGCACTGAGCATCACTTCCTTCTCACTGCTCCGTTTGTTCTTATTTGGACTGCCTTCTTCTTGACTTTTCTTTTAATTTTTCACAACATTTCTTCGCTAAACGAGTTTAGCTGGCTGGAAAAACGAATCACAATCTGTTAATTTGTTCTGCACTCTTGTGCTCTTGGGAAAGAGCGCAAATTTGCTTTCAGAAGCAGCCTTCCCGAAAAAAAAGTGCTTTGAATCACTTAAGAATGTACTTGATTTTTTCTTAGTCTCGAGGGGGTGTGAATTTATGTTTCTTCTTATCCAGCCGGCGAATCAATTTTCACTGAAGTTCAATGTTTTCCGTTTCGCACTCTGAATACTTCTCGAGCGAAAGGATATTTTCCGCAGTCTTGATAAAAATTTACGATAGCCGGGGCTTAAACACGAGCGATGTACACTTTCGGCGGTCTGGCGAACGAATAACCAACTTGGAAGCGGCCGGAAAGTTTAAACTTTAATTTTCGAGGCTCGCATGTCTTCTTCGGGCAATGTGCTGCTGGCCGATGGATGCAATTTGATTTGGTCTTTGCTTTTCTTTTTTCGAAGCTTCCATTTATCCACCTTTTTCTCCTCCTTTCTTCCTCGTGTGATGATGAGGTGCTGCCTTCTCGCCCATGGGTGGCAATAACAAGTTCCGAGGCAGGGGTCGGTGGGATGTAACACAGAGGGTGGAGAGAGAGAGACTTAGTTCATAAGAGGGAGAGTGGAAACAAAAAAGTTTATCGATTGGTGGATGCTGCCGATGAAACATGGATGAGGAAAAGTCACTAATGGGAATCGAATGCATCTTGGCTTGCGAGGAGCTGAGTGGTACTAATTAGTAATTTATAGCGTTACTAAATCATGTCAATCGTAATTGCTCCATTACGACTGGGTTTTTTAAGAAAAGTAGGGGAAGATGGAGTATTTTGTAAGAAAAATGTTCAACTGCTGTTTGCAATGCTTACGATTTAAATTATGTTTTTTTTTTTCAAATAACACCTCTTTATTAAATATGGGTAAAATATGACTGTACATATCTTTTCAACAGTATTTTGTAATTGAAAAATTGTTGCTCCAAAAACTTTCCATGCACGTAAGAGGTGTCTGCTAAGAATGATTTATTTAATTTGTATTAACCGTTGCATTTTTTTTGATTACTTCTTGAAAAGTAGAAAAGGAATAATAAAGCATGTTTTAAAATGTTATTTTTGGATTTAGGATAAAAAAAATAAATTGTTTCTAATTACCTCAAATTTGAGCCCAATTGTGGTAATAAGAAACATGCAAAATGTTTGAGAACGGGCGGTATATTGTGGACAGCAAGTCCAAACACATAAAGCAACAAACGATACAGCCAAAACGGTTGCTAGGACTACCATGACAAACTCGCTCTGTAACATAGCTCGATCGGAGTGGTAAAAGGAGAATGATATATTGCTTGCCTACTTTGTTGCAATATGCATGGATTAGGGCATAGTTTGATCTGATTCGAGAAAAGAAATAACAAAAAAAATCCCATTAACACACGTGTATCATCTTCGGCTTTACTTCGTGAAGCAGCTTGCCAACAATTTGCTCATTTCCTTCTACCGCCCCGAGTGAGGTGTGTCGTACGGACTGCTTGTCATGAAAAAAAGGAAGAAGATAATATCCTTATTGCTTTCCACTTCTGACAAAGCGTTATCATTCGGTTCGTTGATCGCTTGTGAATTTATCATTTGGAGATATTTTTGATTCCTTGATGGTGGAAGATTATGTAATTGGAGTTCAGCCACAAACTACGTAGACACTTTTTGAGTGATTTGAAACCCGCCTCCTTTTGCGACCATTGTTCATAACGGGTGTTCAATAAAAAAAATGAGATTTTTTTCAATCATATTGCTAGTAAAACAAAAAAAAAGTTTTTTGCAACGAATTCAGTATTTTTTATTAAAAACATAATGTTTATTCTTCAAAAAAAAAAACGTCAATCAATATTGGAGAAGGGGCCGTGGTTAGCCGTATGACGCAACTTAGTCACGATGCTCTGACAAGAGCGCTGGACGGCACTGAAATCATTGTAATTTTTTATTGAACACCTGTTACATTGTTTTTTTTTTACTTTCACCACCCCCCCAAACGTCTGATACTGCAAAATGATAAAATTACCATAACTCTGCATTTCTGAACAAATTAACTATCTTTTCATCACAAACACCTCAAGTTTTGATGAGCTTTATAGGATTCCGAAAAAATCTATGTATTCTGAAAATATTAGAATTGAAATGGAGTAGATTGTTTGGATAGATGAACTTATGAGAAGATCTGAGTCTTGCTAGTGCATCAGCTCTTTCATTTTCTTCAATCCCGCAATGACCTTCCTGACTTGACTTGATTATGACAAGACAATTTTTGAAGTGATTGAACACACTCGCAGACAAGTTTTGATGTACATGTCGCCGACTTTAAAGCATTTAGAGCAGCTTGACTGTCGGACATGACGCATATATTTGAACTCTTATAGTTTCTACGCAAACATATAACGGAACACTCTAAAATTGCTTGGATTTCAGCTTGGAACACAGTTGGCCATCTGCCCATAGGAACCGATATTTCTATCCCTGGCCAGTTACTCCTGCTCCCACTTGATTGTTCAATCTTGAACCATCTGTATAAAAAACAATCGATCCTGGACGAAGATCCGGGCCACCAAATTGCCATGAATTACGCCCAGGGTCAACTACTCGAAAAAGTCGATTGAAATTGTATCTTTTCTCCATCCAGTCTTCGTTGTTCCTTACTAGAGAGTTGATACTAACAGTTTTAGTCCTCTAAGGTCTCCTTCAAAGAGTTTCACTGACCTTGTAATCCTTAGAGCACACTTTTCGGCTTCTAATTGTACAAATTGATGCAATGGTAGCATATAAAGCAAAGCATCCAATGCCTTCGATGGTGTACTTCTCATTGCACCTGTTATTGAGAGAGTTGCTAACCTTTGGAGTTTTTCTAACTTTCTCTGAACAACACTCTCTTTTGTTTTTGGCCACCAGACCAATGCACCATAAGTAATCCTGGGCTTCACAACTGCCGAGTAAATGCAATGGATCATTTTCGGTTTCAGTCCCCACTGTTTACCGAATGTTCTTTTGCATATCCATAGAGCATTAGTAGCTTTGTTTATTACCTGCTCTAGGTGCATATTCCAATTAAGTTTACTATCGAGGATTACTCCAAGATATTTGACAGCATTAGAAAGTACCACAAGTGTGCCTTTCAATCTTATGTTGTCTAATGAAAATTTCTTCCTTCGGGTAAATGGCACGATAGTAGTTTTAGAAGGATTTATGTTTAATCCTTCCCTATCACACCACGAGGAGACAAAATTTAAAGCAATTTACATTCTGTTAGCGATAATACAATTATATTTGCCACGTACAATTATGACTGCGAAGCCAATTATTTCGAAGCCATGGGCTATTAAATTTTTGAGAAGATCATCAACTATTAAAGACCACAATAGAGGTGATAACACGCCTCCTTGCGGGCATCCTTTGGTTGCTCTTACACTGATGAGTGAGCTTCCAAGGTTTGCTAATATTTCTCTTTTTGATAACATTTCATTGATCCAATTTACAATGATTTGATCGAAACCACGTTTCATCATAGCTGTAGTCATTGAATCGTGAGATGAATTATCGAATGCACCTTCAATGTCGAGGAATGCAGCAAGTGAAATTTCTTTTGCTTCAAAAGATCTTTCTAGTTTTGTAACAACCGTATGGAGTGCTGTTACTAATGGCTTACCTTCCTGGTATGCAAATTGATATTTGCTCAGTGGATTTGTGACTAAATATGATGACTTTATGTGTTCATCTATTATTTTTTCCATTATTTTTAGCAAATTAGACGATAAGCTTATTGGCCTGAAGGATTTTGGTGAAGTTTTATCCTTTTTATTAGCCTTGGGAATAAAAATAACCCGCACTTGTCGCCACACTGCCGGTATATAGCTTAATATTAAGCTTGCTCGAAGGGCCCAATATAAGATCCATAGGTCAACATTAGAGACATTTCCTCTATTTGTTGATAAATTTATTTATAGTCGGTACCGATGGTGAAGTGATATGTGTGACGGCTTCTCACCTCAATGAGCTAGGATTCAATCCCAGCCGAATTCGGTGGGATTTTTCTGAGGCATACAAATCTCTGGTCACATCTCACTCTGGTTTCCGGCCCATGTGTGTTGAATGGGTGCGATATCCTACACAGCTGTGGAAGCTGCCTCCCTGCACATTTATTTGCCGTCAATGGATGGCAATCGAAGTCTGTCTGTGATTAGCCCTAAATTGCGGAACAGAGACCGACGTTAAATAAAGGAATTAATATGATTAAAATATATGTTGAATAATTAATTAATTTATACTTGACCATTTTGCAGAGGGTTGATTTTTGTTGCTCCAATTTGTTTGTTTGAGGTTTCTTAAGGGGGAGGGTGCAATTAAAAAAACTACAAGAGACAACCCTATGGGGTTGTACGCAATGGGAACGTAGGACTGCGGGGATAAAAAATAAACAAAAAAAAATAAAACATTTAAAATTCGTTTTACATTATATCAGAACCGTATATTTCAAACGCTAACATTTTTGCTTAGCCTCCGCTTTAGCCTTATACTTCTTTAAAGCCGTGATTTTTGACACTAATGCCACATATGTTGACTTTATTATGTGTAACACTCGAGTTATCAAAAATACATTTCGCGCATAAGTTTTTGTATCCTTTCAAGGAAGAACATTGGTAATAATGTAAATGAATAGGATCTAAGCAATTGATTTTTGGGTATTGTTTAATTCCGGATAAACCATCAAGCGGAATACCACAAACGTAACAGTTCTTATGAAAAAAAAAAGTTCTGTTTTCGATACTTCCTCCCTATCCAAATATAACTCAGTTTTCTCAACAATTGTTCGTGCTTCAAAACATTTAACTAGACGTATGGATTCAGGAAGGTCTATTCAACAAAATCCAAGCCTAATATTCAAAGAAAGGAGACAAAATTTATCTTGGCTGAACATAAAAACCAAATTTTAACAAAAATACGTAGTTTTGTCAATTTAAACCTGGCTTTGGGTGACAATCATAACAAGCTATGACCGACGTGACGATTGTTTAAGACCTGGTTAAACAAGCTATTCAAATGAAATTACGTTCTAGAATTTTACTTGGAATGTAATGAACAACACAAATACGCGATAATTCATATTTTCAGCGGTTAATGTTTAATTTTAAATATACTAACGGTACTGCCTACGACTACAACAGCGATTACGATGACTACGACGGCGCCTACGACAACGGCAACAGCGAATTTGTAACTTACTATTTGTCTAGGATAAACACCTTTGCCCGGCACCTCGACTGGTTCTTCATGCCCGCTATCTGTCACTGTTTGCAAAGTATCTAATAGCAATTAGGGGTTGTTCATAAACTACGTGGACAGTTTAGGGGGAGGGATAGACAATTATCCATGGCCCACACAAATTAAATTTTTTTTGTATGGAAAATTGTCTACGCAGGGGGAGGGGGGGTCAATAATCCAAAAAATGTCTACGTAGTTTATGAACATCCCCTTACCTTTGTCGTAATACTTCCTGTATTGCCATGGTGATCTGGGAGGAGGTTCGCATCTAGTGCTTTCCCCAGGAACCGTTCACGGTCACCAACTATCGCCCGTCTAGTCTTGGGCGTTTCCAGCGAGACATCCTTCAGCTTACTCACAATCTCCGACACTCGATGCCAATCGCAGGCACACTTACGCTAGTTATAAAAAAACACACCCGTGCAAAGAAACGGATCCAATAAACGTCACTCTTGCGAAAGTACACCCGTCGTCGTCGAACGGCAAAAAAAAGGAATCGATAGGCAATTTTGTGATACGGATTTCCAAAATCAAACGGGAATGCACGAATTTCACCACACTCAACTGCGAAACACCTTCAGAAGCACTTATGGTATACTTTCGTTCGAAAACAATTAATTTTTTTAGTTGCAAGTGAACCAACATCATCACCGCGTAAATAAACTAAAATTAAAATTATCACACGCGATGCCACAATTTTCTGGACCGGGAGAAAAAATCAAACAACGTAGATAGCGTCAAATCTTCTGTTGCTTGCAAACATGATGAATCATGTTTTCTTTCTCGATTCTAAAACTTCTCGGAAAGCGAGAAAACCACCACTCACACACGTATAACCGTCCGGGAGGTAGAGTGCCAGCGCTAATCCGGCAAATGCAGCCGAAAACTATGAAAGCGAATGCACGCACAAAACAGAGAACAAACTTAAAACACAACCGTATCCAAAGGCGTTTGAAACTCGACTCCTCTTGATCTGTGTGAAACCGTCGATAAGCGTTAAACTAGCAGCCGATAGAACCAATTGAGGCTCAACCTAGAAAGGCCTATCGTACGACTTACTCCACCGGAGCAAATGCAGGTTATAATCTCCGAGCTGCAGAGCATACTTATTGAATTCCAAATTGTAAACAATAGTACCGATAGAGTTCACATGGTCCTGAATACTAATGACATAGTTGTGGTGGTCAGGATGTAAATAAATCACGCCTTCACTAATAACTCGACATGGCGTAGTGATTGTAACTCACAGCTGTTCTAGAGCATCGGAAAAAGGTATCGGATCAATATAACTGTTCCAACGAGATGAAACAGCCATTAAGACACCTCCACCACGGTTTTTGCACCGAAAAGGCATTCCAGAACAGTTGAGCACTATATAAACGGTCATCGAGTCATATCTCCGTCAATTCAATGACGTCATAATCGCACTCGCTAGCGGGCGAAAAGAACGAATCTACCTTAGTCCGTAGTCCTCGAACATGCTGGTAGTATATGCGCAGGAGATGAGCTACGTTTACAGCGCTAACTGCAACAGATTCGTTGTCGGCCGATGGAGCAATGGTGCAAGGTGAAGAGCTGCATACAATACAACTGGAATTCGAACAGACATCAGGAAGAGGCAAACCAAAATTAACGTGGTACTTACCTACTAGAGCAGGTTGGAAGACCCTCTCTAAATCCAACAACGGGTCTGGGACGACTGTAAAGAGCGCAGGTAGGTATGCAGGACCGTGTCGGAGAGATCGAGGGCTTCCAAAGTGCTTTCCACGACGCGTCCCGGGAATCCAGTGTTTGAATATCACTCAAATGAAAACGCGTAACCTACTAACGTTTCATCAGTTCCCTTTCAAGCAGTCGAATAGATTTAGCTTCAAGTGAGCCGCGAGTATTCAGCCTCCGTACTATCTTTAGATTTAAGCTTTATTGTTATATGACCATAGAATTTTACTCCAAACACGATGCCTCCGGTAAAAACTATCATATTGAGCCTTGGAAAATAAATAAATTAGAAAAGAAAACCTACAAACGATAAGCAGTACACTAAACTATTGTACTCGGGACTTTCCCCTTCCCCACTTTAAACTATCCACATGGTTATAGACACCTCCAAAATACAGAATCAAAATTTCCCCTATGCCACGTATAATTATAAATCATCCTAAATCGTACATTATATTGACATGTGGAAAATGAGCGATTGAATTTGGAAATTGTAATTTGGGACACCTAAATTTTAAAGAATTTAGGATTTAAAAACTATCAAGATACATATATTTTGTATTTTATATTGGACAGACAGTCGACATTTCAATAGAGCAGGTCCACGCCAAATAGCAAAACAAAAATAAAATAGATTCGACTCCCGATGTTCATGAAAATTAGCATATTAGGGAGATTGATTTAAAACAAAAGTGTACGATTTCTTAAAGGCCCAGTTTGATTCATAACCCCAAAATATGCGCCTGTGCATACAATGGTAAAGATTGATGTAGGTTTAGTGGTCGCGCAAGAAATCAAACACTATTTTTTTAAATGATGCAACCTATTGCATAATTGTTTGATATGAGTAAGGTAATCATTGATTTATTCTAAAATTCGACAATTTTTAATCTTTTTTTCAAAATGGTGCCATTGACATTTTCAATAAACTGTAGACATAAACGTCATTTCTGATCGACATGACGCCAAAAACAAAGTTGTATACACAAATATAACATTTCTAGGTAAATATACACTGTAATATTTGCTAAGCAAAATGAAGCAAAAATTAGCAAAAAGTTTAAACTTAAGGTGGTACTCTAAGGAAGCCTTAGCGTGAAACTTTAAAGGCACAAATGTCAGTTTTCACAAAGCTGTGCTACTACAAACAGAGAGTAGCAATTTCAAATTTGTATGTTTGACTTTGACATTTGTGACTTTGAAGTTTCACGCTAAAGCTTTCTAGAGTATCATAAATCTCTCATAATGTTTTAGCTTATAATTTAAAAAGAGCTCCCGAAAAATGCATACGTTTGAAATATTTAAAACCTTAAAAACTTGAAAATTAACACATTTCGTAAACAACAACTTTTAGCAAATTTTTTGAACTTTTTGTAAATACCTTTTTTTGTGTAGTTAAAAAATATATTTTCGATCGAAGATGATGTTGCTTTTTGGAAAATTTCAAAAGCAGATTGTTTCCGGCACATTATTTCAGATTGTTGAAAGCTCACACTATTCGATTCCTTTTGATATTTTACACAAAAGGACGCGAACTTTTTGCAATCTAAAATAGTGCGTCGAAAACAACTGCTTTTGAATTTTTAAAAAATGCATCGAAGGACTTGTTCTGTCGGAGAATAATAAAATCTGCCTGAACATCACAGTGGTGGAATGGACGAAAGAGGTAGTCTACCTCGGCTTAACACTAGACAGCAAGCTGGTTTTTAGGGAGCACGTGGACAAAACCAAAGGCAAGTGTAACATCTTGATAAGATCACTGTATCCATTCATCAACAGGAGGTCTACTGAAAAATAAGCTCGCTGTCTACAAACAAATAATCCTTCCCGTATTAAAGGGCGAACACGAAATTATTGCGACACCGAAAATGTCATGCCAATTTTCTTATAACGTTTAGAATCAAACCAAAATTTTAGGGTAGTTTTATACATATATTTACCTCAAAAATCAAAAGAAAAGTTAATCGATGGAGACTTGAGTGTAAAATTGAACGCATTTTCGCTTGATGCCCTCCATCAAAGTCTTTACAGTGTCATCCGGTACCAGTTTCTCAGTTTTTTTTTCCATTTTCTTAACATGTCCTTCTCGTCTTTGACTGTCTTCTTGCTCTTCCGAAGTTCCCGCTTCATTATTGCCCAGTACTGCTCCACCGGGCGCAGCTCCGGACAGTTTGGCGGATTCATGTCCTTTGGAACAAAATGGACAGAATTGGCCTCATACCACTCCAGGACACTTTTAGAATAGTGGCATGATGCCAAATCTGGCCAAAATAGCGGAGCTTCGTCGTGCTGCTCCAGGTGTTTGGAAAGAATTTGTTCTCTCAACTCGCGTTGGTTCACCTCCATTTTCGTTGAATCGAAAAACACGACTTCCAGTTTGACGGCATGTACACAATACACATCAATGAGAAAGTGTGCAAAATTTGGTTGATTTTTACCCAATGGTAAAAAAGTTATGCCTTGTTGAATGTGTCGCAATAATTTCGTGTTCGCCCTTTAGAATACCTGATGCCAATCTGGGAGAGTTGCGCCAAATGCCATCACCTTAAATTCCAAACGATCCAGAACAAGATCCTTAGAATGGTCCTTTGTTTTACTGTTATAATATGCAAATTCATATAAAAACTATTAATTGGAAGAAAGCCTCCCTAATAAAGATAAATAATAATAATAATAATATTTATTGGAAGATAAACGAAACCTTTTTTCCAGAGCCTTTTTAATATAAAGTTTCTTCATTTTTTTATTTTTCTTATTTCTTAAATTTTTCCAGTAAGGAAAAAAAAATGTAAGTTCGAGTGAGAGGCAGTATTTTTTTTTACAATCAACATCGGGCTATTATTTTTTTATAGATACATGAAACCACATACGCCCCTTTTAAAAATAAGTCTCTTTACTTGTGGAAAAAAAAACATTATCTTCTTTACCGAAAACATGTTGAAAATTTCATTCAAATATGAGATGGTCGTGCAAGATTCTGTCTTTTTCTGGCTGATTTTACCTGGAAATACTTTGATTTGAAAAGAGAAATGGGACAGTTCTTGAAGCCAATCCAGCATTCTTATTCTGCCATACGAGATATTTGATTAACTTAATATCTATACAAATCCATAAAAATACATAGCTCCTAATTATTGCTACAATAATTGAATGCAAAAGTTGTCTCTTCTGCCATAGCCTGAAATTTCATTCAAACTTTCCCATCATACAGAAATTAGGTTACTCGTATGGTGATACTCAAATTGCACGTTGTATTAACAGCGATTTTTTGTTTTCACTTTTTGTTGCTTGCTCTCGTCGGCCCGGCATCATTAAGCATACTTTTTTTTGTCTATTTTCGGAAGGCAATCATAGCACCAAGGTATTAATTGATCTCTCTCCACCGACTACGAAATTACCACCCTCGACCACCACAAATCTGTTTTCAGGTGGAAGAAGCTCACTCTTCCAAGCCAATAGCTTTCCCACTGGACCCAGATAAATATGGATGCCACCATTTGGACCGATTTGGCCTCAGCTTGGGCTTAAAACGTGTCATTAGCCAAGCTCACACCGAATTGTGTCAACGAAATTAGACCGCTCTGGATTGCCGGGTGTAAGGTATCATATTTATGGCGAAGCACATCCTACTTTCGATTCCCGCGAGGCTCGAAAGCTGTCCATAAATTTAGCAAGTCCGTTAGTCGGTTCTCGTTAGCCGTGCTTGTGGAAGATTGTCTGTTCGAAACTGTCTAAATGAGCTCATTTTCTTCTTTTTCGGTTAAACACTGCCATCATCGTAGGACTTGGACCCGGCAACAAATTAATGATCCACCTTGGGCAGTAACATGAAATATGTATGACGCAACAGACAATAAAAGCCTC
Source organism: Ochlerotatus camptorhynchus (assembly GCF_037179485.1). Classification (NCBI taxonomy): domain Eukaryota; kingdom Metazoa; phylum Arthropoda; class Insecta; order Diptera; family Culicidae; genus Ochlerotatus; species Ochlerotatus camptorhynchus. Next base: position 956,127 of record NW_027040894.1, on the reverse strand, counting down.
TATTGGATAACAACGGAACAATCATTTATATGCTGCCAATTACGCCACAGGTTAGAGCATAAGAGTCTGAAGCTTTGGACGAAGCATACACGAGCGCATGAATTGTATTAACAAGCAATTCACACCACAATACGGCCACATTAGGCCACCTAGGCAGTCAAACTTTTATGAGTCATGTAATGGATAAACCTTTTGATTTGAGTGTGCGTTAACTCTTCAAAGCTGTTATGAGTGACTGGAAAAATGGATGGACATTTATATCCACAGGTATGGCACGAATAACATTTTTACGGATTGTGCTCGACCCTTCAGTAATTTTGAAATAAAGTAATAAAATTACCATTAAAAAAGGTATGAAAGTCATGCATCGCCATAAAAATGCATTTGACATTCGATCATGTAATACCGTCATGGCTGTTAAGCTTCGCTTCATGTTGCAACTCAAATTTTAAATTCTGCTTTGTTTTTCTTAATTATGGTCACTTTAACACATGTTAGGCCATTAATTACTTGTCATGGGATGAGATTTTACCAAGTGAGCTTTAGCGTGAGAGACAAGGACATATACCACTACTGCTGCTACTCCAATAGAAGAACCTGTTAATAACACAGCCACAATCATACAATCGTCTTTGTTAAATCTTTTGATCGTGACTGGAAAACTAACCAGCATCTTCTATCCTAACCTTGCACGCATTTTGAAGATTTTTTTAATCATATTAATCGTTAAATTACGAGTAAGACATAAGTCAGTATAGATTCTACACGTTATAAAAAAAAAACTGAAAATTAAATGGGCTTAACTAGATTGATCGCTCAAAAAATCATTGATCATTTGATTGTTTTGAATTGCTCTTGGAGATAAAAGATGTTCGGGTAGAAATTTTTTTCTGATAATTGTGTTAAACAAATCCATGTTAATCAAACATGTTAACTGGACCTCCCTGAAGTTTTAGTTGCTTAGGAATGTTCAGTGGAAATTTCCGGAAAATACCAGACATTTTTATGAACACAGTCCACTCTCTCTTACTTTTTATTTTGTAACTCGATATTTTCCATTACTCGATGCAACGATGCAGGGACTTTCACCCTTACATTTAGCAAACAATTCTCTCTCCTTAACTCGATATATACCTAATTTGATAGGTCCTTAAATCGATAGTCCATGTATTTTGATCTATTTGGCATGCATTTTCCCCTCCTTACATCGATTTTATAGATTTTTATTTATAATTGTAGGTAAAACCGTAGCAAAACAATTTATCACTGTTATTAAAAATTGAACAAAAAACAATGAAAAATAAAAAAAAATCGTATTTTTTTAACGAATAGTTACGTTACATATAATTCCCTGTTTCATATCTATGTTAAAGAGAATCAATTTGAAAAAACATCAAATTTTTTGATTATGTTCTGTAGCTCGGTACCTTCCTAAGTCGATGGTCCCGTGAATATCGAGAATGAAAGTGTTGACTGTAGTTCCCCAGAAATTCACGTGATTGTGACCAGGCATGAAAAATCATTTGCATTCATTTCGTACATTCATTTACATTCATTTGCCTCTAACATTTTTCATCAATAGCATTCCGCAAAATGATGTATTGTAAATTTTGTTATTAGCTACAACTTTTGTTAAGAAGTCAAATCCGTATCTCTGATGCATGACGAAACAGAGTGAACAGAAACAACTCCTGTTTTTCAGTGAATGTAAAATACATTTACTGAAAAACAGTAACAAGTTCTGCCCCACGCTATGTAAGAAGGCACTTTTTTTTGCAAAATTTATGTACCTCAGTTTTATCTCCACAGGAAGTTAGTATTGATCCTTACAATCAAATCTGCGAAGGTTTTAAAATATTTCATCTTGGGTTTTTTGAGGAAAAGTGTTTTGAAGTTTACTTAGTTGTTAACAAAGGCGTATACGGACTATTGATTATACAAAACTGTTACGGATCGAAACAAATTCAGCTGAAAATTATTCAAAAGGGGATTAAAGTTGTAAAAACACTAAGTTTCAATGGTACAGTAAAATTCCCTGTTCGGTACCGTCAGATATCGTTACAATGTCAGAATGTGTAAATTAATAAAATAATTAAACAATGGTTTAGTCTCTAAATTTACTATTATTGAGCCATTCCATTGCAAAACGATATAGTGGTTCTCAGAATTTGGTAGGAAATGGTAGTTTTGATCCTTATCGCAAAATATGTTTTTTATTTTGTCATTAGGGTGACTATTTCAACGTTAGGGTAGTCCAAAAAAACGTTTATTTTTTTTATTTTTTTTTTCAAAAATTTATAACTTTTGAACAACTGGGCCAATTTCAAAGATCAAAATATCAAATGAAAGGTTATTAAAAGTGCTTGTACTGATGAAGTATAATGATATTAAAAAAATTAGTTTTTATATTTGAAAACATTGATTGTATTAATTTATTATGGTTTTCATGGTTTGTAGATAGAGGGTGTGTTTATATTTTTCTTAAAAAAAATAGGCTTTTTACACAACATATCGAAAATCAGCGATGTGTTGTTTTTCATTAGCTGATGATTAAAATTTCATCCTTGAAAAACTGCATGATTATCAATCAGGCAATGGCGTTTATCAAGCACCTACAATGGCGACCAGCGAATCCAAATTGCGTATGCTGATTCGCATTTGCGGCAGCCACCATATTGCGTTATTGGGATCATTCTTGGCTGCGTTGTCTTTTATCACAGCTTATTTGAGGCCGGGCTGGATAGTTTGACGGCCGGTATGTCTCATACATTTAGCCAATTTTAGCGTCTGTAATATAACAAAAGTATAGTTTAAAGTCATGTAAAATATAAAGTTATGAAGATAACTGTTACATACTAACCTTATTAACACTCTGATTAAGATCTTTCTTAAAGCTGAGTAAATCTTCATGAGAAATCTTAGATTTTTTTTGCTGACTGTTTCAAATTTAAACCCATTGATCTTCCTGCGACGTTTGAAAAACTAACCTAGGCTAGTTTTCTGCCTGCTAACTATCTAATGCTTTTGGCAACAAAGTGATGCTACCTTTCATCTGCCAATTTGGAGAGATTCTGAAGTTTCCGGTGTTCACTATATGCATGACGTTTCTCAGGAGAAACCTGCGTCCGACATAATTTGAAATTTTTTATGAATTCCTTTTTTTCTGTGGTGTTTTTTTTTCTTATAAATATTTACACACCCGCACAACTTTGACTGTCGAGTCTGGTTTGAGCTTCTTGTTAACATCTTTCTTCTGGATATTTATGAACCTAAATTTTCATAAACTGCTCCCTTTCTTTATACCGGTAAACGGCAATGTAACATGCGTGAGCCGTACTCACGATTTTGTTTAGGAGCAAACTCTCATTTTTACGCCCTTCCAACCTGCTCATGCCCTCGATCACATTTAATAAAGGAAGCGTAAAAGAGAAAGAGATATCGCAACAAATTCTCACTATTTTACCTGTTTTCTAAGACATGGAGTGGGAGTTGTTCCACCAACGACCCGATGATACAGCTTATAGAAGTTACATTCAAATTCAAATCCCTGTTCATAAGTTTTTCCTTGATTTCGTTGAACTTCAATGAAATTCTTCAAACTTTCATGATTTTCTTTGATGTTCTTGATTTTTTTTTCCTGAAATTCTCAGATATTTTTTTTTTTAATTCATAATACTGTCCTAATGTTATTAAATTTGCCATGTGTTTTACAGACCATCCTAAAGTTTGCGAAAATTTCCTCACGTTTAAAGAACTGTTTTTTTTTATATATATCTTTATTAAGGAGACTTTCAGCCCTGGGCCAAAAAGAACTGCTTGCAGAACATCATTGAAATGTTGCTGGGCAAAAGTAGCTAACCTAATGTGAGTTTCATTCCTGTATTATCTGAAAGCCGATTTTCAAACCAATTCGTAATGGTTGCCAGAGTTTATTTTCGATCTCGCCATTGAGTCAAACATATATATTATTTTTTTTTTAAATCCAAGCAAGTTTTCCACTCCTCAGGATGTTTTGGTGGCCACCTTCACCACCTGCTGAGTACGGGACACAAAACTTTTAGATACCTACTATCTCCTTTATTGAACTCCAGTAAAATCTTACAACGATCGTCGCTACTAAAGTAGCTTGATTTTTTTACAAAGTCGTTTTTTCGAAGCACAACAAGCGAACTCTCTATTTTCTTCATGAACTTTTTTTTTAAATTTTCCAGATTTTCTACACGATACCTCCAATAAAAACAAAAACACTCGAAACAGGACAAAAATCAATGCCTTCTACGATTACGTGGCTGCCTCAGACTGTCCTGCTCGTTTCTTTCTCTTTTACTCTTATGAGGGAAGAGAAACTAATTAAGAAGTTGTTCTAGCAAAAAATATTAATTGATTTTGGTCAAAGTCGACATAATCAATACGGATCTTACTTGAGAGTCAAAGAGAACTCCTTAATGCCATTTAGATTGATTCAATCATCATTTGAACCTTGTTTAACTGCATTTGTTCAATTCGTAATAGTTTTGAATCGTCAATAGTCCATATACGCCTTCATAATCGGCTTTGTAAACTTCAAAACACTTTTTCTCAAAAAACCCAAGATGAAATATTTTAAAACCATCACAGATTTGATTGTTAGGATCAATACTAACATCCTGTCAAGGAAAATCTGAGGTACATGAATGTTGCAAAAAAAGTGCCTTCAGACATAGCGTGTGCCCGCTCTAGTTCGTGATGCATAAGATATACAGATTTGAGCTATGAACAAGTTGTAGTTAATAATTAATAACAAAACCTACAAAAGCTCTATACATCATTTTGCGGAATGCTGTTGATGAAAAAAGTTAGAGGCAAATGAATGTAAATGAATGTATAAAATGAATGAAAATGATTTTCCATTTCTGATTGTGACTGTAATGAAGTTCTATGATTTATATGAAGTTTTATGAAACCCGAAGTACACGGAGCATCGTTGAATTTAAAACACTAAACTTATTAGAAGCTTTACAAACATCCTTGCAGATTTCTTAACTTGAAATTTATGAAATTTGAAATTTATGAAATGCCGTGAAGTTCTCCTACCTTTGCTGAAGATCTCGATTATTTTTTTTTATTCTATAAATAGTTTTCGATTTTTTTTTGTCTGAAGCTCTCGGCATTAACCTGAGGCTTCCTGAGCACCCCTGAAGTTTTTGCAATTCACTAGGAGTAAATGGAACTGCTCTGTGGATATCTGATCTTCTCTGAAGTTTTCAGAACTTTCACGTGCTCTGCTCAAAATCCTCCTGACACTCGTGGTACTGCCCTGAAGTAAACGAAATATTCCTAATGACTTGGAAACTTTCTTAAAGTTCTCTGAAATTCGGTGACGTTTCCAAAATATTTTTGAAGTTTTCAAAACTTATCTAGAATTCTCTAGACTTCAGCGAAATATTCTTTTCTTCTGAAAGGCTCTTAAAATCTTCATAAAGTTTTGCTGAATTTATCGAAAATTACCCTTAGAAATGTTTTAAATTTACCGAAGGACTGGACTTTCCTGATGTACTCAGAATGTCTTTAAAATCATTGGACCAGCTCTAAAGGTCGTTGAGCATCCCTAAAGATCATTCGTCATCATTGGTTCGAGCTCCCTCAGGATTTGACCTGTATAACAATGTTGCGCCAACATACTCGATCCCTGGCTGCTTGGCCCAAATTCCCCAAGCGTTCCACATTTCCTAGATCTTGCTTTACTTGGTCCAACCACCTTACACGCTGCGCTCCTCCGCGTCTTGTTCCAGCCGGATTTGATGTAAACACAATTTTTGCGGGATTATTATCCAGCATTCTTACAACGTGTCCCGCCCATTGTACCCTTCCAGCTTTAGCTACTTTCTGGATACTGGGTACTTGTATATTGGGCATATTACCAACCGGTGGAAACTAACGATTTTGAATTAACTCACTACTTGACTAGCCTATTGGTCCGTTGCCCCGTAACGTGGGTAGATCACCTGTTCGTGGTACGATACGGGATGTAAGATCTACCACCGATTCCTAGTCCTGACTACTTCAAACTAGGGGAACAGGATTTTTCAGTAATCCAAGGAACACATCTTAGTCCTTGTTACTTTTCATGCCTTGTTGATAGTGACAAGACTCGGCTGTCACAAGGAAAACAAGGAAAAAATGAGTTAGTTACTCGTCATCTATTTGATTCCTAATCTTCTATTCGTTGTGCCCTAGTTTGAGTTGGTTAAGACTAGGGTTCTGATGCATGGTCATTATCGGTGTCATTCCTTAATTTTGTTGCTAAGGAATCTGACTGACAAATCAAGAACAACATGTGAAAAGGGCATACAAGTTTTTTGTAAACAAACCTTATTATCCCCTTTTCTCGCCACCCATATGACACCAACGCAAACCTTTAACATCACCGGGTAGGGGAAACTTTCCCCTTCCCGATGAAATTGCTGGTTTGCGTGGGCGACCCTCGGTTGGCGAGAAAAGGGCCTACAAAGGTTTGTTTACAAAAAGCTTGTATGCCCTTTTCACATGTGGCTCTTGAAATGGGCGCGCCTTTGGAGGGTGTTTCAACACTCCGAAGGGTATAAATAGCGGGACCTTTCAATTAGAGTCGGATCCTTGCGATAAATGCAAGAATGACAACTGTAAAAAAATCGAATACTGTATCATTTCTCAATAGTAATGAAGTAATACGACATGCACTAAACTAAGGACACGGGATATACTACAATAGATGAAATTACTGGTCGCAGTGGTGTTAGGTCCCGAACAGAGGAAAAAAAAAGCCTATTGGTCCCAAGCAAATCGATTAACTGGGATACTCCAGTCAAAATTCTAGTACTACACTATGTTTGTTTTGATTCGCTTTGAAAGTTTGTCTGATAAAATGAGAGTTTCATGGATTTTCTTATGTTTCGAGGGGTGCATCGATTAGCTTGGGACCGAAGATAGTACTAGACCTGAGCCAAAAAGTTGAGCACTTTTCTTCGAGACCTTCTGATCTTAGAGTTACCTCTATGATATTACTCCCTCTTTCCACTGCTGCGGTAACTGTTTCGTATCCCAGATCCTGACTATCAGTCGGTGAAGATATGTTGCCAACTTTTCCGGGCCCATTTATTAAGTTCCGCTCCGATACCATCATAGAGGTAACTCTAAGACTAGTAGGTCCCGAAGAAACGTGCTCAACTGTTTGTCTCAGCTCTGGTACTATTTTCGGTCCCAAGTTTATCGATGCACCCCTCGAAACATAGAACAATCCATGAACCCTTATTTAATCTGTCAAACTTTCATATCGAATCAGAACAAACATTGTGTAGTACTAGAATTTTGACTATAATGGGGTACGTTAATCGATTTGCTAGGGACCAATAGGCTAGTCAAGTAGTGAGTCAATTTAAAATCGTTAGTTTCCACCGGTTGATACCATCGTTCCCAGCTGCCTTGTTGTTCTTTAGCTGTTAGATAGCATCCTTAACTTCACTTATTGTGGGAGTTGTTACTTGTACTACGTCCGCCACACCGATGAAGCCGTTCATCCTGCTGTCTTGGCTCTCCGCCTCTGTGCCATTAAGGTGTTCATCGTAGTGCTGCTTCCACCTTTCGATCACTTCACGTTCGTCCTTTAAGATACCTCCATCTTAATCCCGACTCATTTCGGCTCACGGCACAAAGCCTTTGCGGAATCCGTTGAATTTCTTGTAGAACTTGCGGGTCTGTGAACTATACAGCTGTTCCATTTCTTCGCACTCTGCCTCTTCCAGGTGACGCTTCTTATCCCGGAGAAGGTTAGTTTGCTGTCTTCGCTTCTGTTCATATCCAGTGCTGTGGTCGTGGGTAGTCGCGGGTAGTCGACGACTACTTAGCTCCAAACCGAAAAAAAAAAGTTTACAGAATAGGGGACATGGATGTAATGTCGGCCTAAATACCCCTAACTTAAATGCCCCTAACTTAGTCCCATACATAAATTCAGAAATCGACTAAATATTCAAATGCGAACAAAAAATATTCATTCGCACCTTCCCAATAACGCGGGCCCAATAGCAGATTTTTAGCGATGGGCCCAATCTTAGATCCATAGGCCAACATTGGAGCCATTTTCCTTGGGTAAAAAAGAGCAATCCAATCCAATAACTACCCGAGCAAAGTCGGTTAACAAAATGAAAGCAAATCGATATTAAAGTGTGCAGTTCCTATCATAATGAAAACTCATTTTGATTTCAAATGTTGCGACATAAGTCTGATATCATATTGTGCTTTCAATATGCAGTCAAGACGTTTTAAATGAAAGCAAATTTAATTGAAATTCATCTGTCGTTGAACTAATGATAATCGTTTATCTGATTTGTTTAACACATTTTAGGTCATTCGTGACTTGCCCGCGGTGAGATTGGAGCCTAAGTCTTTCAGCTTGAGAAACATGAATGGTAACCATTTACTCTAGGCCCGTATTCAGTTAAACATTATGAATGCAAAATCAGTAATCAAATTGATTTCATTGAAAGCAGGATTAGTTTTCCGTTTGCTTCAACAGTGTAAAATTTTGCACTCATTTTTGCTGTGTTAACCGTTAAGTCAACCAAAATGAGATCAACTGGAGTATTCAAAATAAGTTACATCATAACAGCAAATTTTGATTTCAATTTGATGTTCAGCTTTGCTCGGGTAGGGTCTCTATTTTTTTTTTCTTTGATTTGTTTTCCGTTGATCTTGTTCTCCGTACTGAGTACCAATGCTACCGATAGCAGCGCCGGTGGTGTAGTAGTAAGCGTAGTTAGCTTTCACCCCAGCAGGACTGAGTGCAATACCAGTCAGCGCCACCGGGATGTTCTGAGGCATAACATCTCTGATCACGCCTTCCTTCGGAAGGGGAGTAAAGCCGTTGGTCCCCGGTTCATGAGTTGATGGGTCGATAGGTAGGGTCCAGGTGTGGGAGCTGCAACCCAGGCCTTTTGGGCTAAGAGGCAATCACGCTTACCACTACACCACCGGCGCCGCTGCAGCATCTCTAATATACATGTGTGCAAAAGGCACACGCGGAGTCACTTTTTTTTACGTTAGATAGGCCAAAGAAAATGTCTATGGCGTTTCAATGGATAATATTTAAGCTCAAGAAATCCCGTAGGCCAAGTTGACCCCACAGAAGCAGTTTTGCATTTTCAACCATAAACGAATATTCCGTTTGGTGCTAAACTACTCTAGATTAAAGAATACTAAGTGCGGGTTGTGCTTAATAGGCCGGGAATGGGGTAGTTAACCCTATTCAAAATAATTAAAATTGTTCAATTTGAAGTGACTAGCGCTCCTGAAAAAGTGTTAAAGTTGACCCACATTTTGTACCTCAAAGCTCTGAGCGAAAGAGGGAAGTTTGAACCCTACCTCCCGCCCTTGCTATGCCAGTGAAATTAACACAAACGAATTTATAAAACCATTACAGTCACATCTTTGCTTGATTTTTTATTTAAACAGGACTTTTATGCGTTAAGTTAAGTCAATCAAGGAAATGCACTTTTGAGCTAAGATCCAGGTCAATTATAAAAAAAAAATATTTTGTCGCGTCCATCTACGAGTTGCATGAAACTTTTCATAATTGTTTGTTAAGGGCAATCATTCACATATTTGCTGAAATTCAACCATTAGGGATCTTGTAATATTTTTCAAAATAGCGTCTTTAACATTTTTCAGCAAATTGTAGCACGTAAACGTCTATATTATTGTTTTCTGTGTTTTAACCATTTTAGTAAAGTTATACGATTTTTATCAAATTTAAAGTGTTCATGGCTTTGCACAAAAGTATGCATTTTGTATGAGCTTTAAAAAAAAAATCCATTTCAGTGCCAACATTTCAAAGGGGCGTGATTGCTTTAGCAAACAATGGCTTTAACTATCGATTTATCGCAAATAAAAGCCCATCCGTCCAAATTAACAATGCTAGCTGGTAAAGAAAACATTCCTCTACCTGATGGTGTCATGATTCTTCATGAGTAAAGTTTTATTCACGAGAAATCGACGGCTAAAACCATTGTATACTAATACAATTACGCCCCTTTGAAATGTTGACACTGATTTGTTCAATGTCATTTTTAAATTTTAAAGTTTTTAAAAAATTGCTTAAAAACTATTGTGGTTTTCAGGAAAGACATTATGTTTCTCTACAACGTTGTCTCAGACGTCATTTCGATCGTCAGTGACGTTTACGGGCTACAATATAATGAAAAATATCAGTCGCCGTTTAGGAAAAAATCACTAGATTCAAAATGGCTGAGTTTTTTCCATAACAAACAATTATGCAAAGTTTCATCCAAATCGGAGAAAGTCGAGTTTATCCGATTTGTCATTTGGCGTGGAACTGCTCTATTTGGGTACCATTCGAACTGAAAAACCTGAACCTGAATCGCTGAATTATGTTTGTCTTGCGTGACTTCCGTCGTAGGATTTCTTATAAATGCAAAATATGTTTCTCATTTTCCCGTACCTCCGGCCAAAAACAAACGACACGCAGATCAATAAATTAAAAACACTTTATTGAACAATCCAACATCATTCCAACTACCACTGATGGCGGCTCTCGAGACGGACGCTCGTGTGCTTAATCAACAAACGCCGGGCTTTCGGATTTGAACTCCTGAAAAAATAAAAGAAGAAAAAACCACAATCAATGATAAGGCTGCAACCCATCCGGTCAATCGCAACGTTGATTTCACTTACTGGGCCTTGCGCCGCACCGGTTCGCACACTCCAGCTTGTAAACGTTGTTATAGGTGGTGTGGTCCGTTCCGCAGACCGGATTGTAGTGGCTCAGCGTCAGGCAGTTGTTCAAGCAGATATAAAATTCACGTGACCTAGATGGCTTCCTGGCTTCCAGCGGCGGTGGCTGTTGGTTCTGGGGACGCGTCACCCGCACCGTCGTCGTCACATCGTTGAATCCCTCGGTCAGGAAAGTCGTTCGCACCGGTTGGTTGGTGCTGCCGAACTGCGATGGCCGATTTCGGACTGTAATTGATGGAAGAGTTAAATCGAAAAAAAAGTTGCAGGATTTGGAAACCTTTCGGTCATTATTTCTTACTGAATTTCTGGCTCGGTGGAAAATAGGTTGTGAAAGGGTTGCGATTCGATTGCTGTCGCTTGATGCGTCGTGCTTCGGATATGCTCACCGAAAGTATCAGTGCTGTGGGAGAAAATTGGAAAGAAGAAATCGATCAATTAGTTTAATTCCGTTACAGTGCAAAATGGGGTTTATTTAATTAGCTCAGACTTTACTTTGACTTCTACATTCGTGCTATCAATCAATGTAATTACTTGATAATTTCAATAAATAGGTACTCAAGGTTGTATTAGAGTTTGTCTGTCCTATTTTTATCTTTCTATTGCGATCACTTCAAAACATTTTCCATTCCAGCGCCTTACTCATCTGCTTCTAAAATGCCAGCAATGGCATTTGCTTATGGTGATTTTCCTGATGTAATCGGTTACTGCTGACACTACGATTTATAATAACCTAGTTTTTTTTCGAATTGATTTGTCCTTCTTTGCTGTAGTCTTTTTTCATCCATGTCCGTGATGCACCAGTGGAGCTATTGGAGCCTGTACCGCTCGTATACGTTACGTTCTGTAGAATCTTCATAGGTTCGTACTGGCTTGGTAAACCCATTAGAAGAATCAGCGACAGCCACTCATCGTTCAGCTTGAATCCTATTCCTTTTTTGCAGGAAATCTTCAGAATCGTCATCAATCTTCTTTCTATCTACTCAGCGTGCGCGCTAACCACAGCAAAGCACAACTTTTCCTGCATCGTAGATAGAGTCACCACCCTCGCGTTCCTTCACGAATCATTGTTGCACTTTCAAGGGAAAAAATCAACACAACTGACAACCGCAGCATGCAATTAAAGCTGGTAATCAGACGCCAAATGCTAATCCGCTTGCGGCTTGATTCCCTTTTGCGCTTCCATTCCACTTGTCTGGTCTTTCGAGCCATCTTCGATATTGTCTTCTGTACGTCGAGTTCGTGATATCAATTCTTCCGGATTTCATCTGTCTTTAGAATACTCAAACCGTCAGAAAAAATCACTACCTCTCGAAATAACAGCCTAATCCTAATATGCTTGTTTCAGTCGGAACATAACCGCCGGACAATACTACAGGTTCCATGATTCACTGCTTTCTGAATGCTGTTCAGTTCTCTTCGTAATACCAACTCTTCAAGAAAACGTATAAGGGTACAGGGAACCATTCCGGTCGCCGAGATTACTACCGGAGCTATACGCACATCCTCCAGGTGCCACAACTGCTTCAACTCCTCCACCATATCGTGGTACTTCAATATCTTGGTCGAGAACGTTGACTGAACATTGCGATCTAACGGTACAGCGATATCGATGAGGGTTACCGGGTTCATCCTTTTGTCGTATATCACAACATCAGTGCGATTGGTATGATTGTGGACATCCGTAATGATCTCGCGATCCCAGTGCAGCTTTATGTAACTATTTTCCTGTACCGGGTCTGGCAGGTACTTGTAGTAGGGTACTTAAAGGGTGATACGGTCAAAATTTGGTCAAGGGAAAACGCGTGTAAATCGGTGAAATCGTTTATTTAAAAAATCAAATTAAATTTCTTTTTCAAGTTCAATTAGTATAAAATTCAGGAAAAATATTCAGTTAGGCTTCCGCTTTTCCAAATCCGAATTGCCGGGCCTTACGCTTGACCCCTGCCATCAGATTTTGTACAGCCACCTTGTCCACCTTCTTCGCCGCAGAAAGCCAGTTTGCCTTGAACTGCTGCTCGCCCTTAGCAGTTTTTTTGGTCTTCTTTAGGTTCCGCTTGACAATAGCCCAGTATTTCTCAATTGGGCGGAGCTCTGGCGTGTTGGGAGGGTTCTTGTCCTCGGGAACCACCTGCACGTTGTTGGCGGCGTACCACTCCATGGCCTTTTTACCGTAATGGCAAGATGCCAAATCCGGCCAAAACAGTACGGAACAACCGTGTTTCTTCAGGAAAGGCAGCAGACGTTTATTCAAACACTCTTTCACGTAAATTTCTTGGTTGACAGTCCCGGAAGCTATGAAAATGCTGCTTTTCAAGCCACAGGTACAGATGGCTTGCCAAACCAGATATTTCTTTGTGAACTTTGACAGTTTCATGTGCTTGAAAACATCTGCTACCTTTCCCCTTCCTTTTGCCGTATAAAACTCCTGTCCCGGAAGCTGCTTGTAGTCGGCTTTGACGTAGGTTTCGTCGTCCATTACCACGCAGTCAAACTTCGTCAGCATCGTCGTGTACAGCCTCCGGGATCGCGCTTTGGCCGTCGTATTTTGTTTATCATCGCGATTTGGAGTCACTACCTTCTTGTAAGTCGATAGTCCGGCTCGTTTTTTGGCTCGATGCACGGTTGTAGACGATACACCCAGCTTATTTGCGGCATCTCGGAGAGAGAGGTTAGGGTTTCGCTTGAAACTACCGGCAACTCTCTTTGTCGTCTCAGCGGCTTCCGGTTTTCGATTTCCCCCCGATCCAGACTTCCTGGCTGTCGACAAATGTTCCCCAAACAATTTAATTACATTTGTAACGGTTGATTTGGCAACTTTTAGCGATTTTGCCAACTTTGCGTGCGAGTAGCTCGGATTTTCGCGATGCGCGAGCAAAATTTTGATACGCTGCTCTTCTTGCTTGGACGGCATTTTGACAACTGAAGAGTGAATTCCAAAATCAAAATAGGAGCAACATTCTACACACACACACCTTCAAAATGAGGGGTGTTCAGGTTTTTTAAATGCAAAATTGAAAGAAATACGTCAAGTTGATATTGACCAAATTTTGACCGTATCACCCTTTACTGGTTCACCAAGTTGTGCTTCAGTGCAAGTTGTTGATGCAAAATCTTAGCGACATCGTTGTGACGACCGAGATACGCTACTTCTGCCAAAGCTGTTTGATTGTCTCCCCTACTGTAGTGCACTTTCTACACTGGTCTTCTCCTTCTTCGTGCAATATGTAGCTACGGTAGATCTTCGTCGCAATAACCCGATCCTGGATTCTACCAATGAAACCTTCAGTCTCTGAGAAGAATTCACCTCGCACCAGCGTCGTATTCGACTCCACTTTGTCGACATGCGCTTGTTCCATCTGATGGGAATTCTTCAGCTTCAACGATGCGACTTTATCTTCGGCAGTTTTTAAGTCGCAATTCAACTGGTAGTCTTCCTGCACCAGATGCAGGGCGCTGAACCTGTGGTCTGCCTCACAAACAGCACGGTAGACCACTTTTTTTTTTTTTTTCCTTTGGTTTGTTTTTTTCCGTCGATCTTGTTTTCCGTGCTGAGTACCAATGCTACCGACGTACCAGGAAGGCAGCTTCTACACCTGGACCCTACCTATCGACCCATCAACTCATGAACCGGGGACCAACGGCTTTACTTCCCATCCGAAGGAAGGCGTGATCAGAGATGTTATGCCTCAGAACATCCCGGCGGCGCCGACTGGTATTGAACCCAGGCCTGTTGGGGTGAGAGGTAATCACGCTTACCACCACACCACTGGTGCCGTTGGTAGACTACTTGACGGTACTGACTTTCTACGAGGTACCTCCGCAACTGCTGAATCTGGGAAATACATAGCGCTTGGATATCAGTGATGCCTGTACCTTATCGAAGTCTGTTTTGGTCCACTTTTTCACCCCAAAGATGTAAGTCAACAGGGGCACGGCAAACGTGTTTATCGCCTTTATCTTGTTGCCGGCCCACAGGAACGACCTCAGAACATAATTGATTCGATACAAGAACTTTTCCTGCAGCTCCTTCTTGATCGTTGTCTGGTGAATCCCTTTCAGTTGGAACCCTAGCTACTTGTAGGTTTAGCCTTCAACCATGTTCCGAATTTCCTCCTATTAGTTCATGCGGAAACTGCCAGTATACACTACTTGACCCCGACAGATGTTGACATTATTTGACTCCAAACTCCATCCGGATGTCATTACTGAACACCGTTACAAGATACAAGAGACGGTGCAGCTTCTCCACTGTTCCCGCAAACAGCTTCAAGTCGTCCATGTAGAAGGTGTATGAGTAACATTTGTGCTTCTTCCTCCACATTTGGTATGGATGGTACCATAGTTGCATTGGTTGAGTGCTCTGCTCAAGGGATTCATCGCAAGGCAGAACCACAGAGGACTAAAGGTAGGCCTTGGACAATCCCACTTCTTATGCTGAGAGTTCTGGACCGTAACACCACGGCTCTGTCAGTAACGTGAAGAGATGTACTCCACATTCCTATTGCGTGCTGCATAAGGTTGATGACTTCACCGTCCACCTTGCAGACCTTCAGAAGGTACGAATGCAGTACTGAGTCGTACGCCTTCTTGTAGTCGATGTACGCCATGCTCAGGTTTCTCTGTTTCTGGCTCGCCTGACTGGCAATAACTGCATCGATGATGACCTGATAGGCTTCCAAAAAGTACAGCCTCCTCACGACAGTTGGTTTATATCTGAATTGACTGTTGCTTTGTGTGCTTTACAACCGCTTGCTACCGTACGTTCAGATCTGAATTCGAAGTGTATTGGTAACAGCGCACGCACCAACGAATGAAAGCTGTATTATGTGGACCCTACACGATTGCTTGTATTGACAATAATCCTATTGTCAATGCATTCTATATTGACGTCAATGTATCGAGATTGACAATATTTCTGAATTCACATCATCAATATTATTGTCAATAATTCCCCTTCGCGTCAATATATTGATGCGTGTGGGGTTTGCTTTAAGCAACCGTTGTTTGCCTAGCAACCGAACGAGCTCCGGCGCCACACTGGTAGTGTAGTAGCAGTCTTACGACACACAAACAAAATTTCAAAGCCAGCAGCAACGAATCGGCAGTTTGACGGACTGCTTTTTGTATGTACGAGGAACGTTACGAATGACCATCCGAGGCTGTCATAGCCGAACGAACAAAATACATGACTAATGTGGACCGTACACCATTGCTTTTATTGACAATAATCGTATTGTCAATACATTCAATATTGTCGTCAATGCATCGGTATTGACAATATTTCTGTATTCACATCATCAATATTAATGTTAATAATTCCCCTTCGCGTCAATATATTGATACGTGTGGGGTTTGCTTAAGAACGAGCTGTCGTGTACTGCACAAGACGGCAACGTTGCATGTCGTATAACAGCCTCACTGTGGGCTGTCGCTTATAGCTCATTCTCAAGGCTGTCGTAGGAAAAAGAAAGCGACAGCCGTTGGAATATTGTCATGAGGCGGTACTTTTGGTATGCCTGGACTTGATCTTTGCAGCCTTGATTGTTTCGCCAGCAGCTCTTCTGTTCTTCGGTCATAACGTTGTTTACATTGCAATGGTTCTGTATATTCCGATCTATTAATGATAAGAGCACTTTGTACAAGCTCGAGAGACATGTTATTGGCCTGTACTTGGCTGGATTAGCCGTGTTTTGGTCCATGAGCAGAAGATTACTCCTCTGGTAATAAATTCTGGTTAGTGTTGGGGCTCTTTTAGTACCATATTGAAGCATTCTGGCTTCCGTCCATGGATTGAGGTGTACTTTTTATACAAAATCTGGCCCTGGTGCAGCCCCCTGGTGTACCGCGTAGCCTCCCAAATATCCAGGGTGGTTACAACCATCGTCGGCATGCTTACAATTCCCTTATTCCTATCCTCTTCCTCTGCCAACCACATCCCATGACTCTTATGCTGAACAGGATTCTCCCACAGATCGGCCCAAAACTGTGTTACATTGCCAATCTCCGGAAGTCCTTTCCTAAAGTCGGTTTTGTTGTTACGGATGTGGTTGTAGAACTCCTTTTCGTTAGTGTTGAACATTCGATTTTCCTTCTTCCGCTTCGAACTTTCTCCATAACGTCGCATCCGTTTAGCAAGAGCACTCAACCGTTGTACATGGGTGTCGAGGACGTCACTAATATCGGCTTCAATGAGACTTGCAGGCTTGACAATTTCAGCAACGTGACGAACTAGCTTCGATGATCGGTTTCCCCTCTTGTACTTTGTCAATAGACCAACCTTAGTCCGAAGCGTGACGATTCGGCCCTCCAAGCGTCGCATCCATGCGGGTTTATGAACGTTGGGACATGTACGACTTTCGACGTCTCCTTGCGGGTACGTTTGAAATCCCAAGGTTTTCAACAGCTTCCAAGTGCTGTGGCAAAATATCCTCGTTGAGAATACTTACTGCACTCGTTAGCCGGTAGGAATACTGCAGTTTTGCTATCTTGTGCCGGGACATGGTGTATGTCCTTTGTAACTGTGTAGCCACTGCGTCCATACGAAAAGCTAGCTCATCCCGTTGTGTGTCGTTGCTAGTCCACTTCTTGTCCAGAAGCGGTTAGCTCCTCCGTTGACGTGTTCACTCGCAAGTGATGCATTCAGCCCAACAGAACTCTTTCTCGACGTATCGCTCTATCCATTCCCTGCCCTCCACAGTTTCCTTTCGCACTTCTAGCTTGATGCATTCTACCTCGGCAGGTGCGAGCAAGTTGTGTGACATGATTGCTCGCTGCCTAGTGTACAACTTGTTCCGGTCAAGCTGGTTGGCAAATCGAGGGAACCGCTCATTGAACATATCCAGCATCCTTGATCTGCCGGACATATCCGTCTCGAACGTCGTGCAAGCGTAGTAGCAGCGCATCACGTACTGGTTCATCTCCCTCGTCCACATGATCGGCTACCTTTGGCGGCCTGCCAAAGTGAGTGATTGACGCCGGTCAACCACAGTATCCTTAGCAGGCGCAGCATTACCTTGGTGTTGTCTGTTGCTGCCTGTTCGTTCTCGCCGTGTGAGTTACGGGCTGAGTCCGTTGACTGAAGGGCCGATCTTGCACCTCATCTTCCTCCAGCCACTGGCCGCTCGCTCTGTGCCCCGTCCCAGAACCAGCTGCAGTAGGGGATCCCTCTTCGGGCGATCGTATTGGTCTTAATCTTCTTGTCCTCAACTCCATGTTGGTGTTGCTTCTTTCGCGGAAGCTACGGGTTTATTAATGGTATTTCCTCCATTACAGTGCTAAATAGCTACAGTGGTGGCCATTAAAATAGGACAATAGGTCGATTTTCATACAAACTAGCCAACTTTGGCATATTGCAACTATGTTTTGTTATAATCAATTGAGCTGAAATTTTGACATAGAACTACAAATATGCTGAATTTTGCGTGTACGTAATATCAAATTATTAGAAGTTTGTACGTACGAGCTAGAAGAGCGTTATCAGTGATTGCGGTGGTTCAAAGAAAATTAAATAAAGCATTTCTGAAAACATGACGCTGCAAAGTCTCTAGGCCAATCGGGTGAGATCTTTCCATTTTATCTATTTATATTTTATTTTTTGTCACTGATTTATCAAATGCTCTATATTGACGAATAGAGTTGCCAAATCATTCACCCTCCCACTAACAGAACTCTTTCCTTCCTGTGACACCTATGAAGGTAGTATGGGTTCCCTGCACCTTCTTAAGTAGATGTTGGATTAACTTTCCCTCCCTTCCCCTGCGATTGTAAGGATGTGGCCAGGTGTATAATGCGATGCTTGTATTGTAGATTTTATTTTCGTGTGGGGAAAATCACTAATCCCAAGTGATATTTTCTGCGTCAACACTCGATATTTTCTGCAAAACGTATTAGTTGACCATTATATAGCCACCCACGATTTGTACAACCGCATATGCTATGCTATGCTACGTAATATCAAATTATTAGAAGCCCTTGCCGAAAATTTTTGAACATTTCGTGAATAACTTTCTTAAGCACGCCATTGTTTATTGGCAATATAGTTGAAAATCTAAAAAGTATAACACTTCGGAAATTTCTAATTATAAATGTGCATTTTATTGGTCATTTTCAACCAGCCCGTCAATTTCCGGCAAGCGCTTCCAATAATTTGATATTACGTACACGCAAAATTCAGCATATTTGTAGTTCTGTGTGAAAATTTCAGCTCAATTGATCATAACAAAACATAGTAACATGCCAAAGTTGGCTACTTTGTATGAAAATCGGCCTTTTGTCCTATTTTAATGGCCACCACTATAGGTATCGTGCTCTTATTCGTCTTTTATTATTATTATTTTTAATTATTATCAATATAAAAAAAAATCATCACAGTAATAAAAATAATAATTATAATAATTATAAGCATTTGTCTTAAATAAACCAACGCTTGCTACGCTAACAGGTGTTTTGCGATGAATGGAGCTCGGTGGCCTAGTGGTGACCATTTTTGATTACCAAGCAGAATATTCATTAATAATGTATGGGGTCACTGATACTAGAGGGATGAGAAAGGGCAGCCACTTCCAGTCCCATTTAAGTCCCATGTGAAATTTCACTGATTCAGATCAATCATGAAACCATTGCAAACTGGTCCTAAAGTCGTATTACCTTTGTTACTACCGTAACATAGATATTATAATCGGATTTCACACGTATTGCCGTCTGTGACCGAAAGCCATGCACACAAGCTATTTCATCTAGGTATAAAACATTCCCAATCGATAGAACTCTGCTCGATCTAGCTCGACAGTTTGATTACGACATCTTAACTAGAAACAAATTGAATATGAAAAATCGACCCGGCAAGATGAAATTTGCTGATGCCTGTATGTGCGTCAGTGGACGCGTTAAATCTATGCAAGCTTTTTTCGAGATGGATTATCCGATCAATATGGTTGATACCTGCGTTGATACCCCCTTTTTCAGGTGAAGGTTTAATGTTTAGTTCTTCTGCAGAAGAAATCGTACGCAAAATCGTTGGATTTTGTCCCTTCAAATTTGTGCACATCCGATGAGAACAACCAAAATAAAAATCTCAATAAACTGCTGGAAAATCGACAAATTTACGGAAAATTTTACTAAGTTTAGTAGTAGTGCCAATCGACCGAGAAAATCCAATAGTTTGTGTTATCATATTCTGGTATTTTTTTCCATGAATAAGCGCGAAAAAACTGAGAAAATATGAAGCAAATCGTTCTGAATTACTGCACCTGTAAAGTAAAATCAAATTTAGGTTGATCTCATTGGCCGTAAACAGCGAATTATTCCACCAATCGGCACACGTTATTTCTAAACAATCCAAATTTCATTCAGATTTATTCATTTCCATCAGCAGTAGGGTAGAGCGCTACTTCGTCGTAATCGCCCATTTCCGTTCTATCGATCAGAAAAGATCAATAATATTAATGATTTCAACGTGCACAAAGCAATATTAGGTTTTTTCCTATGCGTTAGTTCATTAGCTACAACATAGGGTAGAGCGCTACTTCGTCGTAAACGCCCATTTCCGTTCTATCGATCAGTAAAGACCAATAATATCAATGACTTCACCGTGCACAAATCAAAAATAGATTTGTTCCGATGCGTTAGTTCATTAGCTACAACATAAATCCTTTTACAGCGCATTGTATGAATATTTACGCTCATTGTTCTCAAAACAAAAGAAGCGCTCCTAGCGAATCCCCTTTTTCTACGTTCATCCGTAGGACGAAGAAAATCTAATGGCGTTTCAATGCGTTAGGACGGAATTGAAACTCGTAGAACGAATTTAGAATCAAGAAGCAGTATTAGATTTCGAACAATATCTCAACAATTTGTGAATATTTATGAAATCCAACGGTACGTATGGAAAGGTGAATAAATTTAGAAGTTATCTTGGACAGAAATATTCCATTTTTTGTTTAAACTCGTTCAGAAAAGAGAGGTAAAGCGCGGGTTGTGCTTAGTAGGACGGATATTAGATCAAAAGCCCTACGGCTTACCAATATTGAGCAAACAAGGTTGTAACTGACAACACAACAAATTAACATTCCGATTCAGGTTGATGTTGTTCATTCGTCATATTGTCAGTCCCAACTTTGTTTACTCAATTTTGGTGGATATGAGTAGATCCTAGTAGGATCATCCTACTCATGTTTGGGTAGTTAAGAAATAGCTTGCACCCTGCGCTGTTTTTGCCCATAAATCTAAACATCTATACATCTAAAATGGACGTTACACATGTCAATATATTCACAAGTGTAACCAGCGCTTTAAATCTTGGTCTATACATCACCCTCATTCTTTCAATCGCTATTAGAACTGGTACATCGTGAAAGAAATCTGGAAGCTGTCTAACCAATAAATCCCTCAAACCAACCCCACCAAGGTGGTCATACTTTAAAATAGGCCTGATAGGACTAGAAACTGTAAATAATAATTAAAATCTCACTGTACTAAAGTTGAAAAGACGCATCTGTGTCACTTGAAAAATTCATACATGTAAACCACACAAACACAAGAAATAAAGATCATTTAAAGTAAAAAAAACCAATCAATCCCGTTGGCGTAGCTTATGGGGGTTCCTTAAGCAGTGATGCCACCTTTTTTCGAATTTCAATATGTAATCTCGTGTAACATTTGAAAAGGGCCTATCCTCGTTGATCGATTCTCTTTATCGACTTTCTCTTTGATTTACCACGGCACACAGTGGGACGAATTAAAAAAAAGTGGGACATGGCTATTTGCAACGAAACTATTGAGTATAGCTTTTCGTTGTCTTGTAAAATGTTTCTTTATTTTTCAAGTACTTTATTTTAGTAGTGAAATTTTTTGGTTAAGGAGGGTATACACTCAAATAAAAAAAATAACTTTTTTATGTCTTGTTAAATTCGATGAACACCTATGAAAACATTGAAGATTAGGTCTTTTTAAGAAACTTTGTCCAAGGTGTAAACTTTCTATCTCTCAAGTGGACGAAGTTATAGGGTGAAAATGGACTACAAACGGTAGTTCCCCCTTAAAAAACGTTTTTTCACCATAACTTTTTTCTTTGAATTTTTTCGAATTTTAAATATTCTACAAAGTTGTAAGTGCTTAGAAAATGCACATTTTTGCAGAAGACAGTAAATCGTTATCTCTTTGTTGAAACGATTTACGCCTGTTTTTACATTTTTTTTTTTTACACTATCTTTGCAGGTTAGCAGGTATTAGCAGCTAATGACAACGTCATTTCATTCAGCAACTTATACCCTACTGTTTCATATACAATTCATAGGGGGATCCAAGAGGATGCTTAATATTTTTTTAAAAAATGTACCTCAACGTTTTGTTACGTTTTGCTGTTTTCATGAAGATTTTTCCAAGTATGTACATACATGAAGACAAAAAACGTGTTGCTTACTGTTAATTATGACAAAAGAAATCGTTATGGTGAACATTTGCACTAGCTATTAAAAGTAAACGGCAATTAAGTAGGTGACAAAACATTTATTCAAACTCTTTTGATTCTTGTTTGGTTACAATTTTTATTATAGTTGATCGTTCTCCTCCTAATCTTCATCGCTGGATGAACATGGCATCTCGTTCTTTAAAATACTCGGTTCTTTCAAAAATTTCAATGCATCCCTCTGAATGGAATGCTTTGCCTTCTTGGAATCTTTCGCATTGATGAAATCAATGGGTCTGAAGACACCATCAGTCGGCTTAAAATGTCTTGATTGGTGGCTACACTGTTGAATACAAAAACAAAACATAAAGCATAACTATGATTAGAAAATATAAAAAGCACATATCTGTACCGTGAACATTTCCTTGCCTGATGTTCTCGAAAGTTTTTGATGTCCTTATTTCGGCATTCTTGAGGTTCTTCTGATAGAGTACCAACAGGAAGAATAGAAGCTCTTATAATGTCTGCGCCGTGAATCAGGAAAATTCCAGGATTCGTTAGTGTCAACATCAATTACGGGATTTAAACGCAAATAAGTTCAAATAAATGTGTTACCACCTACTGTATTGCCATTTAATATTGATAGCTAGTGCAAATGTTCATCATAATGATTTCTTTTGTCATAATTAACGGTAAAAAACACGTTTTTTGTCTTCATGTATGTACATACTTGGAAAAATCTTCATGAAAACAGCAAAACGTAACAAAACATTGAGGTAAATTTTGTGAAAATTTATTAACCATCCCCTTGGATCCCCCTATGAATTGTATATGAAACAGTAGGGTATAAGTTGCTGAATGAAATGACGTTGTCATTAGCTGCTAATACCTGCTAACCTGCAAGGTGACCCCCTTAAAGATAGTGTAAAAAAATTGTAAAAACTGACGTAAATCCTTTCAACAAAGAGATAACGATTTTTTTGCTTTCTGCAAAATTGTGCATTTTCTAAGCACCTACAACTTTGTAGAATATTTAAAAATCGAAAAAATTCATGGAAAAAAGTTATGGTAAAAAAACGTTTTTTAAGGGAGAACTACACAGCAAAAAAATAATTTTGATATCACATCAAAGTGGATGCACTACAATCATGTCGAAAATTTCATGTAATTTTTATGACCACATAAATAAACAAATGCAGTAAAAGCAGCGTAATGTCAGTTCATGCATTGTATTAATGATAATTTTGTCCTTTTTAGCAAGTAATATTACACCATATTTTCGACATGATTGTAGTGCATCCACTTTGACGTGATATCAAAATTATTTTATTGCTGTGTACCGTTTGTAGTCTATTTTCACCCTATAACTTCGTCCACTTGAGAGATAGAAAGTTTACACCTTGGACAAAGTTTCTTAAAAAGACTTCATCTTCAATGTTTTCATAGGTGTTCATCAAATATAACAAGACATAAAAAAGTTATTTTTTTTTATCTGAGTGTATACCCTCCTTAACCAAAAATTTTCACTACTAAAATAAAGTACTTAAAAAATAAAGAAACATTCTAGAAGACAACAAAAAGCTATACTCAATAGTTTCGTCACAAATAGCCATGTCCCACTATTTTTGAATTCGTCCCACTGTGCGGCACACAGTTCGACAGAAGATGATGTTAGCTTCATAGTCGCCATATTCATAGTCTAGCGGAGAGAATCTCGGGAAACAATTGAGCTGTCAAATAGCGGAACCAATCGAGCAAATCACGACCACCAACAGAAAAGAGCATATCAGGTATTACGAACTAAACTTGCGGAACCCATTTTCCTAAGATACGCAAACTAACAGCGGCGCCGGTGGTGTAGTGGTATGCGTGATCACCTCTCACCTCAGCAGACCTGGGTTCAATCTGAGGCATAACATCTCTGATCACGGGAATCAAGGGAAGTAAAGCCATTGGTCCCAGGTTCATGAGATGAGGATGGTCGATAGGTAGGGTCCAGATGTGGGAGCTGCCTCCCTGGCGTCGGTAGCATTGGTGCTCAGCACGAAAAACAAGATCGAATGGAAAAAAATAATATTTTATATAATAAGATTGTGCTTAAAGTATGTAGAGCACAATAGAACAGATTAAGTATAAAGTCATAAAGCCAAGAAAAAGACAGTGATTTATATACACTTCGCACTACGTAAATCTTATATCAGTTCCACATAGATAAGCCACAATTATATCTTGAAATTATTGTCATGTTAGGAAATAAGCGTGAAGACATAAAGCAATTAATTATTTAATTATGATTTGGACTCCAATTCAAACTAGCAATTGCTGTTCCATTGAGTAGTGCAGAAACTTAGACCAATAAAAATAAACACATCCATTAAGACCTCGTATATCTATGGATAATACCAAAAACGAGATAGTACTGTATAATAAAAGTACTATTCAGCTGCCCGGTGGATCAATATGGGTGGTCCCTTACAGTGGTTACAGAGCTCAAAATATCATTTTTTTAGTTATTTGAGACAGACCAGCGAAATTTCCTGCAAAGTTGTAGAACAATTCATTTGAAGCAAATTTGCACAACATACACATTTTTTAACTGTAATGATTCTCGTTTTATACTGATTTCAAAAAGGTTACTTAAGGTGACGCCTAAAAAAATCATTTATTTTTTTCATAACTTTCTATACATTGATTTCTCGCAGAAAGTTTGTTCTAGAAACTTTAAGAATTATTGATGGCGTATGTTTCTGCTATAGTAACGAAGTTACTTTCGCTTTCTGTTGGAAAGTTAATAATTAGAGTTGGTTGGAAATGCTATCTAACATGCAGTTTTAGTGTGATAATTTATAAGCTAGAGAAGGTTCTGAAGAGAGTAGGTTGATAGTTCCGCTAGAGTATGGCAGTATGCAAATTGAATAGAAGTTGAAAATGAGCGCAGGGCCATTAATGCGACAGTACCAGTCAAACTCACACTCCATTATACATGGAATACATACAATACACTCATACATTAATGGATGAGGAGACTTGAAGTATTTCTTCGAATCTACGGGCAAAAAAGTGCGCGTTTTACTGGCTCATATACTATCTGCGGTTGTGGAATAGTTCTAGTAACTTTCAATCACTATCAAAACGTACTCCAGCGGAACTATCAACCTGGATGCAATCTTAAAGCGATATTATTTTTTTTCCTGCTGGATGCAATTCCTTGTATTATAGTGAATTTTATCTGTGCTTTAATACACTTTGGGCTATATTAACGTCAGCCTGTATTACTGTGTCAATGGATACAATTCCTGCTAATTCTAGTGTAGCAGATCTGCTGCCAACTTTGAGAACGATTGTGGAATAAATGTAAATGGCACTTGGAAACAGGGTTTCTTCCACTCACTTGCTGTAAAAAATGATTTTGTGTAAATATTAAACCATGAGACGCTAAAATGATAATAAGTTCACGTAAGTTACAAGCAGAGGTTGTAAAGTATGTGCTTAACTCATAAAACCGGTCAATATTAATTTCAGATAGTCACAATCAAGGATGGAAATAGACATTCACTCCCATTACTCTTTAACTAACTCACTATGAAGTAACTCAGTTCATTGTTTTGGCAGCTTATTTCCGTTCACTTACAAACTGATGAAATCTTTCCAAATGAACCAACCTGAACGTCGATACAGATGAACCCCCAAAGGAATGAGTCAAGAAAATGAATGACATCAAAGCAGATTATTGCGCATGATTGTTATTCTTACGCCGGGATGGGATTCACAGGATTGTTTCGTGAACGTTCACACGTGAATCGATTTTTTGTTATCTATGAATGCACGATTGCATTCTTGAGCTTGTGTTGGAGAGATCAGCTATTGCACCGTTTTACGAATGCATTCATGGTACAAATAGGGATCAGCTGCATACGGACGAAAGCCCATTTCTTGTAGGCCATCATTCAACCGGTGATTCCTACTCGGAAAAAAATCCGTTCCCGAAAACGGGAACGGACCGTGAACTAAAAATCACGGCCAGCTATCCAGAACAAAATTTTCTCAAATATACACCGTGAACTATGGTTCACGGCTGTGGTTCACGAATATGGGAACTCTTTTTTTCCCGTGTACGTATGGAAGTACCAGTTTTACCGTAACCAATTTGGGCTCTGTACTTGTGTTTAAAAAAATATTTTAACAGTTAAACGAACGCATCTTAAAAAATATTTTTCAGATTTAACAAAATTGTTCAAGATATTGTGAAACCTAACAGAAAGTCCGTAGTCTTTTTTTTTCCTTTGGTTTGTTTTTTTCCGTCGATCTTGTTTTCCGTGCTGAGCACCAATGCTACCGACGTGCCAGGAAGGCAGCTCTCATACCTGGACCCTACCTATCGACCCATCAAACTCATGAACCGGGGACCAACGGATTTACTTCCCATCCGAAGGAAGGCGTGATCAGAGATGTTATGCCTCAGAATATCCCGGCGGCGCCGACTGGGATTGAACCCAGGCCTACTGGGGTGAGAGGTAATCACGCTTACCACTACACCACCGGCGCCGTTAAAGTCCGTAGTCGCCTCTAGGTGTTACTTGAAGATAGGGAGGGGAATGTTCATCATAACTTTTAGATGAAGGAAGTATTCATAATTCTTATGAGAACTTTTATCATTACATTCTGGGGTAGCAATTTTCAAGATTATGAATATTAGCATTGATATTGACACTTTGAACGGCGCCGGTAGTGTAGTGGTAAGCGTGATTACCTCTCACCCCAGCAGGCCTGGGTTCAATCCCAGTCGGCGAAGCCGGGATGTTCTGAGGCATAACATCTCTGATCACGCCTTCCTTCGGATGAGAAGTAAAGCCGTTGGTCCCCGGTTCATGAGTTGATGGGTCGATAGGTAGGGTCCAGGTATGGGAGCTGCCTTTCTGGCACGTCGGTAGCATTGGTGCTCAGCACGGAAAACAAGATCGACGGAAAAAACAAACCAAAGGAAAAAAAAAATGACACTTTGAAATATTATGAATTGTAAAATTGTCCAATTCTGATGATAATTGGAAAGTCAGTGCTTAGTGTTTAGTGATGTTCCAAGACAATTTCTTGGAAAATTTCTAGATTTTTTTGAAGAGATTTTCCTGCTGATATGAGCTATCGAGCTGTACATGCTGAGTTGTCCACTAAACTGGCTATAGTTTTACGATTGGCAGTGTTTTCGATGGCATCATAAAGATGACCTACCAATGTTTTGAATCCATCCATTTCCGGGAACAAATGTGGGAGATGATTGACCTGCAAGGTGATAAGCAGGACGGTTTATCTATTTGTACCTTCGGTAGCTTTCTAGATTTTTTCTTAGCCGGTTCAGCTGCTTCCTCAGTTGGCAGGGCAGGCAAAGTTATTGCCATGTAAACATCCCGGTGCATTTTAAAATCATGACTTTTAAAATTCCCCGACATAAGCGTATCTTGCTTGTTGTAACTGCAGTTTTCACGAGCTTTGCAGAAGAACTTCCCGTTATCCACCTGGATAACCTGCAGTAGGATGTTTTTTCTGCGTGCGACGTCGTTTCATTCTAGAAATGTCAGCAATGGTATATATTAATGGCAGAGATCTATCATCTTTTACTTTTTTTGGCTTTTGTGATCACGTGTTGATAATTTAGTAAAATCAAAATAGTAAAAGTACAATTTTAGCTAAATAAAACACAGCCACGTTATGCAATCCGAATGTTTCGCAAATAACGGATGGCAACTAAAATTTTGGAATTTCTTTCTCAAGCTGTCAAAAAAAGACAAACATACTTGAAGAAGATCTGATTTATTGAAATTAAAGATACATTGTCCATTGTTGAAAAAAAATTAGTGCGCATTTGAAAACGGTCCGTAATCGGATGTTCAGCGAAGCTTCGGTTCGATGTCGGAACAGGAGCGTTGTATGGCCTTCATGTCAACTTTGCGAATGCATCTCTTGATTCTACCAATCAACTGTTTGCAATTCGTGGCTCTCCAGTTATTTTTGTACACCAAGGAGCTCAAAACCCCGAAGAAATCTTCGATTGGGCGACACTGAGGCAGATTTGTCGGGTTGTGGTTTTTGGGTACAAATGGGATCTAATGGGTATTCAGGAACGATTGTGTTTTGTTGGCGTAATGCGATGACGGCCAAAACACGTATTGTCCATCAGCATGATGTTTTTGTAGAAACGGGATCAAAATTTTCTTCAAACATATTGATTGATTGCCAAACCAGAGGGCTTGAACCATGGCTTAGAAATGCCTTTCTCTGTCCTTTTTCGTCCATAATTTTGGCTGGTCTTCCACTACCTTGCTTGCGAGCAGTTGTTGGGGATCTAAGGATATGGTAAACAGTCGAAGCCGCAACATTTTCGCTTTTAAAATGTTGTACCGTATACTTTTTGCCGAGATTTCTGTGCAGTTCGTAGAACTGTACAACGCGCTCGCGAAATACTTCTTGTTTCGACGGCATTTTGAGCAAAACTGAGCAAGCATAAACAAAACAGAAAATACTAGCAGAAAGAGGAGAGAGAGAGCTAACACATACACACACTTATTTCTCTCTGAGCTCGTTTGTTGTTGAGCATAGAGGCCTCGAAAAAATTCCAAAATTTTAGTTGCCACCCGTTAATCTTTGCGAACGAAAGAATGCATTCATTTGCCATCCTTTTAACAATCATTCAGAATGCGAAGCAAGTAACGTGGGAATGAATCAATTGATAAACATAAACATCAATGAACGCTGTAAACCTTTTCATGTTTGAGTTCTATCTTCTCCTGTTGAGTGAACACGTAACTCTTCACAGGCAGGGTCGCAGAGATTGTTTATCACAGCAGAAAAATGTTCATTTGTGATTTAAAATTGAACGTTACGTGAATGATTTTTTCCATGCCTGGTCACAATTGCCGATTTTACGATTCATGAGTGCTCACACTGAGTGAACGCTCACGAATCATAAAATCGCTTATTGTGACGCTCTGAAAGCAAAATTGACAGGTTTTATGAGTAACTAATACTTCACAACCCCTTATTGTAACTTACAAGTACAACATATCATTATGACGCATTTCACGCCAAATCGAATCGAAGCTGGCAACACCCTCTCAGATTTCAATGCAATTTTCTGGATGTGTGAACTTTGACTAAATAAGCACTTTTTCATACTCAGTTTTTCCAAAACTCATCTAGTTTAACATTTGAGAAAGGCCAAACTTTTCCGCCAAAAAAATGTTATTGAAAAATGACAACTCCTACAAAAAATGTGTTGTATGGATAACTTTTAGGAAATTGTCTAAGGTTAAAAAAAAAATACCAAAAAAAAAATTTAATTTGAGACCTACACTGAAAAAAAAACGATTATTAAAATTTAAATTCAATGAAAAAAAAAAGGCCATGTTTGATTTTGATGCAACTTTGCCTCAGGATAGGTAATAATGTTTACAACCATCCGTCCATAAATTGCGAGATGGGCACTTTTAAGGGAAAAAAGTTTTTCTTACAAATTTTTTTTCATGTCTGAACTGATTTTCACACAAAACTAAACCAGTGCAGCTCAAAATCATCTCCGAACCCAATGAAGCTCGATTTTTGATTCAGTTTTGTTTAATCAGCAACTAATCACTTGAATTTATCGAGAATTCCATATGAAAAGGGCTTATATCATTAGAAATTATATAATTGATTATATTGTCTACTACTGAGGCCAAATCCGATACTTCTATAGCAACTTACCATTCTTAGCTTAAATTTTCCATAAAGAATTAGGTATGAATAAAATTTAAATTGAGATCTTCTTTCATATCAACAACGATTTGAGAAGTCAACCTATCGCATCATAATTCTACATGCTCTTCTGTTATTAATACCTATACCATTAACATTATATACCTACCACTTGATTCTACCTATGAGCAGTATAAAACTTAGGTTGATTTTATACAAGCAGCAGTCAATCTGATGAAGGAAGTTGTGACGACAAGTTTTAGTTAAATTATTATCATGGACCAAAGTAGTAAATTAAGGCTCAAAGGATTGAAATGTTGAGCAAATATAAATAATCTGAGATGCAACCGAAATAAGTTACGGGCCATATCGTCAACGATGGTTGAAAAAATACATTCTATGGGATATAACCACAACATTGATTAAACGATGAGAATTTGCGAGTCATGCCGTAGCGTGATATCTCATAATAGAAGTCCAGTTATTAAAAAACGCCGATCGGTTGGAAATGAAGTAAATATCCAACCGTCAGCTAGTGGGCAGCAGCATAGTGATGATCGAGGTCCATCAATGAGTGGCCATCAATCCGTAGATGAGCTAGGTAAGAATAGTCATCCTGATGATTCTATCAACTTTTAAGTGCATCCTCCTAATTGCACCTATTAATTTTTTTTAATTTAACGTCTCATGGAAAGGTCCCTGTGATGCCATTAGTGGCACTCTCAAGCGAATGGCAAAGATAACTAGTATTGATCGAGATTATGGATACACCATAACAACTCTAATCTTATCTAATCTAAAACCAACACAGCCAGTTCTTGAAAGCATCCTGGAAAATGATGGATATACACCCATCATTTTTCTTGTCTATTTGATAAATGTTTCACATCGAAGATACGTCACACACATCAAAACGGCCAGGCCTACTGTGCAGCATTTAAGGGGCAAGATAATACAGAAAACATCGGGCCTGTTTGAATCGAAGATTTAAACACGATGCTTCAGAATTCAATACATGGATGAAACGTGGACATCTCGTACCGTACGTTCCGATTTTCGTAATTATATGATTGGTTGGTCGTTGGAAGCATCAAAGCTAGAAAAGGTTAAGTGATGCTCCATTTTCTTCTGATGGTTGGGACATGAGCACTAACTCTTGTCCTAACCTTTTATGGCTTATGGCTATAGCGCCATTACTCGCTTTCTGAAAAGAGAAGAGGGAAAGGAAAAGGAGAAGGACAAAGGGAAAAGGATTATGTAAACTCTATGAACATAAACAATATTTTTGATTTGAAATATACAATATAGAAAGGCATATCGGTGGTGGTCACTATCCGAGTCTTGTCACTATTATCAAGTCATAATAAGTAACAATTCCCTAGTTTGAATTTGTCACGACTAGGGTTCGGTGGTAGATCTTATGTTTACTAGTAACGCACCACAAAAAGGTGATCTCCCAACGTTACTGGTTTGAAAAGATAAAAATTTACAAAATGGAACGAACTCACCAAGTTTAGCCAATTGAACCTAAAGGCTGCTTGACATGGAACGCCTTTCCGTCGGTGATTGGCACTAGATTGCGGAACAGAGATCGACGTTAAATAAAGGAAAAAAAAATGGAACGCCTCATGGAGGTTCTACTTGTCTTCGGAACAGCTTATCAGCGGGAAATAACAGGGTCGTAGAACTTGATACAATGAGATGCAGCTCTCGCAGGGCTTTTTCTGTCTAAGCGAACTCACTGAGAAACTAGAAATTGTCTCCTGGGCTTGGATTTGGCCAGATCAGCAACCGATTATAGAAAAAAAAAACTCCACGGAAAAAAACAAACGACAGGTTCCTCATGGATACACCATAACAACTCCACGTGAATTTTATAACTGGGCTGTTGTACAAACAAATAAAAATATCACAAAACTACGTTTCGGCTACATATCCACTGAACAGTACATCGAAATGTCAGAAGAACTCGAAGAACTATACAGGGTGTTTGGTTCCGGGTTTTACATATTTTTAGGGTAGATAGGGCTCCTAAAGTTATGAAAAAATCCCCTTGAAACATAGGGTCGGAAATGACTGCTAAGTGAGTTATTCAACATTTTATGTTTTTTTTTGTATTGCCAACTTTGGTTAGCTATATTTTTTTAATGTTAATGTGGTTTTCTGATTTCAACATACTAAATGAAAGATTAATGTCTTAGCTATCAATGCTTTCTAGAAAAAAAACTCGATTAATTAAAAAGTATGTTGAAAGTACCGAAAAAACTGGTGAAATTTCATACATTTTAGTGTTTTTAAGTTGAAAATTTTCATTTCTGTTTATTTAGTTGTTCTACAAAAATTTTTCCATGCAGTTCCCTAGATTTGTGCGTTTGGTAGTAACCTTGTAGGTTTTATGGTTTCTTCGTAATTATTGATTTGAAACAGCCATAAAAACTTGTGACGTTTTCATAAAATGCGCTATAGTCACCCTATTCGTTCGTACGTTCGGCTGTTGCAGTGGACTACGCACCAGAGATGCCAGATTTTTGTCTATGCAATTCCGTAGACTTATTCAAATCTACGGATTTCTACGGTTTTTTTTTAGTCGATGGTTATATTTTTAGTTCTAAGGTGTTATTTTACGTTAAATGATAAATCGAGGAAAGAACATTTGAAAAACTACTAGAAACAGCCCTCTGGGGTTGTACGCAATGGTGACGTCGGACTACGTGGGTTTATATAATAAATGTTATTTGTTAACTGCAGCAGGAGCTTGTGTTTTGTGTAGGAATAGGAATTTGAGTGGGGTTCTCTCTTTTTGTACTCTTTAGTATGACTAAATATGATTGCCCTGAAAAGAAGCTTTTGATATAAATTTTAGTTGGGACAGGTTCAGAAATTTAACTCTTTTGGAAAATCTTGGTGGCCCTGAAAAGGCCGATGATAGTACAGGCATGACTATCATGATACCGTTGCACCTGTAGTTTTGGGCAAACTTTCACTGATTGCTTCCCGGGGATCCTAGTTAATCCATAGTTAATCCACGGTGCTGAAATTGAATCTTGTCAACCAGCTTGATGAAGTACACACAGCACGTGACTGGATCATCATTGACCAGAGTTGCTCTTTGTAGTGCAGTCAATTCCTGGATTTGATCTGTTAAGTCATTGCCATTGTGTCCTTCTGACAATCGATGTAGGAGATTCAACAAATGGGACCACTTCATCTCATTTGCACTGAGTGTGAGAAACATCGTAGTTCGTGCTCGTCATATATTAATGACAGAGGAGCCCTGTTTTGCGCGGGAGCGATCTCCAGGCATTTGTCCTCATTCCAAAGGAGCGTTTCCTGTTGCCCAAGCAGCAATTCTGTCTCATTATTCACGGCAATGGTTTCCAGCTCAATTTGAGGATCCACTGCAGAGGTTTCAAGACCATCTTTGGCGATCTGATCAATTGTGATCCCGTAGCGGTGGTACAGTGGTGTCGTAATCTAATAAGAAAGCCGCGCTTTAACCGTAGTTTCCTTTATAAAGCCAGACCAGTACGACGACTTATGGATTACGTGCTTTTTGATGAACACGTTGAAGGCCTGATCATCATTGAGCTGACAGGGAAGAGAGCGTCGTCTCTCTTACATAACGCAAACGGTTGAACAACATTCGAGCAAAAAGAAAATTATCAAATAACTATCATATGACATATGTGATTTCGTTCTAATTCCTCAATTTGGTGTAAATTAAACCATTTCTGATCTTCCATTTAATTCCACTTAATTATTTTTTGTATCCATGACAGATACGTATTTCGACTACAATGTGCAGTCTTCATCAGTGTCATTCCCACTAAAGAACTTATCAAAATCTAACCCCCTTAAGTACTCATCCCCTAGGTAAAAAAGTCAAGATCATAGGTATAAAAATGAAACTACAATGTGTTGAATCGGAACCTACCTAACTAATAAAAACCAAAGATTTAAGTAAGCTAAAGGAGAAAAATCTATACAAATCTCTAATAAGGAAAATCCCCAAAGGCTTGGTAGCCATCATAATGAAGTAATGAAATTGGGTTGTTAGCGGAATGCTAAATAAAACAGCAAAAGGGTTTATCTTCCATTTAATTCCACTTAATTAATTTTTGTATCCATGACAGATACGTATTTCGACTACAATGTGCAGTCTTCATCAGTGTCATTCCCACTAAAGAACTTATCAAAATCTAACCCCCTTAAGTACTCATCCCCTAGGTAAAAAAGTCAAGATCATAGGTATAAAAATGAAACTACAATGTGTTGAATCGGAACCTACCTAACCTACCTAGGGGATGAGTACTTAAGGGGGTTAGATTTTGATAAGTTCTTTAGTGGGAATGACACTGATGAAGACTGCACATTGTAGTCGAAATACGTATCTGTCATGGATACAAAAATTAATTAAGTGGAATTAAATGGAAGATAAACCCTTTTGCTGTTTTATTTAGCATTCCGCTAACAACCCAATTTCATTACTTCATTATGATGGCTACCAAGCCTTTGGGGATTTTCCTTATTAGAGATTTGTATAGATTTTTCTCCTTTAGCTTACTTAAATCTTTGGTTTTTATTAGTTAGGTAGGTTCCGATTCAACACATTGTAGTTTCATTTTTATACCTATGATCTTGACTTTTTTACCTAGGGGATGAGTACTTAAGGGGGTTAGATTTTGATAAGTTCTTTAGTGGGAATGACACTGATGAAGACTGCACATTGTAGTCGAAATACGTATCTGTCATGGATACAAAAATTAATTAAGTGGAATTAAATGGAAGATAAACCCTTTTGCTGTTTTATTTAGCATTCCGCTAACAACCCAATTTCATTACTTCATTATGATGGCTACCAAGCCTTTGGGGATTTTCCTTATTAGAGATTTGTATAGATTTTTCTCCTTTAGCTTACTTAAATCTTTGGTTTTTATTAGTTAGGTAGGTTCCGATTCAACACATTGTAGTTTCATTTTTATACCTATGATCTTGACTTTTTTACCTAGGGGATGAGTACTTAAGGGGGTTAGATTTTGATAAGTTCTTTAGTGGGAATGACACTGATGAAGACTGCACATTGTAGTCGAAATACGTATCTGTCATGGATACAAAAATTAATTAAGTGGAATTAAATGGAAGATAAACCCTTTTGCTGTTTTATAAGAATAAATGATAGTTGAAAAATCTTGTCTTTTTTCTCTCACATATTATATGATTTTGCCTTTGTAGTAGACAACAGAATAAGGGGATGATATTTTTTCGACAAGGTTTACATTTCCAGAAAGTTTTATTGAACTCTGAGAGGGTGCTGCCAATTCCGAATACGATTTGGCGAGAAATACACCATTAACCCTTTTCATATGAAATTTTCGATTAATCAAAGTGCTGATTTGACAAAATTCAATCGCAAATTGAGCTTCATTGGATTCTGAGATGATTTTGAGCTTCACTGGTTTAGTTTTTCATACAATAAATTTTTGTAGGAGTTGTCATTTTTCCATAATATTTTATTGAACAAATCGGCAAAACAAGTTGGGCACTTCTCAAAGGCTAGTCTAGATAAATAAAAAAAAAACTAAGTATATGCAAACTGGCTTATTTAGTCAAGGTCCACACATCCAGAAAGTTTCATTGAAATCTGAGAGGGTGCTTTTTGCGATTTGGCGCGAAATGCGTCTATAACATCTAATGATTTCATAATTCCGAAAACAATATTTTAAAGCAAGTGAGTGGAAGCAACCCTGCTTGGTAATAACACCATTCGATCACGCAATCATTATCAACCCTGGAAAGTAACAAGTTCATGCTTCAAATATTTAGGCACCAAGTATCCAATTAACTCGATTTTTGATGATCAAAGCATTGCTAAAATCGTTGCAAATAATAACAATGCACAAACCTACCCGATTTTCGGTGATAATGACGGAAAATAATTATCGAACACGCTCCGGTTTCGATCCGGGTGCAGCAGCCAACCACACCCAGGAACAATCGAGACGAACGAAGCAAAGCAAAGTGCCATAAAACTCTCGCTCTCACTTTGCTCTTCTTTATCAGAGCCACCACACCGGATCCACTTGATAGCAGCGTGAAATGAGATTGGAAGTTTCACCTTATCACAAGTGGCTTCGCAGCCGCAGTTAATCACTATTTGCAGTCGAAAAGCCACTGCTTTTCTGCTATTTTTGGGCAGTACAATCGAAAGAAAAAGCAGATCGCGCGCCACTTGCCACTTGCACTATTCATCGGTTCGGGAAAGAAAAAATCAGCCCCATCGCTAGAAAGCATGGCCAACGTCAAGCAGGGGGGGATCATGAACCGAAGCGGCTACGGTTTTTTGGAAAACTACATAGTCGGATGGTGTATGGTAGCATCGGCCGGGCGACTATCAGTCACTTCACTTGGTGGCTAATTTGCACCATCGAAGGTGAAATTGGTGATTTGCCGATGAAAATGAAATCTCTCCTTCAATTGGGGTGCACCACCGTCCGTTTTGATCCGAGGGGCTTGCCATGGTCCGAGTGATTTACGATACATGGGGTTAATTGATATGTGGAAAGTACTTATCTGCTGGTAAAAGCTTCCGAAGTGCACATTGGTCGATGGGTTCGGATTTCCCAGAAGAGTTTTTGATAATTTATTGTGGAAAGCGTAGACGGATGCTGCCGTTTATCGTATCAGTGTTCATTGTGCATCATAACAGACGTTCATAGACGTATTGATATCGCATAACTGTTAAGTGAAATTACGAAACCATAAGGTACCGATCAGTTCAATTTAGTTAAGTTTCAACTTTACCATTTCCTACATTTTACTGGAATATCCATCAAAGCATTCCACCACGATTTAAATAGACTGCATGAGCTTTATCTGGTTTGTCATGAGAATAATTAACATTACAAACAAAAACAGAATGTAGGACACCATTTTCATGATGCGCTATTTGTTTCGAGGTTCTTTCCTTTTGCCTTTGCCGTGAATAAGTTGCCTTCGTGGTGTTGTAACTCCGGTGCCGTCACGCTTTGACGAGCAATCAACATGCGTGCGCCCGGCATCGTTGAATTCATTCATAACTTCGAGCCGGTCGATTGGTCGTAGTAGTTGTAGCTGTTGTTGATGATGTTACTACCGTATTTCTACCGCGGGGCTATGTGGTCAGGTTCAAGGACATTTCGGCGTTAGGAGGAAATTCCGTTATTTCAAGGCTGGTAAAGCTGACCGGTGTAGGTTTCTCATTTTACCACGATTAACAGTGCAAGATCACTCAGACTGGACGGACCAAGTTGTAGTGGAGTATGGACTTTTTGGCCGAAT
The DNA here is from genome assembly GCF_037179485.1 of Ochlerotatus camptorhynchus. NCBI lineage: Eukaryota > Metazoa > Arthropoda > Insecta > Diptera > Culicidae > Ochlerotatus > Ochlerotatus camptorhynchus. Next base: position 918,917 of record NW_027040894.1, on the reverse strand, counting down.
AATGATGAAAAGCAGTCGTTGAAGAGCATCCCCACTGATCTAAGATTTGAAAATGCATGCTTTTCAACCTCAGCATTCAATCGTTTTGGAGAAGTCGAAGCAAAGCGTTTTCCGTATGAACGTTTGTATGAAAACAGTCGTTTCGACTTGGTTCCATAATGTGGCCCCTGGTTTCATTCAGGGATTCGAAGCGATTACAAACTTGATTGGTGTAACCACATGAAGACTTGTCGTATTTCTATGTAGCATAGCGTGCTACATCATCGTATGGCACCCAATTCAGTAGTATTCGTTTCAGCCACCATCAGCTTTGCTCGCAAGTTGAAATACTAATAGTGTTAAAGAAACTAGAATAGCTTACTTAAAAGAGTATAACGAAAGCAAAATGTGTGCCTGTTTGACTTTAAGAAATTTTCAGATACTGATACTTCAAAAGTTTTTAAGATTCTGGTAGGGTAAAGTAGTTATAATTTTGGATATATCTCTGCCTTAATAGAAAAATTTGATGCGGTGTTCTTGTTAAAAGATAGTATTTAGTCATCCGAACTAGTGTACAGCACTAAATTTACTACAACGCTGCCTACCTGCTAGCTAGATGTGAGGCTTAATTAATGCTGCCCCTAAGACCAGCGTTGCCAGCTTATCGGTATCAAATTTATTAAAAAATCGGTATTATCGGTATTTACTATTTAATTAATTTTAAATTTTGGACGACAGGGACTTGAGGGGATTTGCGTTGTTTAACGGCTTTCTCAGTCTTAAAACAGTGTTTAATTTTTTTAATTTAATTTTTACAATTATCGTTGTCCTCAAGTGGAGAAAATAGTGAGAAAGTATTTTTTTTATTCAATTAAATATCTTTAAATGAAACCAAAATATGGAAATCAGCCACAACAACGACTAAACTATTGACAATAACGACAAACAATATTTTCACTTGAAAAAGGCCACAACTCATGGCCGAAATGTTGAGCAGATTACATCGTAGTCATTGCAGTGTTTTAAGACTGAGAAAGAAAGGCCCTTCGCTCATTTTCAAATTCTATTCAATTTTCATACTGCCGTACTCTAACGGAACTATCCACCTACCCTCTTCTAAAGATCATTTTCTAGCTAATAAATCATCACACTAAAGCTTCATGTTAGCATTTCCAACCAACTCTGAGAAAGATGTTAATCATAGCAAAATTTTAGCTTCTGTACAATGATCGGAAAATTCCAGAAAAAAATCCGGGGAATGCAAAGCCGAAAAAACATCCAGAGAAAGACGAAAGAAGCTCTCCTGCATGAAGTTCGAAGAAAGTTCTAAGAAAAATTGGAAAAAAACATCCGGGAAACTTCCAAGACACGAATTGAGAAACTTGTGGCGAAAATTCAAATAAACTATCGGGAAAAAAATCGGATGTCACATCTAAAGGAAGCCAGCAAACTTTCGGAAACCAGAGGTAATTTTTTAAAAGTAGTCATTTCCAGGGAAAGTTAGACGAAGCTCGGAAAAACCATTCAATAGAAGTCGAATAAAAAAAAACCTTTGGCTTTTAATCAAACTTCAAGAAAAACACGAAAGAAATTTCAAGGAGAATTAGTTAAACTTCCTGTAGAAGACGAAAGAAACTTCCTGGAGACGCTGGCAGAAACTTCCTAAAGTAGATTGGAAGAAACATCTGAAGAAAGTCGAAAGCCGGAGCACTTACGGAACAGTCGAAAGAAACAAGGACATAATTCCGGAAAAAAGAGATTCCTGGGGGATATTCTAATGATCCAGAAAATTTTCTTAATATTCATGAAACATCTCTGAAGACTCTGCAATTTCCCTGAAGTTCTTGAAACATTCCTGAAATGCACTTAGAAATATTCCATATTTCCTCAAAATTCCTTAAAAGTTCTTGTAATTTTCCTGAAATTAGGGGCTCGGAACTTCCCTGATAATAATAAGACTACCGGAATAGCTCTAAACATCTTTGAAGGTCTCTGGACTTTCTTGAAGATTACGAAATCTCTTAAGTGCTCTCACAATTTTGTTGAATTTATAGTAAAATAAGCATTGAAGTTCGCTGATCCTCCCAATTTTTTTAATTTTTAAAGGTTATCGACACTGCCATTAAAAGCAAATAACTTCTCATAAAATGTTCTCACAATGTTCTAATGTTCATGTTACTTCCCTTACGCTTTCTTAATTTGCTTGAGCCCCTCAGGACATTGCTGAAGTTTTCGGAAATTGCCTGAATTTCTCGGAACTTCTTTATAATTTAAGCAATTTTATTAATTAATTGATCTGTCCTGATGTTCTCTGAGCTTCACTAAAGTTCCTGAAAACCATTAAATTTCCCTGAAGTTCTTTGGACTTGTGAAGTTTCCAAAATATGTTTGATGTTACCTTACGTTCACTGGAGTTCGCAGGACTTTCTGAAATTCCCAGGTTTTTGAATTTCAACAGAATTTAATTAAACTGTCTTTAATTTATCGAAACTTACACAAAATTCTGAACTTTTCTGAAGTTACAGAACGTCTTTAATGTGCCTGCAACTAGTGTGGATCCGCAATAAAAATCTGATAGCATCCTTGAAGTTCCAGGGAAGTTAAAAAAACTGGCGGGAGAAGATGAAAGAATCATTCGAGCGAATGCTGAAGAAGCTTCCAAGGTAAGGTGGAAGAAAATTCCAGGGAAAGTTGGATAAACTTCAGAAAGTTAAAAAATGAATAAAAACTTCCGGAAGTTAAATAATGTTTAAGAAATATTTCTCGATTCCCTTGGAATTACTGGAAAGAGCCATCTACTATTTCTTGATTGATGGGTAGCCAAAAACGGTGAGGAAATGCAAACATTAGTCGAAAGAGTATCCAGCATAAGGCATCTTTAGAGATATTTATTTAGAATTTTGAAGGTTCAAAAAATATGAGGTATTCAAAAAGATACAAGTCTCTTACAAAAAATTTCTCCAAAATTGGAGCGCGGGCAGGCAATAACAATTTTGATTATTTAAAAAAACGGTATAAATTGGTATAAAATCTTAAAATCGATAAATCGGTATATCTGGCAACGCTGCTTAAGACAAATGCATGGTGGTGTCAAGGTTTATATAAGAATGAGACCATATGGAATAGTGTTTTAAAAATAGCATATTATTACACGCTTTCTTCTTGTTTTATTGAGTCTCAGACTAATGTTAGTATTTTATAGACCATTTACCCGCAGTCTACTCGGAGTTAGTGAGCTATTAAACTACCCATTCACCATAACGTTTTGGGGGAACCACAGAACGACCACTACGTGTTACACGAGCACATACTAAAAGGGACGAACTACTTTGAGAAAAATGATGGCAATGCAAAGCATCATGGATAACTTGTGGGGAGCTCGAAGAGTCCAAGTACCGTTTCATCCAACACACCGAAGCCATTCGGAGACCGACAACTATCCAATATCTCACCAGAGCCTGAGTGCTTTGAAGAACTCTGAGATCATCCTTCATTCGAATTAAATGTCCAGAGTCTGATGATTTTCGTGCAGTGACATGTTCATGTTTCACTGGATCATCTTCTAGAGGTAAATCACTGCTATTGAACTCATTATTCGCAGTTTGGGTCATAAATCGGTGTGTGATTTCTAAAGTTATCTTTAACCACATAAAAACTACCGTACTCACGTACAATCTCGCCATAGTGCCATTCTTTGGAATTTTTTTCTTGAAAAAAATTCGATCACCAACTTTCACTAGTGGAAGTTGTTTTGAGGACCGATGATAGTATTGTTTTTGAGGATTTTGCTTCTTATCTATTCTATCTCGAACAATACGTTGATCAAGTGACTTGCAAATTTGAAGCGATTTATCCATTGGCAAGCGAGTTTTGATCTACCTTCCGAAAAACAGCTGACCGGGTGAAAGTTTCATGCTAGCGACTGGAGTGGTGTTATACTCGAGCAAACGATACTGGAACTGATCGACTTCCTCAACTTCATAGCATCGCTTCAGTATGTTTTTGGCTATGACTACTGCCTTCTTAGCAAGACCATTGCTTTGTGGATAAAGAGGGCTAGAGAACTCGAATCTGATGTTATTCCTGTTTGCATACTTTTCGTATTCAAGGGAGTTAAACGATACATTGTCACTATGGACCACATTTGGATATCCATAGCGAAAGAAAGTTATAGAATTTTTCGAACAACTTGCTTACACTGGACATGGTCTTATCTTGCAACCGATCTGAGCAAATAAACCCAGAATAAGAGTCTGTTATCATCAACCAGTCATGACCGCCACAGATGTCGGTTGAAACTCTTTGAAAAGGATAATCTGGAATTTCGATTTATACCAATGGCTCTTTGCAATTAATAGGGTTAACTACCCCATTTCCGGCCTATTAAGCACAACCCGCACTTAGTCTTTCTTAACCTAGCGCAGCTTAGCACCAAACGGAATGTTATTATGACTGATGGCTTCCAAATTTATTTACCTTTCCGTAAGATTTGATAAACAGAAACCAATCGTTGAGATATTGTCAAAAGTCTAACGCTGCTTCTTGACGCCAAACTCAGCCTACGGATTCTAAACTCAGCCTAACGCATTGAAACGCCAATGAATTCACTTCGGCCTATAGGATGTAGATAAAAATTGATTGGGTCGGAGCGCTTCTTTTGTTTTTGGGAATAATGGGTGCAAACCTTCATATCACGCGTTCTCATTGAGTTCGTTCCGTAGCTTATTAACTAAAGCATCGTACCAAACGCACACAGCAAAAAAATAATTTTGATATCACATCAAAGTGGATGCACTACAATCATGTCGAAAATTTCATGTAATTTTTATGACCACATAAATAAACAAATGCAGTAAAAGCAGCGTAATGTCAGTTCATGCATTGTATTAATGATAATTTTGTCCTTTTTAGCAAGTAATATTACACCATATTTTCGACATGATTGTAGTGCATCCACTTTGACGTGATATCAAAATTATTTTTTTGCTGTGCATGATTGACTTGTTAACTCTGAAATTATGGATTTATTTGAAGTTTTCTGTTCGATAGACCCAAAATGGGCGATTAGGCCGAAGTAGTTATCTACCCTATGCCGAAATTTTTCACATGTTGCACATGTAGAAACAATTTGCGTCAAGTCATTTTTCATTCCAGGCCATAAAAATTGAACTCCAGCCAAAGACAGATAGTATTTGTATTCATGTAACTACCTCGCTCGCATCTTCCTGCGCTTACGCTTCAGCCTTCGCATACGCTTCTTACGCCACTTAGCTCAAATTTTGGGTTGGGTAGTAAACGGACGAAAGTAACGTCTTCACTACTGAACACACGTTGAATAAAAGAGGAAGTTTTCGCCAAAGCGAGCGTTTTTTGATCCCCAGATGTGGAGCGTGTAACCATTTACAAATCAGTCTTTGCAATGCAGTTGGAAGACTCAATCGATGATTTTTGAACAACAAACCATTCTCGCAATGAAGCTCATAACGGTATTTGTAAAAGAGTTGACTGAGATCATCAAGGTTGTGAAATTGTGGCCAACCATCTTCTACATATATCACCATACGCATGTAACGTTCATCCAAAGCAAGAGTTTGCAAATCTCGATCATAGTTTTCCTTTGACATACAGGCATTCCTAGTCAAAGAATGCACAACACCTTCAAGTTCTGCATTTGATTCATCGACTTTAGGTAGTGGTGCTCGAGAAAAACAATCAGCAACAGGCACGCTTTTTCCAGGAGTATACAAGATCGATAGTCCCGGATATTTGAGCAGAATCAAAAACATTCGCTCCAAACGAGAAGTGACATCGTCAATATCGCGCTTAACGAGTGTCTCTATGGGTTTTTAATCCGACTGTACTGCAAACTCTCGCCCATACAAAAAATACTGGAACCGTTGACACTGCTCACAATTGGTCAGAGTTCGTGAGGCATATGCTACCGGTCTGTGATCCTGCAGCAAAACATATCCAAGTCCATCCTTTGAGCTATCTGAACAAAACAAGGCATTATAGATTATCAGCGTTGGTGTAAAATTGATGGCTGAGAGCAAATCATTCAGCTGCATCTCGTGTTCCCATTTAGCACCATGCTGAGTTAGTTTACGCAAATGGGTTGTGTGTTTTGATAAGTTATGGATATATTTAGCAAGATACTTGAAAAGTTCCAACAACCTGGCGACATCTGCAATACACGAAGGCTTAGGCATTTTCGTAGTTGCCCTAATATTCTTATCTATGGGATGCATTTCCCCATAACCAATAATACTTCCCATAAGCTTTACCTTATTTTGACGATATTGAAGTTTATCAACATTGAACTTATTGTTATTTCCTCGAGCTCGCGCAATGACTTGAGCTGAGGCTCTGTCATGCTCATTTTCATCCTCACGTGCAATCAACACATCGTTGAAATAAACTACAATACCCAGAATATCGCCAAAAATTTGCACCATCCTGCGCTGAAACAGTTCAGGTGCGTTATTCAAACCAAATGGAACTCGATTCCATCGGTATCGCCCAAATGGCGTCATGAATGTTGTCAAATCCGAACTTTTGCGATCCAAGTCAAGAACAGAAAATTTTGAAAACATTTGATCGTTCACATGATTTCAGAAGCTCTTAGCTTTGAGTTTAGTTTGTAAATGACGCTGATGGGCTTGATAAAGTTTTTTGTTGAACTGCTTATACTGTTTGTTAATGAGGTTGTACTTCCTCTTGGATGCCTCCGTTCGAAGTTTACAACATTTCTTCAAGGCAGCTCGTTTGGATGACTTTAGTTGCTTGAGTCGGTGGTTGGTTCAACGTTGGTTACTAGATATGGGTGGAGTTGTCATGGGTACAAACTGATCGATCGCATAAACGATAACATTCGAGAAAACAGAAGATGTAGCATTCGCGTCATGATCTCGGAGTTCATCGTTCCAGCTGATGTTTTCGAAAAAGGTTGCCATTCCCTCGAAGTCAGTCCTTCGATAGTCATACGAAACGCTGTCCACGGTAACCCGAAAAGAACAAGCCTGATGTATGTAAGCGTAATGATAACTGCAGAGGTAAATGGTGTGTACAACGTTTAACCAGTGGTTTGGGTGCCTCTTGAACCGAGCAATTAGAGGCGGATCAAGCAGTCTATGATTTTCATTGGAGATCACGTTCCGTTGCAGAAGATAAGCAGTATTGTAGCCATCTAGGAGAGATGCTACTAGAGGTGTAATATATGAGCTATTAGAGCGATGATAAAAGAACCCTGCTTCATTCGATGACCAATTGACTGAAGCAAGATTGAAATCACCAACAACCACGATCTCGTCAGTCGCATTTATTTTGGATACAACCCAAAAAAGTGAACCAATGAGTTGATCTGGGGGTAAATACACCATTCAAATATTTTTAAGTGCATCTAATGTAATTCAAATCTAAAGTTACTATTAATCGGTTGTTTTATTTCGTCCACTTCATCAACCAGTTCAATACATTGATTGATCAGTGAAACGATCTCCATGATATAATCATTAAACTTAGAAGCATGTTACCAGTTCTAACCAGTATAACGTCATTGAAAATTTGACTTAAAATCGTAAAAATGTGCTCCAATAAATGATCGAAATTTGGTTGACTTAACCTTGACGCATTTATTTTAATCGAGGATTTAAAAAACCTGAACACCCCTCATTTTGTGTGTGTGCGTGCAAAATGACGCCTCTGTTTTGATTTTGACATTTGCTTTTCAGTTATCAAAATGACGTCCAAGCAAGAGGAGCAATTATGCACACGCATCGCGAAAATCCGAACTACTCGCACGAAACCTACGTCAAGGCAGACTTCAAACAGCTTCCTGGACAGGAGATTTATACGGCAACCGGAAGGGGAAAGATGGCAGACATTTTCAAGCATCCAGTGCTGTAAATTTTCATATCATTCGATTGAAGATGAACCACTACAACCATTCAATCAATTCTGTGTAAACGAATTCTCACATGACCATACTTTAATGAGCCCCTTTCTCATTCGAAGCTCATTGTCACTGTCAATTGAGTCACTCAGTATCATTTGATATACGACAGTGGAGTATGGAAGAAATCCAGGAAAATGGTCCCGAACAGACAAGTCGACCCGATGTCGGATCAATGTAAGGCTAATTTAAGGTCGATGTCGACCCAATGTCGTGTTAATGTCGGGTCAATTTTGGGTTTATGTCGGGTCAATGTCAGGTCAACATCGGGTTGGGGTTTGATAGAAGTCAGGTTGGTGTCGGGTTGGCTTAGCTTTTTCGCCGGAATGTCGACCAGAGCTCCGTTTGTGTGTAGGTTACACTCAATCGAATGATATATAGCGTTTCTCAAATGAGAATGATCCATGCCTTCGTCAAATGACTAAGCAACTGATATCACCCATTCGGAGGAGGTCCCCTTTGATAGCGAATAGCTACTTTTCTCATTTTCATCAAAAATGTTCAAATGATTTTGAGAATTTACAGCACTGTATGAAACTGTTGAAGCTCGCTATGAAATATCTGGTTAGACAGGCTATCTGTACCTGTGGCTTGAAAATGACCGTGAAACCGTCTGCTTCCATTGCGGAAAAAAGGCCATGGAGTGGTATGCCGCCAACAACGTGCCAACGCCCAAGGACAAGAACCCTCCCAACACACCAGAGCTCCACCCAATCGAAAAATATTGGACAATCGCCAAGCGGATCCTGAAGAAGACCCAACCAACTGTTGAAAGCGAAAAGCAGTTTAAGACAAACTGGCGTTCTGCGGCAAACAAAGTGGACGAAGTAGCTGTACAGAATTTGATGGCAGGAGTTAAATGAAAGAACTGGAAATTTGGATTCAGTCAACCGGAAGGATAGCTGATTTTTTTTGTTGCTGTATTTAAGACTAATCGATTATTAAAAAAGAAAAATAAGATAAATTGAAAAAAAAATAATTTACACCCGTTCTTGTTTTATCAAATTTTGACCGTAACACCATTTATCAATGAATCTCAGGACAGTTCCGTTAATTTCAGGAAAATAACAGGAAATTTAAAGAAATTCTGATAATCTCAGGGAACTTTAGAAAAAATAGAAAAGATCTAAGCTCTTCAAATTAGTTTCGAATACTTTAGTGATACTCCAAGAACTTTAGTGAATATCCGAAGCGTTCAGAGAAGTTTAAAAAACTGCAAGAAAGTTCCAAGAACTACAGGCAGTCCAGAACATTGGGGAAGATTAACGTCCTTTACGGGATGGTTCCGAGAAATTCAGTTCAGTTCTATGAACTTTAGGAAATTTACGTGAGCTTAGATGAACATCAGAAAACTTCACAACATCAGCTTCAAGAAAATTTAAGGAACTTAACAAAACCATCAAAAAAATTCAGGTAAAATCAAATATTATTAAAAAAATCAGAGAACTTCGGGAAAGCTCTAAGAATTGAAAAATTGGGGGAACTTCCAAAAACTTCTGGAGAATTTAGAGAACGCAGGTGCGTTCAATCAACTTCATACTAATTGCAAGAACTTTCCAGATGTTTCGAGAACAAATTACGCGAAAAGCGAAACTTTCATTACTTCTGGAACCATGAACCTGCATATATACCAGGAGGAGTGCCTATGGAAGAGACTACTGCCTTTTCTAAAGCAGCATGAGGTGGATTGCCTGGCCGGACTTGGCAAGCTGCCACTACTCAAATTCCACCAAAGTGGTACAGCGAAAATCGCGTCACAGTGGTTCCCAAGGAGGTGAATCCGGCCAATTCTCCGGAACCAAGGCCAATTGAGGAATACTGGTCGATTGTGAACCACGTGCTGAAGAAAAACTACAAGGGACAGCCCTATGGGGTTGTACGCATCGGTGACGTAGGACTACGTGGTCTTACATAATAAATTTTACAGCAGGAGCTTGCATTTTGTGTAGGAATAGGTATTTGAGCGGGGTTATCTCTGTTTATACTCTTTAGTATGACTATGATTGCTCCGAAAAAAATCTTCTGACATGAATTTTAGTTGGGACATGTTCAGAAATTTAACTCTTTTGGAAAATATTGGTGGCAATCCTCTCTCTTGAAGATAAATTGGTGGTCCTGAAAAAGGCCGTTTGTGTTAATTCAACCAGTGATTCAACCGGTTCACATGTGACAAGTGAACAGAAATGAGCGGCGCGCTGAAGGTAACAAACAGTTTGTTACCAAGCACTCGAATTTTTCGGTCCATGAATAGTTTGCTGATCTCCGCTTTCTCTGGCGAGTTCGGCTGGTCTTTTGCTTCCTGGTAATACACAAAAGCCTTGTTTAGAGCAGCAGTTTGCTGTTTGCAATTGCATGAACCAGAAATAGCATGCGGACGGCTTCCTCTTGATCGGTTGTCCACAAAAGACTTCAAAAGAGCGGCAATTTGATTCCTGGAAATGCAGGAACTAGAATTGACAGGAGAACGACTTCCTCTCAATCGGCGAGTCGTAGTTGTCGTCTTCAAAATTTTCAAGATAATAATGACGAAGAAATGTGAATCACCTGAGAGATGCAAAGATACTACAGGGATAGCCTATGATACGATTCAATAAATAATACAGCACTGGACATCGAACACAGATGCTAAAGACATCACCAAATGGAAGGAGCTTCGGTCAGCTACTGTATGGACGAAAGCAACAATCGAGGGCATATCAGCTGGAGTTCCTCCTCTTTTACGGTTTTGTCGCTTGTCAATCGGACATGAAAAAAAATCATTTTCGAAAGCTAGAAAATCATGCCCCACTCTTTTTGGGTATTTGATCATACACTTCATCTACTGTGCCTTTCTACACTAAATTGTGCGTTGAATAGAAACAGCCGGTAGAATATCAGTGTCAACCCAGCTAAAGCTCCTCCCCTTTTATGTTTTCTGGTTAAACTCCTTCTTTCAACAAGTTGGTAAATTTTAGCCTTTAGCAGAAAGACGCTTAACACTTTTTTCGGTGAATTTATAATCCTGTTCCACGTCATGGACCTTCTCTATGCCTTTTCATATAAATTATTACTCTTATTTATTTTCTCTACTGTGCTAAATCAAACGAGTAGAAATAAGAAGCAATGTTGGTTACGCGCTCGAATAATTGAAAATTCGATAAATGTTTAATCGAACAGATGGAAAAAAAACCTTACGATTAATCGTTACTCGAATAATTGGATCCATAGAAAATAGTTTGATTTCATGTTTTTTTGTGGTTCTTTGAAAATATTGAACAGCAGAATTGCAACTAGCAGAATTGCAACTAGCAACTATGATGACGACTGAATTAAGGAGCTTAGAAGCAGAGAGGTGAAAGTCAATTGTCTTCATCGATTTCCTCTTTTGATGACCATGGCTTCACTAACATATTTCGTACTATTTCTGTTATGCTCTTCTATCATGCAGAACAACAAACGTATCAATGAATGTGTTTGCCATCGAGTTATTAACGAAGTTTGGTTACAAGATTACAACTCTGGAGAACATTGGTGTGGTCGTTGGGGCGTGTGGTTCTGAACATGGCGATTAGTGTGTAAAATGTTACACAATTTCATCTTCCCTATTTGCACACGCCCGAAGATCGGAGGCGAATGCCACTTCGACTTTTTTCGGCTACTAACGACTCTCTGATGACAGTGTTAGGGAAACAGCAATGCTACATCGACATGTTTCGTCTAGAAACGATTCTCTGATGACTGTGTTGGGTAAGCAGCATATGCATGTGAGTATTTGGTAGATTTTTTGAGTTATTTCGACACTTTTGGTCAATGCTTGACATTTACCACTTTTTAAATAGTTTCTTGTTAAAAATAAAAAGCACTTTTATCAATGCGTAGAAATATTACTGATCGATTGGTGATACAATTATTGATATTGGTCCAAGGGCAGCTGAGTTATAAACGTTCAAAATCTTTCATAATTTCATTACATGATCCGTTTTTACCCTTCTTACAAAGAAGGGTATAGATATCACTTGAAAAACCGACTATCGATCCGAAGCCCGGAGGGCCGAGTGTCATATACCATTCGACTCAGCTCGACGAGATCGGAACATGTCTGTGTGTGTGTGTACGTGTGTATGTGTGTATGTGTGTATGTGTGTATGTGTGTGTGTATGTAACGAAATGAATGCGCTCACGTTTCTCAGCAACCGCTCAACCGATTTTGACAAACTCGGCGCCAAATGATAGGTCTTGGGGTCCCATTGAACGCTATTGAACGGTTTTGGAATCGGTGAACCGGTTCCGGAGATATGGCCGGAATAAGATCCGGTGAATATGGGCCTTCACGCTGGATTTAACGGAAAACGTATCAAAACCATCATGCGACACATCAAATTACTACAGAATTCAAAAATAAGATCAATGCAAGTCGTGTTAAGTGTTCCAGACCACATTGGACACACTTGGACATGTTCCGGGTACCCCGGGGAAGTTGCTTGAATATGAATTGAATTAAAATCCATTAAATCACATTAGAATACGATGATAAGGTGATTGGTAGCCTCACCAAATAGACTACACCCGGATATATTCCGGGTACCCCCAGGCAGTGGCGTAGCGTCACTTGATGACACGGGGGTGGGGGGCTTGGTCACTGATAATGACAATAAAATAAATAAACTTGAATAAGTAAGAAGGGTCTGATCACACCATAGGTGGATAAATTCGGGTTTTTTTCCATGGAAATCACATACGGAGTCCTACGTCAAAATCGGGCAACTGCAATTGACCTGAAGGATTTCAAGCGGATATGGACTTTGGCAGCCAAACAAGTGGGAACAGGGCTGTTGCAAAAGATGATGAGCCGTGTACGAAGAAAAGTTTAAGCAATGCCTACCTACTAATGTTTAGCTGTTACATTGAACTATGAAAATAAAACGCACTTTTATCCCTCAACAAGATTTTCGTGTCCGGATTTTTTCGTGTTCAACCTTTATAAGGAGAACATTTGAAAAACTAGAGAAGCTCCGAAAACTACTTGAAAAATTATGAAATGTTAGAGAAAATTCTTGAACTTCTTGAAAATTAAGGAAACGTCAGCGATTTTTTTTTAGATTTCAGTGGAAGCTTGAGCATCAAGGAAATATCAAAAACATCAGAAAAGTAGAAGGTCTGTGTCTAGGGGCACGAACGGAAGCTTGACGTAGGACCGCTAGCGGACGGAACAAATGTGATGAGCATTAAGTTCTTTTCATTGATCGATCATCTATTATCTTAACTCTTTCCGTTTTTGAATTGTAGGCGTACCAAATTTGTAGTATTTTTTTCAAAGAAAAAGAAAAAATCGATCAAAATCACTTGTGTAGTAGTTAGAGTAAGCGTGGAATTGCAAAAAAAGTAGAATCGAGTGAGCGTGAAGATAGACCGTATGTAAACAGAATCTGATTGGTTCGGGAATTTTGATACAGCTAGAGGTATAAATATGAGATACCTTAGCTCGTTGACGGCTCAAGATCCTTAGGATGCTTTTTTTTCAGTCCCTCGCGAACTAGAAATTCTGAGGTCCACCTTCTGGCTGGAATTCAAACATTAGAAGAACGGAGAGTTTTCATCCTGGAAAGGTTCAGAGACACCTGTCTGAGATCAAGTCACCAGGTCATACGTGATCTAGCACGATAGGTTAAGTTATGCTTGTAGTTAGGTAGGTTATCACTTTTTTTCCAATTCAAACAAAACACACCCCTTAAAAGGGTATGCTGTAAACTAGTTGCAAAACAAACATATTAAATTGGGATAACAAATTAAACAAAGATGATGAGCCGGGTAGGCTTATCAATTAAAATTGTGAAATCAATGTCCAATCATAAACAAACAGAAATAAACATTATTTTAGTAGTAGCTCGTTGACGGCATTCTTATGACAGACTGTGGAGAGAGCGGAAGACTAACAAAGGACCACCAACAGAAGGGATAGCGGTACTAGTGGACCAACAGAGGGAGCAGCAGATTCGTGAAACCGTTACTGAGGCTGGAAATCTTGGTCCAGTCACGACAACTTGCACCCCTGCTTCCAAGTTTGGTTACAAGATTACAACTCTGGAGAGCATTTTGTGTGGTCGTTTGGGATGTGTAGTTCTGAATATAGACAAACAGGCACAGATAAATTCAATTACCACTCTTTCCTGTAATAGGCTTGTGGGCCATTTTGTTGCCAAAGTTGGTAATGTTTTAACCTCCGAAACCGTACAGAGTGCGTCTATGTCGCTTCAAAGCGTAGATGACATTCATGGCCGCTTACGCTTGGCGACAGCATCACGGATCTCATTTTCCAGGAACACCTTCAGCACACCTTGTAGATCAGACCGAAGATACGTTTGACACCGCCCGGGCGAACCATACGACGGATGGCGGTTATCATGAAGAACCTTGCGATGACGCTTAGCGCCTTCTTTACCAAGACCTTTTCCTCCTTTGCCACGACCAGTCACTGCCACCACCTTCCTACTGCTGCTATTGCTGCTTCTGCTGCCTGGTCACCACGCCGTCCGAAGTAGGATTGGGCGATGTTGGATCGATCTGTGGAAGATCGATCTTTTTCATCCCGATTTCCGATTTTTCGAATCGATTCTTTGTTCACGAAAAGATCTAAAAAGTCAACATTAGCATCGCTCCCTACAATGACGTCACTATTTGCGTTTCCTATATTTCTAGATATAGGTGGAATTAGGGCGTTACAGCCTTTGTAAACAATTACTTCTCTTGTTGATTTCTCGGAATTCAAGAAACGCCTACACAAACCAACATATCCATCGGGTAGGAGAAGTCTTCCTCTACTTGATGGTGATATCAATTTGCCAGGGAGAGCCATGACTTACGAGAAATCATCGAGAGAAGTCATTGTTTACAAAAACTGTAACGCCCTCATTCCAGCTATATCTAGATTTACGAATACAGCAACATTTGAAGGTATCTGTTACCTCCCTCCTGTGCTCATTGTTCCTTACCGAATTTCTTGGGGTACCAACGTAAACAAGTGTATAGTTCATTCTATATCCAAGAGTATTGATGGTCCGAAAGTGAGGATAGCAATAACAAACCAACATTTTTGGCTAGAGCAAAAGTGAGGATAGCAAACTAAGCACTTGAAAATACGCAAGTGTGCGAGTCATAACCGTCAGAAAGATCAATTAAAATAAAAACCATAGGATCGATCTCTCAAAGATCGATTATTTGGTACCGATTTAATCAGTGGATCGATTCTAGAGCTAAATATAAGATCGATCCGTCAAGATCGATCTTTCTCTGAAGATTGTCCAATCCTAGTCCGAAGCGAAAATAAGTTGAGGCTAATCAGCAGTGCTCTTTTATATCTTTTCAGAATAAAGCAGAATGATGTGCAACCAAGTGGTACTCGATTTTGACGACTGGGTTTGGGAAGAACGTTTATTTTATGAAAAAAAATGATACAATTTTCACTTTTTATTTGTACATTGGAAAATGCTTGACATTACCACTTTTTTTCAATAGTTTCTTGTTGAAAATCATCATTAGCATTGCTATTGATGCGTAAAAATATTTCTGATCGATTGGTGACAACATTATTGAAATTGGTTCAGGGGCAGCTGAGTTATTAATGTTCAAAATCTTCCATAATTTTGTTACATGTTCCATTTTCGGTATTCACAAAGTGTACCCCCATATAGAAATCACAGGCGTAGTCCTACGTCAAAAAATTGTAGGAGCTCCGGATAGATCTGTAGGGCATTTCGATTATCACCAGGAAAATTGCGTCCGCTTAGAAATTCAGGGGTAGAGCAGTTCCAATTACTTTAGGAAAATTCCGAAAACTTCAGAAAGTCTAGGTTTTCGAGGAAGTTTGATGATGTTTAAGAATAAGTCATTTTCTTTTTACAGTTTTAACATCTACAACGTTTCCAGGGGTCCAGTGGTCCACGGGTCCAAGGGGTCTAGGGGTTAGGGGAACTTCATTAGAGCTAGTATTAATTTAAGATTTTTGAGCTGAACGAAAGACGGCACAACTTTCATATATCCTATAAAGGCGAAGTCAAAAGACGAAATCTTTGGACATAAAATATCCTAGCGTTTTGATCCACCAAACTGAAAAGCCATAATCAGAAAAAAATATGTTTTTTTTAAGTTTTATGGCGACCTGATACCGGGCAAGTTTAACCGTATCCTTGTTTTCACTAGAGAAATGAATTGTGTGTACATTTCGAAATTAAAATAATGGGCGCTCCATAAAGGGGGTGCATATATGAACAATCAGTGGGTAACCAGATCTGACTTTACCATGACAACACTGATTTATATATATTCTTGTCGTAGTTGAAACATGCAGCAATAAAACTTTAATTTTACGTGGTACTTAATAATCAACTTAAGTACTTAATAATAGATGCATTCGCATTGAATTTTACATGCATCTGGGTTTTTACATAGCAGTGAAAAGTTCAACAGAAATTTAATGAATTTTCATCGAAAAATTATATTAATGTACATGAGTGGGTAAATTTCGGCTTTATTTAATTGAATTATTGATTGTTCAATGTATAGTTTTAAATTAAAAAAAAAAAACCTGCTCTAATTTTTAGAGTTTTTTTTATCTGCGTGGTTTGTCCTGTTATTGATTTTAACTTTTCATATGTTATCAAGTTAAAATGAATGTTAATTAACAAAAACCTGCTGAGGATTTATTTTTATTTCAAAAGTTAACTGTTTTAACAATCCAGAGGGCGACAGTCTTCTTCTACTTGCCGAATATTGACTTCTCCTTCTCCTTCTTTTTCTTGTTCTTCTAGGACTTTTCTGCTACTGCAGCGTGCGTTTTGGGGATTCTCAAACTAAGTGTTCTAGATGCACTTCAACTGTTATTTTGGCAACCAATGCATGACTTAATATATTGTGTGGCAAGCACAATTAACTCTACTCAGGGAAGTCGGGAACACTTCCAATCCGAACGAGGTTGTAGACCAGAGCTGGTATATATCACGGCCGTCATGTGACGATGAGAAAACAGGTCTTCTCACTATCACGAGATGGAAATACCTATCATTAGCTTTCTTGTAATTCCTCAATGACCAAGAACTCATGAGACTAATGCTTCTGCGGTTTTGACATCTACATTTCTAACTGATTTAGATGAACTTAGGCAAGCAAAAGTTCGTAATCGGTAGAACGAATATATTTTTAGGATTTGTGCGGTACAAATAACTTTAATAGCATTAAATGAGCCAGTAATTACGATGATCACAACGTTCTGTCATGTCAAAAAATCGATGAGATTTTGAAGAAAATCTCTAGCATCGTTTTCTCATCCAATGATAGTGACAGATCGCGTGAGATCTTTCATTGAAAATGACATTAGCCAGCCCTGTTGTGGTCCAGACCGAGTATTGAACCCGCCGCCGCCAGCTTGCTAATACCGTGCCTTTACTGACTAGGCTATCTGAGACCTCAATATTGCCGAATATTGAACTTACTACATTTATGAAGCAGAAAAGATATAAACCACGCGATTGGCTTTTGCTGGTTTCAAAGAAAAAATAAACGATGATATTAATCAGGAAGCACACAATGTCGTGTTATGCAATCGTCAACCACCATGAAACTCAAACTGAAACGTAATCATGAGGCTGCGCTACTATAAAACTATACATATAATTAGCACAAAACCGTTGATTCATGATAGCTACTTCCTTCAATCAAACATCAAACAAATCAAAACAAAGGATCCTTAATAAGCGTTCCCTCCTGCAACAGCTACAGAGCTTGACATGAAATCCAATCCGTGGAAATATTTCTTCGACGAGCGGATTGTTCAACGTGAACTCATTCCCATCGATAATTACAGATCAATGTACCTAATTTGTTCACGCCTTATTGATCGATACAGAAGCAGCCTCAAAGCGTGCCACAGATCACGTCTACCCGTTACCGGCGACGCTTGTCCACACAAAAAGAACGCCGTTCGATCGTCATGCTGTTAAAGTTCATTTGACAGGTTAAGCGTCAAACACCTGTCTTCGTTAAGAATATGCAATTATTTCGTTCTCTACTCACCCATCACCAGCACGGCGGCTAAATTGATTTGTCTCATCTTGCTTGATCTGATTGCACGATGAAAGGCTGTGTTGTCCAAATCCGACGGTTGGGTGAAAATTTGTGGCGCGGCGTCGACTAGCTGCACTGTATATCGCACTCTCACTTTTTCACCACCGCCCTTGTCGAACCCCAAACACTTAACACCTCACTGGACTCTGACGAGTTTTTGGGCGAGCCACTATATCAAAATAATAATAATGGTTTCGAAATCACCCGATCGCGTCCACCGCTAGCGAAGGACCAGCGTAAACTAATTTTAATCCGTTCCGTACGTGACCAAGAAGCCTTCCTTCCTTCCTTCCTAATGATCATGTAATGACGTATCAAGCCGATAGGTAGCAAGTCAGCCAGTCTGCCAACTTGCTGATGACTAGTCAGACTGAATGATTGAATTGGCTGGCTGACGATGACGATGATGACTTATGCGAAGCGATGCTGAATACTCTGCTGAACTGGTTAATTGGTCGAGCAAGACCTCCCATCAAAGCCCCGGAGCAAAGCGGCTAAGCTCCCCGAGCTCAATACCATTCCATTGGCAACGGTATTGTTCTGATCCACCACCGCACTCGGCGTCGGCTTCTGAATGGCGTGGTTTATGAGCTTTGTCTGACCGGGTGTTGGTGCAGTTTTACAACGCAGCCAATGATAGCCGCACGTGGAGGCTTCTTGAGCAGGAAGTTCTTGAGAGATTTGAATAGCAACTTCAGTATAGGCGATTTACAGAGCAATACGTAACCGATTGACAGGGTTGCCAGTTTTCAATGATTGTAGAATTTTTTTATGCATTCTGTGAAAAGATCCGGGAACATTGAGAACGATTCATTAGGTCGCCCAACGGCATCCAAAACTTAATTAACTGCCATCACTGTGATTGCACGTTTGATGCCATGCAAATTGGCGTGCAATGTTTTTATTCGACGCTGATCCCGCTGTTCGAAACATTGACACTGATTTGGAAGTGCCCCGCTGCTAGCAGTTGGACCACTTTGCTGCCCCTTATGTTGCTCTCTTCATCGAACACAAGAGGCGTTGTTGATGTTAATCGCTTGGAATGATTTCAATTTGCTTCGCCTGGTAACTGACCAACCTCTCTAGGTTGAGTTTATTTTTAGTATAGTCGAATTTCAGTAAAAAGTCGATTGGATTCACCTAGCAATCCCGATGGTGAAAACATATTGTTGTCCATCAGTATTTTCGATATGATTTTTATACTTCTTCCGAAGTGTTCCAGTAAAGTTAAATCAAGCGTCCAGCAAAAGATTCCCCCAAGTCAACTTTGACAATCCGCTAAGGGGGTGCTCATAAACCACGCTGACACTTTATTAGGGGGAGGGGGGTTGGCGATTGTAAATGCAGGGGGACGGGGATCTAAAACTTCAAAAAACGGTCTACGTAGTTTATGGTAAGCCCCTAACGACTGGATTTCGGCGTGCAATCATCATCGATGGCTTATTATGCGACTGGATCGGATATGGTGAGGGGACCTCCCTTAGCTCAGGAAGTATAGGCAAGGATTTTAATCAACGTCATGCTGGAAGTGGTGGGTTCGATTCCCGTTTTGGACCTAGGATTTTTACAACTCTCAATCAACTGCTGCGGAAGTGCTAAAAGCTCATTAACTGGATGTTGAAAGCAGGCGTTAATGCCCAGACGGAATGTAAAGCCTGGAAGAGCAAGAAGCAGATCGGATATCAAATAATGACAGCACGTGGCAACGATTAACGATTGAAAGTTGATCTTTTTGTTATAATAAATTATGGGTGAGCGGAGATGAACATGGGAATGGTCCAAACTGTTTCCATGCCAGCAACCGAATATACACGGCCGTTCAATCTCACTCAGATAAGGAGTAGCTTTTACTCAGATCAAAGATAAATTTCTAAAAACGTACAGTTAGGCAAATCAATTTAAGTATTCTATAAGGCACGACTAATGAACCTGGACAGTTTCAACTTATGGATTTAATAAGCGTTACTTATGCATGATTACTATGCTACATGAGGTGTTGATATACGTGACCGTTAATCACGAACTAAATAATCTCAACGCTCAAGGTTTGAATCCTTAAAAAAAATTTATGTTTCAAAAGCCAACTTATGAATTTCATTGTTTATACTTATGAATTATGTTTCATAGGTCAAACTTATGATGTCCACAATCAATCCATGTGGCGAATAATCATTAGTAGCTCATATGGAATTCTTAAGTTTATTTGCCTCAGTGTAGGTTACTCAGCACTGAGTGACGTACGTTTTTATAAATTTCTCTTTCATCTGAGTAGCAGTTACTCCCTCTCTGAGTGAAATATAACGGCCGTGTAGATTAGTCTGATTTTTTGCCGCTGTCTTCTGCACTGGTTTGTGTTTGGAAATAAGACGAAAAAGTCAACTTTTCGAAAGCATTTTTTGTTTGTTGTTTATGGAGATTTTATCCGCGCAACTGGTTTTCTGGATTAACAATAACTGACCAGGCCAACTCTTTACATTGTTGAGTGCTTGCGGATTGTATTCTTGAGGAACAACAGGTTTAATTTTTTGCCGGTCCGTGGTGAAGGTAGGATGATTTTTCAGCTTTTCTCAAACGTGTTATTTATTTATTTATTTATTTAATTATATACATGACTTTTGATTTTGGAGTTTGCTTCAGTTGCCAAGTTAAATTTGATTATTCTGGAATGCTCAACGATTCAAATGGTAAAAAAATTATCGATCCGGTCGTTTGGATTTCATGCCCTGCTCTTAACCCTACAAAGGAGATTGTCTTTGTTTGTCAGAAATGTGTTCCTTTCAATCTGAGGTTTTACAAGATGCTGACTCAATGGCTCAAGTAAGATTATCTGTTAAACACTAAAGCTTATTCACCATTTCCACATGTCCGAACTACTTTTAGCTGAGTAAAGCTGCTAATTGAGAGCTTTCTTAGGCAGTACTGATCCGAAATGATCGTTAACTGAAAAAAGAACCGAAATATAATTCTTGGAAGGCTGATGAATTGAATATTTAATTCCAAGAAAGTATTGAGTATAACTTAATATTTTCAAATTTATGTATTGTCGTCAATCAGATGTAGACCATTATGTACAATTTACAGTCATATCATAGCATAGCATAGCATAATTCAAGTTGCACACAATCGTAGGTGGTACGAGTTTTAATCTGATGTTAAAAAGAAGGCTCACATTTATCCGTTGCTGCAAGCAAGTGATTAGGGATTAATCAATACCTCTTAGATAAAGGATGTGTCTTCTTCCAAAAGCTCAGATCTGTGCTGGCCATGTCCTTGCAACTGGTGGGCATGGGGAAGGAATTTTAGTCCTACATTTACTTAAAAGAGATGCAGAGAACTCTACGACCTCTCATAAATGTCACGGGTAGGGTGGAATATTGTTAGTAGGTCGGACAAGCCATGGGATACGCCCAGCCGGCGATGCTAGCAGTGAATTATTTTTCTAACACGTAATAATATATACAGCAAAAAATAATTTTGATATCACGTCAAAGTGGATGCACTACAATCATGTCGAAAATATGGTGTAATATTACTTGCTAAAAAGGACAAAATTATCATTAATACAATGCATGAACTGACATTACGCTGCTTTTACTGCATTTGTTTATTTATGTGGTCATAAAAATTACATGAAATTTTCGACATGATTGTAGTGCATCCACTTTGATGTGATATCAAAATTATTTTTTTGCTGTGTAGCTGGTAAATAGGTTCCTCTGCTGATGCTGATCATTTACCTGAACAAGGATAGTATGATATAGTTTATATTCTGCGATGCTCTGCTTTGCTTATTGCACTCTCCTGTTGCCGGCTTACACATGAAAATTAATTTGTTTTAAAACATATACTGCCGGCAACGCAAGTCAGTCCCATCTGCATTTTTATCAATTTTAAGTTAAGGTCGTCATTTAGCTTAACTTCTCATGTATTTGCTATGCTATTCAAAAAAGTAAGTTGGTTCTAGAAAAGTGGAAAACAACACCAAGTCAAACTGTCCCATAGGGGAAAGTAATCGCAAGTCAGTCCCATTAGAAAAAAAAATACGGATTTCACGAAATAATCAAGAGAACAACGTCATAACTTTGTTTTTAGCTTTGTATATTAAGTAATAAGAATGTTCGATAACATTTGATTTAAAAAAGCATTTCAACTGAAAGTTTTCGAAGCGTTTCTATGCATTTACGACTAATTGTCATATATCTGGTTAAGAAGAATGTCAGTCCAGTACGATTTGATGAGTGGTGTAATAACTTTAAGCACGGCAGCTTTTCTGTTTTCAGTTATTCCTTTGAGCGAAGCCTGTCGTTTAAAGGAGTTTTCCAAAAGAAATCCGTCACACTGAATCTGCTTCATTTGCTTTTTCGAAAATAGGGTACATCGATTCATCGGGGCTTCCGTCGACAGCTTTGCTGTAAGAAAGCCTTTCTTGAAAATAGTGTGTTTCAATATACGGTCGAGGTTTGCATTGATTAATTACGTACTGGCTGGTGTTTATGGTCGTGCAGAAAAAGTCTCTGAACTTCATGTTCATTACTTCCACGTTTTCCTTGGCCTTTTCGACCAATGCTGAAAAATCTGGAAATGTTTGAGCTGGTTTGCTATTGCGCATGCTTTTTTCGATGGCAGCATGGACGCTATCATGTATCATGTGTTGGAACATATTCCAATTTTTGTTTTGGGCGCTGCAGTTTCCTCATAGTCGTTGAATCGCTCGATTACTTGATGGAAACAGCTAGTTATATCGGTAGCTTGACGTCCTGTAGTCGACTCATCCCATAGACATGTTATCACAGGAAGAATCTTTACGTATTTTCTCACCGGTGCAAAAGTTCGTAAGCCAACAAACGTTGAGAAAATACAATGCATTTTTATCCATCAAGCCTTGGTAGTTGTATCACCTAGAAAACACCATATACTGTGGTTAATATAGTATACTGAAATGTATAATTTTATTTGTCAATCATATTTTACCCACCTTTTGTAAATCAACAGAAACCACGGCGCAACCGCCATCTGTAAGGTACGCATCCAGCGACATACAAGGACAGAAAAATGTTTGCATTGAAAAAAAAAATCTTTAGTTGTATTTAAATAAACTATTCTGGTTGCAATTATATTGCATTTTATTGTTCCATTCCATTCTTATTCATATAAATTCAAAATAAGATTATGTTTGTTATAATAAGCTACTTTTTAATTGCAACTATTTTAAAAATAACAATATTCTTTTATTAAACCAACAATAGTAAGTTTTAATTTAGCATTTATTTGTTGTGTCCATTCCCCCGTCCGTTGTGTCCGTAACGCTTGAATACAAAAATTACTACCAACCTGGGAGGGAGAAACAGACTCGGAAAATGTGAATGTCAAGTGAAGCCAGAAATCAGCTGTCACAAACTGTCAGTGGGAGCCAGCAGTACAAAACATCAATCAATGGGAAGTATTGATATCGAATACAAATTATTTTCTTGCTTTAAAACAATTTGCACAGCAAAATTTTTGTTTCTTCAGTTCAGGAATCAGTTTGTAATTTAGCTAAATTGTAGTGTATCAAGCATGTTATATCGTAAATTTGATAGTTTTCTCAAAATGGAGGGGGTTGTAGAGATATTCAGCTACGGTTACTCTAAATTTTCGGGTTCGTGTCGGGTACGAGTATACGAAGAAAATATTTTTGAGTTCGGATCGGGTAAGGGGTATATTTGGGTACGGGTAGCATCGAGGAGCACGCAAAAACTTCAACTCCGGCACAGGAAGTAGCCGTAATTAAATTAATTCCATTAATTACAGGGGTCAGGTCGGGTTCGGGTTCTTGAAATTTTTATGTTTTTTTCAAAACATCATACTCTGGGATTCCCACATCATTTCGGTACATGATATTACCTACGCGTTTATTATTATACCTGAGCAACTTGAATGAATTTTTCTTCTCACTAGCTCTAATCCTTGAGCCCGAATGAGTTCCTTCGTTACACGCTGTACCACAGACCTGTTCATTTTGTGGTTCGAACTTTTCCTCCAAATCTAGATCGTTCCTGGCGACTTCCGGGTCTGAATGCTCTTCAGTGTTCTGTTCATCTTTTTCATCTCCAATAGCAACCCATCATTTTTTGGATGGATTATAGGGGAAATGGCTCTAATGTTGACCTATGGATCTAAAATTGGGCCCATCGCTAAAAATCTGCTATTTATCAATTTTATCTAGATGAACGCATCATTAAGACGGTACTAATGGATATTTTTGGTCGCTATTGAACATTGATGCGAAATTCGAAATTGAGCAAGCAAAAAAGACCTGACGACAAAAAAGACTTTAACGAATTGAACCTAATTGGAGATGGGAATGCATCCAATTTGTTTTCTTATATGAGCAACATCTCGATGCACATATGACATTTTATCACGGAAAAGAAGTTTTCATGTAGTTTCCATTGAGAATGAACATAATAATTTTCCATTAACAAAACCATTGATATCTATCTATATTTCAAATAAAATTCATGTCATGCTGAGTTCTATATGATAAATCACTTAAATTTCATTTGACACTTAAGGTTCATGTAATTTTGTGGTGAAATTCCCAATTATGATAACCCATGAAAGTTATGTGAAATTGGAATGAATATTTTCCATTGGATATTTGATTTATTCTTTGAGAGTTTACTTCTAAAATGAGTAAAATTTTTGTCGATTTTGTCATATTCGAGAAGATTTATGAGGTTCGGAAAATTTTACTCAGTATACAAATAAACTACGTTTTATAGAGTTTGAGTAATTTAAACTTAAATTTGAGTAGATTTTATATGCCATATAGTGTGGAAATCCGTTAGTTTCATAATACTGGTCCTTTTTCACGCCAGCAGCGGAGAACGACCACATCTTAGTGAGAGATTCAACTTTACACCACCTAAGTATGGAAAAATCGACATTCAAAAGAGCAATTTACACGTTTAACACTTCGTGCTAAAAAAGTATTGATGAATCAGGATCAGGGTTGCTGAAACGATTGGGATAGGAAGGAATATCGAAAAAAAAAGATCATCGAGAAATGGAGAGTACTGTACAACAAAGCCAAGTACGATGAATTGGCGCTAAACACGAACACTCTTGTAACGATTTTACGAATGCAGTTTAAAATAGATATATAAGCAACATATTCATAACATTTTTCAAAATAATTACACACCTGATTTAACCAAGTTTTTAACTAAATATAACAGAATTTGCTGATACCAACCCTTTTGCCTTTCTCGTACACCAAGGTGATACGAAAAAAATGTGGATTCCAAATTCCACTGGGGAATTCGCAAAAGATTGATGTTTATATTGATTTTCCTTAACTTATAGATTACCTGATCCTTTGAAAAAGTTCGTTATGGGGTTTCCTCTCGGGTTCCCTTTAATTTTCCCCTTTTTTCCACATTTTTATGACCCTTATTCAGGTACAAATCGGCGAAAATGGCCGCTTCGTTCAGCACTTAAACCATAGAGGTAACTAGAAGGTACCGAATAAACGTGCTGAACTTTTTGGCTCAGCCCTGGTACTATCTTCGGTCCCAAGCTAATCGAAACATAGGAAAATCCACGAGCCCCTCATTTAATCTTTCAAACTTTCATAGCGAATCAAAACAAACATAGTGTAGTACTAGAATTTCAACTAGAATGGGATACGTTAATCGATTTGCTTGGGGCCAATAGGCTAGTCAAGTAGTGCCAATTTAAAATCGTTAGTTTCCACCGGTTGCTAAAACTGCATCCGGGGGAGGGTGTTCTCGAATAAAAAGAATGGATAGGATGGAAACACACTGTCTGTTTCATTCACATTTTCAGTGAAAGTGAGCCAATTTTCAATCCAATCTGGTGGCCATCGGGTTTCAGAACAAGTGTCAAATACCCTAAGATCTGTTTATTTTCGGAATAAAGACGACGTGTGGATGAAAACGGTATTTGACAGTATTTCACACTTTTTCTGAACCAAATCCGCCATCTTAGATTTTAAAATGACGTCAAACATCGGTTGCTGGTCTCTAGATGTTAGTGGGATTGAAAATACCCACATTGGTACCACATGACACATTTACCATAAGACATATTCACCTGATTCTTAAAAAACCATATGTATGGGTATTTGATAGAATTTCCCACTTTTTTAAACCGTAAGCCTCCATCATGGATTTCAAAATGGCGTCGGATATCGATTTTCATTCTCTATACGTCATCCCGATTCCAAAAATACCCATATTGAGGGTATTTTACAGTTTTTTTTCCACTTTTCTGAAATGGCGACCACCATCTTGGATTTAAGAATGGCGTCGCATATATATTTTCTATCTCTAGACGTCACCCCGATTCCATATTGATGAGTCGGCATTAGTGTTTGCCGCTTTTTCTCGGAAATCGGAAGCTGCCATCATGGATTTTTTAAATGTCGTCGGATAGCAATTTCCAGCCTCTAGATGTCACCCCGATTCCCAAAATACCCATATTGATGGGTAAACAAAACATCCGACAGTGATAAATTTGACATCCACGTGCGCAGATCTATGTGCATGCGCTTAAATTAACCGAGTGAACAATCAACAAAAGTCGAATTTGGATCGAACATCTTCGCTGCACTGCGAAAGTAAGTTCATTTGACAATAACAGACTAAATGAACAAGAGTCTAGGCAAAACTGAACTTTGAAGGAGATGATGGTACTATTTCCGACAAAAGTATGTTCGTTACATCGTTAGTGCCCATAAAAGCAGAGGCAAATGGAAAAATGCTTTTCCAGAATAAGCGTCCATCTTCTACTAGATACTGAAGGCCAATCAGGATCCAATATTCAGCCGAATGTTTCAATCCAATTCGTGATGTACCAGGATGATGTATATACCAAGATGTAAAGTACCTGTTACACTTATCATTTATATTGATAAAAATATTAGGAGATATATATTGTCAAAAATATTGATGACATAGATATAAACTGTCATTATTATTGCCAATCTCCTAATATTGAAGACTTTGAAATTGAATATGTTGACCTGTGTAACGTACGTTTTAGATGTATAGTCCAAGGTTATGCAAATTGCTCAATTTACGGGCAAAAACAGCGCGGGATGCACGCTATTTCTAAACAATCCAAATTTGAGTAGGATCTACTCATATCCGCCAAAATTGAGTAAACAAAATTGGGACTGACAAAATGAAGAATGAACAACATCGAACTGAATCCTAATGTTAATTTGTTATTTTGTCAGCTACAACCTTGTTGGATCAATTTTGGGTAGCCCTACTAATGGAAATGAGTAGATCTTACTTAAATTTAGATTGTTTATGTAGTAATAACGTGTGAATAAAAATGAAAAAAAAAAACTCGCTGTACACGACCAAATACATCAACCCAAATTAGAGTTTTGTATTCTCATAAATCGCAAAAAGTGAAGGAACTCAGCGATGAATGTTTTTTCAAGTTTTTCCAGGAAAAAATCTCGAACATGAGAAAATTAAACATTGGATTCTCTCAGTTTATTTTTACTACTCCTAAACTGAGTAAATTTTTCGTCAATTTTCAACATTTTCCGGCAGATTTGGGATTTTTTCCGTTAAAGAATAAAATGAATTCAAATTTGGGTTGATCTCATTGGCCTGTTACCAAATTTAAAGAGAAAAATCCAACTGGTCTTATTGGAATACATTAGAAAGATAGAAAACTCTTGGTACCGACGACACAGTACAAATGCGTACGATTTCTTCTTCAAATGATGACGAACAAACTAAACATAAGCCTTCCCCTGACAGAAAAAAAAGCGGTGTTATACGACTAGCAGGTATCAACCATAATATATTGATCGGAGAAGCCATCTCGGAAAAAGCTTGCCTAGATCCACACGTCCGCAGACATCTGCAAATTTCATCTTGTCGCGTCGATTTTTCATATTCAATTTGATTCTACGATGCGTAATCAAACTGTCGAGCCAGATCAAGCAGAGCAAAAGCAAGTTATTTTTTGACCATGGATAACAAATTTCAAGTATTGTTGATCTCTACTTGAAGTGTTGTTCAGAAACAAACAACTTGTCAGATGGAGTTGTAGACCACAAAGGAAAAACTAAAATCAATTCTCATTTTCTTTCTTCCCAGGTGAAAGATTTGGTCAATTCTTCAAATTGAATCACGACTACTTTTCTAACAGGGCCTGTGTAAAAATAGTACTAATGAGTTAAAAAATATATATTGCTGAAACGATTTGTTGGATTTATTTGGTTTCTTGAGCAAAGTTGTAGATATTATTTTGGTTTCAATGTTAAAAATATACACTGTAAAAATTTTCGTTCGTTTCAATGAAAAAAAAAATATACATTTGTTATTAAAAAAGTTAATTTCTCAAAAAAAACATTTTTGAAAATTTTCGTTTTAAGCCTCATTGAAGCTCATGATGTTTGCTACAAACTGGCAAAGTTTGGTGATGGTAAACTCAAAAAAAAGTTATGATTTTTTGAAATGTTCACGATTTTTACATTTTCATTAAAAACACATATTTTTCAACCGTGTATATTTCTTCAAGAATCGCATTTTAATTTTGCACAACTTTTCCCAAGACACCATTGCAATCAAGCAAGCCGTTTTTGCAATATAGGATGTTTATTTCATTAGTGTTTTTCTACACAGGCCCTATTGAAAAGTAAGGATTCATTACATTTTTTCCTTTGGTTTGTTTTTTCCGTCGATCTTGTTTTCCGTGCTGAGCACCAATGCTACCGACGTGCCAGGAAGGCAGCTCCTACACCTGGACCCTTCCTATCAACCCATCAACTCATGAACCGGGGACCGGGGACCAATCCGAAGGAAGGCGTGATCAGAGATGTTATGCCTCAGAACATCCCGGTGGCGCCGACTGGGATTGAACCCAGGCCTGCTGGGATGAGAGGTAATCACGCTTACCACTACACCACTGGCGCCGTTAGGATTCATTACATCTCATACCACCTTTTATATCCATTATATTCATTGTCTTCGATTTTGCATAGTTGTATCATTGATCTATACGATAATAAGTCAAATACTCAACACTGTAGTAGTGAACACCAAAAACATCTGTCTGTACCTAATGTAGAAATTTTACCTATCGATCTGATACTTAAATGAGTTTGAATGGTGAAAACAAGCAGTTGATCACAAAGATTGCTTTTTACCGCATACATCTTAAAAAGTTATCATAGGAAATAAGTGTAACGCCATTTGGTTAAAAGGTAAGCACCCCAAGTAACAAATCTAGAGCTGCTTGGCTATATTCAAAATTTATAAAAGTTTTATTGCAGCTGCAACCAATACCTACAGCTTTATGACGGTCATATACAATGCAAGTCATGGAACATTTTATAGCTATCTACAAACCTCTATTAAGCTTATAAAAAAACCAACTGATGCTTTTGCTATTTTCACTTATTAAAGGTTTTATGATTGCCTTGAAGTAATAAAAAAAGCACTTTCAATAACAATATGAAAAAAAAAATGTCGAAAATATGGTTTTTTCTTTCTGTTTCGGTTTTTTTTTGCTTACAACCGTATAATGTTGTATTTTTCTCTTATGCAAATGCATTAAATAAATAACTTTTGTCTAGAAACGCTCGTATTATCCCAATATACACGATAAAATTTCAAGCGCATATGTTTCGGAACTTCTAAAAAGTCATATATTTTCTTTAAGATTTTCACTAATGTCGCCATAAAACAAAATTGATTACATGGTGATCTTGACACCAACACTCAAACCTATTTTTACCGCTAAAGATTTCCATATGGATTAAAAAAAAGTTTCAGCAGAACAGAACAACAGCAAGCTAATTTATGGCGGTTGCTTTGAAGCCAATAAAAATTAAATTTGATATATAACTGATTTTCACCGAAGCGTAATAAAACTGCTTGAATACAATATTACTCTTAAAGAGGCTATGAGAACCTTTTGTAGAGTATGAGGCTTTCTGACAAAAGGTTTTAAGGCAGCTTTATTGTGAATCTCAAACATGTTTTATAAACCTTATCCACTAAGCTGTATGACGATCTTATAGCGGTTATCAAAAGGTTGTGCTGGAGCTATTAAATTTATTGACGGTTTTATAAAATTGATCTCAAAAACCACTAATAGATTGCAATAAAACAAGAAATGCTACTTGGGATAACCTCCAGTTGTATTTCAATGAAATCATTTTTAAAGATTATTATTTTTATTTTTTATACAGTAAGCAACATGAGTGAACGAGCATGTTTTATCAGGTGCATTCGGCCGTTCGAGGAAGTCAAGTGCTCGAAAGAGCTGAGGAATATTTCGAATATTTCCAGAAATTAAAATCGATTGGATATTCTGAAGCATCAGATACTGGTTTTCGCATTTGCACGTTCTGCCGTCTTCGTGTTGATAAACAAGCTCTTTTCATCTCAAACGTGGACCGGCATGTTGCTGGAAGCTCAAAGATGCTAACTACAGTGATAGTACCTGTCGTACCGAGCTATATACAACTGTACCACAAATGACATTAGTTACTTCAGTTCAATCGTACCAAGAATTCACTCAACCAGTCAACATCGAGAATTCAACCGAGGTATTGCAGGAATCCAGGTATCACCGATAGGCGTGGGAAAACTCAACTACATCCACTACCCAAAAGAAGCACCTTGAAATCAACGAAGGTATTAGAAATAATCTTTTCAACTTCGAGCCTGAGGTTGACGAAGTGAATGAATTCAAAGAAGTTTTAGAAAACATGAAGGAAAAGTTTTCCAATGCATCCACTGCAAGAAGTGAAAAATTATTAATTTTATCGTTATTGCCTTATTCATGGTCAACACAAAAAGTTATGGATCAATCTAATGCTAGTAGATATATTGCAATAGAGGCTAAGTTGATAAAGGAAGGTCATTCGTCAAAAACCGCAAAATATGGCAAAGCCTTAAGTGATGAAACAAAATTGACAGTCATATTTTTTTGAAGATGATGATGTAAGCCGGGCAATGCCTGGTCAAAAAGATTATGTGTCTATGCAGAAAGAAGGAAAACGACAAGCCATTCAAAAAAGATTACTAATGATGACTTTGAGAAAAGCTTATAAACGATTCAATGAAATTCACTGCAATGTAAAAATTAGATTCTCTTCATTGTATGAAATAATGTATTTAATTCATCTCAAGGTTCAAGCTCTGGAAAAGCTTTGAGTAATGAAACAAAAGAACTGGTTTTTTGAGGACGATGATATGCCAGGCCAAAGAGATTTTGTTAGCGTAAAGACAGGAAATAAGAGATTAGATGTTCAGAAAAGATTGTTAATGATGACATTGAGAGAAGCTTTTAATAGCTTTAATGAAATGTACGTCAATGTAAAAATAGGGTTTTCATCATTTGCAATAATCAAGGCAATGTAAACTATTGACTATAATGTTTGCGTTTGCACTACGCATGAAAATATCAATTTAATTATTTGCAAAACTCCGCCCTAAGCAATGTAAACTAATTTATCAATCTAATTTTTTCTAATGTTTACACTAACGACACCAATTTTAATAGAAAATTCATCCTACAAATGAAGACTAGGGAAGACGAATCGAGACCGAAGACAAATTCAGACTGATACTTTTATGAACAGAGCTAGCCCTTTTTATACCGTTGAAAATAATCTTAGGTATGAACATGATATAACAGGTACCATTTAGTCTGCTAGGTACCTTCTACCACGCTGAATGATGTTTAAGATTTGACCCGTAATAATTGCTAGGTACAGTAAATGTTAAACCACCCAAGTAACATTGCTAGTTTTATCCCAGAACACCAGTCCGATTTTTTTGGAAATAATGCTCAAAATTTTCGATCAGGACACCTTCAAAAATGTCTTGAATCTATTTCAAAATTATCTTTCAATTCTGCAAAGATTTTATTAAAACATTTTCAAAATGAAGGTCTTTTTGAAATATGAACGATCATCGTTTGAAGCTCTCCCTCAGAATTATCTGATTGATTTTCAGCCACATGTTATTATTGTGTGGGAGATCTGTTAAGATCTTAAAAAAGGCGAATTTTTGTTATTTTTTTTAAGAACATTAGAATAAATGTAATCATTTTCAGCCCAACATATTATTTATCCGCTGTCGGGACAGCGTTGGCAGCACTGAAACATCGTAGAAAAGAAAAACAACATTGCTTTCAGTTATCCATTAAAATATCTTAAATGGTTTAGAAATGCAACTTTAAAATGAACAACTCATCATTTAAATTTTTGAAATTGGGTGGTTATTAAATAAATCCTAAAATTAAGATAAAATTTTTGAAATCAGAAACCCGTTCCATTATTATTCATAATTAGGTTTCAAACATGTTCAGCCAACTTTCGAAAACTTAGTGATTCATGGCAAAACAACTTCATAAATCAAATTGCTACATCACATCACAAATCTTCCCAACAAACAATTCAGAGTCACAAATAAGCAAATATATTTAATAAATGCTATATAGCAGTGTACAATCCTGAATAAAACGGGTTGTCGAATTATGTGCTGAAAAAATCTCATTGAGATCGATAAATGCACCTTTGTTCCACTGTTTGCTCTGATCTGATAATTTTACTTATTAATAGCTTTATAAACGCACTGTCTTCCCGATTCAACACCAGAAAATTACTCTAATAACAAACTGAATAAGTGCAATTTGCACATACATCGATGCTTTAATTCGGCACTTTTTAATTGATTTAATAACATGACGCATAACATTTCGCGCCAAACCGAAAAAAAAATTCTAGATATTTGCACTCAGTTTTTCCAAAATTAATCGAGGCTAACATTTAAGAAGGGTCAAACTTTTTCTGCCGATTTTTTTTTCAAAAAAAGATTATGGAAAAATGCCAACTCCTAAAAAAAAGTGTTGTATGGATGACTTTTAGGAAATTTTTCAAGTTTTCGAAAAAAAAAATCCATTTGAGACCTACACTGGTTTCATACAAGCAGCAGTCAATCTGATAACGAAAGCTGTGAAGACAAGTTTTAGTAAAATTACTATCATGAACCAAAGTAATAAATTAAGGCTCAACGGATTGAAATGTTTTGCAAATATAAGTCATCCGAGATGCAACCGAAAAAAGTTACGGGCCATATCGTCAACGATGGTAGAAAATATACATTCTATGGGATAGAACCACAACATTGATGAAACAATGAGCATTTGTGAGTCATGTCGCAGCGCAATATGTCCAGTTGTATGTATGTAAGGTAGCCACCATCCCTTCAAGACTTGTCTTGTATGCAGCTCCACTTAATAGCAAGATCAATTTGAGCTACCGATCTGAATTCACAATATCGCTGTATGAAGGGCCAAAAACGGAAGGGCGGACCCGTAAGCAAAAACACTTACGCGAAATCCACGGGAATTTAAGAATCTCCTTCCAACGATACGCTCCATCAAATCGAATAACACAATTCGCAATACTTATTAAGCTTCCTACTGGATGGTTTGTTAAGAAGGGCGACGCGCCCTGAAACTGTTGGAGTAGAATTCACAGCACCACAATCGAATCGGTAGGATAAAGAAAATGATAGTGTTTATTCCCTCCTAGACTCCGGCTGTCAATCATACCATCGTCCAGTTTCAGTTTGAATGATACCCTGATGCTCCCTCCCAACCCAGTGTTTATTTATATAACGAAAATATATGCAATGGAGGAATGAAATATATCAGAACATTAAAATATGACATAATGAAATACATTTATATGGGTAATATAGTTGCTACTGCAATGAAGAAGTATTTTACATAATAAGATGCAGCTCTATACCTCCTCAGCTTACAATGGCCAGTGGATGCAACATTGAAATGTATAGGATATATTAAGCAATTAAATATATTTTGCTCGAATGATACTAACAATAACGCTCAAAATTGTGATGCATAACTAACATGACGAGAAATAACCTGCTTAATAATTATATACATATAATATTATTAAATGTTGTTATTTCCTCTGCTTCCTCAGCTTCATATTAATTTCGATGACTTGCTTGGGTAAACTGAAATATTAAGCTTATAGATACTAGATCATGCAATGTATAATTTATGTAATATATGTAGTGAAATGCAAAATTTAAAAAAATATGCAAGTTTTGATATTTATAAATCATTGATCGTTGGTAGCATCTAGTCTAAAAAGGGTACCTGTATTATAATTATATGCATATAGTGTTTAGTATTGTTGTTGCTTCCTCTGCTTCATCTATTTAATTTTAATTTCGATGAGTAATACAATACAATAAAAATTTAATAAACTGAACAATAAAATTGTGCCTTCCTTCTCTCATCCTGTAAATGCATTGTTATCAAGCAACATTTAGATAAATCAACGCCTAGCGCGCTCCAGAAACATGGTTTTGGAAACTGTGACGAGTCATACAAAAAAAATATAAGGTCCATACACAAAATATGACAAGGGGGGGAGGGGGTCAAGGAAAAGGAACATGTAGACGCATAATTAAGATTACATACTTTTTTCTGTGGTGTTACTGACATCACAGATACAACCCATTTACAACCAAGGAGTTAATCATTTACTTATATTTGAATAACAATTTTTATTATACATTTTATGTTTTTATACAATCAATCACTTGAAATGATAGTAGTATCCTCCCAACCTCCCTCACATCATTATACAGGATAAATTTATATTTAATCAAGTAATATTTAATGTATATAAAATATTTAGGGAAATGCAGCATTTTTCAAATAAATCAGTATTAAAAAAATACAAATAACCTAGATTTTAAGGTATTGCAATTCATCTTCTTTTAATATTTTATTGGGACTCATACACGTACTTTTCTTCATGTGTCATGTAATGTTTTGAAAATATAGTATTAAAGTAATTATTCAATTAAGAAAAATCATGGTCATGGTCATTGGACACAGGCCATCATATTTATTAGGATATTGAATATATAAAGAATGATTCTATATACTGGAAACACTGCAAAGCTAAAATAATTAAATAACTGGACATGATGTTGGTGAACCTGTGAACCCACACTTATCCGAAATTCACTGGAAAATGAGATTATTCTTCCAACGATACGATCCAACAAATCAAAGAACAACATTCGCAATACTTATTAACCTTACCACATGATGGATTGTTGAGAAGGACGCCTCAATCTACCTGAAACTGTTGGAGTAGAATTCACACTATCACAATCGAATCCATTGAATAAATAAAATGAGCATGTTCAATCGTTCTTTGACTCCAGATGCCAGTTTCAGGTAAGTTGAGATAATCTTGAATAATAAGGACGTAGGCTGAAAAAAGTAAATCATTATTATAAAAATATGTTGATGTTCCATCAATAATTGGCTGCTTGACGTTGACGGATCTAATATCAATAATAGGAAGAATTTAGTTCTATTGTTAAGATTTAAAAGAATTTATGGTACCAGAAATCCAGAAAAAAAAACATGTGAAAAGGGCCAATACAAACAATTATTTCAATCATTGACCCCTCACGGTTGGCAACAAATCCATGCAAATCAACTTCACCGTAAATGTCCTCTATCAGATGCTTCTGATCCGTCAGCGTTAGTAGAAAGCACCATCTTGTATGCAGCTTTCCACTTTACCTTCTAATAATAACAGAGCAAAAGTGTACAATTTCAATACTCAAGTACAGTGCTTTCTCGATTTGATCAACCCTTCCACGTACCCCACTTTTTTTTTCAAATTTAATATAACCTTGATTCTAAAATTTCCTCATTCATCTGCCAGATGCATGCCGAGGCCTACTATAGTGCAATAAATACAACTATTTTTAAAAATGGTTCTGCAAAAATCGGGAAAGCATTGTATTAGTACACGGTAACCGAAAAATACCCAATAATGACTACAAAGTAAGCATTTTCGAGGGAGGCCAGGACTACCCATTAAATGAGCAAACAGATTACCCAT
The DNA here is from genome assembly GCF_037179485.1 of Ochlerotatus camptorhynchus. Taxonomy (NCBI): domain Eukaryota; kingdom Metazoa; phylum Arthropoda; class Insecta; order Diptera; family Culicidae; genus Ochlerotatus; species Ochlerotatus camptorhynchus. Next base: position 882,936 of record NW_027040894.1, on the reverse strand, counting down.
TTATGAGTATTTGTTATTCAAAAATGAATATTTACTACTTGTTTTTGTAGTTTTAATAACTCATAAATGGGTAAAAATACAAACACAGCTTCCCTCGACGCACCACTTCAGACTGCAAAAAGCTCGCGTCATTTTGTGTATAATATCAAAAAGAGTAAAATGACGCGAGCGTTTGCAATCCGAAATGATGGGTCGAAAAAAACCGCACCTGAATCCCTCGAAAATGCATCAAAGTAAATGGAACCTTAAGTTCAATTAGAAAGCTCTCACCAAATTGGTCGTTTTAGCTGGGGTGTTTAAGCACGTCGTTGAAAACCTGGGAACACGGCAATCTTTTTACAGATCCAACACAATTCCTACACGCACACACCATACACTCAGCAGTCTGACATTTTTCTTCTGCGGTCTCCCTCTTTTGTTCGCATCACTGAACACAAACCACCCGTTTTCATATTGGTATGTATGTGTGAACGTGCAAAATTTTAATAACTTCTTCGGATTTTATTTTAACTTCTTTCATTTTCCACACACGCGATTTTGAGAAAGTTCGAGTAGCAGCAAAATAAAGCACACGTACAGCTAAAAGGTCAGCGTTTTTTTTTTGCTGTCGTAGATGCAGCACATGTTCTCTCACTAATTTTTAACAAAATCCCTCCTGCTCGTAAGTTCATAAAATTCATCAAAATACTGATTGAATCCGACTTCGACACTCCAAAAAAATAACGAGCTCATCAATAACACCCGAGCGCACCAAAACAACTAAAAAATTTGCACGAAAACAACTGTTGACTCCGTGAGCTAAAAGTACGCACATCTTTTCAAGGCAAATGCTCGCGCTGAACTGTCGCAGCGCAATATGTCCAGTTATGAAAAAAAACGCCGATTGGTTGGAAATGGAGTAAATATCCAACCTTCAACTAGTGGGCAGCAGCATAGTGATGATCCAGGTCCATCAATCCGTAGAAGAGCTAGGTAAGAACACTTATTTTTTTTTTAATTATCTTCTTTCCTTCAGCAGATCTACAACGCCCATACAATGTAGAGAAGTTATATGATTTAAATTTATTTCCAATTTCATTTAGGAACATGAGGAACGTTCAAAAAATCTGTAGAAATTGCAAAAACAGTGAGAAAAAATATATTTGGCCTAGATACAGCCGACATTAGCAAAGTAGAGACATACGAAGACATGATTGTGCAGCTAAGGAGAAGTTGAATTCTCCTACAGCTGACAGAAAAGATCAGATAACAGTATTATCAGTATTGCCAAAGGCTTGGTCCGTGAATAAAGTCGTAGCAGAATTCAATGCACCAACGTACATGGTGAGGCTTCGTCCGAAGAGCCTTGTAATGAGCAGGGTATGCTAAGAACACCAGATAATGGATTCCACCGTCTCACTATCAGATATCAGGCGGTCAAAAATCAAAAAATCGACTTTCACTAATCCTTATTTTGTCATTTTTGGTCGATAGTAAACATTTCAACTAAGAGAATCTGAAAGTTTCAAGCTTCTGGCAGTTTTAGTTTCTGAGATATCGGATGTCGAAGTCAAAAAAGAGTAAGAAAAGTATAAATTTTGCCGCAAAAATACACTACCACTCAAATAAAATTTCATCCACTATTTGTCATATAACTACCACATCATTATACATACAGTATGCAAAAAAAGTTTATCCACCCCCCTACCAATTTACATTTTTTTTGTTTTTCTGGTGAAAATCAGTTTCATTTTATGAGTGTTCTTCCATGATTTATCAATTTATGTTTATTTATCACATTGCCATTGAAAATACGGCGTTTATATCTTTTTTTGAGATTTCATGTGATAAATTATGAAAAATTGTAAAAAATTACGCAAAAAAAGTTTATCCACCCACAAACGGATACTATGATTTAAGTGTCTTTAACAGAGTTTTAGTGTGTATTCTGCAACTTTATCGAATGTAAACATTGCGTCAATCTGTCATTTAGTGCTCTTGAAGTTTTAATGCTTAAAATTTCAGTTTTGTGTTCAAAATTGGAAGTTTTTTGTTTCATAATGCCCAAAAAAGACCAAATTTCGATCAGTATCCGAAATTTGATTATTGAACATCACAAAACTGGTGAAAGCTACCGTGATATTGCCGATATTGCTCTTAAGAAGCCATGGTTGTCCGCAATATATATATATAAAAAAAAAGATCGAAGTGGGCCCAGGACCACATTTCATGGACCAAAATTTTATGGTATCTGATGGTATGGTCTGATGGTATCAATGGTGACCCAAATAGCATTACTTTCATCTCGTCTGACCAGATCACCTTATTCCAGGCATCACTGGTCCATGAAATGTGGTCCTAGGCCCACTTCAATCTTTTTTTAATTTTTTTTTTGCGGACAACCATGGCTTCTTAAGAGCTACTTTGCCCTTAAGACTTTTCTTATGAAGACGATTTCGTACGGATTGTGATATCAGTTGAATGGAAAACTCGTTTTCAATCTGTTTCGCAATTTTCGGAGCTGATAGTCCCCGGTCCAGCTCTGCCTTCTTCACGATAGCTCTGTCAATTCGGTCAGTTGTCTTTGAAGGACGCCCCGATCGCTTAGCTGGTGAGATAGAACCACGCTTTTTGCACATCTGTACAATTCTAGCGACCGTATCTTTGTGAAGCTGGACAATATCGGCAATATCACGGTAGCTTTCACCAGTTTTGTGATGTTCAATACTCAAATTTCGGATACTGATCGAAATTTGATCTTTTTTGGGCATTATGAAACAAAAAACTTCCAATTTTGAACACAAAACTGAAATTTTAAGCATTAAAACTTCAAGAGCACTAAATGACATGATTGACGCAATGTTTACATTCGATAAAGTTGCAGAATACACACTAAAACTCTGTTAAAGACACTTAAATCATAGTATCCGTTTGTGGGTGGATAAACTTTTTTTGCGTAATTTTTTACAATTTTTCATAATTTATCACATGAAATCTCAAGAAAAGATATAAACGCCGTATTTTCAATGGCAATGTGATAAATAAACATAAATTGATAAATCATGGAGGAACACTCATTAAATTAAACTGATTTTCATCAGAAAAACAAAAAAAAAAAATGTAAATTGGTAGGGGGGTGGATAAACTTTTTTTGCATACTGTAGTTGTAAAGGTAATTTAATAAGCTTTCCGAAAATAAAATTCATTTGGAAATTTGATGGAGACAAAACAAATTAAAAATAAAAATAGAAAAAAATAATTGAAAATGAATGAAAATTTAAATTTATTGATCACAAACTTTCGAGTCTCGCACATTCCCAAGCTAATTCTCAGCTCTGGATAAAGTTTTGAGTGTACTCTAACAAGTACTGAAGAGTTTGCCTGCCCCAACCTGCCCCATTGGAAATATAAGCGATTTGAAAATTTTCGGTTATTATGGGAGATTTCATATTGTACAAGAGCCGGCTTGGAAACAAACTTTTTCAACAATTATTTTGCAACTTTTGGAGTTATATTCGGTTGGTATAGTCGAAATATATTGTTAAAGAACATTTTCTAATATTTCATGACCAACTTTTAAAAAGGGCTTAAGCTTTTGTACAAAAAGAAGTCATCAGTATCATAAAGTTCACTGTTGGATGAACGTAAAACTACATTGGTTTATGCTTTATTCTAAAGTAAGTACCTGGGCTATGACGATTATAGAAGCATATGCGTAAGTATGTGCCTACGCATATGCGCGGATGAGTTTAATTTATACCTAAGTCTGTACTTAACCTACCCAGACCATTTAGTTTAAGGAGAGGGTAGTGTCAAAATGTTCCCCCGAAATTACATTTGAACACTACCCTGAAATGAAAGGGGATAACTTAAGGCTTCGTTGGATGTGTGGTTCAGAGATACTGATTTTTTTTATTATCCTGGAATATTTTATTTGATGATGAAAATGTGTGTCAACCTGTTTGCCAATCGATTTAAATACATGCGATGTTTGTGTGACTTACACACCTACACACTTGCTAACGACTACGCCGGAGCTGTCCTCATACGAAGCAATTAATTTTACAGATGTTACAATGAACAGCTAATATATAAAAAATCACCATTTTGCCACATTCCATATAGTTGCAGAGAAAAAGCAAGGCCTACTTCGTTCAAATTTACACAGAAATCAATTTTACGAATGTTCCAGATCTTATGACGGACCATCTGGTGACTACTCAGAGCCATTGAACAATTATTGTATCTATAATTACCATTTTACTTCATTTCACATAGTTGCAGAGCAAAATCAAGGCCTGCTTTGATCAAATTTACGCAGCAATAAATTTTATGGATGTTCCGTATTTTCTGTACCACCTGGTGATAACTCGAAGCCAATGACCAGCGAATATATAAAAAATCACCATTTTACTAAATTCCATTTAGTTGCAGGGAACAAGCAAGGCCTGCTTTGATAAAATTTACACATAAATCAATTTTACGGATGTTCCGGATCTTCTCACGGACCATCTGGTGACTACTCAGAGCCATTGAACAGCTAATGGATCTAAAATCACAATTTTACTACACTCCACATAGTTGCAGAGTAAAATCAAGGCCTACTTTGATTAAATTTACGCTGCAATAAATTTATCAGATTTGCTGGATCTTCCAGCGGGTTATGTCGAAACCAATCGGAACAATTGAACAGCTAATATAACAAAAATCACCATTTTACTACATTTCACGTAGTTGCAGAGCAAAATCAAGGCCTACTTTAATCGAATTTACGCAGCAATACATTTTACGGATGTTCCGGATCTTTCGGCGAGCCACTTGGAGCCAGTGACCAGCTAATATATAAAAAATCATAATTTTACTTCATTATATACAGTTACAATGAAAAATCAAGGCATACTTTGATGAAATTTACGTAGCAACCAATTTTACGGATGTTCCAGATCTTTCGGTGGGTCATCTGGTGACCATTTGGAGCCAATGACCAGCTAATATTTCAGAAATCACCATTTCACTATATTCCATATAATTGCGGAGGAAAATCAAGGCCTACTTTGATCAAATTTACACAGCAATCAATTTTACGGATGTTCCGTATCTACCAGCGGACCATCTGGTGATAACTCGGAGCCATTGAACAGCTAACATATCAAAAATCAGCATTCTACTACATTTCACATTGTTGCAGAGCAAAATCAAGGCCTATTTTGATCAAATTTGCGCAGCAATAAATTTTACGGATGTTCCGGATCTTCCGGTAGGTCATCTGGTGACCACTTGGAGCCATTGAAACGCTTATGTATCTAAAATCATTAATTTACTACATTTCATATAGTTGCAGAGAATAATCAAGGCCTACTTTGATAAAAAATACATAATAATCCAGATTAAGGTTGATCCGGGTCATCGGAAGGCCTTCCGGTGGACGCTCAGTATTTAGAACCAGGTTATGGGTTGATTTTGTTAAAATATTAATCAGCACTACCCATAGATGCCTGTTGCTGTGGATTTCCAGCAACACCTTGTTCTAGACGACTGGTACCTTTTCTCCCCCGATGGCCTCTCGGAAACCCGGATTAAAACCGGAACCACTTGGTCAATCTGTTCCAATTTTTAGAAGACCATAATTTCGAACATTTTTCTACTCACTGTGAAAATTTCAACCAATTTCATGGTTAAACAAAAAAGTTATACCTATGCAAACATTGCTATTCGTATACCTGTTAGTAAAAATAAAAACTGCACAAGCGCGTTAGGCCCTCCCCAGAAGTGAAGCAGGTGGTGTTCGTTTGAAACGCTAAAAACTTTTCAGAGGTAACTCGGTTTCACATCCGGTCTTCAGCCAAGATGTTCCCAGTACTTCAAAGGTGCTACATTTTGTACACGAAGAAAATCGACCCACTACAGCGCCACCTTGAGCCGCGAATGTGAAAGTGGCTCGCTCCCCCATACATTTGGTCGATTTTCCCCATACAAACTTCAAGCCGTTTGAGCGAGGGGTTCCCGTGAATTGTAACCGTTTGTGAAATTTCGCTGAGGTTTTGATTTAACTCAGTGGCTTAAGCGCCACTCTCGTTTAGGAGAGACCACTGGTCGTGTTAAAGCTTTGCCCGACAAATGAGACTTTTCTCTCAGAGGACCTCTTGAACGGTCGTTGGTTACTAACGGCAATGAAAAAAAAACTATTAACTTTCTGGAAATGCCAAGTCCTTCAGTAATACAGGAATGGAGCGCATGGACCAAATAAATAAACCAAAGGTATTACTCTGACTCACCCCCGAAACGAAACGGAAAGAGAACGAAGGAATGCTTACTCAACTGAGCGGAAACGAAAGAAAACAGAACGTAACGTAGTAAGTGTGTTTTATTCAGGGAGTAGCATTCAAAACGTTCGAAAACTAATCTTCAACTTTTTCTTTAAACTATATTCTAGCATTCATTCGCATTGGATTTCTGAGAGGGGTTTACGGGAAAGAGCAAATCATGGCCATGAATTAAACATGCTCTCACATACCTGCGCAGGTTTTACTTGACGAAACGATGAATCGATGACTGCTGACCGATGAGGGCTCGATGACTCGATGATGGCGGTGTAGCGATGGCGGCGTAAACGTGATGGTGCCGCTCACATGCTGCAGTATGGCGCGCAGCAACGGAAGGTGACTCGTACGCGGTATGGCCGAATTAGAGTTTCGGAGGGAGTGGCGGCTGGACGGAAGACTTCCGATTTGGCAATCGAGAGCTGAGCTACGACGAGAAGTCGTGCTGTCCCGGGAGATTCGCTCCGCAAAGAGAAGAGGCCAACTTACCTTCGGACGGCTTCACTTTGTTTCTTCGTACTTTGTTTCCGCTATGACCATCTGTGATGAAATGAACCCCCTCTCCCGTTGGATTGAATCCGGACCGCGGTACGCTTTTGGCGACGCACTCACACGGTCCGAGCTCTCGGAAATAATGGTCCACGGGGTTGTAGTGGAAAGGACCTCGTCGACGGATGATTGGCGACCGTCGGAATATATTTCGCTTCGAAGATTAGCGAACTTCACCCACCTCCGTTTAGCTACCTTCGAAAAGGCGGGCCTTAGCAGGGCGCACGAGTCACGGGAAATGTCCGTCTCCCACGAAAGATGATGACGATGCCACAGATGGAATCCCCGATCCGGCATTGACGATAGCCGAACGGAACGTATATCCAGCCATTACAAAAAAAGCGCAACGCGTTTGAAATCCAACGCGAACTCACATTACTTATACAATTCTAAATTTTAACAAAATTCAATAAAATTACCTTTTTTGTACAATATCACAAATAAACGCACTGAACAGACTACGCGGAACTTAATACGGACTTATGTCCACTGTACAAAAAGAAAGAAAACGTTTAAAAAACCACTGGTTGATAAAAACTCACTCACTACTATTTAGTACATTTAGAGAAACTTATCGCACAAAATCAATTTGATTTAATATAACTCGAGAACGTAAAGTAATTCGCGCACTTCTGTTATCCAGCCGATTCGAAAGCGAAATGGATGAGTCAGAATAATTTTGCGAGCAGGAAAATTCCTAACGACCTTTTCCTATTCAGATAGGTCATCTTTTAAAAACTCCCTCTTTATTCGAGAGTTGCGCCAAACCTTTCGAATGGCGACGGACTTCTTGGCGCCTCCAGAAAGAATGTACAATATAATACAGCTCACTATAAGTTGAGCTTTTATGGCGAAGTTGTAGCCTAGACACAGTAAATATGGCAAAGTTGTAAAATCGACACAGTAATGGTCTGATTTTATTTACACGGTTGAAATATTTCATTTCTTAGCAAACTTGACATAAAAAGGATTTCATTGTTAATTAAATTAGATTTCAACGAAAGACTATTTACAAATAACGTAAAACGATACAGAACCAAATCACTTCAAATTTTGGCAGGGTGTTTCTGACCCCCAAAACTACCATTCCAGAGGGTAGCGTTTGAAATCCCAGATTTGACCTATTTTGAAAAACTCTAATGATGATGATGGTCCCACCTCTTACCCCTACAAAGGTTTGAGCTGGACGATTTATCTTTAAGATAATTAAATATGACATTTTAACCAGGTTGGTAAACAAAATCGAACTGGTTTCAGTTACAGATATAAATTCCCTCTAGAGTTTACAGTTGCTTCACAGCGATATAAATGTTGAAAAGCTCAGGCGTCCACCTCTTAGTTCGCCTTTTTGTCCACCTAAAATATTCATAAGTATTACAAGCAATCAAGAGTTAATGAACAATCAACAAAGCATCCTATTACACTAGTAACCCCGCAATCTGATGCTATCATAATTTTCAGCAATGTCAGGAATGCTCACGAACCCCCAACATTTGCCAGAAAACTTACTACTAACTCAAGGTATCTTCCAAATAAGCTTCAAAATTGCATTTTTTTTATCAAATGTTAAATTCAGTCCTCTATATCCGTAATACGCGCGCGAGGCTCAAACCTTTGTAGACTACTATTTTTTTTTTTACTACTACTATTAAATCATATATCAAAAATCCATCATCACCATCGTGGCGAACAAAATAGTTTTTGCAGTGCTACAATAATTATTGAAAAGTCGTTATAACAGCTATCCATACAAAGTAATCCGTTAAAAATAACTTCGTCAAGATACATAATTTGTCAATTCATAAAAAAAAAATCACTGGATAACCGTTCAAAAGACAGTTTTAACGTGTGAAATGCAATGTCTCTTAAATTCTGCTAATGTTGTTGAACGTTTAATGTGTCTAGGCATCGAATTGAAAACATTTATTCCTTTAAAAAATAATGAATTCTGTGAAGCACAAGTCAAGAAATGTGGTGTTCTTATTTCATCCGCGTTTCTAGTATTATATCTATGATAGTCACTTCCTCTTTCAATTCGATCACACAAATATCGAGGCAGCAAACCGTTAACTACTTTAAAAATGAACACCATAGTCAAATATACAATTCTTTGCTCCACCGACAACCATTGTAAGGCGTCTAACATCAAAGTTGAGGAAGTGAATCTATTACATCTCAAAATCAAACGCATTATTTTATTCTGCAAGCGCTGTAATCTCGATATTTGTGTTGCATTCGACAGAAATAAAATGGATGGGCAAAAGTCTAGATGAGGAGAGATGATTGATTTGTATAGCTGTATTTTACTGGCAATAGTTAAATCGTTTTTCAATCGACATAGAATTCCATACTTCTTGGCAATTTTCTTGATGACATTGTCAATGTGAGAGTTGAACTTAAGTTTGTCATCAATAATCACGCCAAGATATTTAATCTCCTGAACGCGATCAATAGTCTCATCATCAATTACAACAGAGACGTTCTCATTTAATCGATTCCGCGAAATTACCATAAATTTAGTTTTACTTGTATTCAATTTTAACTGCTTACACTTCAATCATCTACTTAGATACTGCAAATCTTCATTCAAGTGTGAGACGGCAACTTCTAAATCCTTAGCTGCAATGAATAACACAGTATCATCTGCAAAAAGGTTAATGTCGCAAAACCGTAAAACACGTCGCAAGTCATTAATATACATAATAAATAAAAGGGGCCCTAATACACTTCCCTGGGGCACTCCAAGGTTGTTCCCCACGGGACTGGAAACAGAATCATTAAAAACAGTCCGTTGAGTTCTGTCAGACAAATAGCTTTCAAACCATTTATATGCAGTACTCGTAATTCCAAAGCGCTTGATTGTACTTAACAGTAAGGGCCTAGAAATTGTTTCAAAAGCGCGTTTCAGATCCAAAAAAACAGCAACAATCGTATCTTTACGCTCCAAGTTGTCTTTCCACTTTGCTAACACCAAATTCAATGCAGTTTCACAAGAATGACCTTCCCGATATCCCGATTGTTCTGGTATCAACAAAGAGTTGCTATTCAAATACTCCAACAGCTGGCCTTTAATAACAAGTTCTAAGATTTTCTCTAATGTGTGCAACATGTTGATGGGACGAAACTCTTCGGCTTTAATCGTTCCAGCAACTTTTTGAATAGGAATCACTAAGGATTCCTTCCAAATTTGTGGCACATGTCCATTCTGCAATGATTCATTAATAAGGTCCAGAAAGATGTGGCCAATGACATGAAAGCAATCTTGAATAACTCTAGCATTAACATTATCTACTCCAGCCGATTTTCCTAATGAAAAACAAATAACTCTAAGTTCATCTAATGTAATTGGGTGAAAAACTTCAAATCTGCAACTACTATTAACTGGCTGTTTTATTTCGTCAGGTTCATCGACCAATTCAATAGATTGATTAATCAATGAAACACTGTCTACGAAATAATCATTAAACTTAGATGCAATTACTTGTTCTGACTGTTCTAATGTGCCATTAAAAGTTATGGACCGCGGTTTGCAATTACTAGGTTTTAATAAAGATTTCAAAATTTTCCATAACTCTTTGCTGTTGTTTTGATGCTGATCAATCTTCCTTTGAACATATTCACAACGAGTTTTCTTTATCGATTGTGAATACTTATTACGCGCGATTGTGTACCTAGTCCAATGATTGTCATTATTAGAGCTACAAAACTTTTTGTACCATTTGTCCCTTTTCCGTTTAAGACGCAAAAGATCCAAATTGTACCAGCTGTTCGAGTTTTTCAAAGAAACAAACTTTTGCTCAACTAGTTGATTGGTACACGTTTTCAAAGCGTTATTAAGAACAGCTGTAGATTCATCTAAGTTACCGGCCGCGAATGGAAAATCCAGGCTTCTCTCAACAAGATTTGAAACAGCTTGCTTCGAATATTTCCTCCAGCACTTCAATTTTACAAAATTATCGTTATCGTTAACATGGTCTAAGACATTAATCACTAAAGTCTCATGATCGGTTATTTTCAAATCAGTATCCGTAACTGAACAAATGGAATCAAAATTGGAATAAACGTGGTCAATTAAAGTTCTACTGTGCCTGGAAATACGCGTATATTCATTTACCGTTTGCTTTAAATTAAAAAACTCAGCTAAACGCTTCAAATGATTCGAATTATGGTTATCACGCCAATTAATATTAAAATCACCAGCCAATATATTTAATTTACTAGAATCAAGGAATGTCTCGAGCCAGTTCTCTAAAACTTCAAAAAAACGCTGGTCACTAGAACTGGGAGAATGATACAAAACACCATAATTACCCATCTTCATGCCACGTACAACTGTAATGCCCAAGAACCAGTTGCCATCAATAACTTCGTTGGTACGAAGGTTGAATTGAACTGATTCTTTGACATAAATAGCAACACCGCCAGTGTGTCTAGAATGTGATAAACAAGCAGCAACAATATATCCCGGAATACTATACTGATCAAAAGCTTCAGTTTCTACAATATGAGTTTCAGATAATAAAACTAAAAGAGGACGTTTTTCCTCAACAATCTGACGTAATGCTACGTAGTTTGTTGACAACCCCGCAATATTCAAATATAAAAAATCGAATTGATTCACATTCCTGGAACTTGGCTGCTATTTATTGAAACGCAAGCTGCTTTTCTTCTGATCAAAAAGTCTTTTATAGAGCAAACATTCCGAGCTAAATGCGGCATGGTTGACGTCTAAGTTCATTTTTCGTTCTTTATTCATTTTCAAACAATTAATACATTTCAATACAGTTGACGTACACTCCGACGTTTTGTGTTGTTGGCTGCACCTAGAGCATGTATCACAATTTTTGCAATCCATGCTCTTGTGCCCAAATTCTCCACATTTGAAGCATCTCAACACATTAATCGCGGGAACTATCGAGCACCGATCAAACCCTACATTTACTTTTTTCGCACATAACAAACATTTATAAGTATCGACATCGACTTCAATTACAACACTAAACTTGTTATAAGTGAAGCGTGGATTTTCAAACATGTTCACTACTTTTACATCATTAATAGCGATGTCTTCATTTTGACTTTTTAAGTAGTCAATAAAGACATCGGAGGAAAACTGATCGCTCATACCCACTATTTTCAATCTTGGCACCGAAGTGGGAACAACAGCACTATATTTTTCACCCAGATTGCTTTCAATACCATTTTTCACATCACTTACGTTTGCTCCTGTTGCACACTCAACAATAATGGAGCCTAATCTCGGTGGAAAAACGTAAACGTCTCGATGAAAAGATCCATAAAATCGTTACTAAATACATCAACAAATGGCATGAAGCTAATCGCACGAAAGAGCGTATTTTCGGAATTGGCTTGATGGAGAATTTGGCATCGAGGAATTCATCGAACAGGAGCAATGTGTTGCCTCAACCTCGGCCTCGGGAACAAAACGTGGACGACCTTCAAAACCTTTCTTGGATTTGAGTGAAAGAGGAAAACGTCACGTCATCGATAAAGAAGCAGTTGTTCCAAAATTCGATACCATCAAGAAAGCTTTGTTATTTGCAAGACGGACCGCTTATAATCGAAAGGATTTTAAGTTAGTTAAAGTTATTGGGCATATTTTAAAAAACCAAAAAAGCTCTAAAACCATGCTGGCTCAACTAACTGATCAACGAGGAATGATGTCACCAGAAGAGGCTTTTAGTGTACTTATCGAGGCTGGATTGAGTAGATTTCAATACGAAGTAATACATAGTGAATCACCTTCAAGATTTCCACCTTATTATGTGATCGGAGCAGTGAAAAAAATATGCGCCCCTCCTAGTGAATTCATCGAAGAAAGTGCGTTGAAAATAAGAGTGAAACTCCAGGCGCTGATGGAAAATACAGTGAAACGAATCGTCCAAATAATTGATGCAGAGCTCAACGAGTATATGGATAGCAACGATCTAGTTTCTACGGAACTGGTTCTTCTATGTAGCTGGGGTATGGACGGATCAACTGGATATTCGCAATATCATCAAGTGCTACAAGAAGGATGTCAGGACGATTCAGATGTATTTTCGTCCACTTTAACACCTATTCAGTTGTTCGTGTACAATGATCGAAAGGAAAATATGTGGTTTAATCCCATGCCTCAAAGTATTCGATTTTGTAGGCCATTCATCCTTGAATTCATTAAAGAGAGTAAAGAAGTTATTGTGGCTACAAAACAGGATGTAGAAAAAGAAATGAGTGAACTAACGCTAGTGAAAATTGAACTCTCAAACGACAAGTTTATACTTGTTGATTTTGTCCTCAGTATGATAGACGGAAAAGTCTTAACTTATATCACTGGAAATTCGTCGATGCAGAATTGTCCAATATGTGGGGCAACACCAAATGTAATGAATGATGCAGAGAAATTCGAGGAAGGATTTATATCAAACGAAGAAGCCTTGCATTACGGCATATCTCCACTTCATGCTTGGATAAGATTTTTCGAATGCCTTTTGCATATTGCATACAGAATGGATATCAAAAAATGGAAGGTAACGAAACCGTTCAAAGAACTAAATGAACAAAGAAAAAAACATGTGACGACACAGCTTTACGAAAAATTTAGAGTAAGAGTAGATCAACCACGATCGGGTGGAGCAGGTAGCAGTACTACAGGAAACGTTTGTCGAAGAGCATTTGGAAATCCCAAGCTTTTAAGCTCCGTGCTGAACATTGATGAAGAGTTAATTTTCAGATTCCGGAATATATTAATTGCTATTAACTGCCAAGAGCCAATAAACCCGGAAAAATTTGATGCATATTGCAAGGAAACATAAAGGCTCTATCTTAAATTGTATGATTGGTACAAAATTCCTGCAACCGTGCGCGTCTCCAGTATTTTACTGAGAAGCAGCACAATGTTTTCACTATCGAAATCAATTTCAATAGAAAATACAGACTACAAAAGAAGACTAGAGAAAACGATTCGAGACCGAAGACAAATTGAGACTAATACTTTTATGAACAGAGTTAGCCCTTTTTATACCGTTGAAAATAATCTTAGGTATGAACATGATATAAACCACAGGTAACATTTAGTCTGCTAGGTACCTTCTAGCACGATGTATGATGTTTAAGATTTTACCTGAATTAATTGCTAGTTACAGTAAATGTTTAATCACCCAAGTAACATTGCTAGTTTTATCCCAGAACACCAGAAATTCTGCAAAGATTTTATTTAATTATATTCAGAATTAAGTTCTTTTGAAATATGATCGATCTTTCATTGGAGCTCTCTCTCAGAATTATTTGTTTGATAAACTTGATTGATGATTTTGACTAAGATCGGTCTCGTGACCGTTGGCAGAAACCCACGTAAGATACTACAAGCCATCATCTGGTGAGTCAACCAAGCTTTATCTTTTTTGTGGAGTGTTTCCATCGCCACGGAGTAGTTATTTGCCAGTCCTAAGGCTGATGTAATTTGAGTTGAGTTTCGTGACGACTTGCCGAAACTCGTGACTCGTCGATTCCGCTGAAAGCATGCGCGCGTAATTCGACGCTGCAAATAATTGTCACAGGACAGGAGCACATGCCTTGGTAGAGCTGAGCTACCGATTTGTGACGACACCCAACAACACATAACACCGAGTACATGAGCCCATGAGATAAACGGCGCCGGTGGTGTAGTGGTAAGCGTGATTACCTCTCACCCCAGCAGGCCTGGGTTCAATCCCAGTCGGCGCCGCCGGGATGTTCTGAGGCATAACATCTCTGATCACGCCTTCCTTCGGATTGGTCCCCGGTCCCCGGTTCATGAGTTGATGGGTTGATAGGTAGGGTCCAGGTGTGGAAGCTGCCTTCCTGGCACGTCGGTAGCATTGGTGCTCAGCACGGAAAACCAGATCGACGGAAAAAAACAAACCAAAAGAAAAAAAAAATGAGCCCATGAGAGACAAAAACGAGAATGAGAGTATGCTAGGGAAAGAGAAAAACCGCACACAGTAGGAAAGCGAATAGGAACAAACACACAGAAACAGAAATAAAAACGAAATTTGTACAAATGTAAATAATCAGTAAGAGGCACTCAATATATCGTCGTTCATGTTATAAATAAATGTTGTTTTCCCGTTCCAAATTTCTATAGCTTTAATTATTTGAATGTTTTGACAATACTCCGCGTTCGTGTTAATTTTTGTTGCCCGTCTTCTTGTTGAGTTTAAATGGTAGGGAGTACATTTCACTACCAGATTAGGGAGACGTCTAGCGGCAGGTGACTGGCTGATGATGAGAAGTTCTCTCTCGTAGAGTTTTAGGGTATGCTCTACCGTTTCCCTGAGTGACTTTCTTGAGTGTGAATTCATGGGGATAATAGGGAATTCCCGTTTGGTCATTTAGTTGGAAGCTGCTGGAACGATCCGTAAATTCTTTCTAGAAATTAATGGACTCGCCCTTAGGAGAGCCTCATCCGGGTAAATTAACTTGGACGTGTGGTCTCCCTTGCAGAGTAGCGCTTAAGCCACGCGTATTTAAGCGGGATCGTCTGGGCTAGCTACAGGGTCGATAGGTAGGGTAGGGTCCAGGTGTGGGAGCTGCCTTCCATGCGTCGGTAGCATTGGTGCTCAGCACGGAAAATAAGATCGACGGAAAACAAACCAAACGAAAAAAAAAGTAAGAAATACTGATGGAAATTTATATTTACACAAATTCACATGTATGAGGAGTCGTGAACAGATTTAGAAATTCATATCAAATCATAGGGGCCTTGCAATAAAAAAAAGATCAGGGATCCCAAGGGTGGTTAAGACGGCCCTGGTCGCGACCTAAACTTTGAGAAACGCTAGTCTGAAAAATCATCGAAATCCGGGCTATCTTTGAACGCCAAATGGACTTGAAATCACAAAAAAAAATGGCTTTAACGTAACAAAAATTAACTAAAAATTGCCAAATTTGCTCAGAAATATAGTGATAAAATAACTCAACAAATCTAACATTCGTATTAATGAATCATGACAAACTGGACATGTGCCACAAATTTGGAAGGAATCCTTAGTGGTCCCTATTCAAAAAGTTGCTGGAACGATTAAAGCCGAAGAGTTTCGTCCCATCAACATGTTGCACACATTAGAGAAAATTTTAGAACTTTTGTTAAAGGCCAGCTGTTGGAGTATTTAAATAGTAATACTTTGTTGATACCAGAGCAATTGGGATATCGGGAAGGTAATTCTTGTGAAACCACGTTGAATTTTGTATTAGCGAAGTGGAAAAATAACTTGGAGTGTAAAGATACGATTGTTGCTGTTTTTTGGATCTTAAACGCACTTTGGAAACAATTTCTAGGCCGCTTTGGATTTACGAGTACTGCATATAAATGGTTTGAAAGCTATTTGTCTGACAGAACTCAACGGATGATTCTGTTTCCAGTCCCGTGGGGAATAACCTTGGAGTGCCCCAGGAAAGTGTATTAGGGCCCCTGTTATTTATTATGTATATTAATGACTTGCGACGTGTTTTACGATTTTGCGACATTAATCTTTTTGCAGATGATACTGTGTTATTCATTGCAGTTAAGGATTTAGATGATGCCGTTTTACACTTGAATGAAGATTTGGGATCTCTAAGTAGATGGTTGAAGTATTAGCAGTTGAAATTGAATACAAGTGAAACTTAATTTATGGTAATTTCGCGGAATCGAGTACATGAGAACGTTTCTGTTGTAATTGATGATGAGACTATTGATCGCGTTCGGGAGATTAAATATCTTGGCGTGATTATTGATGACACACTTAAGTTCAACTCTCACATTGACAATGTCATCAAGAAAATTGCCAAGAAGTATGGAATTCTATGTCGACTGAAAAACGATTTAACTATTGCCAGTAAAATACAGCTATACAAATCAATCATCTCTCCTCATCTTGACTTTTGCCCTTCCATTTTATTTCTTACCAATGCAAAACAAATATCGAGATTACAGCACTTGCAGAATAAAATAATGCGTTTGATTTTGAGATGTAATAGATTCACTTCCTCAACTTTGATGCTAGACGCTTTACAATGGTTGTCGGTGAAGCAAAGAATTGTATATTTGACTATGGTGTTCATTTTTAAAGTAGTTAACGATTTTCTGCCTCGATATTTGTGTGATCGAATTGAAAGAGGAAGTGACTTTCAAAGATATAATACTAGAAACGCGTTTGAAATAAGAACACCACATTTCTTGACTTATGCTTCACAAAATTCATTATATTATAAAGGAATAAATGTGTTCAATTTGATGCCTAGACATATCAAACGTTCAGCAACACTTACAGAATTTAAAAGACCCTGCACTTCATACGTTACAACTGTCTTTTGAACAGTTATCCAGTGATTTTTTTATGAATTGACAAATTATGTATCTTGACGAAGTTATCTCTAACGGATTATTTTATATGGATAGCTGTCATAACGACTTTTTAATAATTATTGTAGCACTGCAAAAACTATTTCTGTTCGCCAAGAGGGTGATGATGGATTTTTAATATATGATTTTATAGTAGATTAATTAAAAAAAAAAGTAGTCTACAAAGGTTTGAGCCTTGCGCGCGTATTACGGATATAGAGGACTGAATTTAACATTTGATAAAAAAAAAATGCAATTTTGAAGCTTATTTGAAAGATACCTTGAGTTAGTAGTAAGTTTTCTGGCAAATGTTGGGGGTTCGTGAGCATTCCTGACATTGCTGAAAATTATGATAGCATCAGATTGCGGGGTTGCTAGTGTAATAGGATGCTTTGTTGATTGTTCATTAACTCTTGATTGCTTGTAATACTTATGAATATTTTAGGTGGACAAAAAGGCGAACTAAAAGGTGGACGTCTTTTGCTTTTCCACATTTATATCGCTGTGAAGCAACTGTAAACTCTAGAGGGAATTTATATCTGTAACTGAAACCAGTTCGATTTTGTTTGCCAACCTAGTTAAAATGTCATATTTAATTATCTTATAGCTAAATCGTCCAGCTCAAACCTTTGTAGGGGTAAGAGGTGGGACCATCATCATCATCAACAGCATCAATGACAATGAATTTTCAAAAGGTCATTAATATTCTGAAATTGTTCGTGAATCGCTTAAACATATCTAAGGCTTTTTAAGTGGCCTCAGATAGCCTAGTCAGAAAAAGGCACGGTATTACCAAGCCATAGGCGGCGGGTTTGGTTGACGACCGGTCAAGGAAGTCTTTCGAGTTGGAAATTTTCTCGACTTTTTTTACCATACAGGGGGTTATTTCTAGTGTCGAAGTGACTTCATCACTAGTGAGTTGACAAAAGTTGCGTCGTGGTGATTTACAAGGATAGTCCCATTCCACCTGGACAATAGTCAAGATGTAATTGTAATCTATGATCACGATTCCTCCCTTAATGAGCTTTGTGGAAAGTTTTCAACTGGTGACGCTCTCCTGGTGTGTGGTGATTATAATGGTGGTGTTCAATTGACAACGTCATCCAATGTGATGTTTCTCCACTACCGCTGTCCAGTAGCACTATTTTGGGATGGTATGGATTATTTGTGTTTTGGCCAAGGGATCTTGTGCGCAATCCGCTCGATCGTATTCTCGATCTGGTTTTGTGTTTGCCTGATTGTGAGGCTACTGTGAATTGACTCTCACCACCCCCGCTCAAGATCACTCTACCAGCGCTTGTGGTGTGTGACGAACCGATTAAAAGACATAAGGAGCTACCTCTAAACTTTCAAATGATTGATTTTGCGGCCTATTCGGACTTTTTGCTAAACGTTGACTGGAATGTGATTTCTACTATCATCGATGTCGATGAAATGGCGGAAATGTTTTGTTCCATTTTGAACACTTGGCTTGTTTCGAATGTTCCACGCACTAGGCCGTCAGTTTCGCCCACCTGGAGTACTCTCCGTTTACGGGATTTAAAACGCACACCCAATGCTTGTCAACGGAAACTACGTCGTCAACGAAGGTCTGGCAACCAGTGCTGTAAATTCTCAAAATCAATTGAACATTTTGATGAAAATGAGAAAAGCAGCTATCCGGTGATATCAGTTGCTTAGTCATTTGACGAGGGCATGGATCATTCTCATTTGAGAAACGCTTGATATCATTCAATAGAGTGTAACCAACACATAAACGGAGCTCTGGTCGACATTCCAGCGAAAAAGCCAAGCCAACCCGACACCAACCTGACTACTACCAAACCCCAACCCGATGTTGACCCAACATAAACCCTAAATTGACCCGACAACAACACGAAATTGGGTCGACATCGACCTTAAATTTGCCTTACATTGATCCAACATCGAGTCGACTTGTCTGTTCGGGACCATTTTGCTGGGTTTCTTCCATACTCCACAGTCGTATATCAAATGATTGTGAGTGACTCAATTGACAGTGACGATGAGCTTCGAATGAGAAAGGGGCTATTCAAATTATGGTCATGTGAGAATTCGTTTTCACAGAATTGATTGAATGGTTGTATTGGTTCATCTTCAATCGAATGAAATGAAAATTATCAGCACTGCTGGCAACAAACGAAGTTTTCAATAAGCCAGCAATGCGTACCGGGTTTTGAATGCCACGCTCTACAAATCTTACGTATTGCGTGTTCAAATGGGTCTGAGAAGAAATTCACGTGGTTTTTGGCGCTCTGTTAACTCCAAACGGAAAAGTGCAGTGATCCCAACTAGCAATGGGCGATCTAGGATCGAAACACAAAAGATCGATTCTTTTGGTTCGATTAATCGATTTTTTGAATCGATCTAAACACGACAAAAATCAACTGGATCGATCCTTTTCATTCGATTTTTTTTTCGATCCAACAAAAAAAAAATCAGTGCATTTGCATATGCAATTTAATATTGACCTGTATCTGGAGTCTTCAGCTCACGCTCGGGCAGTTAAAATTGTGTCTGAGCAGATCTATAGTACCGAAAGAGTATACGATGATTGCACACATCTGTCCCCCCACCAAAACCAACCGGAGGCCTGTGGGATATTTATGACGAAATGGTAAAGAAAGTTATTAATCTACATATGTACAAACATTCACTTCTTATGATATATTTCAGGATCATCAGTCCTCTGCTATGTCAGAACTGGATCGCCATGGGGGCATATCGGCAGAATTACAAAATTTCTTGCATCAGCCTGTTTTCCCACGTTCTGTCGATCTTTTTCGATGATGGGAGAAAATCCGTAGAGTATATCCCCATGTAAATCCCATTGCTTGAGACTATTTATCAAGAATGGTGACAAGTGTTCCGTCTGAGAGGCTATTCTTCAGAACTGGTGAAACCACATAGAATCGATATCGGCTCAATGCAAAACGCATGGCCCAATTAGCTTTCTTGGGATCCCTCTTAGATGAGTTTTGGGATATCTGAATTAAGTACTTTCCGTACTTACCTGCTTTTACACTCCGACCATCTAATCGTTTTGTTCAATATGTTAATCTTTCGTTTTTTTTAAATCGTTTATCTAATACCAATAACACGAATATTATAAACAGTGAAATCATTAAACTAATCAAGAATCCTGAGCAAAAACTTCCACATGTCAAATATAGTCATTTACTATATTCTCACGTATACCATCCGTTAAAGAGTTCGATCCGCGGTACACGGAAAAGACCGTAAAGCATGGAGGTGGTAGCATCATGGTTTGGGGCTGTTTTTCTTGGTATGGATTAGGTCCCATTTTCCGTATTAATTCCATCATGACCAGATTTGAATACAAAGAAATCATGGAGAAGGTTATGCTCCCTTATGCAGAATAGAACATGTCTCTTATATGGCATTTTCAGCAAGACAATGATCCGAAACACACTTCTAAGTATGTAAAGGAATGGTTTCGTGCAAACAAAGTATTGGTTATTTCATGGCCTAGCCAATCTCCTGACATCAACCCCATCGAAAATGTATGGAACGAGCTTACAAGAAAGTTATCTGGTCGAGTATTTTCAAATAAGGATCAACTATGGACCCCAGTTCAAAAATAGTAGTATGCTATACCAAAGGAAACTTTTCAGTGCTTGGTTGAGTCAATGTCAAGAAGATTGAACAAGGTTCTACTTAACAATGGAGGGCACAGCGGTTGCTAAGCGTCATTAGTCTAATAAAACTTATACAATTCAGTGTTCACTCGGCTGTCGACAAAAGCAGACCACTCTCGATGTGTGCTACGCGATCGTCTGTTTTCTCGGCAGCAACCATTGTGTGGTCCTCCTCATTGTTCTTCATCAGCAGTTCTTTCGGTCGATGCGTCGTCGACTTTGGAAAGCAACCGTTTCGTGATGAGTGTGTGAGTGCTGACCACGTTTTGCGTCCATTGCTGCAATGGACGCGCTCTGACCCTCGTTGGCGTACAACAATTTGCCATACAATGAAACTACTGGAAGCGGCTCCAGTTCTGAGGGAGGAGGCTTTTTGGATAGCGGAAGATAAAGTGTTTATTGTATTGTACCTTTTGACTATATTTTTAAGATGTATTGTATAGTGACCAAGAATCCTCGGCTCTGTAAAGTTAATTCGGTTGAGCCTTACCAAATAAATTAATAAAAAAAAAAAAAAAAAAAAAAAAACTTATACAATTATTTTCAAGCTTATTTCACTGACCAGGCATATTTTATATATGATTCTAATGAGTGAGTCATTGAATATTTTAACTTTGAGTTTTCTCGTGCAATTACTTAATTTTTATTACACTATCAAATGCTTAACTTTAAAGTCGAATAAAATGCAGTTGAATGAACACAACCTAAAATTTCGCACTTATATTGCCTACACCACATTCACTGCGTACGTACAAAATTTATTTCTAAACGATATCAATCATCACACTAAATGACTATAGGTGAAATGTAATAACAAGATAGTCTATGTAACGTAATATCAACTCTAGGTTGAACTTGGCTTAATTTGCACCAACTTTCCTATAATCCGTTATATTTGAATCATTTTTCTGCCATTTTTAAAAATGAATCGATTCAAATGATCGATTCGAAATGATTGATTAAATCGGTGAATGGATTATTTGCAAAAAAATGAATCGATTCACTAAGATCGATTCTTGCTTCAAGATCGCCCAATGCTAGTCCCAACGAATGTCTATCTGAACGACTACAGCGTCAGCTACAGAGTCATGCCAGTTGTTTGTCAAGCATTTTGCATCCAGATACGCAACGAATCCCGCCTCAAACTTGGAAATTGATGAAGCCATCCGTGATGTTCCCGCTGATTTTGTTGAGCTTGGGCTATTTGCTGTAAATACAGAAATGGTCTCACTGGCTGCAGCTAAGCTGAGACGTTCGTTTGTCCCTTGTACTGACGATTTGCCTGCAGTTATAATAGGGTAGAGAACTACTTCGGCCTAATCACCCATTTTGGGCCTATCGAGCAGAAAACCTCAAATAAAACCATGATTTCAGAGTTTACAAGTCAATTATGCGTTTGGTACGATACTTTAGTTAATAAGCTACCGAACGAAGTCAATGAGAACGCGTCATATGAACGTTTGCACCCATAACTCCCAAAAGCAAAAGAAGCGCTCCGACCGAATAAATTTTTATCTTCATCCGATAGGCCGAAGTGA
This sequence comes from Ochlerotatus camptorhynchus, assembly GCF_037179485.1. NCBI lineage: Eukaryota > Metazoa > Arthropoda > Insecta > Diptera > Culicidae > Ochlerotatus > Ochlerotatus camptorhynchus. The sequence continues at coordinate 860,510 of NW_027040894.1, read as the reverse complement.
ATTCATTATCGTTCCAATAGCGTTTCAATGCCTTAGGCCGAGTTTAGAATCCGTAGGCCGAGTTTGGTGTCAAGAAGCAGTGTTAGACTTTTGACAATATGTCAACGATTTGTTTTTCTGTATCAAATCTTACGGTACGTACGGAAAGGTAAATTAATTTGGAAGCCATCAGTAATAATAACATTCCGTTTGGTGCTAAACTGCGCTAGATTAAGAAAGACTAAATGCGGGTTGTGCTTAATAGGCCGGAAATGGGGTAGTTAACCCTATGTCATTGTATTGCCGCTTTGGCACAATAGTTGAGTGATATCTTCAATCGCTCACTTCAGCAAGCAAAATTTCCTCACATTTGGAAGCAAGCGAATTTATGACACACATTTTCAAAAGTGCACACTTAGAAAAGTTCATGTAAATTTAGGTGTTCTGAGGCTGACATATACGAGCGTCAATTTTGGCTTTTTGTTGAATTTTACGTCGTGCATAACGAGTATGGAGGAAAAAGCGCAAGTCGATGTATTTTATACCGACCTGAAGGCGGTGTTCGATAAAATTGATCATAACATACTGCTACACAAGTTATCTTGGAGTTTCTATGCAATTGGTGTCTTGGTTGGAATCCTGCCTTACAGAGCGTGTACTTCAAGTTAAGATTGAGAGTTGTGTATCTTCGCCGTTTTCAAACAAGTCTGGAGTTTCACAAGGTAGTAATCTCGGACCGTTGCTGTTTATTCTGTTCTTCAACGATCTGGGCGAAGGATTCAAGCTAGTATATGCAGATGATTTAAAGCTATACATTGTGGTGCACACACAAGAGGATTGTTGACTTCTGCAAAACTCGATGACTTTGTTTGCCGATTGGTGCCAGAGCAACGAACTGACCAATAGCGTGAAAAATGTCATATAATCACTCACCGCATGGTACATCCAATTAGGTTTGACTATCATATCGACGGCGATACTCTTACCTTAGTTACCAGTGTGACTGATCTGGGGGTTCAACTTGACTCAAAAAAGACGTTTGGTTTACACCATTCAGCGATCATATCGAAAGCAACGCGATAGTTTTGGACCCACATTGTTGGAAGTCATTGTTCAATTTTGGAAAATGCGTCCATCGTTTGGCATCCTCACCATGTCACGTGATGCCTAAGGATCGAACGGGTTCAGGAACAGTTCATTCGTCTAGCACTTGCCGTAGAGTGGTCCTGACAATTTGCCGCCATATTCTGATAGATGCCGACTGGGCTTAGACACACTGGGACGACGACGGAAAGTACAGCAATCGTTGCTTATTGCTAAGCTGTTGAATGATGAAACTGATGCCCCCGAACTGCTTGCAATGTTGAACTTTTGTGTACCGAGCACATCTCTTCGGAATACAACGTTACTGCAACCAAGTTTTCACCGAACCAGCCGAATCAGCGTGTATTCGTGCGTTTACGGCTGTCGAAGAGTTTTTCGAGTTCAATGAACCAACTGGACGTCTTGCAAATCAGATTAGGTCTGTGTTAAATTAGCTTTCATTTTATTCATTAATGCATGATTTTTGTTACCTCACTAGTGACAGAGAGTCACTTCGACTCTCGAAATAATCCCTAGAGTATGATTGTGCTTGCAATAGACTAGATTGGCATAGAAAGCTCTCAATTAAGAACTGTGAAAGAACATCTACAAAACTAAGATGAGAGCCGGAAAAACGCTTCCAACAGAAGCATAAAAAGCCTAGAAGAAGAAGTTATAATCGATTAAATATCAACTTCCAAGCTTATTTCGTAAATTACATCCTTCGGATCGTCGTACCGTAATGCTCTTCTGCCATTTCTTATTATCACTTTCATTACAGCCACTCACCTTTCGGTCGCCTCGAAAGACAGCAGATAGATCCATAGAATATGCCACTGAATGACTTTGAGTCTAGTCACGATAAATTTTCGCCATCGGAATAAGCTCCGGCACGTAAATATATGTGCACATGGAGGGATAGAAACGTGCGAATCGAACCTCCCACCGCCGCCGTCGGAGCCGCTGAAATAAATAAAAAGACAATAGAAAAACGGAGCTTCCCCACCTTGTCTCATTCCCATTTCAACTCTAAGCCACACGACAACGAACCGTTGGTTGCATGTTGGGATTTTCCAATTTTCGTATTCAACAGATGCTGTTTGATTATTGCCTCTAAAAATGTCTGACAGAAATCCAATTCTCAACATGCTTTTGTTTTGACGTGCCGGTGCAGCCCAGACAATACAACAACTTACCTGACTTCTAACAACAGCAAGACTCAACCTGGACCGGACCAACGACGAGGATACAAGGGATCCCCTTGGGGTGCCATCAGTCTTCTTTTAAACCTACGTGGGTAGGATAGTAGACGAGTGGATCCATCCTCAGTCCTTATCTGTGTGTACAAATAAATTTAATGAAAAAGGCTTACGCTAATCATCGGTGTTGGGACTCGACTTGAAATGGCCATGGGGACTACCCCCCCCCTCATCTCACGGCCAGCAGCTTGGACGAATTCATTTTCCCAAGCAGATGTAATGTTTGACCAAAGTCAGCAACCGGAGACTTTATTCCAGAACAAATAGCCGGGAAACTGCAGACGGGGTTTTCCATTTTGGGGTTGCTCAAATTGTTTGAGATAAGCTTTAGATGGGGATTCTCAACTGTTGGCCGATGTAATTCATAAACCAACTAATAAATTAGTTGGTAAAAAAGTGTTTCAATTTTGCAGACTACCCTACCGACGAGAAAATTTCATCCGAACAGTATTGACTTTTCCTTCGGATGCAATATTTATTCTCCGTTGCTTGAGTAACATTTACATTATTATTATACTGAAAAGTGAATATAAATTGTAATATTATACGGCACCGGTGGTGGTGCGGACACAAAAAATAACAAGACCTCGGTACATAGCTGAACCTTGCGAGAAGCAAGTACAACATTGCATCACCGAGAAGTTTTCATCATACCATCATACCGGCAGGTATCAACTGACTGCATGACTGACGTTCGTGAGGGTGGATGGTGATCCATTAGACTGATTCAAATTGACTCTACATTATGACAAATTGGCAACACTTCTAAATAAACTTGATAGCTGTAAATATTCAACAGTTCCAGAAATGCTAGGAGGAAATCAACAAGCGCAAACATTTGATTTAAGAAAAGTTCTGGTCTAAACCAACCTAGCTCAGATTTTGGGAAGTGAAGAAAGTTTAGAAATTTGAATCAGCTTAGTGATCCGTTCCTACATTTACATGTTTGCGCTCCACAAATTAGGTCCCGTCTTGGGTTTTCTCGGATGGATGAACTTACCCAGAGGGCAGCGTAGGCAAACATGGTAGGGGAATGAAACTGATTAAATTTATCTACGTCAAGTTGAAGTGATGCGTCGTCGGGTTGCGAAAATGAAGCAAGCGAACATCAGACTGTGATGGTACAAACAGTGCTAATTTGCGTAATTTATCAAAATCGCAATCGATGGAGCTTTCATCCTCTAGGCTTTTTTGACGCTTTCTTAGCGAGCGTTTTGCAGGCGCTCAATTGATAGTGTTTTAGATGTACTTTCAAAGTTATTAATTGAATGCTTTCTAGCCAACCAATGCATGAATTTGTATATTGTGTGGCAAGCACATATCCAGGCTTCTAAACTTCCAGCAAGAGTTTGCTGGGTAGAAAAAGGATGTGAAAATGAAGTACTGTTCCTTATCCTTTCGCTCCGCCGAAAAAGCTCAAGCAACTATTAATCTGTAAGCAAAGATATGGTAATAAGACGGATAACCACAGGTGGGTGGGAGCTCACGGTCCGCTAGTGTTTGTGAGTTATTTGCCGTTTTTGTTGATGAAAAGTTCCTTAATTTGCCATAATCAGTGCCAAAACAAAAACAAAAAACTTACGGGTGGAATTGGACAGATTTGGACCTGTTTCATACGACCATAAGGTGTATGCTGGTCACAAATGTCTTGCCGAATTGATTTCCTTCGTAAGTGATGTGAGTTTCACGAATAAACACGAGGTGGGTTGATTATAGCAAAACTTGCCATATACAATAGACTGATGCCAAATTTTAAATTTTCGCTCCACAGTGTTCAAACGGTTTCAAATCGGTCCTAATTAGCCTCCGAAAGTTTAAACTCATTTGATAAGAAACTGACTTATCACAAACCAGTTGAAGTTTATATGGAAATTACCATGGGAAAACAAAACTTTTTGTTCATTGTCTTTTAGCCTTTTTACATATTGTACTGTTAACAAATTCTATTGCTATTCTGACTTGAATCATTAATAACTTTTGTTCCTTACATTTGTTCGAAAACTGATCTTCAACAAAGTTGTAGCTGAATAATAAGCTTCAATATGCTTAGCTAAAATTTTCTAAAGTAGAGTGAACTGGTGAATTTTGAGATATTGTAATCTCTACCCAGTTTCCAACCTGAAATTCAATGTTTTAGAGGTAGTTTTGCAAATATACCATATTACAAAATTGTTCGTAAATATAAATCACATACAAGTTATGTTTTGGTTTATATAATTTAAAAAAATAAATGATTCAAGTAATTACTAAGTTTTTCATGGGATTTTCATATTATTTTAGTCTAGTATAGTAATTAAAGTAATGAAATTAAAATGTCCAAAAACACGAGCATGATGGCAAAAATAAGGGATGTGCCGTCAAAATGGCACTATACGCTACTCTACAGAGACTGGTAGGCGATAGACAGGGTATTTTCGAAAATAGGTAGTCTAGGCACTCTTCTGCTCGAATGGTCATCGATAGCTACGAACGAAGCCCGGCTCTCCCGAATGACGAAGAGCGCGCAATACCCGAGAGCGCGATTCATGCATCACGTGATCGTAGGTCATCCGATTTTGAATCTGCCCCCACTGAGCTATATAAGCCCAGCTTCCCCAAGGATCGGTCTCTTAATAAATTAGGTGTATATAGTAGTTGTAGGTTAGTTGTAGTTGTAAATAGTAGTTATAAATAGTCTCCTTTTTCCAATTCAAATCAAATCAATCCCACCAAGGTGGTCATACTTTAAAAACAGGCCTGATAGGACTAGGAACTGTAAATAATAATTAAAATCTCAAATGTACTAAAGTTGAAAAGACGCATCTGTGTCACTTGAAAATTAATACATGTAAACCACACAAACACAAGTAATAAAGATCATTTAAAGTCAAGGATCGGTCTCTTATTTCCTGGGAAAGCGACAAGTAAAGTTCGGTGATTTTATCTAAAAGTTTTTTTTTTCTAAAAAGTATTGCTAAGCGTTAAGGAGATAGTCTCGTAGTGTTATAGTGCTAATCGTATAGGAGTTTCGACTCGCACGTTAGTTGGCCAGTTAGAGCTAGTGGCTAATTGCAAAGGAGCTTCGTGCTCGCTAGGCCTAAGTGTTCAATGTCCCGAAACCACGTGAATATAGAAGAACGATCACTGTTGAAGAAAATCCGTGGTTCAGTGATAAGTGCTTCCCAGAGATCCGAACAGGTCCGTCCGTTACCATACGGTTCCTTCCACGGGATCTGTCTAACATCCCCATCACTTCTGGCAAGCAGTGCTGACAAACATGCTGGCCACGGTTCATCGATTACAGGTTGAGAACACAAAAAAAATTGAGTTTTTCGTAGCTACGGTGTGCCGACCCTGAGAGGCGTGAAAAAAGGTTTGCTAGCTAGCCGTTAGTTACAATATATATGAGCCGAAATGGTAATGGTTTATCCATAGTAATTCCCATATAAACTTCAAATGGCTTGTGGTAAGTCAGTTTCTCACTACAGGGTTGCTTCCACTCACTTGCTATAAAAACATATTTTTCGGAATTATGCAATCATTAGATGATATAATGATATGCTGTACTTGTAAGTAACGAGAAGAGGGTTTAAAGTATGTGTTTGACTCATAAAACTTGTCAATTTTGCTTTCAGAGCGTCACAATAAGCGATCTTATGATTCGTGAGCGTTCACTCAGAGTGAGCACTCACGAGTCGTAAAATTGCTAATTGTGACGCACTGAAAGCAATATTGACAGACTTTATGTATCAAACACATACTTCACGTCCTCATCTTGTAACTTACAAGTACTAATTATCACTATACCATCTCATGATTTCATAATTCTGAAAAACATTTTTTTATAGCAAGTGAGTGGAAGTAACCCTGCTCACTAAATGAGTTCAAATTTTGAGAGCGCCCAATTTGAAACCGTTTGAGCAATGTGGAGCAAAAATTTCAAATTTGGCATCAGTCCAATATACAATCATCATCGTTCATTTAAGTAAACAAACTAATATTTCTTCCTTCTGTGGCACCTTTGTTATCCGCCTTGTTTCCATGGGATTTCTAGAAACTTTTTAATACATTAACTGTCATCGGTACTGATAAAAATCATTTATTCAACATTGAAATTCGTTAAAAATTAAGGCAACCTCAAAAGATAAACCAACTACCTACCTGAATGAGTTTCGAGTAACCGTTTGTTTTTGTTCATTCGTGGTTGGACGTTCATTATCACCTGTGTTGTTGTCAATATCTATATTCATCTTCATCTTGGTAGGGATGATTTTGAGAATCAAATGCAAATTATCATTTCACACAAATATAGCACTGTAGAACGTGTTGTGTTGTTTTTCACACGTAGATCGATGGAAAATTGTTACCACATGCTAAACTGATGATAATACGACACAATCCACACACTTCTACGCCAAAGGGTCAACATTTCAAAAATGATGGCTCAAGCTTTAGAGAGTGTATAAAGGGGTATTCAACACTACACACCTTAATCTGTGCCAAAAGATTTAGCAGTGCCGAAAGCTGTGTCAAGCGTTGTGCCGATCACTCCGAAGTGGGCTGAAGTGTATCAATCAAGGTGTCAATATCCAATAAGTTTGGCAACCATGAAGTTAAACTGTTGTGATTGTGTTTACATTTAAATGTCTCTAATTCATGACCTAGGGGCATCCCACTCTAAACTATAGCTCTAGTATCAATTTAGTATTTCCAAGTATCTTAGATATTTTTAAATATTTTAAGTTTTTGATTTTTGTTTAATCGTAGTAACCGGTTTCTAATGTTGTTATTTGTTGTTGTATATTCTGTCAATGTATTACTTTAATGTGTTAAAATTAAATGAAGCAGTGTAATCATGTTTATGAGTAAGTACTTTAATTCTACCTATGAAATAGATCATCAAAACACAATTTTCTTTCAGCGAACCAGTTGGAGCAGAGACTGCTGTTGTGTCGAGAATTTATCCGATCAGAATTATTTGATTTCGATCTGGCTGATATCAAACTTTTTAATTCTATTGCTTAACTGGAGGTTAATGATGCCGTTGTCGTCCAGACTCGCAACCAGATTCCAAACGGACCTTCCTAACCTACCAGTCTGAACTGCCATAATAAAAGTGTATGTTGGACGGAATTTCGGCTAAGAATTACCGCAAGCTGAATGAGTATGGAATTATTGACTAGGATACTAGGACTACGCTCGTTATTTGTCAGAGAGCAATAGAAACACAATGAAGCATAACTGCCTTGAAATTGAACTGATTGCAATTGCCGCTGGCCACGGACTGGTGAGGGAGTTGAATGAGTATCCTGATAGTAGCCGAAAGATTTATGTGAAATCAACTTGATTTTCTAACTTTTAGGCATTGAAACCAGTAAGAATGAGAAGGAAGATAATAATCTGTTCTGTAATAATAATTAATTTCAAACCATTGATATACCAAATAAAACGATGTACTTCAAAAACTTAACTTATTTTTTCTCATTTTGTGTAAAATAATCTTAAAATAAAACATATGAATTTATTTCAAACAATTTCCCAAACAATGTTTAAAGCGATTCCGAGGTTAACACAGAGTGGATATGTTGGTTCGTCATGTCCAGCCTTAATAATAAGCCTTAACCAGGAGAGCATCGAAGGTTTGAATTCCGAGGAAATGTGATTCACTTCTACAATAAACTCATTCGGCGGAAATCTAGGAGATGTGGCTTTCCGGATGCCATAAGTACGGATGGCGCGGAAAGCTTTCACAACTTCGTATTCAGCTTCAATCAGCGTAAATTCCTGAGGTTATCGTCCCATGGTACAGATCCTAATGGATGAAAAATCCATCTCCAACCGGTTCACCTGTCATTCAAAGGAAGAATAAGGAGCTATTTTAAAGTTATTGTAAAAAAAAAAGTGCATTTGAAAGCAAATCCTCGAAACAAATTTGTCTATCCAAAAACCATCTATCGATAAGGTTTTTGGATAGACAAATTTCAGTGCCAACATTTCAATAACATTTCTAGAATAAAAGCTCACTCATGAAAAATAATGACACCACCAGGTAGAGGAATGTTTCCTCTACCAGCTAGCATAGTAATTTTGGAGAGGTAAGATTTCATTCGCGAGAAATCGACGGCTTTTCGGCTCATTGTTTACAAAAGCATTTACGCCCCTTTGAAATGTTGGCACTGATTTGTTTCGAGGGTTTGCTTTCAAATGCACTTTCTTTTACAATAACTTTTCAAATAGCTCCTTATTCTTCCTTTGAATGACAGGTTAATAGTTTGGCAATTTAATATTCCTTGAATCACAATGGTCTCCTCTTCGATTCCTACACAATAGGAATAAATTTAAAAATAATAGTTGAATTTCTAAATACACTCACACAAAATCCCAGATGACACCGGGTAAATAAACAATGAAATCTGTCTAGCAACGGTAGTAACAAACTAGAGCTAAATATTTCTTAAGTATTTTTAAGTATTTTCAGGTATCTTAGATATCAGTTAGAACTGTCTGAGTATAATGAGAGAAATACAAAGTTTAGAGTGGGATGCCCCTAGTTCATGACCATGGTTCATGGCAAACATTAAGCTTCATTCTCATTAGAACGAGAGCGGAGTGGACGGTGGAAGAGCAACTGGAAGCAATCCAACCTATACGGCCCATCCACAAGAAACATGTTCAGAAACGAAGGTGTAGCCTGATCGCTCCCCGACAAAATCAAACCCAGAACTCGAACGGGCGAAAGTTCAAGCCGACCCTAGAAACAATATCCTCGAAACAGTTCATCTGATTGACGCAGAAGTACGTGTCCTACCACCACCCAATTATACACGTTCAAACCTACCAAGTTCACGGTTCTTTGCAGTTATGATATTGTGTCGCCAGCACTAAATTAAAGTTCGGAAGTCTGACTTCCGACTTCCGAACTTTCTTCCAACCTATCTGTCAATCATGTCTTTGACACTTGACATTTGACATTTCTACACAAAACAAACTGTATTCTTTGAAAAATCTGGATTTCGATCATTTCGATTGAGTACATTTAAGGTTTTACCGTGATATAAAGGATTGAAACCGTGAAATATTTATCCTCAGCAGCAATGACCAATTCGATTATACAAACGGTGCGCCATCAACATGTATTGGGAACACGTGATCTTCCCTACATGCAAGCGATCTACGAATTCCTTTGTTTGTCTGATGTTAGAGTTTGATGTGACCATCCCCTCCTTTCCAAACAATTTCCCGCCATTGTGTCCCAGTCTTATTATCCTCCTGTTCCTGTGCTACTTGCCCCTGCCCAGCCAGGATTTGGTCAACCGTCCGAGAGTAGTATCTGAAGGAGGCTTCAGAAACCAGTTTCTTACCTAGATCCTTCCAATTGAAATTGTTACCCATTTACCTCGAGCCCGCCACGAGTAATTGGTACCCAATACTAACCTAGAAATACTGCTATTTAAAATGTAAATCAAACATTACTGATTTGGCTCCGCAAAGTGTCACACACAACTGAGCCTAGTAAATAAACGAACTAGTTAAAAAAAATCGTTAGCGACCATCAGCGATTGGATCACAAAATACGAACAAAACGGTTTTTATCAGCGAAAACAAAGATTGCAAGCGTATAAGAAATTCAGCGTAGAAATGAGGGAATGGCTTGTTGAACTCTATCATCGAGAACCTGTGTTGTTCCTTGAGGAGGCGAAACAGAGATTTCACCAAAAGTTTTTCATAGCGATTAGCGTGTCATCGATATGCATCATCTTGCAAGCAGCAGGACTAACGTGGAAGTGTATCGAGCGGAGAGCCATGCAAATCAGGGAAGATGACATTACACGATTCGTCCGCGACTTGCCATCCGTGCCTTGGGATCTTGGCAATCAGGTTTTTTTGGACGAAGTCAGTTTTGATAACCGTGATATGCTGCGGAAGAAGGGCTATGGTATGGTTGGTCAAAAAAAATCTGTATCGCGGTGAGTTTTGCAGAAAGCCACGAGTTTCCTTTATGTGTTTCCTCGGCGTAGATGGAGTGCTAGAAAGCTGCTGGACTGAAGGAACTTTTAACAGAAGAATTTTTTCGAATGCTGCCGGAAGTTCGCCTTGAAAACAGGGAGGTGGAACAGTATCCAGGTTTACATTCTGTTTGGATTCATGACGGAGCAAGAATCCATTGTGATGTGAATCTGATACGCTACCTATGTTCGATTGGCATAGTTCCGATATTTTTGCCTCCGTATTGTTCGTTTTTCAACCCGATTGAGGTAGTATTTGGCCTCATTAAACGGTTTTTGAAAAGACAACACCGCAAGGGTTCTCCAATATTGCCCGATATCTGTGATGCTGTTACTCGATGCAGAGTGGAAGAATTTTTCATTTCGTCTTGCTTGTGTGCTGGCGAGGAATGAATTACGTTTGCCCATAAGAGTCACGAGCTGTAATGTCCTATGTTTATCACTTTTTTTTTTTTTTTTTTATTTTTTTTTTTTTTTTTTTTTTTAAACTCTTTATTTGTTCCAATTTCAAAATAAATAACATTTCATTTTAACCTAGGTGCTCCAGTTACTGCAGTAACGTACCAGCCTTAATTGTTATGATATATATCTAAGTGTTTTTACATTGTTCATGTCTTGGCAATTCAGTATTTTAAACAGGTTTTTTAACCTGCATGTCAGTATAACAATTGATATCTTAAAACTAAAAACTAAAACTAAATCTTATCTAAGTATAAAGGGAATTAATCGTTGCAATTGAGGATTGCAACGATTTTTGCCTGAAATTATTAATTATTTTGTTGGACATTTGTGCTAAAGTCTCAACATTCGAAATTCTATGTACTTCGGTTGTACTGTACCAGGGAGGCAACTTCAAAATCATCTTCAGAACTTTGTTCTGAATCCTTTGAAGTGCTTTTTTCCTGGTAGTGCAACAACAAGACCATATTGGCACAGCGTAAAGCATGGCCGGTCTAAAAACTTGTTTAAATATTAGAAGTTTATTCGTCAGGCAAAGTTTGGATTTCCTGTTTATAAGAGGATACAAACATTTTATATATTTTTTACATTTGGCTTGAATGCCCTCAATGTGATCTTTAAAAGTTAATTTTTGGTCAAGAACTAATCCAAGATATTTCACTTGGTTTGACCAGGAAATTGGAACTCCGTTCATAGTGACTGTGTGACTACTACTAAGTTTCAAAAACGAAGCTCTAGGCTTATGTGGAAATATTATAAGTTGAGTTTTGGAAGCGTTGGGAGAAATCTTCCATTTTTGTAAATAAGAAGAGAAAATATCTAAACTTTTCTGCAGTCTGCTGCAAATAACACGAAGACTTCTTCCTTTAGCGGAAATGCCTGTGTCATCAGCGAACAAAGATTTGTGGCAACCCTGAGGCAAATCAGGGAGGTCCGAAGTGAAAATGTTATACAATATAGGCCCAAGAATGCTACCCTGAGGAACTCCTGCCCTAACAGGTAGTCGATTAGATTTGGAATTTTGATAATTTACTTGAAGAGTTCTGTCAGTTAAATAATTTTGAACTAATTTCATAATATAAAGTGGAAAATTAAACTTTTCCAATTTACCAATCAAACCTTCATGCCAAACACTGTCGAATGCTTTTTCTATGTCTAGAAGAGCAACTCCAGTTGAGTGGCCTTCAGATTTGTTTGAACGAATTAAATTGTTAACTCTTAAGAGTTGATGAGTAGTTGAATGCCCATGGCGAAATCCAAACTGCTCATCTGCAAAAATTGAGTTCGTATTGATGTGAAGCATCATTCTATTCAAAATTATCTTTTCAAAAAGTTTACTTATTGAAGAAAGCAAACTTATTGGACGGTAGCTAGAAGCTTCAGCTGGATTTTTATCCGGCTTCAAAATTGGAACAACTTTTGCATTTTTCCATTTATCAGGAAAGTATGCCAAATGGAAACATCTGTTAAATAATTTTACCAAGAAAGACAAGGTACTCTCTGGGAGTTTTTTGATGAGGATATAGAAAATTCCATCATCACCTGGAGCTTTCATATTTTGAAACTTTTTAGTTATAGACCTTACTTCGTCCAAATCAGTCCCCCAGGAATCATCAAAAATATTTTCCCGAGAGAAAATATTCAGAAAATCCCGAGCAACCTGATTCTCAATAGGACTAGTAAGACCCAAACTGAAATTATGGGAACTCTCGAATTGCTTAGCAAGTTTCTGAGCTTTTTCCAAATTTGTGATCAAAATTTTACCACCTTCTTTAAGCGCTGGAATAGGCTTTTGAGGTTTTTTCAAAATTTTTGTGAGTTTCCAAAAGGGTTTGGAACTCGGGTCTAATTTAGAAATATTATTTTCAAAAGTTTTGTTCCTCAGGGCAGAGAATCGCTTTTTAATTTGTTTTTGCAAATCCCGCCAGATAACTTTCATGGCAGGATCGCGTGTTCTTTGATATTGTCTCCTACGGACATTTTTAAGACGGATCAAGAGCTGAAGATCATCGTCTATTATAATTGAATCGAATTTAACCTCGCATTTTGGTACTGAGGCAGCTCTTGCTTCAACTATAGAAGTAGTCAGAGATTCAAGAGCACAATTAATTTCATCTTTGGTTTGCAAAGGAATGTTTGGATCGAAGTTATATTCCATAAATGTTCGATATTGCTCCCAATCAGCTCTATGGTAATTGAAAATAGAGCTGTTGGGATTACAAATTATTTCTTGGGATATTTCAAAAGTTACTGGAAGGTGATCAGAACCGAAGTCAGCATGGGTAACCAGTTGGCTACAAAGTTGACATGAATCAGTTAAGACCAAATCAATAGTTGAGGGATTTCTTGCAGAAGAAAAGCATGTTGGACTGTTTGGATATTGAATAGTGTAATAACCTGCAGAACAATCATCAAACAGAATATTACCATTGGAATTGCTTTGAGCATTATTCCATGAGCGGTGTTTTGCATTAAAATCACCAATAATGAAGAATTTAGACCTATGACGGGTAAGTTTCTGGAGGTCACCCTTGAGAAAATTCTTTTGCTGGCCTACGCATTGGAATGGCAAATAGGCAGCTATAAACGTAAGTTGTCCAAATTTTGTTTCAACAGAAACTCCCAAAGTTTCAAAAACTTTGGTTTCAAATGAAGAAAGAATTTTATGTTTGATTCGTCTATGAATAATGATAGCAACACCACCACAGGGTTCATCAAGACGACCATTTCTATAAATCAAGTAATTTGCGTCCTTCTTAACCTTATGGGCAGGTTTAAGGAACGTTTCAGTTATAACGGCAATATGCACGTTATGAACTCGCAAAAAGTTAAATAGCTCGTCTTCATTATCTTTAAGAGATCGAGCATTCCAATTAACAATATTTAATGCTTTAAAATCCATTACTGAATTTTAGAGTCATGACAATATTATTTGCAAATTTTACTCCAGTTTGAATAGCATCAAACATGGAGTTAGATTTAAGCATATCAGAAATCATGTCAATTAATGAATTCTGTAAAAATTCCATTTTGGGAGCAGTAATGCTTCCTAAGTCAAAATTGTCAAAATTTCCGTTAGAACGTTGGTTAGTATTTTGATTTCTACCCGCTGCAATAGCAGCATAGGTAGCTCCATTAACTCGCTGAACATTGTTAGCAGCGAGGGGAGTAGGTACAGATGAAACATTTGAAGCAGGGGAGATATTTGTACCTACGGGTACGAATGTAGAATTTGTTCCTCGCTGACCGTTGTTAACAGCAGAGGAATTTGTACCTGGTCGGAAACGTGGAGCGTTTCCTACCTGACGGTTAGAACGAGATTGTAGGATCGCTTTGCGAGTCTTACATTCCCAAAAATTGGATTTTATTCTAAGGCCTTAAGGTTGTTTAGTTCACTAGACTTGAAGTGAACTAAATAAAAATCATTAGAAATCCCGTTGCGCGAATCGCCAGGACGGGATTTCATTTTCATTTTGATTACTTGGAGTGGCACAACTCCAAGTAATTTTGCCAGTTCATCTTTGATCTGATCCAGGGATTCACCACTGGGCAGTCCTTTCATGACAACCTTGAACACACGTTCAGTTTTGGTGTCGTAAGTAAAAAATTTGTGCTTCTTCTCAGTAAGATACTTGAGAAGACATTTAAATCCGTCCAAGGTTTCAGCCAATACACGGCATTCACCCCAACGTCCAATTTGTAGTGAAAACTTAACTTTCACGAAATTCAAAAGTTCCATGCGAAGAGCATGGAAATCGGTAGTGGTTATCACAATAGGGGGAATCTTTTCCTTCTTGGCATTAAGCCGGGAAAGTTTACTAGAATTACATTCTCATCATCCGTGAGCAAATCAAATTGATTACTCAAATTAATTTCTTCAGAAGGGGGGTCAAGAGTTTGCCCCTTTCTTTTGCATTTAGGCGCCATGGCGGCAGTAAATTTTTTATCCAAATCGACTTCCAAGCAGATTACTATAAGAATCTGAAGGATCGAAGAGGAATTTTCCAAATCGATATCCAAGAAGGATTACCTCGGGTAGGGTCCAAACAAGGATCGATGAGGAATAAGAGGAGTTGAACAAGGTAGAAAATTTTTACAGGTTGAGCACTGAAAAGTGCTGTTTAAATTTGTTGTAGCTTTAGGTAGTAGTAACACTTCCTTAAGCAAAAAGCAAATAGATGCGCACGGCAAGAGAGCACGATGCGGACTGATGTCACTTTCATCCATTCTTTCTTTAACTTCAACTCGTTCTTAAACACCTTGGACGATTTTCGAAGTTTGGCCTTCATTATGGCCCAAAATCTTTCCACCGGACGAATATCTGGGGAATATGGGGGGTTGGCGGTTTTTGGTACCAAAACAACGTTATTGTCTCTGTACCAATCCAACGTCGATCGCGCGTAATGGCATGATGCCAGGTCCGGCCAAAATAATGTTTCGCCTCCGTGGGACCGCAGGAAGGGCAACAGACGCTTCTGGAGGCACTCGGTGCGGTAAATTTCGCTGTTGATGGTACCCATTGTGATGTACGGTTTACTCAGTTTACCGCATTGGCATATGGCCTGCCAGAGCAAGTATTTTTTGGTGAATTTGTCCACTTTCTTCTTCCTTATGTTTTCCGGAACATCAAACCGTGATTTGGCAACGTAGAACTCCAGCCCCGGTATCTGCTTTGCGTCTGCCTTGATGTAGGTTTCGTCATCCATAACCACACACATCGGTTTGTTAACCACTCTCGATACAGCTTCCTTGCGCGACTGTGAATGCTTATGTAAGTTCAAAAGCCTGCTTGCACATCGGTGCTAGGCAGTACCGTGAAGACTGCTGTCCTGTGAAGAAGGATCCTAAAAAAATCAAATGGTCAAATTGTGGGGAAAAATCGCAAAGCGATCCTACAATCTCGTTCTAAGCGACCGATAGGAAACGCTCCATGTTTCCGACCCGGTACTAACTTATCTGCTGTCAACAACGGTCAGCGAGGTACAAATTCTACATTCGTACCCATAGGTACAAACAGCTCAAAAGGTTCAAATTCCTAATCTATTCCTGGTGCTAACAATGCTAAATCCAAATGAAAATTCTAGCCATCATAATTCGAACGGATATTTTAATGATTTAGACTTGCATTACTGCTACTAAAATGGATTTTTTTTTTCAGAAATTTTTAGTTGACATGATTACTGATATGCATGAAGCTAACGCCATGTTTGATGCCATTCAAACTGGAGCAAAATTTTCGAACAATATAGTCATGACTTTGAAATTCAGTAATTTTCGAATGCTCGATCTTTTAAAGATAATGGAGACGAGGTATTTAACTTTATAGAGTTCATAACAAAACGTTCCTTAAACCTAACCATAAGGTTAAAAGGGACGCAAATTATTTCATTTATCGAAATGATCGTCTTGATGGTGCCTGCGATGGAGTTGCTATCATTGTTCGTAGACGTATCAAACATTGATATCCAAAAAGTTTCTCAAAGGTGACCTTTAGAAACTTACCCGTCATAGGTCTAAATTCTTCATTATTGGTGATTTTAGTGCAAAACACCGCTCATGGAATAATGCTCAAAGCAATTCCAATGTTAATATTCTGTTTGATAATTGTTCTACAGGTTATTACACTATTAAATATCCAAACAGCCCAACATGCTTTTCTTCAGCAAGAAATCCCTCAACAATTGATTTGGTCTTAACTGATTCATGTCAACTTTGTAGCCAATGTTGACTTTCTCGTAACTTTTGAAATATCCCAAGCAGTGATGGAAAAGTTCGCAAAAAATCACTATGACTCGCGAATGTTTCCCTTGGAGAACTTCGTGAAATATCGCGGACTTTTGCAACACTGATCCCAAGAAGCAATTTTTAATCCCAACAGTTTCAATTACCATAGCCAATATCGATCATTTATGGAATATATTTTTGATCAAAATATTCCTTTTCAAACCAAAGGTGATATTAATTATGCTCTTGAATCTCTGTCTACTTCTATAGTTGAAGCAAAAGCTGCCACATCCTAAATGAGAGGTTAAATTCGATTCAATTATAATAGACGACGATATTCAGCTCTTGATCGATCTGATGAACACCCGTAAGAGGCAATCTCAAAGAGCAGACGATCCTGTCATGAAAGTTATCTGGCGGGATTTCCAAAAACAAATTAAAAAGTGATTCTCTGCCCTGAGGAACAAAACTCTTGAACAAAATGTTTTGAAATTATACCCGAGTTACAAACCACTTTGGAAGCTCACAAACATTATGAAAAAAACCTCAAAAGCCTATTTTAAAATTTTGATCACAAATTCGGAAAAGCTCAGAAACTTGCTAAGCAATTCTAGAAATCCCGTAAATTCAGTTTGGGTCTAACTAATTCTATTGATAATCAGGTTGCTCGGGATTATCTGAATATTTTCTCTCGGGAAAATATTTTTGATAATTCCCGGGGGCTGATTTGCACGAAGTGCAAGCTCCAGGTGATGATGGAATTTTCTACCAGACCCAGAGAGTATCTTTCTTGGTAAAATTATTTAACAGATGTTTCCATTTGGCATACTTTCCTGAAAAATAGAAAAATGCAAAAGTTGTTCCAATTTTGAAGCCGGATAAAAATCCTGCTGAAGCTTTTAGCTACTGTCCAATAAGTTTGCTTTTATTACTTAGTAAACTTTTTGAAAAGATAATTTTGAATAGAATGATGCTTCACATCAATGTTTGCAGATGAGCAGTTTGGATTTCATCATGGGCATTCAACTACGCATCAACTCTTAAGAGTTACCAATTTAGTTCGTTCCAAGAAAGGCTGCTCAACTGCAAGACAAAGAGAGATTTGATTGCGTAATTGACGAAGTTTAATTTTCCACTCTATATTATGAAATTAGTTCAAAATTATTTAACTGACAGAGCTCTGCAGGTAAATTATCGAAATTCCAAATATGATCGACTACCTGTTAGAGCTGGAGTTCCTCAGAAATGCAATTTTTGAACTATGCTAATCTATTCAAATAAATTTAGTTCGTAAGATATCAATTCAATCGGTCGTAAAGAACGACAAAATGCCGCAGAAGTGATAAAGTTCCACTTATAAATAAATATAATGATAATAATAGTGACCCTATGGTCTAAAGGTAGTATATAAAAAAGTCTTATACGTTTCAAGTTTATAATAAACCACTTAAAATTCAACCATTTTATCACAATATTGTCTGGTTCCTTTGCTTACCCGAATAATGCTTGGTGTGGTTATGCTTTAACCTCCATCCTACTGAACGATAATTGACGTCCATCGTCAGCGTCAATCTCCATCGCTTACTGAAGGATCGGGGTTATTCGTCTTATACTGAATGAGCTCCTTTTTTACTTAGCATCGTCGAATACTGATCAACGCGGACATAAGAGCGTCATTTGTCTTTAACTGTAGTTCCCTTTAACTAATTATGTTTGTATTACTCCATACGTTTAGTTGACGATTTACCTAGTTTGAGATATTTAAGGACACGTATCGGACTTAAAGTGTTGTCCCTCCGCATGGACATGGAGGTTGACGGTACTGAAGCAAAGGGCTATGTTTAATTTCTTTATATTTGCAACGATGATGTTTTCCTATAGTGACACATATCACCTTCTTAATGCTTCAAGCTGCAAGCTCTTCCACAGCACAATAAATCACCACCATCATTTAAATATTTAATATTGAACATTAACCTTGGAAACTATTTGCATATCAAGCGAAAACGTAGTCCTGTATTGTCGCGGAGCGTTATGGTTCTGAGATGCTCGATGACCCTGGAGGGATCGTTTTTGTTTACTGAGCAGAAAGTCATGGGTTTAATCCAAGGTTGCAAAGACTCATTTCAGCTAAAACAATGTTTTTCTAAATTATGAAATAATTAGATGCCATTATCAAATTTTGAATTGGTAGGATACAAGAAGAGGTTGCAAAGAATGTGTTTGACATATTAAACCTGTTTATTTCACTTCATGAGAGTCACAGTCAGCGATTTTTCACAAACTCACTCACTCACTCACTCACTCACTCAGCGATCAGCAAATCGCTGATTGTGACTCATAGAAAGCAAAATTTACAGGTTTTATGTTTCCAACGCATACTTTGTAACCTCTTCTTGTAAGTTACAAGTAAAACATGCCACATACCATCTTTTGGTTTTATTATTCCGAAAAACATTATTTTAGCTGAAATGAGTCTTTGCAACCTTGGTTTAATCCCAAGCTCTCTGTCATGACTCTTAAAAGTCATGATCACTAAACAAAATGAATATGTTCTTAGAGAGATTAAATAAACAACAAATAAACAATACATACTTTTGGTTGCATCGCCAACTTGAGTTGAATCCTAACCGAATACCTTACCCAACCCTTCAACTCCGTAGCACTTATTAGAGTGTCGCTAAGTCGGTGGCCTCTCGTTAAGTAAGTACTACATCAACATGTCCTTCCCTATCCCTAGTTATGGTAAAGATGGGCGTGGCTGGGAATATTGACAGTCATGCTTCTGTTACTCTTGTTCAGATTGGAACCAATGTTTACTCCCCAGCACACTGCTGTGTAATGGACGATGAAACATACATAAAAGCGGACTTCAAACACATTCCGGAAAACCAGTATGTGACTGCGAAAGACAAGTTCGATATTTCAGAGTCCCTCAGGAAACAGCAAGCGTCAAAGTTACCCAAGAAATGTATGATTTGACAGGCGATTTGTTCGTAACAACTAGAACCGTAAACGGCCAAGTGCCTGCACGGAAAACAAATTCGTTAAGTTAAGATAACAATCCTAATAGTTACTTTCGCATGGAAGAATATTGTTGTTTGAAAGAAACCTATAGTTATTCCAACATTAATTTGATCGTCAACTCAATCATATCAACCTAGTAGATTCATTTGTTCATCTTATACTCATTTCAACTATAACTTTGATCAATTATAACAACCGTCAAATGTAATTTATTTACATAATTTGGTTTCAAGTCATCATCATAAATCAACATACTTTTAACTTGTGATGCGTAGAGCAGGCGATAAGATAGATGGCTTTCACGCAGATGAACACGGTTCAAATCTATGTTGAATGTTCTTGTTCACTTTTTTATGATTTTGCAGTTGTGTTTTTGAGATCGATAATGAAGCAAAACAAACTTCCTTAATAATGTCGATAATGAAGAGCAGTTCGTTTAATAAACATTGTAAAATTTTGCTTTCCTAACAATAGTTTTCTTGAATCAACTAAAGCATAGTTGTATTTTGAAGTTTGACGTTTGTTCATCTACTTAAAAATATAGTTGGGCCAACTTCGGAGCCAACTATGGACTATAGTTGTTGCCCTCTATATATAGTCAAATCAACTATAGTTTTGGGTTATCTCTAAATCAATTGAACAATATAGTTATTTAAACCGGAAAAATAATTGCGTCTGCTATAATTTGTTCTCCGTGTGAAGAAACGACTCCTTCCATTTCTCAAATCACACAACGTTCCTACATATTTTAACCGGATCGAACCTCTTGTCACTACTCCAAGGACGATCTAGAGTAGTGCAAGACGAATAGCCCTTGGATTTGGTGAAGAAATATAGTTAAATGGAGATACGTAAATCAAGCTTATATATAGTATTTCATTTCCTGAAAATTTCATGACAATCGGTTGAGAGACTTATTTTTGGCGAGTACTTCTCTCTAAGTGATGCAATTTAGCTGTGGACACCCTTTACCCCTCCTCTCGAGGCATCCAAAATCATCGGAGATTTGCAAGACAATCGAATCTGCTTTTATACTTCCAATTCTACTGAACGTGCCTTATTGTTTTTCAGTCAACTCAATATCTTTGCACAGGGGTTCCCGTCAGACGTGATATGACCCCTCCTAAATCGCTCCATCTCGAGAACAGCGAAATCGATTTCAAGTCTGACTGAGGATTCATTTGGGTGGCCAATTTTCTGGCCGCACAATATACAAGCTGAGAGTAGGCATCAGCTCCAGAGCTGGACCCCGTCCCAAAATCAAATGCCAAACCACAAAAAGCTCCAACATAAAATTTCTCATTCGACCAGAATGGACTCATACCCAGGGAAGATTTTTTGGTTCCATTAGCAGCAGCAGCAGCAGCATCAGCCCATCTTCCACGGGTGGAAACGACGTCGGTCGACGTGACGAAACAAGAAGCACTCCGAATGTGAAACCGATCATGCTGTGAATGCTAAACATGTGAGACGATGCGAAGATGCGCTTTCACTACAATTGGCCATCGTCGTCGTCGTCGTCGTCGTCGTCGTCGTCGTCGTCGTCATAGTCTGCCATTTGCCTAATGGATATTGTTTTTAATCGGAAGCATTGTAACAACGTAGTACGCGACGGATCGACGGAGATTAGCTTTGGAGCCCCATCCCGAAGGCAACCGGATGTGAACTCCGTGTGAGCGAGAGGAAGTGTGGTTTTGTGGATGCCGGCTGGATCTGTCTGGGAAACTTTTATTCACTTCTCTTTCGGCTAGACAAAGCTCGGGTTCCGTCGTCGTTGCGAGTCTCCTTCTGGTCTGGCGGTGGTCTGCCGGTCTGCCGTCAGCTGGGATCGAATTGGAACTTTTGTGATTATGCAAATTTGCACTGGGTGTTGTACATGTTATATGTATGCAACAGTTTTAACAGGAAATTGGCTCTCGTTTTCAGTTTTCGGGAAAATTATTCGAAAGTCGGGAAGGAGTTGATTTGCAAGCACATTGTGACTGTCGGATGAGTGGATGCCGAGAGCAGCAACGGTCCGCCTAAAGGTAGATGATGATGGCTACGCTTGGGATCCACATGTGGACGATGAATTAGGTGTAAAAAGAAAACGAAAAGCTTTTGGTCTTACTTGACGAAGATGGTAATACAGCTATGCTTTCAAGAGTGCGCTTAATGCGGACCGCATATGTACAGCATTCCATCCATATGTGCGATGCGTGTTACCATTCACCCACCGCTTTTTTTCTGGGCTCTCTTTCAAGCAATTGAGCTGATTTTCTGTAGATATCTAGTTTATGGTTGACACTAATCACATACAAAAATTCACCACAACCGAGAAATAGCGGTGGGTGGGCGGTACCACCCACCGCATATATGGAGGGAATGCTGTATACCGAAGTCGCATATACGGAGGGATAGCTGTACCTACATAACATTGAAATAGAAAGTGAATTGAATTGTAACTGATGTTTTTTAAGTTAGTTTACGTTCGTGCACGTGTATGTATGAGTGTTTTATTTGTATATATTTAGAATCCATCAGGCGTACTGTATATTAATTTCAGTTGGCAAGCAAAACACTGAGAACTTAACGCAACAATGCAACAGTCTATTAATAATCAACAATTTGCTTCAAAACATTCACAGGTTCAATGCATTTGTAAAAATCAACTTATCTTATCAACACAGTCTGACATTTACTGAACTGCGTTTCAACATTAGAAATAGCCGATTGCCCATTTCCTTCGAAGGTACGCAATTTCAAGCCAATCACCGATATTGTTTTCATTAGGCTCGTTTCACCCAATCTACGAAAATAGCTGTGTCTGTATTGTTTTGTAATTTTTACCGTTCTGTCTCGCTATTGAAATTGGAATTTGAACATAATAACATCTTATGTCTAGTCAGTTCAACCCCCTCGGCACCGCCCCAGCCGCTGCTGGTCCAGGGCATTGAGATACACGTGGTGTCGTACGATTGTCCTCTGATGGAATAAGCCAAATTTGTGCGTCCTCTGCAAAATGCTTATTGTTTCATCTTATACCGTTTCGCCTTGTCTGATCTCATGGTGGCACACCGTCACCGAAGGGACAGAGTGCTTTTTTTAACGGCCCTCCCCCTTGTAGCTAGCGAATCGCCCGCCCGTTGACTGAAATTGGTTTACAATGTCTTTTCCCGAGCGACAGCAGCCGGTGTGCCATCTGATAAACAATTTGTGAATAGCTAATTTTATACAAGCTTTTTCAGCTCGTTTGCAGCGTCCATCGGGACGACCAACAGAGTCACTTCTGTGCGGCTCCTGCCAGTATACTGTAATGCTACGCGTGCTGCTGGCTGACGGAGGTCGACCATCAGAAGCGCAAAATTTAATTGCATCGTTATCCACGGACCGTGAGCTTTCGCTTTTCGGCTTGAACGCTGACTGACTAAGCTGATAATCTTTAGATTTATGATTATCAAAACAACAAGAACAAAACTTAAAAGCTAGACTTGGGGGCTACGGAATCAGGTTCGGATTCTTCACAAGAGCCGTTTTCAAAAATTACGGTACTGGAAATGGTTCCGAATGGCCAGGCTCCGGATGGCCAGGCTCCGAGTCTCCCGTAAACGTTGGGTGTCGACTGCATCTCCAGATCCTTTTATAAATCTAAATGCTCATCCTGTTGATTGCTAGCATCTTCCACCAATTGAACTGCTCCAGGCCAAACAGCAAAACCTAAATTAAAACCAACTATGGTGAGATTACTAAGAGAAACTAGCCACTTCTCTAGGGATACCCAGAACATGACCTGTTCCAGGTCAAATAGGATAAAACAATAAAAATTTAATACTCGACCTTCTCAGGTTTGCATGAAACTTTCTATAATTATGTGTCATGGGTAATCATTTACATTATTGCAAAAATTCGGCCACTTGTAATTTAAAAATAACGTCTTAGAAATTGTTCATAGGTTGAAGCACATCACTTTCGGTCAAAATAATTATGAGAGAAGGTTGTTTTTAAAAGTAATGAAATTCTACAAGCAATGTACACGACAATATTTTTTCAAGATTTTTTTGTAAAAATTAAAAACTGATTTATTCAAAAAAGTTTATATGAAAAAATCAAACGATTTTTAAGAGTCCATGGTTTTAAATATTCGTTTATGAGCCTTTTTTTTTATTAATTAAAAAAAATAATGATACAGTGTCTGGCACAAAAAAAGATCCACCTACTCAAATATAAAAAAATGGCTATTAATGTCTTTATATCATATCAAATCTATTTCCAAAACGTGTTTTAAGTTTGCTCTTGCATCATTTTTTGAAATTTATGCCTCTTTATTAAAAAAAAATCAATCAACTATTAATTAAATTCATAAGGATGCTCTGATCCCGGTATGACATTAAACATATCCATCAGCGAAAGAAACATTCAGCCATCTAAATTACATTAGTATACCCGTCGTATTTCATGGTTTTGACATTCCATTGTTTATATGCATCCAAAAAGTCTACTGTAGAACTCTGAAGTTAACATGTTGTGCTAAGTGAAGTATTTTTGAAGCAGCAAACAAGGAGGGAAATAAAATTTCTCTGCAGGTCCAAAATCTCATTGATATTGATACATTCTTTGTTCATTAAAATGTTAATGTTAATTACTTTTTATCGTTTAACATATAAACAATTTCCTTTGAATACAGCCATTCCATAGCAAAACGATGTACCAGTAATGTAAAAATTCGTGTTCCTAATCGCAAAATATTAGACCCGTATTTGTTTTTATTTTGTCATTAAGATGCCCATTTTCATGTTAGGGTGATCCAAAAGATCGATTTTTTCAAAATTTACTTTTTTTTTCAAAACATCATAACTTTTGAACCACTTTGCCGATTTCAAAGATCCAAATATGAAATGAAATGCTTATTAAAATTAAAAGTGATATTGAAAAAAAAATGTGTTGAAAAACAGTAATTGTACTGTTTTTATATTATTTTCATGATTTGTAGATAGAAGGCGCAATATGTTTTAATATTTCAAAAAAAAAATCGTTTTGGTTATATTTTTTGAAGTTATCAAGTTTTGGGTTTTCGCTCAATTCTCCTAAGCAACTAGAATACCATGAGTTCTGCATTTTCGAAACAAAGAAAAGAAAATGAACTCTCCGCAGAATCGCTTCATTTCGAGCAATATCATTTTCGTGTAAGTCATTGTGTTCCTTGTTACCGAGTCACGATGAACATTCCTCGCATCAAACATGACTTGACTATCGCTTGTTTCATTCGTCAAGTGCATCAGTTCATTTCATTTGAAGCAAAGACTTATTTCAATTGACGCAATGAATGATTCGAAATCTGCTTCCTTCGTTTTTTCCACTTTCACTACAATTCGGGGATCATTCGACTTGTGACGCGTCGCGTCGTCAGGCATCGATATATAGTATCCAGATAGTATCCACACAATATCGGTTGCCGATAGGGATGCCATCTGGACTATGTAGTAATAAAATGTTATTTTATATCAAACGAAAATTAATTTAACGAATTCAAGATGGCGGCCATCGGGATATGGAAATGTCTCAAATACCCTACAATATGGGTATTTTCGGAACGGGCACGACGAGAAGGTGCCGAAAATCGATGTCTGACGCCATTTCAGAAAAAAATGTAAAATATCCTAAGATATGGGTATTTTCGGAACTGGGACGACGCGTGCATGCAGAAAATCGATATTCGACTCCATTTGTAGGGTATTTGACACTTCTCCTAAAATCGGAAGCCGCCATCTTGATGTCACTCCGATTCCTAAAGTACCCACATTGATCGAGATTTGACAGTATTTCACACTATTTCTGAACAAAAGTCGCCATCTTAGCTTTTAACATGGCATCAAACATTGGTTTCTGGACTCTAGACATTGCTGAAGTTTTGAAAATACCCGCATTGATGAGTATTTGACAGTATTTCCCACTTTTCTGAAACCAGAAGTCGCCATCTTGGTTTTAAATATGGCGTCTGACATCGATTTTTGGCATCTACGTTCTGAAAATTCCCTTATTTTAGGGTATTTGACACTTTTTCTCAAATCTGAAGCCGCCATTTTGGATTTCACAATGGCATCGGATATTGATTTCCAGCTTCTAGACATTACCCTGATTGAAAACTGTATGTATGGATATTTGATAGAATTTTCATTTTTTTCAAAATTTCAAGAATTTAAAAATGACGTCGGACATCGACTTTCATTCTCGAAACGACATCTCGATTCCAAAAATACCCATATTGATGGGTATTTGTTAGTATTTCCCACTTTTTCTAAATCTGGAAGCCACCATCTTGGATTTCAAAATGACGTCGCATATTTATTTCCAATCTCTAGTCACCCCGATTAAAAAACTACCCATATTGATGGGTATTTGACAGTATTTCCTATTTTTTTTCTTAAATCGGAAGCCGCCATCATGAATTTCAAAATGGCGTCAGACATCCATTTCCGGCCTCTAGATGACATGCCGATTACTTAAATACCATTATTAATGGGTATTTGACAGTATTTCCCACTTTTTCTGACATCGGAAGCCACCATCTTTGATTTCAAAATGTGGTCGGATATCGATTTACAGTCTCTAGATTTCATTCCAATCCCAAAAATACCATATTGGTGTGTATTTGACAGTATTTCCCACATTTGTTTGAACCGGAAGCCACAATCTAGGATTTCAAAATGGCGTCGCATATCTATTTCCAATCTCTAGACGTCACCCGATTTTAAAAATACCCATATTGAGGGTCGGCATCAGTATTTTCCCCTTTTTCTGATATCGGAAACCGCCATATTGGATTTCAAAATGTCGTCGGATATCGATTTTCAACCTCTAGACGTCCCCCTGATTAAAACATTACCCTTTTGATGGCTATTTGACAGTATTTCCCACTTTTTCTGGAAAAGGAAGCTGCCATCTTAGATTTAAATATGGCAACGATCATTGATTTCAGGCCTATAGATGTCATCCAGATTCTAAAAATACCCATATTGGAGGGTATTTGACAGTATTTCCCACTTTTTCTGTTATCGGAAGCCGTTATCTTGGATTTCAAATTGGCGTCGGATATCGATTTTCAGCCTCTAGACGTCAGCATCTTTTTTAAAATGGAAGCCGTCATCTTGGATTTTAAAATTGTGTCGCATATCGATTTTCGATCTTCAGACGTCACCCCGATTCCAAAAATACCCATATTGATAAATCGTTTCTGGAATCAGAAGTCGTCATCTTGGATTTCAAAATGGCGTCGGTCATTGATTTCCGGTCTCTAGACGTCACTCCTATTCCAAAAATACCCATATTGATGGGTAAACAAACCACGCGACAATGACAAATTTTACATCCACGTGCACAGATCTGTATGAGCATGCGTTTAAATTAACCGAGTGAACAATCAACAAAAGTCAGAAAAACTGCGTGAAATAAATCGATTGCGCAAGTAAGTTCATTTGACAATGAAAGACGAAATGAACACTAGTCAAGGCTATACAAACAGCATGAAAACTGATCGAAAGTGGTTCCGTTGATGTTGAAGAGCATCTGCTCGAAGAGAAGACAGAATGACTTTCAATGGTAAGGGATGATTGACAGCTTCGTCGTCGCTTGACGATTATCGATTGAAAGTGACTTTGTTGGGCCCTGGTCATGACCATGTTACAGTAACTTTAAATCAACGGAGACACATGGTAGTCTTGTCGCATAGGAGTATTCAGCAAAACCCCAAAACTTGATAAGTTCAAAAAAATATAACTCAAAACGATAAAATATGAAAAACCTCTGTCTACAAACCATGAAACCCATAAAAACAAATACAATCAATGTTTTTCTCAATACAAAATCAAAACTTGAAATATCATTATATATTTAATTACCTTCCATTTGATATTTTGATCTTTGAAATCGGCAAAGTGGTGCAATCTTATAAATTTGTGAAAAAAAGTTATTTTTGGGAAAAATTAATTTTTGGACCATCCTAACATGAAAATGGTCACCTTAATGACAAAAAAACGGGTCTTATATTTTGCGATGAGTAAAAAACTACCACTACACAATTTTTTATGGAATGGCCAGGCTTCAAAATAATCCGGATAGGCATTTATAATATAATTATCCGGATAGGCGCATCCAGTGGATGAAAATAAACGGAGTCTATCCCTATCCACATTTATTTCCCATCCCTTAATTTTAACTTGGATATTATCCTTTATTTTTCTATGTGGGTAGTATCCGGAGTACTCCGAACAGTTTATGTGTGGAATAGGCATGTTTGATATCAAATATGTACCCATCAATATGGGTATTTTTGGAACCGTGGCCGGAAATTGATATCCAACACCATTTTGAAATCCAAGATGGCGGCTTCTGGTTTCATAAAAAGTGGAAAATACTGTCAAGTACACTAAAATATGGGTATTTTGGTATTATGGGCTATTTTGAAATCCAACATGGCAGCCATTGGACTCAGAAAAAGTGGCAAATAACCTACAATGTGTGTATTTTTGGAACGGGGACGAGATAAAGATGACAAAAATTGTTGTCTGATGCCATTTTGGAATCCATTATGGTGGTCATTGAGTTCAAAGCCAGTGCCAAATACCCTATGGGTATTTTTTTGGAACGGGGACGATCGGTAGATGCCAAAAATTGGTGTCCGACGCCATTTTGGAATCCAATATCCCAACCAGCACGCAAGTTCTATAACAGTTAATATAACCTTTATATATCTGGATTTAGTTGTGAAGAAGTTTACTCAACACAATTGCATGAAGATGTGTTACTTGGGATGGTAGCCATTGGTTTCAAAAAGAGTGTCAAATACCCTACAATATGGGTATTTTCGGAATAGGGCCGACGAGTAGATGCCGAAAATTCGGAACGGAACTAAGTTTCCGCTTGTTCAATTCGCTCGCTGTTAAAATTTGCTGAGTTTCTCGTGTGTTAAAAATCTATATTTTGCCCGAAAATTGATAGTTGACTATGCTTGTGAACGAACGTTACGTTCAATTTTTCCCGTTCTGATTTTTTTCCTTTACTTGGGTGCTGATCGAGTGAACAACTTTTGAGGATATCAAGACTAGCTCTACAACTGAAAGTCAAGCAAATAGAGATATGAACCGTGAAGTCTGAGCAGTGATACTCAAATTGAATGGATCTGCTGTGATCTTCTTTTGGGCTGGTACCACATTTCTTTTGTGGTTGGCCTTAATAAGAGCTGTACTGCAGTGGCTGCCTCTGAGCCTCAGGAAGCGATTATTTTACCACAAGTGGTTTTGAAACCAAAGTGGAGCCTCAAACGAACTCGTGACTTCTCGCTAGTGTTAATGAGGAGTGTCGGAGTGCTGAGCCGAAATCTAAAATAACGTCGCGTGAAAGTGGAACTTAATGATGGCCTAAGTGCTTTTTCGTAGCTTTTATTTGAAAGTTCGTCGCTTCCAGTGGCTTTATTACTGAACAGAAAAATACGGTCCCAGGAATATTCATACTGAAGAGATTTATGGTCAATTCGCTTGTTTATCGTGCATTTTGCGAAACTTGTCGTCGTCGTCGGTGCCGGGTTTGAGTGGTTACAACCAAGGTTGCAAATACTCATTTCAGCTAAAATAATATTTATTTATTTTT
Organism: Ochlerotatus camptorhynchus; assembly: GCF_037179485.1. Taxonomy (NCBI): domain Eukaryota; kingdom Metazoa; phylum Arthropoda; class Insecta; order Diptera; family Culicidae; genus Ochlerotatus; species Ochlerotatus camptorhynchus. Next base: position 831,373 of record NW_027040894.1, on the reverse strand, counting down.
TAATTATGAAATAATTAGATGCTATGATCATATTTTGAATTGGTAAGATACAAGAAGAGGTTGCAAAGAATGTGTTTGACATATTAAACCTGTTTATTTCACTTCATGAGAGTCACAAACAGCGATTTTTCACACACTCACTCACTCACTCACTCACTCACTCATCGATCAGCAAATCGCTGATTGTGACTCATAGAAAGCAAAATTTACAGGTTTTATGTTTCAAATACATTCTTGTAAGTTACAAGTAAAACATGTCATCATACCATCTTTTGGTTTTATTATTCCGAAAGACATTATTTTAGCAACAACTCGAAAAGCGGTATGATGTGATATGAAGGGCTCGATGGCCTTAGAGCTTACTGAGCAGAGCATTATGAGTCTAATCTCAAACCCATTGTCAATCGTTTTATTTGTTAAGATGACTACATGGTAAAAACAGCAACTCGATGACTAAAAGGAGCTCGTTTGCCTAAAGGGCGAACACGAAATTATTGCGACACCGAAAATGTCATGCCAATTTTCTTATAATGTTTAGAATCAAACCAAAGTTTTAGGGTAGTTTTATACATATATTTACTTCAAAAATCAAAAGAAAAGTTAATCGATGGAGCCTTGAGTGTAAAATTGAACGCATTTTCGCTTGATACCCTCCATCAAAGTCTTTACAGTGTCATCCGGTACCAGTTTCTCAGTTTTTTTTTTTCATTTTCTTAACATGTCCTTCTCGTCTTTGACTGTCTTCTTGCTCTTCCGAAGTTCCCGCTTCATTATTGCCCAGTACTGCTCCACCGGGCGCAGCCCGGACAGTTTGGCGGATTCATGTCCTTTGGAACAAAATGGACAGAATTGGCCTCATACCACTCCAGGACACTTTTAGAATAGTGGCATGATGTCAAATCTGGCCAAAATAGCGGAGCTTTGTCGTGCTGCTGCAAGAACGGCAAAAGGCGCTTCTCGAGGCACTCAGATTTGTAGATCTCGCCATTTACTGTGCTCTTTGTCACGAAAGGCTCACTCCTCAGTCCGCAAGAGCAGATGGCCTGCCAAATGAGATAAATGGAGGCGAACTTCGACATTTTCTTCTTTTTAAATTTGTCGTCCACATCGAACTTGCTCTTGCCGGTGAAAAACTCCAACCCCGGAATTTGCTTAAAATCGGCTTTTATATACGTTTCGTCGTCTATCACACAGCAGCCATATTTTGTCAGCATCTTCTCGTAGAGCTTCCGTACCCGAGTTTTAGCCGTCGATTGTTGCCGCTCATCGCAGTTTGGGAAGTTCTGTACCTTGTATGTATGTAGTCCAGCTCTCTTCTTTGCATTCTGGACGTAGCTCTGCGACATGCCGATCTTTTTAGCCAAATCACGGCTTGAGACGTTGGGATTTGCTTTAATCATCCGCTTCACCTTTCCCTCCGTCTTTTTGTTCTCCGGTCCCGGTTTTCTTCTAGCTCCTTTGCCGTGGTCCAACGTCAACCGCTCCTGGAACCGCTTCAACACTCTGGAGACGGTTGAATGGTGAATGTTCAACATTTTTCCCAACTGCCGGTGCGACAGGTCAGAAAATTCCAGGTGTTTGGAAAGAATTTGTTCTCTCAACTCGCGTTGGTTCACCTCCATTTTCGTTGAATCGAAAAACACGACTTCGAGTTTGACAGCATGTACACAATACACATCAATGAGAAAGTGTGCAAAATTTGGTTGATTTTTACCCAATAGTAAAAAAGTTATGCCCTGTTGAATGTGTCGCAATAATTTCGTGTTCGCCCTTTAGTAGCAAACGTTTTTGCTTACTGAGCAGAAGACCGTGGGTTTAATCCCAAGCTCGTTCACGATGTTTTGTCGTTCAGACATTAATTCAGCTTATCGTTTACCAAAACGAACCCTGCTGCAAACCCTACCCTCTTACCCAACATCCCAATGATTCTTCGTGGAAGTGCAGAGGTGTTCTCGGTTTCCATCACAGTGAGTGTCACGTCAACATATTCCTATCCATTCCTTTCTTGATCTGTGTTCGCGCGCGACCGGCGCTGGTAGTGCCATACCAACATTATAATTAAAAAAAACCAAATATTAAAGTTTTACTTAATATTGAACATTAAGAAATTACATTATGTCACATTAAGATCAAACATTATATCATTTCAAATTAAAAATATTGTCAATTACAACAACCCAATTTTAAAATTTTAATTTTAAATTCAAAATTTAAAATTTTAAACAAAGAATTTCAACACTACAAATTTAAAGTTTAAATTTAACATTTACTTTGCTAAATGGGAAGTTTTCTGTAAATCAACAATATTTGTCTTAGCCAGATTCACGCTAGGATAAGTGTGCCAGTTATGGCACTAGGACTTGGATCAAATTTAAAATACATTCTCATGGTATTATTTGCGTCGATACATTGCTAGATATATGTTTAATCTTTGTTTTGTTTTGTTTATTAATTAATTGGATAAGGCTCAACCGAATAAACTTTACAGAACCAAGGATTTTTGTTCACCATACAATACATCTTAAAATTATAGTCAAAAGATACAACACAATAAACATTTTATCTTCCGCTATCCAATAAGCCTTCTCCACCAGACCGGAAGCCGCTTCCAGTGGTTTCATTGTATTGCAGATTTGCCAACGGGGGTCAGAGCGCTTCCATTGCAGCAATGGACGCAAAACGTGATCAGCACTCACACATTCTTCACGAAACGATTGCTTTCCAAAGCCGACGACGCATCGACCGAAAGAACTGCTGATGAAGAACAATGAGATTGGTTGCTGCCAAGTTAACAGACGATCGCGTGACACACATTGAGAGTGGTCTGCTTCTGTCGACAGCCGAGTAAACACTGATGTTCTATCCTTGTATCGAAATATATTTTATAAATATTGAAAAAAGCTTCAATGCACGCCGAATAAACGCCCAAAAACTCTTTAGACCACTCTTCAGTTTGATTCATAACCTCAAAATATGAGTCTGTACAAAAAATTGGAAAAGACCGGTGAATGTTTAGAGGTTGCGTAAATGATAAAAGTCTATGCCAGTTAGTATTTGGCCGCTTCTTTTTAATTAATTGTAGCGTCTCTAGTCGTCGTAGCAAGAAACTGTTTTGATCTGCAAGGATTGTTTATTCAGTGGTGGCATTGACGTAGCTAGAAAATATATCTGGAGGAGGCCTAGAGGGGGTCTGTTGCATATTCTTTTATTTTGCTAAACTACGTTTAGTTAAAAACTCACGAAGATGCTATTCAATCAAATTGCATCAAGGGTAATTTTTTTCTGTGACCAATAATATGACATTGAGGCTTTTTTTTTCTTTGATGGTCAGACAAAAAAATTTATTATATTCATTTCATAACAACTATTGGGACCTCAATTGGTTAAACCTTAAAAGCCTACTGATTTTGAACAAGCAATGATCGCGTGTTTATGCTTTTTGTAATGAAATTACATAGCGTCCGGATCTCATAGATTTAAGCATCTCAAGCATTAGGACTTTCTTAGAATTAGCTATTTCTATGAATTTTGTAACTAGAATCTGAATATAACAACATTGGACATAAGAACCAAAATTAAATTCTTATGAAAATGTACTAAATATATTTGCATGTACAATTCTTAACATGCTGAATGTTAAAATAAAAATAGTATTGAGTTCTCAAACCCATAAATTTCCAAGATTTTGTAACTTAAAACATATATATATATATTTCTGATACAGATTGTAAGTATAAATTTTTCGAATAGCAATGTAAATAAAAGTCAACGAAATCGGATGAGTTGTCATAATAATAAGACTATCTATATATATAAAAATGAATTTCTGTCTGTCTGTCTGTCTGTCTGTCTGTCTGTCTGTCTGTCTGTCTGACCCTTATAGACTCGGAAACTACTGAACCGATTGGCGTGAAAATTTGGGGCCGTGGAAGGTTCTTATGATGGTTCGAGACCCCTCTTCTGTAAGGGGGGGCTCCCATACAAATGAAACAGAAATTTCTGCATAACTCGAGAACTAATCAAGCAAATGGAACCAAATTAGGCATGTGGGGGCGAGTGTGGGGGTATAAGAAGATAATCATAGCGGGTAGCCCCTTAGATAATAGGGGGGGGGGCTACGTACAATATAGCATGCTTTTTTTTTAAATCGGTGCATAAACTCAAGCTAATATTGAATCCCGAGCAAGACCGGGCACACTCAGCTAGTTTCATATAAAGTATAGTAAACGAATATTGAAAACAAATGAAAAAAGGATTTGAATAATTATAATATGTGATATGTATAAATATACCTGAAAAAAAAATCGAGGAAATTTTGTTCAAAATCAATTTAAGAGATTTAAAAAATTGTTTTTTTTTTTCCTTGATTTGTTTTCCGTCGATCTTGTTTGCCGTGCTGAGCACCAATGCTACCGACGCCAGGAAGGCAGCTCCCACACCTGGACCCTACCTATCGACCCATCAACTCATGAACCGGGGACCAACGGCTTTACTTCCTTTCCGAAGGAGGGCGTGATCAGAGATGTTATGCCTCAGAACATCCCGGTTGCGCCGACTGGGATTGCCCTCAGGCCTGCAGGGGTGAGAAGTAATCACGCTTACCACTGCACCACCGGCGCCACTTAAAAAATCTTGATATCATAGGCTTATACAAGCTTTAAATCTCCTGGACTTCAAAATTCGTAATTGAAGATCTTGGGAAACCTATCTATACTCCTGATGAATGTAGGCGTCTTAGTGGAATACCTGTATAATGAGAGAGAGAGAAGGATTAGTATATTCCATTTAATTCCACTACTTTATTTGCGTATCCTTGACAGATACGCGTATTTCGTCTACAACGTGCAGACTTCTTCAGTGTCTTGTAGTAATACTCGACTAGTCACACTGACACTGAAGAGGTCTGCACGTTGTAGACGAAATACGCGTATCTGTCAAGGATAAGCAAATAAAGTAGTGGAATTAAATGGAAAATACTAATCCTTCTCTCTCTCATTAAACCTATCTAGATTCTGAGATTTACAGCATTTTTCGAGAGGAAAATTCGCTGAGATAAGAAAGTAAGAAAATATTAAGATTTAAAATTTTTTAAAGATCTTGACATCTGACAAAAGTTATGAAAAATCAGGTTATAATTTAATTTCATCAGGTTTTAAAGATACTGGATTTAGAATGTCATGATGCTGATATTATAAGCGAAAAGAAAATAATAAAGCATTTATCAAGAACATGTTTTTAGTCGATGCATCGGACTAACTAAGTTTCGAAGTTATGTAGAAAATCAATATTTAACTTTAATTCTAATCGAAAGAAAAGAACTCGAAACTTGAATGATTGTGTCCCTTTCTGAAACTAGTTAAAAATTCAATTTATTTTCCGAAAGCATTGGAATTTTTTTGCAAGGAGTTAGTTTTGGATAAACCTATTCGATAACAATTTATTATTTACACGTATTCATTGCGGGTAAGAGCTTTTTCAGTGTTTTTGATGATCATTGAGTCAATTCGTTAGTAATATGTTTAACGGAATTAAATCATTTGCACTATTAATGCTCTAACGGAAATGCCCTAAGCTACAATATGGAACCAGTGTTTCCAATTCGGAAAAGTCGCAGAGAGTAAATTTAATTGTATAGTACTATCAATGTTACCCGCATTATCAAAGATACCCCGTTTTATGTAACCCCACTATCGGTGAGTCACTGGGACAAAACGCCAGACAGACAGACAGACAGACACAGATCAAAAGAAAAGGCCGCAATGGAAGAAAATGTGCCTAGTGTATTTATTTAAATTTGATATAGGGTTACGGTATGTAATGTGGGTCTAGTCCTTTCATTCGGCCTATCACGCAAATAAATAATTAATTAAGGAATATTACACAAAAAATAAGGAAAATATTGATCACTGATGATTGATAAATGTGTACCACACACAAATCAATTTATATCACAACATTTCAATACATTTTCAGCTCTCGTAAGTAATAAAACTGGTTGAGAATATCACTCTGTTCGGAGTTTTTAGCCGCCATGACTTCTAAGGTTAAGATGGGAAGGTTGCACTGACGATCATCAAATGGCCTGATTATGGCATTTATTGAATGGAATTACCTGATAATACACACTAGACGTAAAACTCACAGTTACTGTTTGAATATTTTATGTTTATTTTAATTGTTTAACAACGTTTTCACAAGTAAATCATGGACCCAACTTTAGGGACACATTTCTTTTCTATGTTCCTAACTTTGGCCCATGAAATTCATTTGACAGCATATAGCAATAAGAGTAACGTCAACAATGTGGTTTGCATTTGGATGATAAGGAACGAACAGGAAGGGAGATTTTTTCTGCCAAATCTGTATAATGAACATCACAATGTTTTGATTTAGATATTCTGCGGTCGAAAGACGATAAGCGAAATTTTTAATTTTTAATTTTTAACTTGAGTGATTTAATGTAGTTTTCGTAAAATTTTCTCTAAGAAATGTTTTGAGGAATGAAGAGTATTAAGTTAACAGTGATAGTGATAAAAAAAAATACATAAGAAAACGTTACCAAGAGCGTTTTTTTTTTGAGAATCAAACAGGATAGGACGAAGTTGCATCCATAAATAGACCCAATTTGGGGACAATAGACCGATATTACATACATTTCCCTGGTGAGTTTTTGTCTTAAAAAAAGTAAGTTTTTCAACTTTTTGCGGTTCCTGATAGCAAACGACATGATAAGCATATCTAAGCATACCATTTAGCAGTAGAATATCGTTTGCAGGTAAATTAATTGATGAGTTATGATTAAAAACGTAATCTATGGCTGCATATTAGACCGAGGTTAGGGACGTATACCCTAATTTCTTCTTATTGCTAGTGAAAATTAATACAAATTTGCTTACCCTATTTAAATTAGTGAACGTAATGCATTTGGTAATAAAAGTGAACTAAAACGTGAAATACCCAAGTAAACAACAAGCCCGCTAATTCGTCTTTTTGCAATATAAGGCCAATATGCGGCTAATATAAAGCTTAACATGCCGTGCATTATCCATGTATCAACCTTGTATTGCCTACGAATAATCTTTAATTACTACGTACAACAGCAACAAAAACGTATACTACTGTACAATTACATTTTCGTTCATTAGAGATTTGTTAACGTTCTTCTTCTTCTTCGCATTTCAAGCTTATTGCATATCGCATATTAGCTTATTGCGTGCTCTCAACTTAGTGTTCTAGATGCACTTCCACAGTTATTAATTGAGAGCTTTCGATGCCTGTTCCATTTTTGCATTGGTATGATTGTGTGGCAAGTTCAATCATACTTCTATGCCCAGGGAAGTCGAGAAATTTTCCAACCCGAAAAATTCCTAGACCGGACCGGCAATTGAACCCAGCCACCTCCAGCATGGTCTTGCTTTGTAGCTGCGCCTTTACCGACTGAGCTAAGGGAGGCCCTTGTTAACGTTATCAATTGAATAACAACGTTCAGAAAATCGGAAAATATAAATCCACCAATTTGTCCTGATTTTCGTCCCATCAAAAAATTTCGGACAATTATCAAGCGTAAATTGAAGGAATGTGGCAAACCAATCAAAACACCATCTGATTTGGAGAAGTGGTGGAAAAAGATGGCAGATAAGGTTCACTGTGTAAGCCAGAATGGGAGGTTTTCAGTGAAATGTTTGAAAATTAATTCATTCAATTTTTCTTATTTTTTCCCCTTAAAGTTAAATGATACCTTAAACGTTTTTGTATATTTTTTACTCTTAGAGAAATGACCCATTTTGAGCGACCAAATTCTAAATGGAACAGACTTTATTTATCATTGAAAGAAATAAAACAAAAACCTTCATTGCTTATCGCTTTTAATCAAAAAGACTTTTCACCCTTTGACTACGAATGAACTAAGCATAACGGGATTTTCATCAACTTCAACTTCATTCAATAAAGCCGTAATTGACCATCCCAGAAGACTCGGCGCTGAGTTGTTCCATCGGGTCCCATTTCAGCCCACGGTTGTCCACGCCAGAGCATTAAAAATAACAAATAGCTATACCCAACCTTCTCGCAGTATTGGCGTCATGCTGTCTGTTACATTTTCCCGTAGCGTTGTATTCGACGTCGTTGTCGCCAAAGTCGTCGTGAGTATTCCGAGAGCCGGCATTTCGCGGCAGAGACGACGACGATGACGACGGTGGGGACAATCCTACGCAATTTGTTATGTCTGGGTATGGTTCTGTTTTTTTCTGTTTGTATGCCCGCACGCATACGATCCACCCCTACAGTTGCACCCACTTCTCGGAAGCCTCCGAAAACCGTTTTGAGCTTTGCTGTTGCCAGTTGTGTCACTAGAAGTTTTAAACTCGTCTTCCCTTCCGTAAGGCTTGGCCCTGAATACACCTATGATTCAACGGACTGACTTTGTGGTTAGATTTTCGACGATTGAGTTTGTTATTCTGTGTTCCGTTTCGCCTCACCGTCACTGTAATTCGCCGGGACAGAAAACTTCCACAAACAAAAACCTCAAACGATGTAGATTTCATATATGATAACGATAATTTGTTTCTACAGTTTTATGTTTCAATCTGTCCCTCCCAGGAAACCACCGCATCTCACTCCAGACTTCCATGCCTCACCCGCCGTGACAACCCCAATGGCAATGACGATGATCCCGCCTGATGGTTCACGTTTCCGAAAAACCAAACAAAATGAGCCGAGTGTCGTTTTGTCTGCGGCGGCGGAGGAGTGCACTTCCAGCGAATTGGAGCGGTTGGATGAACGATTCCAGCTAGCTAGCCAGTCAAACGAGCCAACAACCATCATCGTGTACATTGTAGTGACATTGACATTGGTCGAATGTGACGTGGAATAAAAATGCTGTCTGGGGAATAATTTCCACCCGCAGGAATGGAATGGTGGTCCGGTCCGGAGAATGAAAACAATACAGAAAAGCGATGAGAAGCAATACTTGAACTTGTCGAAAACACGTCAACATCTCATTTGTTTTGTGACAACAAAACATTTTAGAGAATGACGGTTGGGATGGGATAAAGTTGGAGATGTTTGGGCAATTCTCTTTTTTTTTATGTGATATTGAAATAATAAGTCCAGAGTGTAACATTTACATTCATAAAAAGTATATCACTATTAAAAATATTGATAATAGGGAACCGAGAGACCAGATGATAGTCAAAGAATCACACAACAAAATTAAAAAATCAGTTCACGTAATTCTGAACAAAATTTATCAGTTAGAAATTACTAATGATCTTTGTCATTAAATAGACCACGTAGATGTAAACCGAGGAGGACTGCAATCCGAAACGCATTCACGTACATAAATGCATCTAAATCCACACATTTAATACAAAAAACTTACTGTTTGTATGAGAAGTACAGATTTTAGACGCCTGCGATACAGAGTCTATTTTATTTAAACATATCAATCTTACCATTTGATAGATGATTTGAATCTTTATTTCACTTATTTTTTAATCCTTGTCGGGTAGTTTCATCACTGCGACAATTTTTCTGATCTATTGTGATATATTCCCCATTTTTGTTATAGCTATATCAAGATGCCGTATCACTATTATTAGTAGTGATCGCCATTGTTTGACTAATAGCATTATCCCAGCAAGGCATTACACTTCGAATAAAGTACACTACCATACTGGGAGTTGTTCTCCAAATGTCAAAGGATTCTATCAGCCCCTTGTCGAAGAACTTGCACCTTTTATTGAAAATTGCTGGACAGTGGCATAGCAAATGCTCCGAGTCTTCCTTTTCTATGCCACAGAAGCGCCATCATATTGAAGTTTTCCAATCAGCTTCAAGTGATAACGGTTCGAACAATGACCTGTTATAAGACCTGATATATGCCAAGATCTTTCTTAGAAAGTTCCAGGATTTTGTAAGTCACATAAATGTTTGGATTAATGAATCGCTTCGACTGCCTACACCTTCTGAAGAATTCATGTAGATTTCTGCGAGATATAGCGCACATAAAATTAACACTAGATTTCGCGTGTAAATTAAAACGCAATATCGCATGAATCAACAATATTGTATGCAAGCTTGTAAACGATTTCGTTGTTTATGCCAACTATAGCTCAAAATTAAACGAAGGGAGATTATAGGCAAAACTTAAATTCAGAATTTTTTTCTATGTAGCAATGGAAGCGTTCTTCCAGTTTTACTCCACTTTTGCAGATTTGCATGCTTTAGCTCCATTCTAAGAGATCCAGCCACAAAAGAGCCCTGGCCATATGAAGTTATGAGAAGATCCGAGTCTTGCTAGTGTATCTTTCATTTCCGTCAATCCTGCTTTGACTAGGAACCCAATATAAGCTGACTTGATTATGACAAGACAATTTTTGAAGTGATTGAACACACTCCCAGACAAGTTTTGATGTACATGTCGCCGATTTTAAAGCATTTAGAGCAGCTTGACTGTCGGACATTATACATATATTTGACCATCTGTCCATAGGAACCGATATGTCTAACCTGGGCCGATTACTCTTGCTCCCACTTGATCATTCAATCTTGAATCATCTGTATAAAAAACAATTGATCTTGGACGAAGAATTGGACCACCAAATTGACATGAATTACTTGAAAAAGTCGATTGAAATTGAATCTTTTCTCCATCCATCCAGTCTTCGATGTTCCTTACTAGAGAGTTGATGCTAACAGTTTTTAGAATCCTAAGATGTCCTCTAAGGTCTCCTTCGGAGAGTTTCACTGACCTTGTAATTCTTAGAGCACACTTTTCAGCTTCTAATTGTACAAATTAATGCAATGGTAGCATATAATGTATATATAACATATGGCTGCGTTCGACTCAGTTAATCATGATATTCTGTTTGCTAAGCTGGAGCGACTAGGAGCATCTTCGAGAATTTGTAGTTGGCTGAGATCATATTTGACTGGCCGTCAATTGTTCGTGAAAATTGGATCAGCCGTGTCTTCACCTTTCATTCTTCGATGTGGGGTGCCGCAAGGGAGCAACTTGGGGCCGCTGTTATTCTGAATTGCTGCCTAATGTTCTACGCAGGCGATTTGAAAATCTACCTGGTTGTTAGGAGCACCAATGATCCACCGTCAATTGCAACAACAGCTAGATTTGTTTGTCAGTTGGTGTGCACTGAATCATCTAGCAGTCAGTGTGTCCAAATGCTGTATCATATCCTTTCGAAGAACGAGAAATCCTATCCTACATGACTATACTATCTATGGCACTGACTGTACTGAATCGGGTTGATCATGTTAAAGACTTGGGTGTGGTACTGGATTATCAACTCACATTCAAAATGCACTATTCGGAAATAGTTGATAAAGCAAATCGTTAACTTGGATTTATTCTTAAGATAGCGAACGAATTTGATGACCCTCTGTGCTTGCGATCTCTGTATTGCTCGCTAGTTAGATCAATTCTTGAATTTGCTTCTGCCGTCTGGTCTCCGTACGATGCTGTGTGGATTTCACGAATCGAATCAGTGCAGCGGAAATTTGTGAGATGTGCTCTACGAGGCTTGCCATGGACCGACTCATTACGACTACCACCCTACGAGCACCGCTATGCGCTGCTTGGTATTGAACCGCTAGTGGATAGACGCAAGTTCAGCCAAGCTATCTTTGGAGCCTACATTTTACGCTCCGAAATAGATTGCCCTGCATTGCTGAGTCAGCCCAACATCTACGCTCCTCAACGAGTGCTGCGATCTAGACAGCTTTTGCGCCAGCCAACGAGACGAACACAGTACTGATCCAACGATCCCATCGATTCGATAAGTCGAAGACTCCAAGACAATTACAACTCGTTTGACTTCAATATCTCTACCAACGTCTTTCGAAGCCGCCTACGCAATCGACCAGAATGATTTTGTTTTTTTTCTGTAAAACGTGTTAAAGTTTTTTTTTAGTTAAGTTTTATTCATTAAGACCACGATGTCAGATGGATTTATATAATAAATACAAATACAAAATAAGAAGCAAAGCATCCAATGCCTTCGATGGTGTACTTCTCATTGCTGTTGTTGAGTGAGTTGCTAACCTTTGGAGTTTTTCTAACTTTCTCTGAACAACACTCTCTTTTGTTTTTGGCCACCAGATTAATGCACCATAAGGAACCCTGGGTTTCACAATTGCCGAGTTAATCCAATGGCAAGTGACTATAAAAGAAAAACCTCTCGTGGAAGTTGGAGCCAGGAGCAGCTCAGCCTTGCGAAGAACGCAATCGATAGTGGAGTTTCTGGAATCCCAAATAGCATACTGCAAGACCACGTCCAAGGCGGTGGCAAAATCAAAGCTAGGACCAAAAGAGACCGTCTTCACTTCAGACCAGGCAGCAGAACTGCTACAGCATTTTCTTGACCTAGAAGGCCGATTCTACGGGATTACGATGGGAGACATGAGAAAGCTAGCATTCGAACTCGCGGAAAAACACGGCATTTCTCATCCTTCCAATGTGCAGAAGAAATTGGCTGACTAAATTTTTAAACCGAAATCCGACAATTTCATTCAGGTAGGCAGAAGCTACATCAACTGCAAGGGCTAGAGCCTTCAACAAGGTTTCGGTCAATGTCTTTTTTTCAATGTACGAAGATGTTCTCGGAAGGATGAAGTTTTCTCCGGACCGGATCTTCAATGCTGACGAAACGCCTATTTCCACGGTATGTTTTCTTAGGTGAAATTTTCTTTAAATGTGTTTTGACATGTTCTTATGTTCATTTCCAGGTCCCCTCTACTAAGAAGAAAATAGCAAAGGAAAAAAACAGGGTGGGATTATTTCGTCAGCGGAACGAGGAGAGACAACCACCGTTGTTATGAGTATGTCGGCAACTGGCCAATACCTTCCGCCGTTTGTCATACTTCCCAGAGCTCGAATGAATGATGCACTCAAACATTGAACACCACCAGAAACCAGTTTGCGTGCAACTCAACAGGTTACATGATCATCGAGGTGTTCAAACGTTGATTTGATCACTTCCTTGACCACGTACATACTTCAGAAGCTAATCCTGCTTTGAATAGCCAAGATTCATTGCATAATTCATAGTATTCTTTGAAAGTTTGACATTTTATTTTTCATTTTATCGGGTTCGTGGATTTTTCTATGTTTCGACGGGTACATCAATTAGCTAAGAACCGAAGATAGTACCAGAGCTGGGCCAAAAAGTTGAGCACGCTTCTTCGGGACCTTCTGGTCTTAGAGTTACCTCTATGGTAATAAGCTGCAACCGCTAGACGGCTCGTTCATGGCCCCCTTCAAATCATATAATTCAAGCACTGCAGAAGTATTAATGCGATCAAAATCTGGACACATCATCATTCAGTATGATATTATACAGGACCAACAGCAGTAAATGGTTTCAAGAAATGTGAATTGAGGCCATGTGACCGATACGTTTTCGATGTGAATGCATTCGCATCATCTTTGGTTACCGATCAAGAGTTACCGAGTACAGGCCAGTATCAGTTACAGGTATGCAGGAGAATGGCACCTAGGGTTTAAGTCAGACTCACCAGTCTGCAGAGTCTTCCTTCACGATTTCTCCAGAGAAAATACCGCCACTACCAAAAATAAATACTCCACCTGCTACAAAGAGAAAACACCAAGCAGAAAAGGCTGCGGAGATAACTTCAGATGGTTATCGTCAAGGTTAAATTGATTCACAAGCTACCAAGGATATTTCATCCACCAAGAAAGGCCAGTAGTGGCGCCGGTGGTGTAGTGGAAAGTGTAACTACCTCTCACCCCAGCAGGCCTGGGGTCTAACCTCTCCCCCAGAAAATCGTTACGTCATTGCGAAGCCAAACAAACATAAAAACAAAGCTAAGAAGAAGAGTTTTAGTCTTATCCTTTATCTTACCCGCACGTGCATATAAGCCAATTTTCATCAAGTTTTTGCAATTAAATTTTTGTGCAATGATAAGGCATGAATCACAGCAGTCTTAGCTCACTGGAAATTTTAAACAATCCTAATGCGTAAGGGGCCGGGCCTACCCCCAGTTCCCCTACTAGGATATGTTAAAACTGGTAAACAAGATCTACAGAGTCTAATCCCATTGGCATAACGATAGCCCTGCACATCAAAAAATTAATTTTAATATTACATCCAAGAGGATGCACTTCAATCATGTCGAAAATCTCATGCAATTTTTATGACCACAAAAAATATCAAATGCAGTAAAAACAGCGTAATGTCAGTTCATGCACCGTATTAAAGATTATTTTGTCCTTTTTGGCAAGTAATATTAAACCATATTTTTGACTCGATTGAAGTGTATCCACAATGCATAGTGGTCTAAAGACTAATGAATTTGTATGCATTAGACTGCATTTTAAGCATGCTTTCAAGTGCAATCAATCTGGTTTGCCCAATTTCGCCCAACTTCGAGCTTTTGACCTTGGAAATAGACCTGTGCGCCGCCACGCCACGCCGCCGCCGCCGACGATTTTCATACGCCGCCGCCGCCGATGAAATTGAACCGGCGCGCCGCCACAGTAAAATTGTCCACGCCGCCGAATAAATTTATGTCACGCCGATGATAAATCCCCAACACCTCTTCGGCAAAATGCATCTTGAACGCGTTGTAATTAGAACGTGTGTTCACGCTCGTTCATGGCTACTCAAAATTTAGTGAAAACTCACTCAATTTCATTACAACCGGATCTTCTCTAAATTTAGTAACATTGCCAGAACTAAATTTTGAGTAAAATGGCGAGGTACTTGTTGATGAGTTATTTCTATTCATTTCCATAGAATTGAAAATATAGGAAAATGAGTCAAAAATACACAAATGGGCAAATATTTCGTGTCTTTTCGTTGTTTCTTTAGGATTAATAAACCAAAAATTGAAAAACAGCTACATCAAGCATCAAATAAAACAAAATGCAAAACAATTACCATTTAATTTGCGGTACGTTTCTGCATCCACGGCGGCTGCAATTTGCATCATTTTCGAATAAATTCTTTCGAAATTTTAAAATTTTCTTCTACAACATTTTCACAATCAGGGCTGAAAAATTTCATTACTGCTAAAATGCTACTTTTAGAAATTATGAAACTATGTGATATTGAAATAATAATTTTTATATGTAAGATACAAGAAGAGGAGTTAAAGCTCGTGTAGGACATAAAACCTGTCAATGTCACTTCCAGAGTGTTAGCTATTAGAGTGTTAGCTATTAGCTATTAGTTACAACGAAGGGTATTCACTCATTGAAATATCTCATTACAGCTAAAATAGCTAATTGTGACCCTGTGAATGCAAAATTGACAGAATTTATGTGTCTTATACAAACTTTACGTCCTCTTCTTGCATCTTACAAAAAAAATATTATTATTATTATATCTCATAGTTTCATAATTTGGAAGAGTGGCGTTTTAGCTGTAATGCGATTTTACAAGCCTGCTCAAAATTCCAGTTTGTTTCTTTTTGAGTCAACAAATGTGCTGAAATCTTAAAATTGAGATCTGCCTTTATTTATTTATTGTTTAGTCAATGTTGCTCATATTCAGAAATCCCAACTACTCATGCTTTGACGTTTCAAAAGAAGTTATGAAAATGAAAATGTCTGACTCATGTTTGAGTAACCTCGAACAAGCCTGTATGAGGCAACTATTTAGCGTCATTTATAGCGAATTCGTTTATTATCAGTGCGAAACCGAACTTTTTGGCAGAGCGAACCTCAACCGGAGCTGGGTTTTAAAAACAAACGAGCAAACTGACGTTTGTCAGAAAAATAGCAGACCCAATTTTGATACCCGATCCAGATTGGAACTGAATAATAAACGAAATCGCTATTAGTTTTTTGACGTTTGTTCGCACTTGCTCTATCTAGCACACAGGGATGAATCCTCTTTGTCCTCCTGCTCGTGCTTGTTCGAGATTGCGTTTTGGTGCGCTGATCAAACGTCAAAAATCTCAGTTCACTGGTTTCGTCTCGATGAGCAAGAACGGCCAGATCTACAGGTGAGCCGACTCTTTCTTTCTCTCGATCCGACGAGAACACCGGATGAATGAAACAGTCGACTTACGGTTCCTTCTGGCTCACCTATAGATCCTGCGCATCGGTCTCGTCTTTACGCATTTGATTTTTGGAGGTTTTGTTTCCATTCACGACGATTTCAGCGATGTAGAATTTGAATTTAAATAAAATTCCCTTGAATTTTCTGTCGATTGATACTTCGAGTGGAAAAAACCTTTAAAGTTAAACGTGGAAAGAGTGACGTAAAAATACATATATTGAAGGAGAAAGTGATCTGCTTGTAATGCATGTCAGAGGCTAAAAAGAGGCCGGGTGATACCGAGGTCCGGAATTGTAAGTCGAAATGGATACAATAAACAGACACATCTTAACCGATATCGAAGAATCTGGAGATTGACTTGATATGGATGGGCAAAACCCGTTATCTAGTATGGAGAAGGAGCTAAATGCTCAACTTCCGAGTTTGTGTGAAATGAATGTCAATGTTCCGTCAAGGACCTAAATAAGCCCCAACACTTATAACAATCAGCGTAACACGTTAGCATTACTTACGTAAGATGATTTTTTTTTAAGATGATGAAAAGTCTCGAACTAAATAGAGCTGCCGTGAATGCTGTATTGAACCGTCTCACGATCTCATATTCACAGCACATGAGTGGGCGCTAGTTGAATACTTCCGAAACTTTCTTGAGCCGTTTGAGGTGAGTTTTTTAAGTTGTAGTTCTGAAACTATAATTGTAAACTATTGTTGCTATATCTCTAGTAACTAAGCCTACTAATAAGTTCCATCTGACCGATTGGTGACCATATAGGGCTTGAAAATTAATAACCAACCAGTGCATTGAAGATCAGATTTTCGTTTACTGACACACTAGCCATTCGATAGCTGAGAAAATAATGTTTGATTTTCACCTAACGAACGGAATTCACTAACTGAAATGCATTTAAAAAGCATCAGTGTTCATCCAGTTAACCTTGACATTTTGAAATTGCATCATTTTGGAAGAAAATGTACTTCAACTGAAAAATTGTCTCAGTCAGAGGACAAGTTAAAAACGTGCCAGTTAAAAGTCGATCACGTAGCGCACGTCTAGTGTGAAAAGTTTCATTTTAGTTCCAATGTGATTTTACTCTAGTCTGTTTCTAAAACATGGTGACATAATGGTGGTGAAAAGATTGTTGTAAAATTCCGTTTTGGTTTATAGATTATAGTAACCCTGTTGTCTGCTGAAAAGAATGCAACAGTTAACATTGCCATGCTCTTGCGATCTGAGATTGAAACTTGTATCAGTGAAAAAAAATGAGGACTTGCTTGCCATGACACACATGAATCTGGGGATGAAGGAGCATCTGAATCGAAAGTTTCCTGTTAAGGACCTAATTTTGATTTCGACTTTACTT
This sequence comes from Ochlerotatus camptorhynchus, assembly GCF_037179485.1. Classification (NCBI taxonomy): domain Eukaryota; kingdom Metazoa; phylum Arthropoda; class Insecta; order Diptera; family Culicidae; genus Ochlerotatus; species Ochlerotatus camptorhynchus. The sequence continues at coordinate 813,972 of NW_027040894.1, read as the reverse complement.
GACCCTCGATTTATAAACCTGAAATGCATTAAAAGTGCTTTGGATGAACGCTCGATTACCAATTTCTTGTACGTACTGTATGATATGAATTTATTGTACGGACATCATTAAAAAACGAATATTCAAATGGGTTTCTAATCAGATGAATGCGATGAAATTCCTTCTAACTCATCTTCCTCGTTGCTCAGTCTTGCTATGAAGCACTCAAACGTTGAAGATAGTGTGACCTCTGCCATCGAGAAAGAGTGCACCGCATATTTGGCTACGTCATACCCGAACAACGTTGTAAATGGAGATATTCTCTGCTTTTGGAAAATTAGAAAGCTTGGCAGCCTTTAACATAGTTGGGCCGACCGTATCTGCACGTCGGTCAGGCATCCACCATAAGAATGTGAATAAAACATTCTTAATTCATGACAATTACAGCATTTGTAAAAATAGAATTGTGCAATAATCACTGGCTTACTGACGGGGATCGGATTTACATAAAGGTGAATAAGGGATTATTATTAACAACACACTAAAATTTGATCTTTTTTTAATCTCTAACTGGTCCAAGTTGTGCGGGATTCTACGTATATCCGAAAGACTTCATCTTCAATTACATAAACACAAGTTATATGACTACAATGCGCGTACATTCAAATATGCATCAGAGTAATTTATTTATTTATTTATTTATTTCATCAACCGATGTAGACTAGTACAAATACATATACAAATTTGTTTTTCTTAAGAATATTAAAAAATATATTGTCAGCTATTATATTTTTACTTCCTACGAGTTATGATTCCGTATGGAGTTAAAATATTGTTTTAGTTTATGCCGAGACATTGAAAAGTCAATGGTTTCGCAGTATTGATTGTAAGACGCCATCATGCGATTTAATGGCCCAAATTTTGCATAATTTGTGCGATGATGGGTTACGGCAAATAAATTTCGATTTCTGAGTTGTCGAGTAGGTACATAAAAATTTAATTTTGATAAAAGTTCTGTTGAGTCAATTCGCTGCGAAACGATATCATTTACAAATGAAACCATTGCATATTCACGACGCTCTTTTAATGTTTGTATGTTTATAAGCATGCAGCGTGCTTCATATGATGGAAGAGGAAATGATGTCCAACCTAATTTACGAAGGGCATATAATAGAAATTGCTTTTGTACTGATTCTAATCTTTCTTCGTGCGTGATTGAAAATGGAGACCATACAATGCTGCAATATTCCAGTATTGACCTCACATAGGCAATATATAGTGTTTTAATTGTGTATGGGTCCTGAAAGTTATAGCAAAAGCGCTTGATAAAGCCTAGCATGTTATTTGCCCTGTGAATAATTGTATTGTAATGGTCTATGAAAGTTAGTTTGGAGTCTAAGATAATCCCTAAATCCCTGACTCTTTCACATTTTTCTACATTCTGATTTCCTAATGCAATTGAAATGTTTGATGGTGTTCTTTTTCTGCTAAATGATATTAAGTTGCATTTTTTTACATTCAGTTCTAATAGGCTTTTTTTACACCATGTGTAGAATATGTGTATTTCACTCTGGAATATATTGATGTCTTCATCATTTTTTATTTCCAAAAAGAGCTTCATGTCGTCGGCATAGATTAGCAATTTTATTTTTTTGAGAATGAAGGAAATGTCGTTTACGTACAGAATAAAAAGAAGAGGTCCCAGATGAGAGCCTTGCGGGACTCCTGAGGTGACTTGAATTGGGGTCGATTTCTTTCCGTTGAATTTAATTATTTGTTGGTGGTTAGTTAAATATGATTCAAGCCATTTCAGGAGTCCTGGCTCAATTCCAATTTTTTTCAATTTGAAAAGAAGCATTGGTATGTCAATTCGGTCAAATGCCTTGCTAAAGTCTGTATAGAGAGCTTCTACGTGGTTTCCATTATCCATTGCATTTAATGAATAGTCTATAAATTCAAGTAAATTTGTCGAGGTCGAACGTCCTTTAAAGAAGCCGTGTTGCATGTCAGTAATTCTATTTTTGGTTTGAAGAAATAATTTTTCATTTACAATTGCCTCGAAAAGCTTTGGAATGCAAGAGATAATGGCTATTCCACGATAATTACGTACGTCAGATTTTCGGCCAGATTTAAAAATAGGTACTAAAAATGAGCTTTTCCATATTTTTGGGAAGGTTCCGGATTCCAGTGACATATTAAAAAGCCAAAACAATGGAGCAGTGAGTTCCATTGCTAGACTTTTTAAAAATACTGGAGGAATTCCGTCAGGTCCAGGAACTTTTGAGGCGTCTAAATTCTTTAAAGCCTGCAAAATATCCTGCACTTGAAGTTGATTGACGCCAATGTCCCTTGAAAATTCTGGATGAAATGCAAAATAATCGCGGTCGCGATCTTCATCGGAAAATGTCGTATAGATTTCTTGAAAAAAAATTGCAAAAAGCTTACAATTTTTTCCGAGCTATCCCCGACACGTTCGTCAAGATGCATTATTGATGGAAAATTGTCAGATTTTAATTTGGTTTTTACGTAATTAAAGAAGTTCTTTGGGCAGGACTTTATTTCAAGTTCAGTTTTTGAATTAAATTCTTCAAATGCATTACTGATGGCTAAATCTAGTTGATCGCATAAGTCCAAATAGATAGCCAAATTTTCACTATTATTGTGTTTTTTGTAATGTTTATGTGCTTTCTGTTTTCGATTTTTTAAGTTTTTTATTTGTCTGTTATACCAGACTGGATTTTTTGTGCTTCTGTAGCGTCTTTTTTTCTTCAAAGGTATTTCTTCCAAAATTATTCCTGATAAAATTTGGTAGAAGATGTCTACAGCAGTTTCGACATTTCCTTCATTCCTTAGAATTATTTGCCAATTGACGCTGTTTAATTTATGTTTGATTTTTTCGTAGTCTGCTAATTTGTATTCAAAGACTTCCTCGTATTCGCAGTCGTTGGGTCTTTGGTATTCGTGTACAAATAAAGAATATTCAATTGCTGTGTGAAACGCTTCGTTTTTCCACAATGGGTTTAATGATTCGGTCACACAGAAATCTTCATAAATATTCGTTAGTAAAAAGTCCAAATAGCAATTTTGTTGATTTTTGATGTGGTTAATTTGGTTCAGTCCTAAATTAGCAGTTTTGTCAAAAATGAACTGCAATGTTTCATTATCCCCAACGACTGGGAGTAAGATACATTCATTTTCAGAGTCCAGAATGAAGTCAGCATGGCGTTGATTAAAGTCTCCATAGATGTGAACTTTAACCTCAGGAGGAAGCTCAGATAGAATTTGTTCAGCACTTTGGAAGAAGGCTTCATAAGTGCTTTTATGAGCATGGTCTGGTGGAAAATACACTGAGGCGAACACGTGCGTTTCACCGGCAATGTGTGATTTCACCCAAATATGCTCAAATTCTGTAAATTTTGGTGTAAAGATAATTTCTGAGTTAAAATTGGCCGAAAGAGCTATAAGGACTCCACCGCCTGACTTCTTCTGAGTTGCATGAAAATTTCTGTCGTCTCTGAATACATTAAAAGCATTTTCAAAGATTTCTTCACTTTTCACGCTTTCGTCCCAGCTTGTTTCAGTTGCCAGAATGACCGAGAAGGATGAGCATAATAAATTTTGATAGATTTCCTTCATTTTAGCTGGGCTTTTCATGCGATTGAAATTTTGACAGTAAATCAAAATTTCAGTCGCATTCTGTTTATGTGAAGAGATTTTTGGAAGTACGTCGGTTGATAAAATATTTTCATTGGTATTATTATTTACCTCTTTCTCGTCGAAAGGAGTCATTGCTTCCGAAAATTCGGGTTGTGAAATTTGTCGGCGCTTTCCCTTATACGCTGCAGGTGTTGGATCCTCTGGTTGTTAAGATGACGCCGATAGGATTCCAAATCGTCAGATGCCGCCTGTTTTGGTACACCATGTTCTTCATGCACCTCGAAAAAGATTTTCCGAAGTTCCTCCGCTGAAGTCGGTAGTCCTTCGGATGCCAAATTAATTTTGATGCTAGTAGTGATCATTCCTTCATGGCAAAACGATGGCTCCTTGTCATGCATATATGCCAAATAAAGGCGAACGATGTACATTATTTTTGTGTCCCGTAGTCGTGCTTTCAGGAAACGCCCGTCCCCATCAGCTGATTGCTGCGTCAAGCTTACGATGGGTGGGCGCATAGGGTCGAGTGACCATCCAGATGTTTGATTTGATGTATTTGTATTTGATTGCAATGATGACGGCGTTTCAGTCTTGTTGTTGTGTTGTACCTGCTTTTCTGTCCGGTATTGGTTGATGGTTTCACCCTTCCTGAAGTTGATGAATTTTGGGACCGAGAGGGCTGCAATTGGGTGGTCGGTGGTCAATGGCGGACCAGCAAATTGTACTTTCGCTGTGGCCAGTAGTTGCTTGTCCGATCCCTTGGCGCGGCTGTATTCATTTCCTTGGATGATGTTTTTGGTACTGCTGGTGTGGATTTGTTGTTGTTTTCGTCGTTTTCTGCTGCGTTTGGATTTTTCAGCAGCTTTTTCCTGCAACCTGCGAGTCCGTTGTTTTGCGTCAAATTTAGACCAGTCCTGCTTCCAGTGCCATTTGTTGCCTAAAAACCGCCATCCAGGAGATGAATGGTCAGTTTTTGGACATATTGTATTTTTGTGTACTGGAGGACTTTCAGCTAACTCTTCCTCCAAGGTCTTCTGATGAGGTTCTGCAGCATTTATCTGAAGACTAGAAACAGCCCCAGATACAAATTTCACTTCCTCAAGAATTTCCAGAAGTTTCGGCTCTGGATGATGATGATGAGGTGATGATTCGGCCCCTTTTATTGAAAGTGCCATGTCATTAGATAAGCTTGATAGCCGTTCGTCAAGTAATTTTGTAATTTTTTGTGACATCAACGAATTTGATTCGTTGATGCCGGTTATTGTCGCGTGCGCTTGTGAATCACACGTTTTCATATGCTGGCCGACCGCGCTGCACATGTTATTATTGTTTTTATTTATTACTGCCAACGTTTCTTTTACGTCATTTAGCAGGTGCTCAATGCTGTCGAATAATTCTGATACTAAGCAGAATTTTTTTAGGTCAGCAGCAATGCGGTGGTTCGCGTCCGTTTGAGAGTGGATTGCTTCCACAAGTTGCTCCTGTTGATGAAGCAGCTTCCTCACGTCGGCTTCCTTCCGTAAAATGTGCTGGCAGTCAGCACACATAGGCACCATGAATGCCGTGATGAAATGCTCCCGTTGTCGCTGTACTCCGACACAGGCAGCATGGTATTTTTTGTTGCAAAATTCGCACTTCCATAGAAAGCGGTCGTCGTTGATGCTGCATGATATTACACCGCACGGCATAACTGCTTATGTTTTAAATATTCGACGCGATACTATAAGGAACAAATGGCCAGCGAGACCCACACGCGTCGTTGTCGAAGTGTAAAAAAAAAAATATATATATATATACAAATTACTTGCGGACCAAAATGCAAATGCGTCCGCGCCCAAAGACAGCTCGTGGCGAAAAAAAAAAAAAAAAAAAAAAAAAAAAAAAAAAAAAAAAATAATAATAAAAGCACATCAGTTATCACTATCAACATATAAATAACGTGTAATTCTCAATAAATGATAAAAGATAACTTTTCAATACTATCCACCTCTACATAACGTACTTTTCTATACTTAATAAAAAGGTTGCTTACACTTTGCTATACGACTCAACCCCCTGCAAATGTAAATAAGCACTTGACTTACTTTTCTAAACAAATTCTGAATGCACGGCCAATGAGAACGACTCAAAATTGAGTAAGAGTTACTCATATTTGAGTTCAGGTCACTCAAATTCGCGAAAACGTAGCTCACCCATAGAATGAGTCAATTTTCCGACGCTTTTCCGAGGAAAAGTTCTCGAATATGAGGAAAACTGAATATGGTTGTAGTCGTTCCACTAGTGCACTTCTAAACGTGGGTAAAATTTTCTTAAATTTTCCATATATTCAGGAACTTTTTCCCGGGAAAGTGTCGCAAAATTTATTCACACTATGAGTGACCTACGTTTTAGCGATTTTGAGTAATCTGAACTCAAATGTGGGTAGCATTTTTTGTACATGTGGGATTAGTTTGAAAACTATTTTTTTCTAAATCATTAAATATACACTCACGCCAACCCACGCCGCCACGCCGCCGCCGCCGAAAGCAAACGGCGTGATGCCGCCACGCCGCCGCCGCCGGCAGAAAATAACATATCACGCCGCCGCCGAAAATATTTTGATCGGCGCACAGGTCTACTTGGAAATAGTGCTAATTTTGGATCAAAACCTTGAATATCTTAAGAAATATTGAAGAGAGGGACTTGCTTCCGAAGACAAATTGGCGTATTTAAAAAAAAAACAAACATTTGTGTACAATTTACTAATGCCAAACAATTGCTTCCTGAAGAGTAATTTGCAAAAAAATAATTTGTTGAGGCTCTTACCAAAAAATAACATATCTCTGTAAACATAAGAGATAGAGGGTTGACGTCTTGAGCAAAAATGTTGGTTTTAATATTGTCTAAAACTTTGCTCAAGACACCATTTTGCTATCTCGATAAACAAAAAAGGAAATTTTTCATCTCCCTGCTAGGTGGAATTATCATGAAATGGCTAAGCTCAAAAGAAGGAGCTTTTTTAAGTGCACAAACTTCTTTGAAGACACTGCATAAACCAAAAAACGCACGTTTTGGCACTTTTAGACCACTGTGCAATTATGTGACATCAAAATTAGTTTTTTTTTTGCTGTGTACGGTTTTCAAATCGTCCATCCATTTAGCTGGGAAGTGCCAAAACTATGTTAAAACGATAGCTACTACTAAAGCATCGGAGATACTAGGAATCAAGCATGAGATTCTAGAAAATTATTGAATGCTTCCTTGTGAGACGCCGGAATTAAAAAAAAATCCCAACTCAATCTCTGCTACATTTCTTAGCAAGTAAAAATGTTTGATTGATGCTTTTGAAATAAACAGAAGCTCGCCTGGTAACTCTTTTGCCCTAAAAAAAACGTATAATAAAGACTCAAATAAAAAAGAAAAAGTCCGCTATATTCCACTGTGCAACCAGACATTAAACGATGTCGATGTCGATCGTCTGCACCTCATCAGTACTTAGAATGTACTATAAAAAATACAAGTGCAACCAAGTGCTCACAACAACAATAACAACAACAAAACACAATCAAAGAGCGTACGTCCGGCAGAATAAAAAATCCTACTTCAATTCAACCCCGAAAAGATATGCTAGAGAGACCGAGCGCGAGTGAAGTATTTGGTGTCTAGACAACGACTAGACTGTTTAACTACCATCGTCACACTCTTTCGGTGCTTTTCCGCCCACTCCGGATCCTGTGCCTGGTCTGGTCTAGTGGTGGTGATGGTGGTGGTTGATGGTCCTCGCTGCTTGAGTGAGCGAGCGCTTTTGGTTAGGCCGGCAATTTGGTATGCACACGAGCCTATCATCTACCGACCGCTCCCCCCTCTGCTGGCTGGAAAAGCGTTGCGACGACGGTTTAGTGACATCGACTGGTACGGCCAGGAGTGCTGCAGTGGCGGTAGACTCGTTCGACAAAGTGCATAGTTTGAGTCCGCTGTGGTTTGAGGTTTTCCCATTGTCTCTGCGGTTTTCACCAGCAGGCAACTCGGGCTCAGACGATGACGATGGCAGTGGCAAATGTGCCTTTTAGGCTTTCTGGATTGTGTATAAACACTTGTGCGAGGGAAAGGATGTTTTGTGCTAAAATAGTTTACATTCCGTTTTTCTTTTTGTTCTTTTAAAACGTCTCAAGGCAAGCACTGCCATAAGATAAGCTAGGTTGGGGACATGGATGAATCTAATTTTTATTATATGTATGTATGCATAGTTTATGTTAAGACAGTTATTGTTATTTTCTTCTTTTCCTTTATTTAACGTCGGTCTCTGTTCCGCAATCTAGTGCCAATCACCAACGGACATCGATTGCCAACCGAATGTGCAGGAAGGCAGCTTCCACACCTACGTAGGATATCGCACCCATTCACAAACACACATGGGCCGGGACCAACGGCTTTACTTCCCTTCCGAAGGAAGACGTGACCAGAGATGTTTATGCCTCAGAAAAATCCCACCGACCTCGGCTGGGATTGAATCCAGACCCATTGGGGTGTTAGAAAGCAGTCACGCTTACCACTACACCACCGGCGCCGGCAAGACAGTTATTGAAGACATTCCTTATGTTATGAAGTTAACAGTTTTTGTTGCTAAATCGTGACCGGAAAAAAAATATATCATCGCACTAACGTTATAGGTTTAACCGAAATCTAAGCGAATCTTTTTCTCAACATTTATTTTCCTCTAGTATGTTCCTTTACACTTTTGCAATAATAGATTTAAATTTTACCCTTACGCTCAAACTTTCGGACCTTTGCCCTGCCATCAGGGTTTGGACAAGCTTCTCTCCTCTGGTTTTGTAAGCTTTTGTCCACTTCTGCTTGAAGTTTTGAACCGATTTTGACTCCTCTCTCATTTTCCGACAATCAGCCTTCATTATTGCCATTTTTTTATTTTTCTTTAGTGAAGAATTTATTACCAGGGATTTGTGAAAAGTCAGCCTTCACGTATGTTTCATCGTCCTGTACGATGCAACCTGTAACAATATATCATAAGGACTGTTCATTAATGAAAGTAGACACCTGTTTCTCAAAGGAATATATTTATTTTCGAACAAATCCATAAGTTCTAGAGAACTTTATATAAATGAAAATCAACATACATATGACCGATTCCACGTGAGTTCGAATGTTTACTTCTCATTTCTGAAGAACCCTCGGACTTTTCTCTTGATACAACCCATTAGATTCTGCACAACTTTCTTCTTAACTTTTCGTTGTGTTGCAGGCCAAATTTTCATGAAGCAGTCAACAGAGCTTGCTTCTCTTCCATCTTTCTTAAGATGCAGTTTAATTATTGCCTAGTATCTTTCGATAGGACGCAATTTTGGGGGATTTTGGAGTTTTCCGACAAAATCGACTTTTTCCTTCTTGAGCATCTCCAACGTGGCAGAAACATAGTGAGCAGATGCCAGATCCGGACAAAACAATGGAGGATCCGTATGCTTTCGGTATATGGGTAGAAGCCGTTTTTTTATGCATTCTTTTCTGTAATGTTCATACGAAATACGAAGAACTCTACAATCCACAGGAGCAAATGGCTTGCCACACCAAAACCTTTTTTTCCCAAATTTTTCGGTTCGGATGTATCGCACATCATCAGGCACATCTGTCCACTGCTCAGCGTTGAAAAATTGCGGCCCGGGAAGTCTACTGGTATCCAATTTAGCGTATGTACTAGAGATGGGCGCTTCGTTCTCGAACGGTTCAGAAGAACTAGGTCCCGGCAGTGAGTGAAAGAACGGTAGTTCTGAATTAGAGTGGTAGTTCACAATAAGAGTGTATGTCGCTCTCGTTCGTTCTGAGTGGTGAGTACTCCCGGTATGAACGAGAAAGAACGAACTAAGAGCAAGAACGAGAAAGAATGAACTGAAAAGACTGAGACGACATGTATGCCGAACGAACAATAGCTCAGGTCTGGTTCAACAATAGAAAAGGGCCCATCAGTATTTGTAAACAAACCGTTCCAAAGCCCATTCCTCACAAATCAAAGGCTGCTCACACAAATCAACACCATCATCGTGTAGGTGGAAGTTTCCCCTATCCGATGATGGTGTTGGTTTGCGTGGGTGGCCTTCGCTTTGTGAGTAAAGGGCTTTGGAACGGTTTGTTTACAAGACCTGTGCATGGGTGAACTTTAGTTCATCTACTGAAATTTTTTGACACAACAGCGGGGCCCTGTTTACTAAAAATGAACACATGAATAATACTCGCGTAACATTTGAAAAGGGCCTATCAACTTTTGTAAATAATTTGCTAGGTCCTTTTAAGGAGAACGGAAGTACGCCCACGCAAACCAAGAGCACTATCGAGAGAGGAGAATTTCCTCTGCCCGATGGTGTTGTTAGTTTGCGTGAGCGTATTCGGTTCGTGTGAAAAAGGCTTAACAAGTTATGTGTACATAAGTTGATAGATCCGTTTCAAATGTAACGTGAGTATTATTTATGTGTTCATTTTAAGTAAACAGGGCCGCGCTGTTGTGTCACTTTTTGTCGAGTGAGTGAACTCAAATCCATCCGTGCACTCGTCGATGACGGACACTGTTGAAGTAAAGATATAGAAAATAGTTTCCATCGCTTCTAGCGACGATGTTTATTTATCTTATAAGCGTGTGTGTTGAAGGAGGTAAATTACTTTGGCGCGAAAATTCGTCCCGTCCCGTCATTTGAATAACAAAATTAATTGTGAGTGAACTCAAACCCATCTATGCAGTCGTCTATAGATGAGTGCACGGATGGATTTGAGTTCACTCACTCGACAAAAAGTGACACAACAGCGCGGCCCTGTTTACTAAATGAATAATACTTACGTAGCATTTGAAACGGGTTTATCAACTTATGTACACATAACTTGTTAAGCCTTTTTTACGCGAACCGAATACGCTCACGCAAACTAACAACACCATAGGGCAGAGGATATTCTCCCCTTCCCGATAGTGCTCTTGGTTTGCGTGGGCGTACTTCGGTTCTCGAGAAAACGACCTAGCAAATTATTTACAAATGTTGATAGGCCCTTTTCAAATGTTACGCGAGCATTATTCATGTGTTCATTTTTAGTAAACAGGGCCCCGCTGTTGTGTCGAAAAAGTTTAGGTCTATTGTGACAGTAAGTTCTCCCGTTGTTCGCTCGGCGGATAATGAAGTTATGAATGGTTAAACATTTATCTCTATTTTTTTTTTTCAATTAACGTTGAGGGCATTTCAAGTTGAACATTGCATTAGGTATTAAGTAACATTAATCGATTGTCTTCGTCGGCTTTCTCTTTCGTTAATAACTTGAGCGGGTTTTCTTATTGTGTTTGTCGATAAGCTTCTTTTATTGCTCTGTGTGCTGAAAATACCTGGGAATGTCTTTACATGGCCGTGGGGCAAAGAGAAAGTCGACAAAAATAATCTGTCAATGTTACTCAGGGCCTAATGCAATTTTAGCTTGATTTGTTCTTCACGCACAGAGTGATAATTCCTCATGGATTTTTTCTTCAGTGGAGCAACAGAGTAAGGAATAGTCTGCCATGTTTCACGCACGAATTTCCTATAGGAGAAAAGAGATAGAGCATCCCCGTCACTGCGAAACGCTTATGCTCTGTCAATAATTATTGAATTATTTGCTCAACAGAAGTAAGAAGCTGTGGGAATAAACGTCATTCATTCAGAACACCATTCGCTGACATACAGAATTCTTCTTTCTCGCGTAGTGTGAATTAAAAATCACTTAATAGTCATACCTATACCGTGTATTCCGTGCTCCTGTGGACTTGGAGACATACTTCAAGTCCCCGCGTACATCGTACGGGCTAGGCAAAAATGTGCGTCTATCTTGAAAACTGTCGCTTTAATGGCCCTTCGCTCATTTTCAACTTCTATTCAATTTTCATACTGCCGTACTCCAACGAAACTATCCACCTACCCTCTTCTAAAGATCATTCTCTAGCTAATAAATCATCACACTAAAGCTTCATGTTAGCATTTCCAACCAACTCTATCACCATATGTTATTAAATTGTTTTACCTTTGCAGAGTTTTGCTATTTCAAGAATTAATCATTGATGCTTATTTTTATAACTCTTGTATGCTCAAACAACCTCGATTATTTAGCAAATTGATTCTTTACTTAAATTGTGGATTCATTAAATAGGCAAAGTTGAGTTCAATCATACCATGCAATTAAAATATTCATATATAGCTTGAGTATAAAGAATTTGAGTGACTAAAATCGAGGTTTTCTGTATTTTCCAGTGGCGTTTCCTTAACCTCGATCTACCTGTGCACCAACTCTCAAAACATAAATAATAATCAATATACTGCTTGCAATAGATAGATATCGAGTAAACTAAAAGATTGAGTGTATTTTCAACCGATTCGAATATGAATATGGCATTAAATCTGGTTTTGAAAGTTAATGCACAGGTAAATAGTGAGGTTACGGGACGCCACTGGTATTTTGTTATATTTTCTGTGTTTTAAGGAAATACCTGCATACATACATACATTTTGCATTTCACTACATATATTATATAAATTATACATTGCATGATATACTATTACCTTTAGCTTATTATTTCAGTTTACCCAAGCAAGTCATCGAAATTAATAAGAAACAGAAGCATTAAATAATATCATATGTTTATAATTATTAAGCAGGTTATTTCTCGTCATGTTAGTTATTCATCACAATTTTTAGCATTATTGTTAGTATCATTCGAGCAAAATATATATATTTGCTTAATATATCCTATACATTACAGTGTTGCATCCACCTGTTGTGAGCTGAGGAGGTGTAGAGCTGCATCTTATTATATGTAAAATACTTCTTCATTGCAGTAGCAACTATATTATCCATATAAATGTATTTCATTATGTCATATTTTAATGTTCTGATATATTTCATTTCTCCATTGCATATATTTTTATTATATAAATAAATACTGGGTTGGGAGGGAGCATCAGGGTATCATTCAAACTGAAACTGGACGATGCACAGAGGAGTAACTGGAACAAAAACCTGGCTTGATTTTTCATGCTCCAATATTTTTTTATATATTTCAATACATGCAGCATAAAGTGGTAAAGGAATAAAAACGTTAAATTTTGTTTACAAATTTTGAGACGTGTTCAAAAACTGAAGAAATTCGAAGCTTCTTGTTTTCCAAAAAGTAACCATGTAATAATTACGCCTACCAGATATGAACAATTTGATCAAGAGACAAGTGTTATAATAAAATGGGTACTTTGGGCTCTTTTCTAACAAGTTATGAGATAAAAACCTTTAAATTTATATAATGTCTTATTTTTTCAACAATATGAATTTTTTTTATTTTTTATGTTCTTTTGTGCTGTTTCAGACTTGAAAAAGTTGTAGAATCTTGCGTGATCAGATCATATAATCTATGGACGAATGAAAGTTCACGTTATTATTAACACATTGGCATTGAAATCTCGTCCGGAGTCGTCCGGAATGGCGATTGCGAGCCATTTGAAAATGGCATGTTTTGCATCATTTCGTGGCGCTATTTTATCCCTTTATAAAGTCATACTACCAGAAAACTTCCGTAACACAACGGTTTTCTGCAGATACCTATGACAAACTTACCGAGTACTACATCTATCCTTCTTTAATCTATTATATTAATTGTGGTACTAGATTAAAATTACACTTCAGTAAACTACTCCCGGTTTGATACCCATGGCCAGCATAATTTTACTAATGTTGTTAAGTTTTTAAATCTAAATTGATATACTAGCATAAAGGAGTGTAACGCTAGAAAAGCCATGTGTCATTAGTTTATTTTTATAATTTGTGTGTGTAGCAAGAGTAAGGTTTCTTTGCCTTGTAATTTAATGTTTATCACAGACCGTTTACCCCATAAATTATTTCACTTTTCAGGTAGATACTGTAAATTTTGAAAATTAGCGAGTGCCATTTGGTTGTAATACTCTCTCATACACACACACACACACACACACATTTACCCATTCGATTTTACATACACATAGGTTCGTTCAAGCTAAACTAGCAGAGCGTCATAGCTGGCGATAACGAATGAAAATAAAGAAGAATCTGTGCACGGTAACCGCAAACTACTCAATATTGAATACAAAGTACGCATTTTCGAGGGAAAGTGGTACTACCAAATAAATGAGTAAAATTTTACTCATAAATGAGTTATTATTACTACACAAATTATTCTATTTTGAGTCATAATTAATCAAAAATGGGTAAAATTTGTAAAGTTTCCCTCGAAAATGCATAATTTTTAGTCAATATTGCGTGATTTATAGTCTGCTGATCGAAACAATCGTTATGTTCTTGTATATATTACAATCAGAATTGTTAGTAATTTTAAGTTCTTTGTGCATGAACTTACAGGATTTGGAGAAGGTTGCAAAATTTTGACAAGACACTATTTTTATAAGGTAATGCAACGCTTATTGGATGAAAAATTGGTCTACATGGAAAATGAACTTTTAAAAGAACTCAACTGCCCGGAAGATAAGTTGCACATTGCTAAAAGAAAGTTAACAATATTCAGATCAGAATTTAAACAAAAATGGTCTAGTTGCGAGTATCATAAAGAGGCTTTTGTTCGAAAGCATTCGAAATGGCTGAAGGGACTATTAAGCTTTCCCATGAGTAAAAAAACGAGAACTTCAGGTGCTGGACGCCCCAGCAAAGAATTTGTTGAGTTGAGTACTCGTAGCAACCGACGTAAGACACAGGATCTCCGGGAAAATGTTCCTATTGAGGAACTGACTTACGCAACGCAGATGAGCCAGCGAGCTGTTGGGAATGCGGCGGCTGCCTCGGTCATTAAAGATATTAGCGAAACTCCGTCACAAGCCAGCACCTATCAAAAAGCATTTTCAAAGTTTGAATCTCCTAAAGTAATTAAGAAGTCACCATCAGAAGCACTGGCCATTTTTGTTGAAGCAGATTTAACCAGAAGCCAGTGGGAAGTAATTCACGCTTCAAATAAGTTCATTTATCCATCATATTCAACAATTCAAAAAGCTAAGACGCAATGCTATCCCGAAGAAAAATGTATTTCTGTATCTGAGGTTACCGTAGAAATTCAGCTCCAGGGTTTACTTAATCATACTGTTTCAAGGTTATGTTTATATCTCGATGCAATCTTAACCACTTTAACACCTATCGAACAACGAAATTTTGAACTTTACTCAAAGTGGGGTTGTGATGGTTCTCAGCAGGACAAGTTCAAACAAAAATATGAAAACTACGAAAACACTGACAATCACATTTTTTTAAGCTCCTTTGTACCTCTGAGACTGTTTTTCAATATCGAAAACAATCATAAATTGTTGTGGCAGAATCCTTTTCCGTCATCACCACGATATTGTCGCCCTATTCGTGGCCGATTTCTCCGTGAAACTTATGAATGCACTAATGACGAAATCACACATGTAGAGAACCAAATTGATCAACTGTCAAGATCAGAATATCGTTCTGCCAATGGAAGCCTTATTTTAATAAAGCATACACTTCAACCCACTATGGTTGACGCCAAAGTATGTAATGCGGCAACCAACACCTCGTCTAGCATGCGTTGCTATATATGTGGAGGAACATCAAGAACTTTCAACGATTTAGAAAAACTAAATGAAGAAGATCCAGATACCTTCAAATTTGGTTTGTCGACTTTGCATGCGCGAATTCGTTTTTTTGAGTTGATACTTCATTTAAGCTATAAATTGCCTCTACTTAAATGGCAAGCACGTTCGGAAGAAGATAAAAGGATCGTTGCAGATCGAAAAAAGCAGATTCAAGCTGAAATAACCGGGATTGATAAAAGGTTGATTTATCGATTCAAGGTGATCATTGAAACAATAACATGTGGCCATAGCGTGGATACTGATAAATTTGCAGTATATGCAATTGACACAGCCCGGATGTACGTATCGTTATACAGTTGGCATCCCATGACACCTACTGTTCATAAAATCTTGGTGCACGGCAAGAGTGTTATGGAGCATGCACTTTTACCCATTGGTTTAATGTCTGAGGAAGCCGCTGAAGCTCGTAATAAGCATTTTAGAGTATACCGACAACACTTCTCAAGAAAGTTCTCGAGAACAGCATGCCACCGAGACATTCTGAATAGGTTGTTACTAAGTTCGGATCCCTTTTTGAGTTCAAGTCGTAAGAACCCTATCAGAAAAAGCAAGCCGTTCAGCATTGAAACCCAGCAAATGCTCAAAGTGGATGCCATCGTAGGTGGACAAAATACTGCAGAGGACGAAGTTCGCAGCGACTCAGACGAAGATTCTAACTAATCGAACGTAAGAAATCGCAAGTTATGTTATTAAAACTTTCGTTATTTTTTATTATTTTTTTATTTCAGGACAATGATTCTTGGATAATTTCTTTGCTATTTTTTTTAATAATCCTTATATTAAGCAGAAAAATAAACTAATCCTACTTTCAAAACCCATTACTTTTTTTATTCGTATGGATGATGAAAGGCCAGATATGCACTGCTAAGTAGATGGATATTAAAAGTTAAAGTTAACAGAAGTCTAAAAACCTATTATTATTAAATATTTTAATATATATTAGCAGAAAATTGCTCAAAACCAGTGAATATAATTTTGGCCAGGTTTTTGTTCCAGTTACTCCTCTGTGCGATGGTATGATTGACAGCCGGAGTCTAGGAGGGAATAAACACTATCATTTTCTTTATCCTACCGATTCGATTGTGGTGGTGTGAATTCTACTCCAACAGTTTCACGCCCTTCTTAACAAACCATCCAGTAGGAAACTTAATAAGTATTGCGAATTGTGTTATTCGATTTGTTGGAGCGTATCGTTGGAAGGAGATTCTTAAATTCCCGTGGATTTCGCGTAAGTGTCTCTGCTTACGGGTCCACCCCTCCGTTTTTGGCCCTTCATACAGCGATATAGTGAATTCAGATCGGTAGCTCAAATTGATCTTGCTATTAAGTGGAGCTGCATACAAGACAAGTCTTGAAAGGATGGTGGCTACCTTACATACATACATACATATCTATACCGTGTATTCCGTGCTCAATATTATCGTCGTTTTTTGATAGTAAGTGACGAATTCGGATACAATAAATTCAAATATTATAAATTCAATTGTATTTAGATCTGCAATGGCTGGTCGAGGAAGAGCTACCAGTGGCATCTGGTACCATTTTGTGAAGCAGGATGATGGTAAAGGAAACTGCCGTTATTGCCATACTGCAATAGCAATGTCTTCCGGTTCCACTGCTAATTTAAAACGGCATTTGAGAAGCAAACACCCTTCAATTTCTATACTTTTTTCTTACCGTGCATGTTTTTCAGATATTTCTCGCAACACTTTTCAATCGGTTCTATCAACATTGATCGATTCTCTTCATGGACTTTCTCTTTGGATGGCCACAGCCATGTTAAAATATTTGCGGATATTTTCGACTCAGTTCGATTGATGAAGCAACAATCTAGCATCTACGGTACGTTAGAAGCGTTAGGTTCCTATAGTTGTGTATGGAGTCTCCATACACAACTATAGGAACCTAACGCTTCTAACGTACCGCAACTATAGGAGCGTTTACCCTACGACAAAGGCGACAGAAAACGTTTCAGTAGCTGTAATCAAACTGAACATTGCAACTTATTAGCGAAATAGAAAGTCGACGAAGAGAATCTGTCAATGTTACTGAAGAGAATCGATCAATGTAGGTTGGTCTATTTGAAAAGTAACACGAGATTTAAAGTATTTAGATAGCAGTAAAATCAAGGCCCGTTAATATTTTTTTTATTATATTCATACTTTATGTTATGTTATGAAGTAAAGTTCGAGGAAATATAAAGTTATAAGGAAGATTTATCCATGTTTTATTATTTATGATGTATTAAATGATTAAATATTGAACTGAAATCAAGTTCATGTAATTGTGATATGATTGGTTTTTATTTTATTATTTTAGGTTTGTTCTGGACTATGGTTACGTTGAGTCAAGTGTTAATTCAAACCCGATCACTCTCATTTACAAAAAATCCTGCATTCTGCATAGCTTCAAGTAAAATAATACCAGAAGTAGCCACGGTATTCGAGACAGACTGCGGAGCCAGATTGAACTGAATGCCTCCATCAAAAATACTTGCTGGAACGTCGGATTGATCCGAGATAGACTCGTGGGTCAGATCGAACTGAATGCCTCCATCGAAAGTACTTGCCGGAACGTCGGATTGATTCGAGATGGACTCGTGAGTCAGATTGAAATGAATGTCACTATCGACAATGCTAATCTTGGTACATATTCTGCAGAATTGGCATTCGTTCCACTCGAGTCAAGCCTTTGCCAAATATCATCGTCAGATGGAGAGGAGTAAGCCTGCTTATTGACAGATACCTCGACAGCATTACATGGCATACTTCGTAGCATATGGGCTGAAACCACCTGCTGCACTTCAGCCATTGCTTGAAACGCATTTTTAGATGACATTTGCTTCAGCTGCAAAGCCAAACTGCTGGCAAACAATGTAAACATGTCATCCTCTTGGGTGTTTTGTGGTTAAGCCATATTAATGACTGCATCGATAGCAGTTTGGTACTTGGTAGATACAGATCCATCTCTTTTTTTTTTTTTTTTTCTTTTTGCGTTCCGTTCTGGATTTTCTGGCGTACTAGCAAACACAGAAGCTGATTCCGTAACTGCTTCCTGGGTGATCTGCATTGCAGTTTCCTCCTGTACGATTTGTGATGTATCTTGGATGTTATCTTGGGTCGGGACATGCGGTAAGCGATCGTCAAATGGGTCTTGATAAGAGCTTTCACCCAGCTCAAAACAGTCTTCCTGTAATAAAGGAGATAAGTTTTAAGTATCTTCTACAGGCAGATTGGTAGTTGAGAATTGCTTGAAATTGTTTCCGGTACTCACGTTTTGGAAATTGCTAGAGCTTTTTCGCAAAACTATAGCTTCATTAAGAAATTGCATTTCATCATAATAAAATAATGAAGAGCAGAATATGTTATCCGCCGCTGCTCCAGACCGTTTCGAGGCATCCACTTTCTTTTTATCGCTCAAATATGTGGATCGCAATGATTTCATTTTCTTTTTTACATCGTCAGCCCCACAGCCAATTTTGATTGCAATTTCTTCCGTGCTCGTTTTTTTTAAAAATAATTCCTCTTGTACAGCGAGCTCTTCACATTCCACAAGCACTCTTTTTCTCGAAACAAACTAATCAAATTAATTACATCCGATCGCGTGAATTTTTTTCCGATGCCATTTTTAATTTCCGACGCGCACAACCTAAACGGAAATTGTTCAAATTCGAATTAGCACCATTTTGATTTCAGAAACTGTCAGCGCTGATGTCAGATATTTCTGTCAAAGAAAATGTTTGAACAGATTTGTTCTGACTGTTGACATTTCAGTCTCCACTAGAAAATTTTATTGACATTAACATTTTTGTTAAGACAGAAATGTCTAGTGGAGGCAGCAGATTAAGAGATTTAAAAGGAGAAGTATTCATGCTTTTAAAGCTGGACAGCTAGAATAATATATACATACAATCTGGACAATAGAGACATGATGGACATACGCGTGAGCATGATTGAAACGATTACGATTCGATCAAAATATCACAAAGATAACTCGTCTTGTAATTCTCCCATGCACAAACAAAGCGTATGGTAGTGGGACTAGATAGGCCCAAATGGACCATAATGGAAAAAAATAGAATATTCTGAAATGCATCTAATATCGTCAACCAAGAGTTGTTGCACATAACATATGTGGAACTCGATCATCAAAAATCGACCCCATTTCAGTGATCTGTCACATTGATTATACCAGCTGTAAAATGAGAAAGGGGATCAAGGGGCTTGTCAATTCGTTTAAATAATTCTACCGTGGTTAATAATTCTATGTGTTCTTAGCACTCCTGAACTCATGTCTTACTATTTCATTAACCATTTATGAACTTTGTTTATAATGATATAGTCAACTTTAACTAATTCATCACCTTGATTCACACAGCAAAACTGTGGTAAACTTAGAAGAAGCATGTATGTAACATTTCCTTCTTTGGACATTTTCTAATTTTTCGGAACCAATTGCAACAGACTTTGATTTCGTTAGGTTTCGTAGGAGGAAAAACACGACCGCGTAAATTTGGAATTAAGTGCTTACATTTTGAAGTCCAGAGAGAAGTAGCAAAATTTAGAACAAGAGTCAGAAGTACCATTTGATAAATATGCAGTGTTTCGAGCTAACTTTGCATCGTTCCATTCGCAAGAATTTTGCAAGCAGGACGATAAACGCTTATCGATGCCTGCAATATCCAAGATTTCAACCCTCCCTATGTTTCTCAACTGCCGTCAATTGAAAATTTCTTCAAAAATCTCAACACAAAGAACTACTCAAATTACTTGGTATCAAAAAACGTGGCAACCCAAGTAACAATTTCGGTTTTATAAGGGTTCTGTAGACCATGATTTAGACTTGTAGCATGCTTTAAAACCTCCATACAACTTGCAATGATACTTGGGAAGGTTGATCCTTGTTGATCGAAAAGGAAAAAGAGGAGCTACACACAATCATAACAAACTTTTTTTCGACCACTATGGCTAAGGTCCCAGGGTGGGACTCCCAGCTAGCTGTATCAAAGTTAAGCACTCTTTACTAACGAAAATAATCGTTAATATGCATCAACAGGATATTCCGTGATGTAATCATAAGTTGACTCACTAAAAGCACAGTTAACAATATTTCAACATACCACAGACAAAATGATAGTTATCAGCGTAATCATCAAATCTTCGAATTTTTTGCATTAAATTACATTCAATTAACATAATTTTCGTAAGGGCCAATGCTGCAAATGAAAACAATTACTTTTTTCGTGAATTTCTCGAAAATGAAAACTCACTCAAGAAAACCAACAACATGATTGTGTAGAGAAAGAGTCCTCCTATTCGATAAAATTAGTGGCTTACATGGATTGACTTTGACCTACGGGACATTTACGAAAGAAGCCATTATTTATGTTTTCGACATTGGTTCTTATGAACGCTCAGTGCCGATATCACGAAAATTTTATTTTGACAGATCGATGTCCAACTATGCCAGTTATACCACTGAGGCAAAACAAAAAAGGGGTTAGCTTTTTGCATGAAGTTCCTTATATGTTATGTGGTTGTTATTACAAAAACCCAATAGTTCAATACTTGAGCTGTCAAATAGTCCCACAGTTCCCCGATAGCAGAATGGGTTGACCACACATCTCGTTCTCCACTAATTATTTGTGACACTTTGTTTGCATGTAACTCAAAAGTAGCCATGTGCTGCACGAACAAACCCGAGCTAACAATTTATTCTTCAAGAGACAATTCTTTGCCCCACTAGACATGTACAGATTTCGTTCATTCTTATAGTGTGACTTAAGAATTTTGTCACCGCACACCGAAACAATCGTAGCTTCGCAAGACTGAAGGGGACGACTGGTTTTGCATGTTCTAACAGACGGAAATTTTCACTGTCTTAAAGCTTGTAGGATAGTACCCGATGATCGTTCCTATGTTGTACGATTCACGAGAAAATACGACGATCTTAACTTAGTAGCACTTCTGTCTTCGATAGGGATGTCCCGGAAGCATGGTTCATCGTTCAACTACTAAATGCTCGGAGTCTTGAAAAGTGAAAGTTTGATCAAATGGTTTAAATTTCTCCCTTTGATCGGCATTTGACTGAACACCCCTAGTCAGCGAGTCACATTCAATTATTCACACTCAACGTCGTCGTCGTCGTCGTCGCTGCTGTCTCTGTAGGCAAACCCGGGAGAGAAGCAGCGCGAGTGAACAACATTAGCGTACAAATTCTGCGCGCGAGAAAGCAGGCCCCAGTGTAGTTCTTCGAGCGAGAGTAAAGTTGATCCAATTGCCCATCCATACACACTCACACATGGCTTCAAGTGCGTACCATGTCGTGTGTATCGGAAAATACACCTTTTTCGGAAAATTTGCTTTTTTCCTGTGAGTCGCGTGTGTTTCGGTCGGTCCGTATGTGGAAAACAGCGTGGAAATCGAATTCTGATAACGCTCGGGATTAGTGAATATTTGCGAGGAGGCGAGCATTGTGCCACTCAGCTGATCGCGAATAGCGTGTATCGAACAACGACTACAACGACGACGACGACGGCGACGGCGGCGGTGGTGGCAGTGGTGGCGGTGATAGTGAAGGTGACGTTGAAACCGACGGCGGCGGGGGTGGCTCGTTTCGGGAAGGCGCCAGGTGATCGGGAATATGGGCGATAACTGGCGCCCGCGTGGTGAAATTCGCGTACGTTGGGCACTTCACCTCGGGCGGCGACGGCAGAGTGAGAGGAAAAAAGTGCGAAAATGTTATTAAACTTGTTTTGCACCCGTTTTCGTCCACCACCATCGGTGGGTGGATGGAAATTCTAACCTCACTTTCAGCGTGAATGCGTTCGATTTGCGAAGAGAGAAAAAATAAGTGATTGCCTCCCCACGGTTGACGGTCAATCAATGTGAATCTCTCGCTTAAGAGTTGTTTATGATGAATTGAATGAAAAGTGATTCCAAGTGATTTTCATCGGAAATTACCTTCGAGTTGAGGTTAGATCTAGGCGAAAAAGAGCGAGCAGATTTATTTATATGTGCAGAAATAGAAGAAAATAAAAAGGTCTAAAATATTTCAGCACTCGCGCGAGCCGTTCGCGTTTCCATCATACACACATATGTGCGAAGGTACACAGGTTCAGCACAGGCAGACGACCAAATATTAAATGATGCAAAATAAAAATAAATATCAAAACAGCATAATAAAACTCCAACTATAGGAGCCGCGCGGGAGCATTCTAGTGAGGATTCGGCGCGGTAGTGTAGCCAGGTCAGCGTAGTGTTCGACGATGGACGGACAGGGGCCGGAGAACGGATCGCCGTTTCGTCTCAAGCGTGGTGGAGATAGACCTGGTGTGAATGAAGAAAATGCATGGTATGTGTGATTTTAGTAACTATAGCCGTGGCAGTGTTGCCAATTGTGGCCATATTTCATTGATCTGCATTGTTTACTTAACATTTATCACTGCTTTATATTTTTGGGTGGAACAATTAAATGACCTTGCTTTTGCATGGCGAAATGTGTCAGGAGATTTACATTCAAGCTCACGGTGGTGTTTATGCTCCTCCTAGAACGGTGTATCGTTTGCAGATTTTTTCGCTCATGGATGCAAACTAATTTTCATATAGCACGGTCTGGCAATGTGATTTTATTGTTTACATTTGTCACATTTACTGTTGTAGGTTTTCTTCAACATACCACTTTATATTTCCGGTAGTTATTTGAGATTTGGGCGTAATTGCATTTGTAAACAAACACGTCAATCACCGATTTCTCGCGAATCTCGATCTCGATCTCGAAAACTAATAACAATATCAGGTAGATGAATGATTCCTCTACCATTTGGTTTAGTTTGCTCATGAGATTGATCTGTTTTTTATATCTTTATTAAGGAGACTTTCAGCCCTGGGCTGGTTCGTCTCCGGAAAGCCCAGAAGGGGGTATCACAAAGGGAGAGAAGGTACAGAGTTTTATTTTACGGAATTGAATGATGGTTGTGGTCCTAGAGGGAAACTTATTTTGCCTAACTGTTCTATGTTTCTGCCATCTTTTGTGTTTTCTGTTTTGTTTTGAGGACCCCAGCAAAGCCCCACCGGTAGAAGCTGCCAGGAGAGACCTGGCACCCGCTACCGGCAGGGAATGCCGGGCCTACTGTAATAATATATATGGGTTAAACTCTCTTGTAGATTCCGGCCTCCTTCGCGAAACATAACAGTTGTGCCTCTGCTACCGGGTCGTTCTGAAGGGCGTCTCGGATGTTGCCCGGGATCCCGTAGAGTTCTCGTGGTCTGTGGAAGCAAGGGCAGTTTATTAGATTGTGCTCGACCGTCATTGTTGTTCTGCAGGTGTCGCATCTTTGGCGGAAGTTTCCACCTCTGCTGCTCCCCATGTTGTGGATGATGCGGGTGTGGCCGGTTCTTAACCGGGACAGGAATCTCTGGTCGTTAAACCTTGGGACATCCATCCAGGGTCTTCCGGATGAAGAGGTCTCTCCTGGCGAACCATTTGCGGTCCCATGCCGTCCTGAGGGTTGACTTGATCCATATTTTCAGGTCCTGTCTGGGGACCGAAGTGTTGACGGGTCGGCCACTTCGTCCAATGGCTGCGAGGTGGTTTGCTTCTATGTTTCCGGCAATTTCACAGTGTCCCGGTATCCACATAAAAGTGGAGCCAGGGAGTGTGGTTTTGTATGGCCTGAATCCAGGGGTGGCGAGCGGTGGCGGATTCCAGTGCCACGAGGGTGCTAGCAGAGTTGGTTAGAATACATAGCGGAGAGGAGGATGGTAGGGACGCTGCGTAATGAAGGGCTGCAATCTCGGCCGAGAAGACCGAGCATTGATCGGGGAGTCTCCAGAAGTGTGAGGTCAGTCTATCAGTTACTTCAAAACCGACCCTGCCTCCTGCCTTGGAGCCGTCGGTAAAACGGAGTTCGTAGTTGTGGTACCGTGTTTGTAGTAATTCGGTGAGGCAGGAATTCATTGCCGTAGAGTTGGGTCCTGCTCGGAACTGCTTGGCCATGGATTTCTCCACTCGGATGGGGGAAGAATCCCACTCTCTGGCTCTGGCTCCGTTCCAGTAGAGCTGGGCCACCGGGGGAGCTCCTGGTGAGCGATTTCCTGGAGGATTCGTTTCCCTGCTGTGAGGAGATAGAATTCTCCGTCTCTGCTTAATTTTTTGTCAAGGCCCACGGCTATGGTACAGATTGTTTCCGCAATGTAATATCGGAAAGAGAGCACTCCGATTTAAATACAGGCGGTATCGGCTGGTGTTAAGGGCAGAAGTCCAGCCACAATTCGTGTTGCCTGGTTATATATCGGCGCTAGTCGGGTGATGACCGAATCGCTGGACGCACAGAGGAGCTCAATTCCGTAGATCAGTCGGCTATGAACAATGGCTCTGGCTGTATTGAGAACGATGGCCCTGTTGCTCGTTTTATGCGGCCCGGAGAGGGAGTGGATAATGTTCAATCGTGCTCGACAATTCAAAACCAACAATTGAAATGGCCTTAACTCCATTTTGTAAACAAACCTTGTAAGGCCATTTTCTCGCGAAACGAAACCTTCATTCGCAAACTTAAACCACAATCGGGTAGAGGAGAATTTCCCCTACCTGTTTATTACGTTGGTTTGCCTTTGCGAACTTCGGTTCGCGAGGAAATGGCTTTACAAGGTTTTTTTTTACAAAATGGAGTTAAGGCCATTTCAACTGTTGGTCTTGAATTAGTCCTGACATCATTAAGGTGGGTGCCAAACCGAAAGTTCCGGTCAATCGTGACCCCGAGGATGGATATGGTCTTCTTTCTAGGGAATTGATCAGTTATTCACGAGAATAAGGCGATTGTCGTGTTTGTTTATGAAGCGGATTTATGAAGCATGGGCGATTTTGGCAAGGCGACGCACGCTGCCAATAAGTTTTACTAATACATTTATTGTGGTAAGCTCCAACCGGTATTATCCTCGGATTAAATCCCGATCAAAAATTCCAGCTGCTTTGACGTCAACATCAGAGTTAGTAAACACGGCTCTGAAGAAACATTTAGCAGATCATCCAAACTGGGTTGGAATTTAAAGTTAATCCGAGGTGGAGCTTACCACTATTAGAAGGTGATGATTCAGGAATTCAAGAAGAAGAAGCAGAAGCAAATCGACTGATCGATAGTTTCCTCTCAGACTGAAACAGGCTGAATTTTCTATTTTCAAGGTTTTACTTTTGGAACTGCACCGTCTACACATCGGAGTGCCGAATGTATGCTTCTATCTGCTCGTGATCTTGAACCGACTGACCTAGCAATATAATTCAACTATTGCTTAAAATATCATCGTGGATATCAAGGATACCTACTTTTAAAGCCTGTTCCAGTTAGTTTTTGGCTGCTTTTATAATTACTGCAGCGTATCTAGTTGTCGTAGCAACATACTTGTTTATTAATTTATTTGATAAGGCTCAACCGAATTAACTTTACAGAGCCGAGGATTCTTGGTCACTATACAATACATCTTAAAACTATAGTCAAAAGGTACACCACAATAAACACTTTATCTTCCGCTATCCAAAAAGCCTTCTCCATCAGAACTGGAGCCGCTTCCAGTGGTTTCATTGTATGGCAAATTGTTGTACGCCAACGAGGGTCAGAGCGCGTCCATTGCAGCAATGGACGCAAAACGTGGTCAGCACTCACACACTCATCACGAAACGGTTGCTTTCCAAAGTCGACGACGCATCGACCGAAAGAACTGCTGATGAAGAACAATGAGGAGGACCACACAATGGTTGCTGCCGAGAAAACAGACGATCGCGCAGCACACATCGAGAGTGGCCTGCTTTTGTCGACAGCCGAGTGAACACTGTAGCAACATACTGTTGACAGCGTTTTGATTTGGAAGGATTGTTTACTCAGTGATGAAAATTTCATCAGGATTCATAAACACGTTTAAAAGTTATCGAAGATGGAACGCGAGGGACGTGAAATAATGCTGAACATTCTCGTTGAAAACCTTACGTGGTCGGGCAATGATCGCAAAAGTTCTCACAAACGTAAAAGTGGAACATATGACCGAAAATTACGAGCGAAGAACATTTGGGCAGTTCAAACGGATCCTGGGATCTCCGGACGTGATTAGGTGAGAAGGTTTTCGGTCGTACCATGCCAGCAAACATTCCAACAGGACGCTGAAACAAAACCTGGTTGCCAATGTAGTATATACCAAATAGAGTGTTAGTTAAATTTAGCGTACTTTGCGCTACCGTCACTTGACAGTTCGGGTATCGAACCGATCGAATCGGATTCACATATACAATAAAATTCACAATGGATAAAAGCTGAAGAAAATATATTCTCGGGTCATTCGAATGTGACAGAGCAAACTAGGAAAGTGAAGTTCTAACTTAATTCTGGAATATTAAAGTTACGACGAGTTTGACGAACTCTACGAGGTAGTTTAGTTCATTAATTCCTGCGTGACAGCTCCAACCGTTTGAAAATCTGAGGTGAATGATCTTGCTGGTAAATCACAGCGGCTTTTAATACATATATATTGTCCGATTGTGAACTGCTGCCTGGTTCCTGTCGTCCATCGATTTCGCTCAGTGCTGTTGGTTCGTGAATCTTCCCATTCCTTGTGGAAGACTGACGAAGGCTGCTGCGACACATATCGGCCCAGTATCTTTCCGTTTGTTTTGCGATCGTTCGGTGTCATTGCATCGTAAACAGCTTACGGACTGGTTAGCGTCGGCAAAGGTCGAAGGATTTCAGTGAAAAGTTTAATCATGGCGCAGTCGGCATCTACGATGGCCACCAGCATCGAGCCTTACTGAAAAGGTGCATGCTTTACTGAATGGGCTGAACGCCTGTAATATTTATTCCTAATTAATTTGGTTCCTCATGAACATAGAAAAGCCTATTTGGCAACTTTAGGAGGCCCAATTGTTTATTATGAATATAAATTATTATACCCTAATATGGATTTAGATACAATAGCATATAAAGATATGATTGGAAAGCTTAAGGCTAGACAAAGTGGCACCAAACATTATTCAGCGCCTTACTTTAAATAAACGGGTTCAACAAAGGGATGAAACTGTGGAAGATTTCGTACTAGCTGTGAAATTGCAAGCTGAGTTTTGTACTTTCGGTGATTATAAATCTATCGACATCAGGGACCGCATTATTGTTGGAATTAAGGATAAAGCTCTCCAGCAGCGGCTCCTTAATGAAGAAAACTTATCCACGGCTGCAAAAATTATTGCCACTTGGGATGTGGCAGGGGCAAATACCAAAGGGTTAGCTGGTAACAATGGAGTAGAAAGAATAGGTGCGATAGCAGCGTCCAGTAATGAATAGGTTAGCAGCACATTGGAAAAGCTTTTTAGCTACATAAGAGTTGGTAAAGGCAGAGGCACATATCAGGGAGAAGGACCTAGTAGGGGACCTGTTAAATCCAGATTTGGCTTTAAACTGATCAACCAGGAGGGACAACAGTAATACAGCGGACGTACAGGCCCATACAATCCCAGGATGCGAGGTGAATGGCGAAATTATCAGGAGAGGCAAAAATGACAATGTGCTAATGTTGTCTGTCATTTCTGTGGAGTCAAAGGGCATATAAAGCGTATATGAAGTTCTTGGACCAGGAAAACATGGAGCATGGCAAGGACAATATATTAGCAGAGTTGTTCAACCGAATGAAGGCAGCCGACTCTGACAGCGAGGATGATTGGGATGCAGGTGCAAACTGGAAGCGTTCCAATTATGGCGCATCACAACCAGATACACACAGATAAAAATTCTGAATTTTAATAGTGATGTAAACATTCATTCACGTAAACTTGTACACTGGAGTCGCTTTTAACGCGGGTGATATGTCCCGCGTAAAAAAAAACCGCGTAAAAAAAAACCGCGTAAATTCCGGAATCCGCGTAAAAAAAAACCGCGTAAATTCCGAAATCCGCGTAAAAAAAAACCGCGTAAAAAAAAACCGTGTAAAAAAAAACCGCGTAAAAAGCGACTCCAGTGTATTTCATTTCACGCAACCGAGCAACTTGTAAACAATGTTGTTTAAAACAATGGGCTTTTGTATACAATATTTGCTACATTGCATGAAATATCTCAGAACATTACATGATATATAATGTAAACTTATATGATATGTGTCACTCCATTTATGTGCATCATACTGAACAGAAATTTACACTACTTTTTCGAACTGTGCGGATATGTAACACTGACAACCGATACAAGCCGAACTTAGTGGTTATTTTGAAGCGGTGCGATGAAGATACTGGCGAGATTCCCATACGACAGGATGAGGAGACAGAAGATTGGATTGAGGATTGAGGCTCCTCCGATTGAGTTAGGGGTGAATCCAAAGCGTAAACGCGAAGAAAACTTGGAGTTTCAGAATTTGGTTCCAAGAAAATCGAAAAGATCAAAGAAGACAAAGAAGGATGATATGTATGATTACTCTTAAAGTTGTGGAACACAAAATGTTGCCGAAGAAATCATATAGCTGGTTTAATTGTTGGTAATGATCGAAGCGAGAGCATCCGAAGGGATTAGGAGTTTTAGTATATAGCAAATAGAGTGTTAGATGAATTTAGCGTACTTTGTGCTACCGTCACTTGACAGTTCGAGTATCGAACCGATCGAATCGGATTCACATATACAATCAAATATACAATGGATAAAAGCAAAAGAAAATATATTCTCGGGTCATTCGAATGTGACAGAGCAAACTAGGAAGGTGAAGTTCTAACTTTATCCTAGAATATTAAAGCCAAAACCAAGAAAGAAAGCTGTATGAGCAAGTTCTGACCAAGTATAACGGATATATTTTTAAGGACGATGATACTAACGTAAAAATAAACTTTAGGCAAATTCCGGGTCAACAATTTTACCTTGCCAAACGTAAGGGGGATGCTTCGGGTAAATTCAAATTTGGCTTTGCAGATAAATTCGCTCGCAAGTTGATGATTTGACAAGGCCTCTGCAGTTGTGGAAAGAGACCAACGGATTTCATCACTCAAGCGACTAGAAATGGAGAACTCTACAGAGAGGAATGTCTATAGAAGGGAACTTTGCCATTCCATCAGTCACGTGAAGGTCCCAATATAGCCAGCTGTCATTAAAGCAGGGATGTCATTGAATGGTATAAGCAGAATAAGGTCGATTTGATAAATGGCGGTTGATAAATTTATAAATAACAAATATTAAAACACAGAATTACTACCATGCAACACGGCTTTTTTAAAGGTAGTACAACGACCACACATTTATCAAAATTCATTAATTATTATCTGGATGCATTGGATAGGATAACGGAATGACTGGTGTGATGGCGAATGCAAACTTTTAGTAGATGAGAAGAATACATCACGAGCGAGAATGCTGCAACACCGCACGAGATTGAATGTAGAGCGATACAGACAAGCGCTTAACAGACAAAACTCGGTTTTTCGAAGGAAGAAGCGTCAGCAGGAAGACCGAGATCGCGAAACGATGGAAAATCTGTACCGCGTAAACGACACACGGAAGTAACCTTATCACGAACGAGTGTGAAGTGATTGAGAGATAGAAGCAGTACTATGACGAGCACCTCAACGGTGAAGTAGCAGCAAACGAAGGTGGCCCGGCAACAGACCTTGGAGCACGCGCAGAAGACGACAGGCTACCGGCCCCTGATCTTCAAGAAGTTGAGAAGGAGATCGATCGGCTGAAGAACAACAAAGCAACTGGTGTAGATCAACTAAAATACGGTGGTGAAGCACTGGCTAGAGCGATGCACTGGGTAATTGCCAAGATTTGGGAGGAGGAGATATTACCGGAGGAGTGGAAGGAAGGTGTCGTATGCCCAATCTAGAAAAAAGGGTGACAAGTTGGATTGCTGCAACTACCGCGCGATCACACTGCTGAGCGCCGCCAACAAGGTACTCTCCCAAATTCTATGCCACCGCCTGTCACCATTTGCAAGTGAGTTCATGGGGCAATACCAGGCGGGATTCATGGGTGCCCTCGCTACCACGGATCAAATGTTCGCGATTCGGCAGGTTCTGCAGAAATGCCGCGAATACAACGTGCCCACACATCATTTGTTCATCGATTTCAAATCCGCTTACGACACAATCGATCGAGATCAGCTATGGCAGATTATGCACGAGTACGAATTTCCGGATAAACTGACGCGATTGGTCAAAGCGACGATGGATCGAGTGATGTGCGTTTTTCTTGTATCGGGGACACTCTCGAGTCCCTTTGAATCTCGAAGGGGGTTACGGCAAGGTGATGGACTTTCGTGTCTGCTATTCAACATCGCGTTAGAAGGTGTGATCAGAAGAGCTGGGATAGACAGCTTCTTGGCTTCGCCGATGACATTGACATCATGGCACGGAGCTTTGAGACGATGGCGGAAACGTACATCAGACTGGAGGCTGAAGCTAGGTGGATTGGACTTGCCATCAACGCATCAAAGACAAAATACATGAAAGGAAGAGGTTCTAGGGAAGACAATGTTAGCCTCCCACCCCAAGTTCAGATTGACGGTGACGAAATCGAGGTGGTCGATGAGTTCGTGTATTTGGGTTCACTGGTGACCGCCAAAAATGATACCAGTAGAGAAATTCAAGGACGCATTATGGCAGGGAATCGTGCCTACTTTGGACTCCGGAGGACGCTCCGGTCGAATAAAATTCGCCGCCGCACGAAGTTGACTGTCTACAAGGCGCTGATTAGATCGGTGGTCCTTTACGGCCACGAAACCTGGACTATGCTCGTGGAGGACCAACGCGCCCTTGGTGTTTTCGAACGGAAGGTGTTGCGTACCATCTACGGTGGAGTGCAGATGGATGACGGAACGTGGAGGAGGCGAATGAACCACGAATTGCATCAGCTGCTGGGAGAACCATTCATCGTCCACAATGCAAAAATTGGGCGACTACGGTGGACTGGGTACGTCGTAAGAATGCCGCACGACGAACCAGTGAAAATGGTTCTAGAAAGCGACCCAACAGGAACAAGAAGAAGAGGCGCGCAGCGGGCAAGGTGGATCGACCAAGTAGAAGGCGACCTGCGGACCCTTGGCAGACTACGAGGCTGGCAAAGTATGACCATGGATCGAGTTGAGTGGAGACGACTTCTTCGGACAGCAGAGGACAACAAGGCCTTAGCCTGATTGGTAAGGTAAGTATGGATAACGGAAACCATGCTGAAAGTTTGTACGCAGAATTTAACGAAGCCTTAGATCGCGTCAATATATCTTTTTTCTTCTTTTCTTTATTTAACGTCGGTCTCTGTGCCGCAATCTAGTGCCAATTACCGACGGACATCGATTGTCATCCATTGCCGGCAATCGAATGTGCAGGAAGGCAGCTTCCACACCTGTATAGGATATCGCACCCATTCAATACACATTGGTCGGGACCAACGGCTTTACTTCCCTTCCGAAGGAAAACGTGTCCAGTAATTTTTATGTCTCAGAAAAATCCCACCGACCTCGGCTGGGATTGAACCCAGACTCATTGGGGTGAGAAAGCAGTCTTACCACTACACCACCGGCGCTGGCACGTCAATATACCAACGCTTCATTTGAAATTGCAAAAGATGGGAATCCAATCCTAACTCCTCAAATGGCTTGAATCATATCTGACCAATCGCGATCAAATAGTAAGATTCAAAGAAAAAATCCATCCCTATTCATGCCACATCGGGAGTCCAACAAGGCTCTCATTTATGATCTCTTCTAGTTATTCTATCTGTAAACAATGTTTCCTTCATTCTTAAAAAAAAAAACTTAAAATTTTAATTTACGCTGATGATATGATTTTTTTAAATTAAAAATGCCAAAGACATCAACACATTAAAAACTGTAACACAGGTGTTCCACATTTGGTGACACAAAATCCTGCTCCAGCTAAATGTAAAAAAAATGTATCTCAATTACCTTTACTAGAAAACGGAACATACCCAATATACCAACCATCAGAATGTTAAAAAGTGTGATAAAGTTAGGGACTTAGGTATTATCTTAGACTCTAAGCAGCGCCGGTGGTGTAGTGGTAAGTGTGATTACCTCTCATCCCAGCAGGCCTGGGTTCAATCCTAGTCGGCGCTGCCAGGATGTTCTGAGGCATAACATCTCTGATCACGCCTTCCTTCGGAAGGGAAGTAAAGCCGTTGGTCCCCGGTTCATGAGTTGATGGGTCGATAGATTGGGTCCAGGTGTGGGAGCTGGCTTCCTGGCGTCGGTAGCATTGGTGCTCAGCACGGAAAACAAATCAAAGATAAATAAAATCTTAGATTCTAGCTAAATCAACTATAAACAACTATAAACAGGCTCAACCACATGCTGGGCTTTATAAAACGCTTCTGCTATAACTTTCATGACCCGTATACGATAAAAAATATTCCATCACGCATGCAATTTGAAGAGTGTGATAGCACTGATAGTGAGGATATTTGTAACCTAATTGCTCGTTTTTTCCATAACACATATAAAAAATCCAGTAATGCTCTTAAATTGAACTATTTTTCTTACCTACATGAAGGAGAAAATGACGTATCAGTTAAAAATATCACTATTGAAAGTCTCGATGCCGGCAAAGAACCTGGTCCTGATGAAATACCTCCATTTTTATTGAAAAAAGAATAGCAACTGATTTTCAAACCATTGTTTTGGCTTTACATTTTATCCCTCAAAACAGGTGATTTTCCAAAAAATTGGAAGAAATCATTTTTAGTCCCAATAATCTGGCAAACGGTCAGACATTAAAAACTATAGAGGTAATGCAATTATGTCATGCATTCCTAAAATTTTTGAAACAGAAAATATTTAACCAGGTTAAACAACTTCATGAAAGGCCATTTAGCTTCAGTGTTCAGAGAAGTTAAATGGACTTAAAATATAATTTTGAAATTTCGTGGAAATTCTGGACATTTTGAAGAACTTCAGGGCATTTTGTAGAAATACAGCTATCTTCATAAAAATTTCGAGAACTTCGTTAAATTCAAGCAAATTACGTAGAAATTCGAGGAATTTCTTAAAACTTCATAGAAATTCTGAAAATTGTAGAAGCTCAGCAAATTATGTAGATGTTTAAAAAACTTCATAGCAGCTCAACCAGTATTGGAGAAGTTTACCCATATAAGGCCAATATGCGGCTAATGTAAAGATAAACATGCCCTATGCTAGCCGTGTATCTGCGTAATATCTCAAAAAGGCGAATTAGCGGGCTTGTTGGTTACATGGCTAGCATGGTCTTCAGAACTGCAGGCTTTGATTTGGCAACTTACTGGATGTGTTGGGAACTTTCTTTCGCTCAGATCTTTAGAAACATTCGTTAAAAGGTAGGACATTCCTGAAGTTTGCAGATCATGGGTGATCTCATATCTTGAGAGAACTTGGAAAAAATATCGAAATTGAAAGTGATGGAAGCTTGTAGAAGATGTGAAAATTCTCAGGAAGTTATGCTTTGTAGACATTCAAGGATCATTAGAGCAATTTTATGCTCCTCATGATAAGTTTTTTGTTGGGAGATAACACCTTCAAATTTGCGGTAATTCGTTTGCGCCTAATAAAATAGCGTATTTTAAACAAGAAAGTAATAATAAATATCACCGGCTTGGCAACATTTTGATCCGGCGGCGGTGGCATGAAAAATTGACTGGTGTTTCTAGGCCTGTAAACTAACAAGGCACAGCATTGTGATGCAAGTCAAGATTCATCAAAAAACGTAGGTTCACTAGAAAAGTAAGAAAATAATAATCTAGCGTGGTGAGCTTTGAGAAGCCGAAAACTAATTTGGTGTTGTAAGAAGTAATTTTTTGAGGCCACCTCAATTGATTCCAATATGATTCTTGCATAACTGTAAAAATCTTTCTATCTCTAGAACAATTTGGAACCACTGCACTTTCCCTGTCACGAAAAGCGTGAAAATATCGCTCTCACTACTGACTGACTGACTGACTGACTCCGAATGAAACGCACACAAATGCAGCTGATCGTGAGACAGACCGAAAGATGCGAGTGCGAAGTGTCAACGGAAATCTGCCTACCACCATTCGCGCTGAACTAAGCTGATAAGTGGGTGGCACAGCCGGGCGGTCGAAGCGTCGCTGGGGTCGCCTGGTCGGTCGGTGAGAGATCTGTCGAACGGGGAAGAATAATGAATTTACATGTTTACGGTTTACGGTGAGTGGAATTTTATGATTTTTGCTGTCCCGCACACTACATTAGTGACAGTGTCAACGGATGCTGCGGGGTGACGACGGCAACACCGACCAGAGGTCGTCGTGATGAGGATTTCATTTTATTTGAACCGCGCCGCCGTCGTTGCCAAGTCGGAACGACAACGACGTCGCCATCTCATCGTTTTCATCACGCGGTGTAGTCGCCGAGTCGCAAGTTATTATTAGTGTCTCGTCTCGTGAAAATTGTCGAAA
The DNA here is from genome assembly GCF_037179485.1 of Ochlerotatus camptorhynchus. Classification (NCBI taxonomy): domain Eukaryota; kingdom Metazoa; phylum Arthropoda; class Insecta; order Diptera; family Culicidae; genus Ochlerotatus; species Ochlerotatus camptorhynchus. The sequence continues at coordinate 779,292 of NW_027040894.1, read as the reverse complement.
ATATATCGGTGACAAACAGCTAACAACATATTTATTCGCATATGCAAATTAAATGCACATGCGAGAGCATCTTCCCCGAGTTGCAGTTGCTCTCTCCGTGAGTTGGTATCAGCTTTTGTCGGTATGGGTTGGCGTGGATGAGTTTGTACACTGTGTAGGTCAGGGTTGAATCAATGTATTCACACAGAATCTAGAACAGCATCTTTAGCAAAATAGTATGATGATTTACAAATTGAAATCATGGTTTGGTATTCATGTATTAACCCACATGGGCCAGCTCTAATTAACACACCAGACACAATATCAAAAATTTAACGGACAGAAGTGATCCCCTGAAATGTGTGTGTTTTTTTCTCCTTCGACGTATCATCGCCGCACTGTTCTTGCTGATTGTTGTTATTTGTCTGGTAATCATGGCTTGTTCTTGCTCAATGAGAATTCACTGTCCTATTTAAAGAACGAGACATTTTTCTCAAAAACTTGGCATTACCGTCGACGCCGTCGTTGTCAGTCGACCCAACAAAAAAAATCGTAGCCTATCACGGGTGAAATATATTTCAAAAAAGCGCCTAGGGATGCTCCAATTACGTTTCACCAAGCAATGTCCTAACCGAATGTAAACATCTTGAGGAATCAAATTGTCGTCAGCATTCTAGACAGAAGCAAAAAACGGATGCCGACTAAGACGTCCAAATTTTTGGACCTCGCACATGCGCCTAAGCGTTTGTTTTGACGGGAAATCGTTTGCCGCCGGCAAATCGAGTGAAACAGACGTCTGCCGTCTGGGCTGGGATCGTTGCGAGGAATGCAGGGAAGAGTTGGGTCGAGTGATGGAAGGTCGTCAGAACTTTTGCGCCTTTTGCTAATAATATTTACTGGGTGACGTGATTAGGATTAATTCCTAATGAGACCGGGCCTGTGGTGATGATTCATGGCAGTATAATTAAAACGGATGGATAATCAAACTTGATCGTCTTTCTTCAGCGAGCACCACACGTATCAATATAGTAACGCGAGGGGTAATTATTCACAGTAATATTGATAATGTAAATACAGAAATAGAATGTTGTCAATTATTTATTGTCGATAAAAATCTTTTGTCCTCAACTTTGAGTTCATTGTGGATAACATTCTAGACTGCGAAAATAAAAGTTAATGTTTTTTTTTTTAATTAAAATATTCTGATTAACCACAAGTGCCTTTATCGTATAATATTGCATTTGCATTTTATTTCATACACCAGGGACGCCAGGGAGGCAGCTCCCACATCTGGACCCTACCTATTGACCAATCAACTCATGAACCGGGAACCAACGGCTTTACTTCCCTTCCGAAGGAAGGTGTGGATCAGAGATGTTATGCCTCAGAACATCCCGGCGGCGCCAACTGCGATTGGACCCGGACCTGCTGGGGTGAGAGGTTATCACGCTTACCACTACACCCCCGCCGCCAACTTCAGAGATGTAGAGAGATCTTATAGAATATTTTGGAAGCTTTAAAGAAGTTCCAAGTACCTCAGATAAGCTAGGTCTAGAGATCTTTGGGGAATTTCAGAGATTTTCTATCAGGAGCCGGAGTAGGAGAAAATAGGGTACACGACGTTAGGCATACGGACGTTAGGCATACGGACGTTAGGCATAATGTACGGTAGGCATATTGGACGTTAGGCATAAAAGACGATAGGCATAATCTACCTGATGAATTCCAGCAGGATGATAATGGGGTCCGTCTATTGATTGCTGACATCGGTGACAATAATGAAAGAGCCTTAAGTTTTGGGACTTATGACAACTTGCTTGTGACGTCTTGGACAGGCAAAGTATTGGGTTGCAGATGGTACGTTTGCCACAGTTCCTTGTTTGTTTCAGCAACTCATAACTGTTCATGGAAGTATCGCTAATGACTTTATGCCTAATGACTTTATGCCTAATGACTTTATGCCTTTCGTCCTTTATGCCTAACGTCCGTATGCCTAACGTATTTATGCCTAATAGGGTACACTCGAGAAAATAATCTATGGGTACCAGAATCAGGTATGGTAACAGCACCTTCTCTTTACCTCATCCCTTTATCTGTATCTCTTAAATACAACTAAGTTCATTGAAAAAATCCTTCAAAATGGGTATTTTAACCTCTATAATGATGCGAAAAATAAATGTTTCATTATTTTGAAGAGATTTCAGTTTCTAGAAGATAATACGATTTTATACAGATATATGACATGCTGCATTTTCACGGCAATGGCTGCTTGATATCGCAACCAAAATAAAATTCAAATCCTATTATCAACACAAGCTGATATTTATTTATTTTTATTTATTTATTCTATTTTATTTGTCGTCAATCAGTGTAGACCGTTTTACAATTGTTGTCTTAAGTGCTATTTTTACAATTTTGTCTTTGTTTATATTTTTTATAATATGTCTTAAGAAAAAGTTAAAATATTACTTCTAGTTGACGTTATGCGACGAATTAAAATATTGCTTTAATTTAGTTTTTGTCATTGTAAAGTCAATGTTATCGCAGTGCTTATTATATGTATCCATCATTTGGTTCAAGGGTCCAAATTTGGCATAATTCGTACGATGACGATTTGTAGCAAATATATTTCTGTTTCGTAAATGATGTGTCACTTCTGTGTTGGCATGCAGTTGCTCCGTTAGAAGTTTTTGTTGAGCCGCTAATTGATTGAATTCTAACTTTGCTTGCAGATGCTCTTGACACGATTCGCAGCATGGTAGAAGATAAGAATTAAAATCCCCTACTTTTTTATTGTCCTTCCTGCGTAGTGAATTCCTCTGCACGGTCACTCCTACGCAGGCTGCATGAAATGTGCGTATGCAGCCAGTGCATTTCCACATCAGCGAATCAACGGAAGAGTCAAATGAACAAATTTCACAATTCATATTGAAATGAACGGAACCAACAGCTATCGCGCGAAATTACTACAGCGAGAACGAAACGTACGCAAAAAAAAAGCACAGAACGCACGTGGCTAGGAACGATTAAAAAACGCGTCCAAACCGATTGACGATCGATCGACTAAAAAAAACACACTTAAAACAAAAAATCTGTAAAAAATCTTTACCCATTGAGAATTGCATATTTGTGAAATCGATGAAAGTTAATCTAAATCACTCTGTAATACGACCCCCTCGTAGTATTTACTATGCTTGTCTTTAGTCATCAGGTTCATGGTATGTCTACATAATTTGAGACAAACCTCATCAGCCTGAAGGTTAAATTACATTATTCAGTTTTAAGCAACTAGGCTCATACTGATCTCTAGCAAAAACTATCAACTGCTTTTTTCAGGAGTATTTTTTTATAAGATGTGTCTGATCGGTAAACATTATTTTTTAAATACAAACTTATAAATGATTCATAAAAAATAAAAATAAAACACCAAATTGAATCGTCAACCAACCAACCATCCTTGATGAAGATCCCTAAGGAAGTGTGAATGGCCCATAAATAAAATCAATATGATCCATATTTAAAGTAAAATTTAGCAACACAAATGTAAAGTTGTACCGCTAAATTTCTCATAAATGCAAATTTAAAATGTACAAATAACCTATAAACATATTGAAAATGATCCATAACACGTTCAACAATTGATACATAGATTATCATATTTGTGCACTAAATATATAAAGTTACATCACCAGTAATATTCAAAGTTTGTTTTACCACTGCAAGCTAATCTTCTTCTTCTTCTTCTTCGCATTTCATCGCATATGAGCTTATGGCGTGCTCTCAAATTAGTGTTCTAGATGCACTTCCACAGTTATTAATTGAGAGCTTTCGATGCCTGTACCATTTTTGCATTGGTATAATTGTGCGGCAAGTCCAATCATACTTCTATGCCCAGGGAAGTCGAGAAGTTTTCCAACCCGAAAAATTCCTAGACCGTACCGGGAATGGAACCTTGCACCTCCATCATGGTCAATAATATATTACCCATTAGTTAGCTTTTAGCTTATATATTTCATTCATCTTCAATACCATAACCGTACGCTCGCACCTTACGCTTAACTCCACTCATTAGGTTATGTACGACGTCTGGCTGCAGCAGCTTCTGTACGGAAACCCACTTTTTCTTCATGTCTTCCTCAGATTTGACCTCATTGGGATGCTTCCGTAGTGTCTGCATCATAATAGTCCAGTATTTTTCGATGAGCCTTAGTTCCGGTTCGTTGGGGACAACATTTGAATAGTGGCACGAAGCTAGATCCGGCCAGAAGATTGTAGGGCCCTCGTCTTGCTTCAACAGAGGAAGCAGACGCTTCTATAGAGACTCCTTGAGTAGATCTCGTCACGAACGGCGCACTCCATTTGCCACATGAGCTTATCGCTTGCCAAATCATGTATTTCTTGGCAAACTTTGAAAGTTTCTGCTTCCTTACATCCTCCGGAACATCACACTTGTGCTGGGTGGCGAAGAACAGTATCCCCGGAAGCTGCCGGAAGTTCGCCTTGACGTAAGTCTCATCATCCTTGATGAGCCAATGAGGCTTCGTCAGCATCTGGGTGTACAGTTTCCGGGCTCGTGACTTTCCCACCGTAATTTACCGTTCGTCACGATTTGGAGCCTTCTGCACTTTGTACGTATGCAGTCCCTCCAGGTCCTTGGCTCTCTGAACGAAATACTTGGACCGATTCAAATTTTTGGCCACATCTCTGACCGACGCATTGGGATTCCGCCTAAACGCTTTCACGACACGCATGTGATCCTGATCACTAATAGAACATCCATTCTGACCGCATTTTTCCTGCAGATGCTCAGAGTTTCGTAGTAACGTTTAATCACACGACTCTCCGTTGACTGCACGATTCCGAGTTGTTTTCCGATGTCCCGATGAGAGAGTTGAGGATTTTCCAGGTGCTTGCGCAAAATCAATTCGCAACGTTGCTTTCGGGTGACGTCAATTTTTTCCAACTTTCGAAAAACTGACAGCGATAAAAATACAGTGTAAACAATACACTCATAGCTAGTTCTACCCAAAGTTTCAAGAGAAAATACCCAATTGCTTATTTTCTACAACGTTTTTTCCGTGATGTAATTTGATGTGGGACACCCTTTATGATCATCCAAAATACTATTTTGATGAGCTGAAGCATGAGCATAGAAGTTAAAATTTCTGAAAATTTCAAATATAATTAGGGGAAATGGCTCTAATGTGGATCTATTTATCTAAATATTGGGCCCACAGATAAAGATCTCAAGTTCTTCAATTATTCATATAACAGTGGAAAAGACAAATGGATATTTTTGAAATTTTATAAAAAATGCTTTCCTACCAAATTTATGATGGGCGCAACATTAGGGACATTAAGGCTGACATTAGGGACATTATATGAAATTGTCGGTGATATCAATGTTTTTTTTTTATAGTTGTCTCAATTAATTTGTGTTTTCTGCTTTATTTTCAGGAGCAAGTGTAACAAAGTGTGACCAGTGCATATCAGTATGAATAAATTAAGAAGAAAATGCTTCCACATAATTTCAATGTTCATAGTGCTAGTGAAATCAGGTCAAGTTCAGAAGATTGCATCGGTGAAATCAAATCCTCACAAATGCCCCACCGAGGGGCCATCAAAGCATAAGCAAGGCAAGCGTGCATTCCTAGTGTTATCAACGTCACCGGCAGAAGCTCGGTGAAACCCATCAGCCGCAGTGGCCCCCCAGAATGTGTCCAGTGGTGCCGCGGGGGCCAGCCGAACGTACGGGCTGATCTTTGTGCTGCTATCTGTATTGCTCTCGTCGGCGAGTCCCCTAGCGGTGCCATCAGCGGCACAATCTCAGAATCACCATCGGAAAGTTACCGAAAAGTTGCCGCCTAACACCGATCACATGCAGCAGCAGCTGCAGTCTTCGACGGTAGTTCCGCATCAGCAGCATGGTCATCGAAGGATCGATTCCATCTCTTCGATTGACCTCGTACGATACTGGCCGGGAACTCCTCCGGATCTGTACAATATCACTCTCAGTGCGATGAAGCAGTACATTAGGAGCCAGTTGAATTCAACGGGTCTTGGCAAAGGCCCTCGAAAGCGATCGCATCATCACTCGGATGCCGATATCGATTTTTACCAGAAGATTATAGAATTCAACAATACCCAGTCGACGTTTAGTTCTAATTATTTAGGTTATGGCAGTAATAAATCATCAGTTTCAAATGTTACTCACCATCATCCACCGCGGTTGGGTGATACACTGCAACCTGGGATATCTATGGACGTGCCAGGATTTCCAGAGCAAGATTTACATATTGATGATCCGATGGCCTCGTTTGAGCGGTCAGTGGAGCATTCCAACGATCAAGATGCGGCAAATGTTGCCAATGCTGAAGATAGTAAAAATAGAGCCAGTGCTACAACCAACGCCAAGGATTACAGCATACAGAATGATGATCCTCGGGAGTACATGGCCGGGATATCTCCCTATCCAGAACGACCGGCAAAAACGACAACATGGGACTCGGCTTTCGTCAGACATAGAGGTGAGTCTTCTTGGCGTATTTTCCAAAACACTTTGAAATAATGAATTGATGGGTGCCATATCACATTCGCTAATTTACTTACCATTTACGGTCTCGACATCGGTAGCTTGATGGGAGGTCAGCGTCGTTCAACGACTGTCGTTAAAAAATCATTTTATGGCAGTTTTATTTGTGTGACACATTTCATGAGAGGACGGGCGTGGCCTTAACGCTTACATATTTATATACAAATTTCAATGTTTCCCTCACTCGAATCTGTAATAAAAAGTGTATAAATAATTTCCCCTGTCATGCAGAGTGTTTTTTATACTTTTTGTTTTTGGTTGTTCTTTTTCTATTTTTCTTGTCTCACCATGGGAGTATTTTACTTTTCCCAGACATCGAGACACAGGTGTGGAGCTAGAGAAGGGACATAAGAAAATGTTCATTGCACGTCAGGCATTCCCTTTTTTCAAAACTGCTCAGTAGTTACTGTAATTTGATGGCTGCTCTAAATTTATTTTTCTGGAATTAAAAACCAAATATGAGCCAATACTTTCCCAAATGTTCTCGAAATGTTATTGATTTAATAGAAATTTTCTGAATCTATCGGAACTAGTTTTTCAAGATCTTTAAACTATCCTGAAAGCCTTTTCAAAATAACTCGAAGGTTATAAACATTCCTTATTTTCTCTCATGTTTTAGGGATCTTCCTTTAAAACCCTTGAGTTTCCCTGAACTTTATTGAATTTCCATGAAATTTTTGCAACATGCCTAATATCCTGGCAATTATTTTGGAATTTATGGAACACTTCAATTTTCCTGATGCTTACGGAAAATCTCTGAAATTATTGGAATTTCACATAATACCTAGCTTCGTCTTGGAAGATATTACAAAATGCTTGAAATTAATGCAACTGCTCATAAGTTATCTGATCTTCCTCAAAGTACTCGAATCTTCTATAAAGTTAATAAAGCTGCCCCTTAATTCTTTAAACATCTCTGAACTTCTATGTACTACCCTGAAGATCTCGGGACTGCTTGAAATACGTTAGCAGTTGCCTGAAACTAATGGAACTGCCTTCGCTGAAGTTCCTGCAGTTCTTCTGATGTTTTCGAAACTGGTCTTTAGTCTACATAACTCCCTTTAAACTTAGCGAATTTTCTGATGCTCACAAGACTTTGCTGAAGTTTGAAATAAACATGCCAATGTACTCAAAACATCTTTTAAGTTGCTGCAATTTACTTAATCTTAATGGAACTTCCGTGAAGATTTTTTATATTCCCCAATGCTTTTGGAGCTTTCCTGTTCTCGAAACGCTCCATAAGTTTAAGGTACCACCCTGAAATTAATGGATTGCTTAAAAATATTTAAACTTGCCTCAACCTTCTCGGTCTTTGGTTGTATTCCCGGTATATTTCTGTGGATCTCGTAAATGATATGCGGGAACGACTTCCTTAAGATTAGCGGAACTTTGAAAAGGTTCTCGAAGTTCTCCTGGAATTCATAAAACTGCTCTAAAGTAACTGGAACTAACCTTTGCAAATCTTTAACTCCCCTATTAGACTGATAAGTTCCATAACTTATCGGAACTACGCTGAAGTAATCGGAACTGCCCCAAAAGTCACTAGGTTTCCTGAAGGTCTTGGAACATTGTAAAATGTTTCCGCTATTTTTCTCAATTTCCCCGGATTTCTGCGAAATTTTCTGGACATCATTTAAATTATCTCGATACCGGACATTTTGAGAACATCTTGAAAGTTCCTGAATTTTCAATGAATTAAATGAAACCGCCTTGATTATCTCGAAACTTTCCTGAAGTTCCAATAGTCTGTTGATGAAAATACTCTGTTATTATTGGAATAATTTACTCGTTCTTCTTCTTCTTATTCGCATTTCAAGCTTATTGCTTAGCGCATATTAGCTTATTGCGTGCTCTCAACTTAGTGTTCTAAATGCACTTCCACAGTTATTAATTGAGAGCTTTCGATACCAATACCAAAGCATGAATTTGTATATTGTGTGGCAAGCACAATGATACTCTATGCCCAGGGAAGTCGAGAAAATTTCCAACACGAAAGAATCCCTGGACCGGACCGGGAATCGAACCCGCCGCTTCCGGCTTGGTAATACCGTGCTTTTTTGACTAGGCTATCAGGCCCCGAGGCAATAATTGTAACCGTCGTAAATTCCGTCGGATAAGTTCCTACAATCCTGAAAAAGTTGATGGGACTGCTCTGAAGGTCTCCTAGCTTCCATTAAGTTTTGAGAACATAACCTTTTTGACCCGGCATTACTTTAAACAAGCTGAAACTTTGTAACAAAATATGATAGAGACCTGAAATTTCCCCACTTTTCCTAACTTCCGTAAACGAACATTTTACTGTCAAAAGAAGCTTTCAGCGACCTCTAGGATTGGGGCTACGAAAAAAAGTGACACATTAGGGTCCAAAAAGATCCAGAATGCAACTCGCTCCCAAAAATCAATTTTTGCACCGAAAAATAAAGGATCCTAGAATGGCACCCTTTCCAGGATTTTACCAGTTTGGGCATTTTTGATACCTGGCACCGGTTCCTATAGGGCACAAAAGGAAACTTTCTAAACCTTATGTTCTGGTATCGTCGGACAGCTCAAAATTTATTTTGTTTCAACCAGAAGTAAATAGATATCATACCACAAACAAATAAGTGGATCTGGTCACATCCGGTACCCAGACCCGATTCCAGCAGGGCCCCACATAGGACATATCCTAAACCTCATATACTGTAAGTAAACAGGCATCATGCTATCGACCAAAAAGTGAATCTGGCCATATCTGGATACCCAGAACTGGTTCCGGTAAGGCTCCAAAAAGGACACTTCCTAATTCTCATGTAGTGGAAGTGTCCAATGGCTAAAAATTTATGATTTTTCATCCAGAAGTAATTAGATATCATGCTGCAAACAAACAGGTTGATTTGGCCACATCCGGATACCCAGAACCAATTCTGGCAGGGCTCCCAAAAGAATACTTCCAAAACCTTATGTAATCGTACCGTCCGACGGCTCAAAATTATTGATTTTTCATCCAAAAGTAAAAACATATAATGCTTTGGACAAACAGGTGCATCTGACCATACCTGGATTCCCAGAATAAGTTCCAGCAGGGCCCGAACAAGGACACTTCAAGACCAACAATTGAAAAGGCCTCAACTCCATTTTGTAAAAAAAGCCTTGTAAGCCCATTTTATCGCAAACCGAAGCCCGCTAACGCAAACCAACAAAATGAAGAGATAGGGGAAATTCTCCTCTACCCGATTGTGTTTTAAATTTGCGGATGTAGGTTTCGATTCGTGAGAAAATGGCCTTACAAAGTTTTTTACCCTTCTTACAATTTTACACCATTAATTTATTTGATAAGGCTCAACCGAATTAACTTTACAGAGCCGAGGATTCTTGGTCACTATACAATACATGTTAAAACTATAGTCGAAAGGTACAACACAATAAACACTTTATCTTCCGCTATCCAAAAAGCCTCCTCCATCAGAACTGGAGCCGCTTCCAGTAGTTTCATTGTGTGGCAAATTGTTGTACGCCAACGAGGGTCAGAGCGCGTCCATTGCAGCAATGGACGCAAAACGTGGTCAGCACTCACACACTCATCACGAAACGGTTGCTTTCCAAAGTCGACGACGCATCGACCGAAAGAACTGCTGATGAAGAACAATGAGGAGGACGACACAATGGTTGCTGCCGAGAAAACAGACGATTGCGTGGCACACATCGAGAGTGGTCTGCTTTTGTCGACAGCCGAGTGAACACTGATTTTCAAATGTTGGTCTTGACTTCTTAAATCTCATGCAGTGGTGCCACATTTGGATACCCGGAACCGGTTCTAGCAGGACAAAATATAACACTTCCAAAACTTCATGTACTGATACAGTCTGACTGTCCTAAATTTATCATTTTTCATCCAGAAGTAAAAAGACATCCTGCCAAGATTCCGGCAGGGCAAAAAAAAAGACACTTCCTAAACCTCATGTACTGGTACCATCCGACTGCTCAAATTGTATGATTTATCACCCAGAAGTAAATTTACCAACAGGTGGATACAACCATATTTGAATACCCGGAACCAGTTCCGGTAGGATCTTAAAAAGGACACTTCCAAAACCTCATCTACTGGTACCGTCCGACGAGTCAAAATGTATGATTTTACATGCAGAAGTAAATACCAACACCAACAATGGACCAACAAGTGATCACATCCAGATACCCAGAACTGGTTTCTAGTAGCCGGGAAAGGACCATATTCAGAAGGGGGGATTTTTTTACACTAAATTCATTCAATTCCAAATCATCACAAACATTCTCTCATAATTTGTTCACATTTGCCTACTGAGCAGTTGATGCAGCATGTCAGAAGATTATTCTCATCCTAATTAATTAATAACTAATAATGCAGACGATCAATCAAAAAGTGGTTATGAGAAAAGTGGTGGCTGAGAAAATTTCACACAAGTTTAAATAGCAAACTTACTCTTAATTCATTATGGGGAACGAACGGCTTGGACGATAAGAAGTTTACTATTCGTATAGCAATTTGCATATAGACTTCAGAGGGCTAGTGTAGAATGAGTTCACAATCAAATGAGCCCAAATGTTGGGAGAACTCTGAGGACCTGATTTGGAATCGATTGGGCTTGGTGGGCAAAATCTATCCCTATTGAGTTGTTGAGCCACCCTAATATTCCGGTTGCCAGTTATGCTGTTATCATACCTGATTTTGGTATTCATAGATTATTTCTCCTACTCCGGCTCCTGATCGAAAATCTCTTATATTTCTCGAAGATCTCTAGCTTATCTGAGGTAGGGGAAATGTTGGCTTCGGCAATACCTTAACCTATTATCGTCAGGGTTTAAACAACGTCCTTGATAGCTCAATTTTGGCATGTGTATACATTGTGTTTCAGAGCATTTAAGTGCTCTATGACTTTGTTTACCCCCTGACGATAATAGGTTAAGGTATTGCCGAAGAAAACATTTCCCCTACTTGGAACTTCTTTAAAGATTCTAAAATGTTCTTTAAGATCTCTCTACATCTCTGAAGTACACTTGACTTCCATGAAGCTCGCTTGTTATTCCTGAAGTTCTCAGAAATGTTTAAAAGTTTCTGCAGTTTTCCTGAAGCAAATGGAACCTTTATGCACCCCTGAAGATTAGGGAACTTACCTTATGTTCCATCAGATTTTTTTTTTCGCAACTTCATTTAAATTATTAACCGTTCCTTAAATTTATCTGATCCTTTTAAAAGTTCAACAAGTTTTGTCAAGTCAATAAAACTGCTCTGAAAATCTCTAATTTTTCATAATGTTCACGACATTTCCCTGAAGTTCTCTACTTAATTACTGATGGTCATCTGGAATTGCCCTCAAGATCTCTAGACCTTCGGATGTTCTCTGAAGTTCCTTAAACTTATTGAAATTTCTGAGAAGTTTCCAAAATTTGTCATAAGTTCACTTAACTTTCCTAAAGTTTTATGGACTATCCACTATGTTCAGAACTTCTTGGAGCTTCCTCAACTTCCCTTGAAATTAATTAATTAAACTGCTTCAAAGTTTTACCTGATTTTCTTGGAACTTTCCTAATAATCTCGCTGTTTTCTTGATATTCATGTTACTGCATTCACATTTTTAAGAACCACATCGGATTTAACGTTGCTTCCCTAAAGATGTTCAAACTTTACTGAAAGTTTGGTAATAACTGTTTAGAGAAATTTATTGAACTTTGTAGAAATTCTGGAACTTCGTTTCTAGACCTCCATTAGACTTCTTAAATCTTCAGCAACTTTGGAGATATTCAAGGGAAATCGTAGAAGGGCATTTAATGTAAATTAGGAGAGCTTAAAAAATATGGATAACGTCCTAGAAGTGGAAAACTTGAACACTGAAACCTCCGTTTACGAAATCATGTTTTACGAAGTATTCAATTTGCGTCCCTCATTTTACGAAGTAAATCCCAAATAATGAGTTTTTTTAAGAAGAAAATTCCAAATAACGAGGTTGTTTGCCATTTTGGGAAGCTGAGAAATACTGTGAAATACTCCACAAAATGGGGATTGTTGGAATCGGAGTGACGTGTAAGGACCGGAAATCCATGTTTGACACCATTTTGAAAGCTTCCAGTTTGAGAAAAACTGGGAAATACTGTTAAATATTCCACAATATGGGTATTTTTAAAATCGGGGTGACGTGTAGGAACTGGAAATCAATATCTGACACTATTTTAAAATCCAGTATGGCGGCTTCCGGTTACAGGAAAACTTGGAAATTCAGTCAAATACCCATGGTGGAGACACTGCAACTCTGGAAGGTGGAATATTTCACCCACGACGTGCCGTCGACGAAGCCCTTCAAGGTCATTCTACGTGGGCTGCACGAGCTGGATGTTTCGGTTGTGGAAGAAGAGCTGAAACGCAACAACCTTCAACCCGTGAAGGTTTTCGTGATCAAACGCCACAACGAGGCGATCAAGTATCGCGACCAACTGTACCTGGTGCATTTGGTTGGCGGATCCGCAAACATGAGGCAGCTTCAAAGCATCCGAACGCTGCTCAGTGTCGTCGTCGAGTGGGAGCGGTACAATCCGGTCCACCGTGAAGTGACGCAGTGTACCAGCTGCTTGAATTTTGGACATGGCGCGTGCAACTGCCATATGAAGTCGCGTTGCTCCAAATGCGGCCAACAACATGTCACTGCCCAATGCATCGTAGACATGAAGGGCAAGCAGCCAACCTGTGTCAACTACGGGAATGCCCACACATCGACTAGTCGATCGTGTCCCAAGCGGGCTGAATTCATCGCACTGCGGAAGAAAGCAAGCCAGCCGAGACAGCAGTAAAAGAAGCAACTACCCGGAATCAATGATTTTCCACCGCTTCCTCCAACCGAAGGCATCCTCCCCTTCCGCTGCCCAGAAGGCAGTATAGGAATTCGACGCAAGCTGAACCAAGCAGCACTCCTCCAGGATTCTAGGGAACCCAGCCTGGTGCTGTACCGTTGGTCACTCCAACTGATGGTCTGACGCAGGTAATCAGTCATCTGACAACGCTTGTCAGTGAAATGCAAAAAATGATGGTGCAAATGATGCACTTCATGACGAACTTTCACGTTTACCATCAACGCCCTTAATAGAAACGGCCATTCAGTGGCGAGAAAACAGCCGGAAATCGTAGATTTCCTGCGCCAACATAACATCGATGTCACGTTTCTAACCGAGACGTATCTCAAGCCGGAGGTCAACTTCAGCCTTCCAAATCACACAATTGCTAGACTGGACCAAGTTCGAGCACAGAGGTGTGGTGGCGTTGCCATTGCCATCAGGAGAGGACTGGAGTACAGGATGCTGCCTGACTGTCGTATATCGTTCGTGGAAGCCATTGGAATCGATCTGGCATCTCCGGATGGTCTCATCACACTCATTGCCATCTACTGTCCTGCCCAATGTAAGAAGTCGGATGGAACAATCGATCGTCTCAAGAATGACATCCAGAAGTTGACTCGTCGGAAGGGTAAGTTTATCCTCGCCGGTGATCTCAACGCACGCCACTCGCTATGGGGCAATGCAAGAAGTAACAATAACGGAGCAGTGCTGGCCACGGACCTGCAGGCGGGACACTACGTGGTCCTCCTTCCGGACTCGCCTACCTTCTACTCACCAGCCGCTGTCGGATCCACCCTCGACATCGTTCTCACCAACATGGCGGATGGTTGCTCTGAGCCCCGTGCCATTACCGATCTGTCATCCGACCACCTACCCAAAGATGAATACGAAGATGAAACTGTCGGAAGAAAAACTTTCTATTTTAGTGTCCTCTTTCATGGTCCCTTTCATCCAATGAATACCCCCCGTATTCATGGTAATTTTGTGGTTTTGCTGCCCCCTCGGTAAAGATGAAATTTTGCGCTCATTTTTATCAAAACAAACACACCAAAATCAGAGATGTCCCATTTTTGAATTACTCGATTAACTACTAATCGATTATTTTTTGTTCGCTGTGCTGCCATTTTTCCACGAATGAGAGTGCAGCACATGTTTGAAACGATCGGTGATGATCCTCTGGAGATGTTAATCCTTATATCGGCACGATATAACCGATCACAAATATTTTACATTTCGGTTCGTTAATCGATTAATCAATTATTCGTAAGAAAATCGGCCATCACTAGATGAATGTGAAACGTCATTTCAAATATAAGGACCGTACATAAATAATGATACAATTTGAAAGGGACCGGGGCTAATAACAAATTACGTCCCCACGGTAACTGAAATAAACACGAGTGTTCACCGGTTGACCTACCGGTGGTTTTCGAGATAAATCAAACCATCAACCAACGTCAGCAGCATCGTAGCCGAAACTATCATCGAGCGAACTGGCTTCAACTCCAACGGTTTATGGAGGATCGAGTGGTCGAAAATCCTGCGTTAACGACGACGGAAGAAATCGACGGCGTGCTGCAAGCGCTCTCCGATGACATAGGCGAAGCGGAACAACGGTTCATCCCGACAACCCCGGTGACATGTAAGTTTACCAACCTTGATGATGAGACCAAGCGTATAATATCTCTTAGGAATTGTGTTAGGAGGCAGTTCCAAAGAACGCAAAACGTTAGTAGGAAAGTTTTATATAACAAATTACACAAAATTATTGCCATTAGGGTGGAAAAACTAAGGAACAGGCAGTTTGCAAAAGACCTTAGTAGATTACCAAATTACTCTAGGCCCTCCTGGCGTTTAACAAAAGTGCTTAAAAACAAACCAAAGCCCTCTTAGAGTTGATAATGAGGCTCACATAACAGCCGTCGAAAAGGCGAACTCCATTTCTCAACATTTTATGGCTTCGCATAATCTGAGGTCGAGATATTGTCATCCCGATGGAGGGTCCGGTGCTTGAGAGCGTCTACCAGCTAGCTACTGAGCCTAGCGAGCTTCCGGCGGACTGGAAAATCACATTTGATGAGCTGGTGAACACCATCAAGTCGACGAAGAACATGAAGGCACCGGGTTTCGACGGACTCTTCAACATTGTCCTGAAGAATTTGGGACCGAAAGCGCATACTCTTCTGGTGAACGTCTTCAATCGCTGTCTGGAGCTTGGACACTTCCCAGCTACCTGGAAACGGTCCAAGGTGGTACCGATACCGAAGCCGGGAAAGGATCCTACCAACCCGTCAAGCTACCGTCCGATAAGTTTGCTTTCCTTGCTTAACAAGTTGTTCGAAAAACTCATTTACGCCAGACTCCTCGAGCACACCGAGGCGAACGACATCCTACTCAAGCGGGTCTCAAACCTCATCAATCAGGCGAAGTCGGTCTTGAAGACAACGGTCATGGCGATTCTGGACATCGAAAAGGCATTCGATAACGTGTGGCACGATGGCTTGGTGCACAAGCTTCTGCAATTTTGTTTCCCCAGCTACCTGGTGAAGATCATCTCGGACTACCTTGACGGCAGGACGTCTCAGGTATGCGTGGGCAGTGCTCTCTCGGAGCCGCTGGCGTCCCTCAAGGAAGCATCCTGGGACCCATATTGTACAATCTGTACACATCGGACATACCGACACTGCCGCAAGGTGGAACACTGTCGCAGTTTGCTGACGATTCGGCAATTAGCTACAAGGGACGAGTAATGCGAACCCTCGTATCGAAGCTCCCAAATGGATTGGATGCCTACACCATATATGTATCTCACCGACTGGAAGATATGTGTGAACGCGGCCAAAACGCAAACCATTGTGTTTCCGCATAGCAACACCGACCGGCTCAAACCGTCATCAAAGATAAAGGTTCTTAACGCTGAAACTGAGTGGTCACCCGAGGTACGCTACCTTGGCTTGATTCTCGACAGTAAGCTCCTCTTCCGGTCGCTCGTGGAAGACCGAGTCAAAAAAGGCACCATCATGCTGAAACGGATACAGACGTCATCAACCGTCGCACAGTGGGGTATTTATTAATTCTAGCTGGCCAAAAATATTTAACCACTCTAACTTGTCACATACATCTTATTATTCAAGGACAATAAAATTGTTTGGTCAAAAAAGGGTGGAGTCATGTTTTGGAGGAGGGGAGGGTCATGTAATAATTATGTTTTTTTTTGAAAACTTATAAGTCGTTAAGTATTGTTCGGATTTAGTTACCGGCAAAGGATGAAATGTTGGAAACTAATAATACTTTAAATAAAAAATATAAAAATACACTTACACTTGCGGTTAATAAAAAAGCACGAAAGACCGAACTTTGTTTACAAACTTGCCGAATTTGACATGTTGTTACTTTGTTATGTTATGATCAATTGAGCTGAAATTTTGACACGGAACCACAAATATGCTGAATTTTCCATGAACAAAAGGCCAAACTTATTGAAATTCCTGGAGAAAATGGCGATATGGTTATAAATGTTTAAAATAATAGCGTTTTTGATATTCGAAATATTTCAAGATCCTTATATTAACTTATTTTTCGTATACGCAAAATTCACCATAGTTTGGATCTGCATAACAATATTAGCTTAATATAATAATAAAAAAAAACAAAATTACATAAAATTTTGTAAGTTTAGATGAAAATCCGCCTATGATGTTATTTTTTTGGCTGCAGGTGTAAAAATTTATAAGAAAATAAAATATTGAAGATTTTTTTTTAAGTTTTACAATAAGTCATTGTAAAATAAGTTCAGCTAAAAAAGAACAAGATATTTAAAATTAGATTTGGGATTTAAGGTGAAAGTCAATGGAATCCACATATGGCCGCTATTTTGTTTTTTTTTTTGCCTTGCCACTTTGAATTTTTGGCGGCACAGATTACAGAAACTAAAAGGATTTCGTGTGCCAAATTATAATCACTCTTTCGCTGAACTGCAGCATACATGTCATAACAATTTCATGCACGGAAACTTTATAGTTTCTGAGATTTGAGGCGCCAAAAAATTCAAAGTGGTAAGGCAAAATAAACAAAATAGTGGGTAATTTTGGATTCCATCAACTTTCACCTTAGGAAAAGAATTATATTACACCGAGTATTACACAGCAACAAAATATTTAACAATTCATAAACAAAAACAAAACAACAAGTAAAAACCAATGAAATTAAAAACAAAAAATACCTCATTCCGCATGTGAAAATACATTTTCTTGTTAGAAACGTCTATTTCATGTTTCTCCCATCTCTTATTTTCCAGCCGATCTTCGCTTTCTTGCATGAAGTCCTCTGAGAGTAACATTTGCAATGTTTATGTCGTCAAAACCCTTGACTTTTTTCGCGGGATTTTTATTAAGCCTAAAAGAATATTTATTTACTTTCACGTATGATAATCTTTACGTTGTTTACCTGTGATTTCAGGATCAGAACTAAGCAGCAGTCTATTCAGTACATCCATGTTGTATAGCTTCTTCTGACAACTGCCCTATTGATATCAGTGCATGTTCTATAACTGTGGATTAAAATTTTACGCAGAATTGGAGTTATCGTATATCATGTATACAGTCGAACGTATGTCCCCGCTGTTTCTTGAGTAAATGTTTCAAACTTTTCCGTATAAGTTTTAAACCCACTAGCTTGTGTCTCCAATATAACTTTAAGCCGGTAGATCAAATTAAAATCAAACCTGTTATTTGAACAGCGGTTTCCGGATCAGCAAAGAATCTTATACTAGTGTTGCCACCCGAATTCCCAATGCCTGGTTTTGGAAAATCCACAAGGAGTCCCAATTTCTTTCTGAAGTTAACCGCCAGTTAACCGCCATTTTTTGATCGGCAACTTGTGAGAAAGATGTAAAATTGTCTCGAAAATACGAATCCTGGCATGAAAAATGGATAATCCGAATTTAAGAGAATCTGTGTTAATTTCCTCCAAGATTATTGAATTCCTTTGAACTTGCGCCACATACATAACATTTCATCGTTAATGTCGTTTCAGCTGCTACATTACACACTTTCCCATCAACCATAGTGAGCATAAAAGTACGTCTAATAGTGAACTGCTTGCCATTTAATGTAACTTTTGTTGACCGTAGCGAATTAATTGCATTTTTAATATATCTGATCTTTTCATTAATTAGCTCAGATGATTCCTTGATAAACTTAATGTGGATTGGGCGACAGTAGCGAGGTGAAGATGGAGTTGGGTTTTGCCAAACTATGTTTGCATTGGATCCACAAACTATTCTCAACTGTGGAACACGCTCGTATCAGAATCCATATCCACACGCACCTGATGGAATTATGAAACAAGAAAAATATACCTGAAAGGCAACACCCCCCCCCCCCCCTTCCCGCTCCCAAAACAAGGCCTTAACCGCGGTATAATGAATGAAAATGTCAATAACTGCATTTGGGTACTTTTTTTGATAAATTCACCTATATGGACACGCCATCTTCATTTTAAAATTTCTCGAAAGATCGCAAATAATCGCAGCAGATTTTTTGCTATAATCTTCTATACATATGTACATATAATGCCTCATATACAGCTTTACAGGATATTACAGGATAAGTCAACTTTTTTTTATCACGATACATTTATTTTATAGTTCAAATAGCACTTGAAGACAAGATTTTTATAAACTGCTTCTACGAAGTCAAAACTAAGTGAAATCAGCTGATGTCATGTGGAATACATATTACAATACCTGCTTGATCACTATCCATTATTGCAAATTAATGTGATTATCCCAACAATAAGTAGAGACACGAAAACAATGGCACTGCGGAACGATTTTTTCTAACAAACCAACACGATTCAACAACAGGCAAGTTTGAACTGATGCCACAACGCGGTCAGTTTAGAAAAAGAAATAATGAGTACAGGGCAATGTTACCCTATCTCTGAAGTATACAATGCATGCATTCATAATCTGTTTTGGCTTATTTTGAGAAATCGAATTTTGGCCAGCTAGCGTAGAACAAATACCCCTCCGTGCGTCGCTCGAAAGCATCCACCGTCAACAAGCTGGCTGTCTACAGGCAGATTGTTGCGCCTATGCTGGAGTATGGGTCTCCGGTATGGAAGGGTAGTGCTAAAACACATCGGAAGAAGCTCCAAGTCCTGCAGAACAAGTTCCTGAAGATGATTTTGAGAGATTGACTGCGCTCGCCAGTTGGCACCAAACTAGGACTCTAAATTCAGAGCACGAAAAAACTAGAAATCTTTACCCATAATTTTGTAAATAGTAGGTTTAGTTAGGAGTTGATGTAGTTAGATAGGAAATTTAAAATTTAAAAATTTAAAATAGAGCAAATGTTCACAATGTAAAACGATAAATACCAATTAGCAAAAATTAGCCAATGGCTTTCAGTTATTTTAGTAAGGAATGAATAACAAATGTTGTTCACTTCTTCTTCTTCTTCTCCGCATTTCAAGCTTATTGCATATCGCATATTAGCTTATTGCGTGCTCTCAACTTAGTGTTCTAGATGCACTTCCACAGTTATTAATTGAGAGCTTTCGATGCCTGTACCATTTTTGCATTGGTATAATTGTGTGGCAAGTCCAATCATACTTCTATGCCCAGGGAAGTCGAGAAATTTTCCAACCCGAAAAATTCCTAGACTGGATCGGGAATCGAACCCAGCCACCTCCAGCATGGTCTTGCTTTGTAGCTGCGCCTTTACCGACTGAGCTAAGGGAGGCCCCCTTGTTGTTCACTTACACTCACAAACAAAACAACTGAATAAAAATAAATTAAATGTAAAAAAACAAAGTTTTACAGTCAGTGGTTGGTAATTTACCAACATAATATCATCGGATGAATGTCGCCTCTTAAGTAATTGTTTTGAAAATTTTGGCTTTTTTTTAACTTATATTTGTAATTTGCTTAAAATTTATTTCCTAGAAAAAAGTGATCTCCTAAGTCCATGTCTTTTTCGGGTTGTTGTTAAGGGGAGGGGGGGGGGGAAGGGGTTTTACTTACATAATTTTCCAAGTCTCATTCCTCATTGTGGTGGTCATGGTCACGCCGCGATCCACCTTTAGCCGCTGATTTGGTTCTGCTTGCTGCAGGACTTAGTGCCACGCCATCCCAAGCGGTAATGAGCAGAGTCAGGAAAGCAACGCTGTTTAATATCTTTTCAGGTTCAAGCAGAATGATGTGCAACCAAGTGGTATTCGTTTATGATGACTGGGTTTGGGGAAAACGTTCAGTTCATGAAAACAGTGATAAAATTATCATTTTCGCATTTTTCAAAAGTTTTTTGATTAAAAATTGGAAAAAGTATTTATTTTAGCAGATTTGTTAAGTAATATCATATCGATTGGCGTATTTGGATTTCAATTTCCTCTATAAATGACAAAGTTACAAGCGTTCACAACCTAACACTATTTCACCAGACATATTTTTTGATTTGTACCCCAGTATAGTGGACAAAGACGTAGTTCTACGTCAAAAAAAATTGACACAGACTGCGGGCAGCTGCGATGAGGGTTCTACAGGTGAAGAGGAAGGAAACTAGTCTACCCAGCAATTTCTTCTTCGTGACGTCACGTCTACTGCTGCATAAGAACACCGTGAGAAAGAAAGAGTTGACTAGTTTCCTTTCTCCACACCTGTAGAGAAACCACACGCAGTATGTTTCTGTATAATGTCTGTCTGTAAAATGTATTGTTCTATTCCTTCAGTAAACCTTAAATATCTCAGCGAGCTTTCCAGATAAGACCAAACTGTCTTTGGCAAAGTTGTTCAAAATTAAATTTCCCATCTATTTTATTGGATTGATACTAGCGTTATGTTTGAACCTCACTTTCAATGATTAAATGCCATTAAGTACCAAAAAATCATTGCTTCATCAGAATCAAGAAAATTGTAACATCAAAATTAGACAACCCATGACAATTTTTTTTCTTATAGTTTAGACTCTAAAAAAATTTCAAAAAATTTGAATGGGTTAGGTTTCACTAGTTTTGAAAGAATAACAAAAAAAAATTATATAAGCTAAGAAAAAGGGACTTTTTTCATAAAACTCAAATTAGCAACTCGAAGCAAAATTTCCCAGATTTGCCGTAATACAAAAGTTTGTTTCTGACACCGTAGGCTATCATGTGGATGGTGAGCCCCCAGGTTTCCTGACAAAATGCTACTTTGGGCCACCCTAATGAACATTCATGCGGTGGCCCAAATGAAACCAGAAATTCAAGAACCAACAATTGAAAAGGCCTCAACGGCATTTTGCAAACAAACCTTATAAGGCCATTTTGTCGTGAACCGAAACCTACATTCGCAAATTTAAAACACAATCGTGTAGAGGAGAATTACCCCTATCTGTTCATTTTGTTGGTTTGCGTTGGCGGACAAAATGGTTGTAAGGCACACGTTGTTTACAAAATGGAGTTGAGGCCTTTTCAATTTTTTGTCTTAAATTTATACCTGATGGGCGCATATAATGTGGTCAAATTTTTGATAGAACATTTGAAAGTAGATTTTTTTCCAACGTTTATTTTGGAAATTGAAATGTCTCATATGAGTGAATAGTAATCTGGATGGGCGCCCAACAATGCATTTATGTATTTGGTAGCGCAGTTATAAAGGGCCACCCACATTAGATCCGTTTGCGTCACGTTCACGTAAATTTGACAGTTAGACAATAGATGTGCGTGGGCTTTAAGAGTAGCGAGTAAATCGACATTTCTGCGTCCAATATATATTTATTTAAAATAATACTGATAATAATCGGCTTACGGAGCTGCATATTCATGGAATAGCCTTGAGTAACCACTATGACAGGCCTGGTGCAGTTGGAAGACAGAACGTGGAGAAAGCGAATGAACCACGAATCGCACCAGCTGTTGAGAGAACCACCTATTGTCCTACACGCAAACATCGCTTGAGGTTACGCGGAATATATGTCCTTATGTCCTGTTTTAGCCAATGTAGTTCTGGATGCATAAAATAATCATCAATGGTTTTATCACAAAACCATTGATGATTATTTTAAATATTATTATATATATTACACTAGTTTACAAAACAACATAAAAACTGTGAACTTTAGTGGTTGACCAACGTTTCTAATGCAAAATCCTACGCTGAATTCAATGCCGTGGTCAGAAAAAAATTAAAGTAGAGCCATTTTTGAGATATACAAAAATTTTGATTTTTTGAATTTTGGACAAAAGTATGATTACTAAAATGTCAATATCTTTGGAACTAGTGCACCAATTTTAAACTTTTTTTTATGAAAATATAGCTAAATAAATTTGCTATCGTTCACTAGAACATTATGTCTTAATTAAAAATTTAATTTTGAAGTCATTTAAAAATTTACAGCATTTTTTTTATTTTTCCTGCGAATTTTCCATAAAAATCTTGTTTTAATCAACATTTTTAATGGGATAAAAAGATTCAAAAAATCATTCCATAATTTATTCTTAAAGTCCATTCAAAACCGGAGAAAATGAGCCTTTAATGGATGAAATCGGTTGGAAATTGTCGAAGTTATGAGCATTTTTGTAAAATCATGGTAATTGAATGTTCCAAGATTGGCCGTTGTCCCGCTCCTAGGTTCATGCACCACTTCCAGTAAGCCTTTCTGCGGACGTGTACGCATACGGTGCATTTCACTAACACTACCAGCTGTCACGCAAAATTAAATGGGATATTTTCAACAATATAATTTACGCTAGTGTTTGTGAAACCGCTCGGCGAGAACCTAACGCAACCAACTCAATTTGACAGCTTTCTTTCTTTAACAATGCTTAACGATGTATACGACAAAACGTGAATTCAAGTGTAAAAATGATCCTCAAAAGTTTTGTTACGCGTGTGGCAACTATATATTTACAAAATCGGTCAATTTCACTGCTTCGTTGCAAACTGCATACAGGCTTGATTAAAATTGATCCTGGAGACTTTGACGAACCGTGGATTCCAAAAGTATTATGTAGTTCGTGCAAAACGTGCTTGGCTAGGTGGATGTCAGGCGCAAGGTAAATCGATTTTTTGAATAACTTTCATATAAACAATTTATGTACAGCATGGTAGTGCTTTGTTCTTTCCTGATCGACATTATCTTACTTCATCTATTTTTGATAAGTGTTAATGTCTTACTTACTAACTCACTTATTTGTTATCTGTCAGTCGCTATTTGTCCTTTGACATGCCTACCATATGGCGTCGACCGTTTTGTCATGCAACGGATTGTTATTTCTGCTTGACAAAAGTTAAGCAACAAGGACGTCACAAAACAGTTGAGTATCCACAAGTGGCTTCTATGACAAAACCTGTTCCACATTCAAGTTCGGTCCCGTATCCTGTTTATCCAAAGCGGAAACGAGCGCCCTCTGTTGAATCGACCGTTACAAAAAGTGAGGAGGAATTCAAGGAGGAATTCGAGGAAGACTTCGAGGTGGAATTGGAAAGAAACCCAAAACTGTTTACACAATCCGAGTTTAATGATTTGGTGCGAGATCTCGACTTATCGAAGGAGAAATCCGAATTGCTGGCATCACGCTTGAAAGAACAGAACATGCTGAGCAAGA
Organism: Ochlerotatus camptorhynchus; assembly: GCF_037179485.1. NCBI lineage: Eukaryota > Metazoa > Arthropoda > Insecta > Diptera > Culicidae > Ochlerotatus > Ochlerotatus camptorhynchus. The sequence goes on along the minus strand of NW_027040894.1, from coordinate 755,294 downwards.
AGGTCAAAATTTCTTGTCACAGGAATCGTCACAAGAAATTTGACAAATATTATTCTACAAAGGACAAGGCATGTTTTTGCCATGACGTAAACGGCTTGTTTGAAGAGTTTGGTGAGCCATATGATCCAGCTGAATGGCGTTTATTCATCGATAGCAGCAAGTTGAGCTTGAAAGCCGTTTTACTGCATCAAGGGAATGAGAAACCTTCTATTCCATTAGCTCATGCCGTTAATATGAAGGAAACGTATGAATCAATGGCTCAATTGCTCAATTTGATAAATTACAATCAACACAATTGGAAAATTTGTTCCGATCTTAAAGTGGTTGCCATGTTGACTGGATTGCAACAGGGATACACAAAATATATGTGTTTTTTGTGTAAATGGGACAGTCGAGCTCGTAAGGAACACTACGTCCGAAAAGATTGGCCAAAACGGGATAATTTCACAATTGGTAAAGACAACGTTAAAAATGATCCTCTTGTGGTAAAAGAACGCATAATACTTCCACCACTACATATAAAACTTGGGCTATTCAAAAATTTCGTCAAAGCGTTGCAAAAAGAAGGGCCGGCATTCCAGTACTTGAAATCAGTATTTCCAAATTTATCTGACGCAAAGATAAAGGAAGGTGTATTTGTTGGCCCACAGATCAAAAAACTGCTCAACGATTCCGCATTCAATACAGTTTTGACACCAGATGAGGAAGAAGCGTGGAAATCGTTCCAGCGTGTTGTCACAACCTTTTTAGGAAATTTCAGAAGCCCAGATTATGAGGAAGCCGTCGATGAATTGCTCAAAAATTATGAGAAAATAGGTATAAATCAAAAATATTGTGTTTGTTACATATAATTAATTTCAAATCCTTTTATTTCACTGAACACAGGTGTGAATATGTCTTTGAAGATACATTTCCTACATTCTCACATGGATTTTTTCCCGGAAAATCTTGGTGACGAGAGTGATGAGCACGGCGAACGTTTTCACCAACAAATGAAGATGATGGAACGTCGTTACCAAGGGTTTTGGGATGAAGCAATGATGGGTGACTATTGCTGGTTTCTGATTCGAGAAACAAGTTCAAAACATCGAAGACAAAGTCATTCGATTCTCAATCATTTTTAATAAAACCTAAATAAATTTCTTTTGTATCAACTCGGTTTTAAATCCTGATATGCCTTAATCAAATTGATATGTAGAGAAAAGAATCTCCCATGAAAACTTTACATGCGATTTGGATGCTTACAACGACACCTAGAAAAGGAACTCTAAAGCTGTTGTATTTCAGCAACATTTTTAAGTGTTTTACAAAAATGCTCATAACTTCGACAATTTCCAACCGATTTCATCCATTAAAGGCTCATTTTCTCCGGTTTTGAATGGACTTTAAGAATAAATTATGGAATGACTTTTTGAATCTTTTTATCCCATTAAAAATGTTGATTAAAACAAGATTTTTATGGAAAATTCGCAGGAAAAATAAAAAAAATGCTGTAAATTTTTAAATGATTTCAAAATTAAATTTTTAATTAAGACATAATATTCTAGTGAACGATAGCAAATTTATTAAACTTCATTTTCATAAAAAAAAAGATTTAAAATTGGTGCACTAGTTCCAAAGATATTGACATTTTAGTAATCGTACTTTTGTCCTGAATTCAAAAAATCAAAATTTTTGTATATCTCAAAAATGGTTCTACTTTATTTTTTTTCTGACCACGGCATTGAATTCAGCGTAGGATTTTGCATTGGAAATGATCATCACCTTACCGAGTTCAAAAATGCTGTAAACTAGTGTTATTTACATAAAACTTGTATGTAATTGATCAATGGTTTGCAATTTATTTTACAGTGCCTTCTATCTGTTGGCAACATACGATTTTTGTCATCTTTGCTTTCTATACAATCTATCTAAGGCTTTATTTCATTCATGATTTCACTAGACCAGCCTTTGGGGATCTTCTTTACGTTATATTTCATGAAAAATTATCCAGACAGAACAAGCACAAATTTGAGGAATAAATTAGCTGCTGAGGCCATTTCACCAAAAACGGGAAGGTAGTGTATCAATGTTACGTCATTTGATGTGTCGCATCGCTTAAGTCAGGTAAAAACTGTGGAAGTGTAAAGAGGACACTAAGTTACTTCTAGGCAAAACATATGGATTACCAGCGACAAAATTAGTTGAAAATAGTACTATTCTTCATTATCGACCAAACCAATTACAAGGTGATATGATGCAGAGTTCACTAATGGCTGTCAAGATGGCAGACGTGCATTATCACTTAATTTTTTTTAGCTGATACATCTCGGATGCCATTGAAAATTCGAGCGATTTTATCAATGTATGTTTTCTCAAACTTGATATTATTTGGACTCTGCGAGGATGCAAAGTGACAATAAGATCAATCAGAATGCAGTATTCAAGTCCGTATCACCATAAATTATATTAGTTTGTTTGACCCCCTGAAGCAAAGATCCAGGTATGCCTATGCTGGCCCCGTCAGAAATGGTTGAAATAAGAAAAAATTAGCTAGCCAACACAATGACCCACTAGAGTGAGACGTCCGAGCGTGTCATCCAAAAAAAGAAAAGGATTCCTACAGAAACCATCCTCACGTAATGTACCCAATGAATTAACGCAACTGACTGCTGCAACCGCTCGACCTCACCTTCGTCGACATCACCATTTTCAGCGAATGCTGCAGTGGGACAGCAGACGGCGAATCCTCGGTTGGCCCTGTTGGCCACTCGTATCTTAATTTTCCCACAACTGTGCGACGGTTTTACGACTCGCGCGAAGGAGTAGTGACCACTTTCAGTAATTTTCTGTCCATTTGTTGGTTTTACTCCTCCGACGATTTTATCGTGCACTTTCATTTGCATCGCATGTCACGTAATTGAAATTCTGCATAATGACCGAAGTGTCGTCGTGGATCGCATGTAGCAGCCAGCGGTCAGTTGGAGATTTTACGACCCGGCGTCGTCGTCGTCGTCGCTGCAGACGTCGATTGTCAGAGCTTTTGGGGCAACTCATCCACTGAAAAGCAGGGTCGACAAGGCCAGAGGCTGCCGACTGTATCAAGGTGGATGAGACGTATCAGCTGATGGCTTGGACCCGGGATCAGGAGAAGGGCAGGCAGAGAATCCTTCAATCGGCATTGTTTGCTTTTTAATGCAGTTTTTCGGTTTTATTGCCAGCAGGTAAAGGCAGCCATGACAGGTAAATTTATGTCCACTATTAACGCCCGCAAATCGCTTCAAATTGATTGGAGTCATTACGCGGACCGGGGTAATCGGTTAAGTGGATTCACCGGAAAGATTTAGGTTTCGAGGTGTCTACACAAGTGACGAACTTTACCGTGATTGGGGGGAGTTGGAACGAGTACGGACAGTGAACAGCTTACGACTGTCATCATGTCAGAGTCATCTCTCCAATATATCCAATTCTGGCTTCAAAAACATGTTTGAAGTACTTCTGGTCGTTAAAATCTTAGGTTATATGTATTCTTTGTATTTTTTTTTTAATTCACTGTTTAAAACAGATGGCTTCATTACGACAATATGTGAGCCAATTATAACAATTAAGTTAAGATTCATTCCGTGATCGACCTGTAGGATTTCCAATGTGCCATCATTAGTGCAGTCTCGCGGTTGTCTACTCTAACGGAGACACTTCCCAAGGGGCTTTGCAGTTTGCTTCGACCAATCCATCAACCTTATGTCCTCTTAATTAATTTAGTACTCATTCATTTTAAACCGGCTAGCCGGGTTTTATTTGGCGCGAAAAATTGCTTCGCCACGGTTGGTGGTATAAATTCTCTAACCTAACGAATGGACAAAACACAAAACCGTGAAGCAAGCGAGAGAAAAGAGTGCACAAAAAAAGTTGAACACAGACACAGACTTTGGCGCGTCTTTTTATTTCCTCCACCCACCCGCGCTCTGCTGGTTCCACTTTATGACGCAGGAATCAGCTTCCTCCGGCCTCCGTCTGAATTGTTCGTTTCAAATGACGAACGGTGATAAAAGAGCCGAGAATTTGCCACTGCAGCAGGAGAGCAATAAAAATTGCAAGACAAGTACCGTTCCAAAATGCGTTCAAGATCCGCGACGGAACTGACCGAGACGTACCCGGGCCAGAGCCAAGCTTGAGCGCTCACCGCACGTCCAGTGAAAAGGCACTTCTCATAATTAATCGATCATTTGAAGTAAATTTATGAACCGTACACAAAAGTGGCCGGGACAAACGGCCGTGAAGGGGATAAGTTTCCAGACCGAATTTATGTTCTCACATTCGACACGTCTTGGTGTGCTGATGGACATTTGATCCGGGATGCGGTTTCAAATAAACGCACATGTGCATCAGCCGAACGATGAACGCAAGCGGAGGTCATACCTTGCATACCATTTCCAATTTACAATCGCCAGACGAATATTTCCCTTCGGTAGATTTGCGTAAGTTTTCTAGAACTTTCACCCAATTCTAAGAGGACGGAAGCAAATCAAAGGCTCATCTCTTTTCCCCGTCTTATCGAAATACGAACGAGTCGCGAGACTGTCTCGAAAGTTTTCCTCGGCGACAAGCGCATTTTTTCGGGACTACTTCCTGTGTTGATTAAGTTTGTGTCTAGCAGAGTGCCATATCCGAGTGGGATATGAAAGTCTATGGATTCCGCATGCATACCACCCGAGATGGGATTAAGTTTTTGTGAGTGATAATTTATGCAAAATTATGAGAGTTTATAAATCATCTGTCGCCGCTGTTTTTCGTTTGGGGAAGTTGTCTCCGGACGGAGATGATCGCACTCAATCAGAAAACTTGTTAATTTTCTCATGTTAGCAGTGGAAACTTTCAGCTGTTTGGCAGAAGGCAGCAACAATGTTGCAATTCCTTCTCCGCCAGGCTACATAACTCACGAACCGTTCTCGGTTTGCTACCTGACGAGCATGAGAATTCCGCTCTAGGTGGGTGAAGTGGCACGTTCTTTATGGGTGCAAAAAATGCATTAATGCGATGCCAACAAACGTACAATTTCATCACAGACATATAGACATAGATGTTTGAAATTGTTATCCTCAATTGTATCACTACGGTACTCAGTAGCTAAGAAAATTGTAGAATAAACGAAAACGAATAGAACCATGGAATTAATCCAACACCGTATCAATCAACCTTTCATTAATTGTTAGTAGTTTACCATGAAAAATAGACACAGACACAGACAAACAGATGAAGCGCTCGATTTTTTGTTCATCAAACATTTTATCATGTTTTATTTCACGATTTAGCCACAATATGAAAATGTTTGATGAGCAAAAAATCGAGCGCTTCGTCTGTTTGTCTGTGTCGGTGTCTATGTTCCATGGTAAACTACTAACAAATAATGAAAGGTTGATTGATATCAAATACGTACTGCAGTTAAAGGCACATTACTTGGCCATAGGCGAAGCAGGGCGAGATCAATGCGTCTGGAAAAGATCTCACGTGTTCTGTGGGAAAAAGCAACAAATTCCCAAACTACACAGCAAAAAAATAATTTTGATATCACGTCAAAGTGGATGCACTACAATCATGTCGAAAATATGGTGTAATATTACTTGCTAAAAAGGACAAAATTATCATTAATACAATGCATGAACTGACATTACGCTGCTTTTACTGCATTTGTTTATTTATGTGGTCATAACAATTACATGAAATTTTCGACATGATTGTAGTGCATCCACTTTGATGTGATATCAAAATTATTTTTTTGCTGTATACCGTTGAGCAAAGGAATCGTTTCATAATCGTACAAAAAAGGTATAGTAAAACCACTACGGGTGAAAATGTGCATAAGCGATTTCAGTCACCTGCCAGTCTGTTAATATTATTACCCACACTAGTTATAGAATAAGTAAACGATTTCTATTGTTTCAGGTGGCTGGTTTGGTATCACACCGACAGTTCACTCACCTGAGAAAATTGCTGAATTTTAACTAACGGGTGTCCAATAAAAAATGAGATTTTTTTTTCAGGCATATAGCTATTAAAACAAATTAATTCAGTATTTTTTTATTAAAAACATAATGTTTATTCTTCAAAAAAAAACGTCAATTATTATTGGAGAAGGGACCCTGGTCAGCCGTACGATGCAACTAAGTCGCGATGCTCTCACAAGAGCGCTGGACGGCACTGAAATCATTTTCATTTTTTATTGAACACCCGTTATCGCGTAAAATCTCCCTTCGTTTATTTTTAAGCTATACTTGACATAAACAGCGTAATCGTTTGAAAGCTTGCATACAATATTGCTAATTTATGCGATATTGCGCTTAAATTTACACGAAATATTGCGTAAATTTATGCCTAATATAGCGTTAATTTTATGTGTGCTATATCTCGTAGAAATTTACATGAATTTTTGAACGTTGTAGGACTGAATCTTCTTCGCACAAATTACCGTGGGAATTCTGCTTTGAAAAGGTTTTTAAAAGGGGGTTTTCAATTACCTCCGAAACGGAGAATCAAACACCCAATTCTAGAGAGAGCTGGAATTAGGGCGTAACAGCTTTTGTAAACAATGACTTCTATCGACGATTTCTAAGAACTCAAAGCACGCTCACGCAAACCAACATTACCGTCGGGTAGGAGAAATTTTCCTCTACCCGATGGTGTTGTTAATTTGCGTTGGCGAGCCTTAACTTTCTAGTAATCATCGAAAGAAGTCATTTTTTACAAAAGCTGTTAGGCCCTATTTGCAGCTCTATCTAGAATTAATGAGATACGAGGAAGCAGAAGGGGAAGATGATCTCGTTCGATCTTGAACACGCGTTCGATCGGGTCTCTCATGAGTTCCTGTATCGGACCTTGCTCTCTCTGGGCTTCGACCAGGGTTTCGTCTGTTGGCTCTCTCGAGTCGCTGCTGCCTCTTAATCACGGCTGCTAGTGAATGGGTGCCTCTCAGAGCCGTTCCGTATTTTATTTTATTTTTTTTATGCAGGGGGGAATCTGCTCCCAGAGTCCTGAGAAGATAACTCAGGGTGTGGGGATGGGAGAAATAGCTCTCCCAACCCACTAAACCTTACCCTGTGCTCTAGGCCCTTGCCCCCCCCGGAACCGCCCGAAAGCATTACGTCATGGGAGGGGGCCGGTTGCGCTATGGCTCATCACTAGGTGTTCTGTCCGACGTGACACTCGCTACTGCACAGTGAGCAGCTGTGCATGGCCTTCCTCTTGTTGTTCGCTGTTCGTTGTTCGCCTGAGTTCTAGAGCAGACGTGATAGCCAGCCAACTGTCCAACAGGGCAGCTTAGGACAGATGTGACCGCTTACCAGCTGCGTGTGCTAAGCACTCTAAGAACCCGGCGTCACTCCTGCCTTTGCACAACGAGGGTTTGTGCAGGGTTTCTCAACCTTTCGGGACGAGCTGGATGGGGTTCCAGCGTCCCTACTCTGCGGTAGTTCGTTTAGCCGCAATATGATAATTAGCGTTTCCAGGGCACACCACGAGGAGGCGAACTACTTCATGCCCCAGAGCCGTTCCGTATAGAACGGTCCGTACGTCAGGGAGACCCGATGTCGATGCTGTTGTTCGTGCTCTCACGGGTGGAGCGTGTATGCGCTGGTGACCTTTGCGTTGCGTATGCTGATGACATCACGGTGATTGCCACCTCAAAACACACGATCGACCGTATTTATCAGCTGTTTGGTAGCTTCGAGATCGTATCCGGGGCAAAGCTAAATCGGCTGAAAAAAGTGGCGATCGATGTTGGTTTCATCAATGGAGATCCACTGACGATACCAGGGCTGCAAAGAAAGGAGAATGTCAAGGTACTGGGCGTTATTTTACCAACTCAGTGCGAATGATGGTAAAACTAAACTGGGACGCTTTAGTATCGAGGATCTCGCAACTCATATGGTTGCATAACATGCGCTTTCTTTCCCTGCAGCAGAAAGGGCTACTGACGGATTTCACGCCAACTCGTCTTCGGAGTTGGCAGCACCCTCTCAGAACCTTATGAAACTTTGTGGGTGTGGAGACTTAGCAATTTTAAGCAACTTTGAGTACTTATTTTTTTCAAAATTTATCTCGCCTAACATTTGATAAGGGTCAAAGTTTTTTGTCGATTTTTTTTTTCAAATCGATATAGCTTAGAAATGACAAGCCCTACAAAATAGTGATGTATGGCGAACTTTTAGCAAATAATCTGAAATTTTATAAAAAAAATTTAAATAAAATAAAAAATCGGTTTCTACACTCTAAAAAAATATATTTAAAAATTAAAAGTCATTTTCCCAAAAATGGTACCCCTCAGATTTGCTTGATATTTTTTCTCATGAAAGGCAATATAATTACCTAACTTTTCTTCATACATCGCAAAGTGGGCGCTTTTAAGGAAAAAAAGTTGTTCGAAAAACAACTTTTTCATGTTAATTTTTTTTAGCGTGTTTCACTCAAAGTCGAATAGTAATACGCGCACAACCTTATTAAAATCCGTTGAAACTTAATGAGCATAAAGATTTTGACCTTTTGATAATCTGGGCGTGCTTAAAACAAAAATCTAGCCTAACATTTGAAAGGGCCTAATACAGAGGATTTTCCTGCATTTCGAATGGTGTTTTAATAAATGAAAACTCTAGTGTTTTTGTTTAGTGCATAATTTATTTTCCTATAATTCTCCATACATAATTTGAGTTTTTCATTGATTATTAGTCTATCGCAAACAGAGTGAAATTTTTCGGAGTTTCCTTTGAATGTGAAAATCGCTTAGTAGAAATTATGTTTTGAGAAATAGGTACAAAACAATGAAATTTTTGTGTACCAGGTATAGTTTTTACATGACTGAACAGCTCCTTGAGTTCATCGGACATCTTTGTGTATTGATCATTTGATATGAAGCAGAAGTTCAATTTTGTTATGCTTGTATCTGTTTGTTTAACTGCCCAGTCATACAGTTCTTGTGGAGTTGTGATTGTGTTTCCATAATCTCGAGCAAGACTTGCTCTCTTTGCCATTCGTTTGAGAGTTCCTCCAATTGCGTCACATGGGCCTTTCCCATGAGACGTTGCGAAGAAGTGCCATTCTGCTTCCAATCCATACTTGGACTTGAAGTTGCACAAACTGGCAAAATTCTTTTTATTTTTGTAATGAGCCGCTGCTCCATCTGACATGAAAGTAATTTTTGTGAAACTAATAGATTGTTTAATGAAATCTAACAATTTTGATATAAATAATTGAACTGCTATTGTATCATGGGTCAATACTTCTGAAATAATAATAAAGCTTAAATTTTTGAACTTGTTTTCTTTTATGTAGTAAATTTCGAAAGGATGTATCGTAGCTTGATTATTGTTCCAATGATACCCCTGTGCTGAGTTTTGAATAATAAATGAATAATTTTCAGAAAAGTCGCAAATCACTAAAATTTCACCGTTTTGAAGAGAATTTTTTTTATTACTTAGGTAAGATGATTGCTCTTTATGAATAAAATCATGGGTTATGAGCTTTTCAACTTTTTCCGTCAAATATTGAACAAACTCATCTGCAGGTTTAATAATAGTTTCCAAATTACAACGGTCGGTAGTCAACCACTGTTGAAATAAAACTTCTTTCATATCATCTGCTTCTAATACTGATGTAAGTTCCCTCACGATACTATCTGTGGAAATGCATTCTTCACATGTACGATAAAAACAATCTATGGTTCTAATAGGACTACTGCAAAGTATTTTGTCTGCAATTTCTTTATATGAATCAAATTTTACACTATTAATAATCAATTTAACATTTTCATGTATAGTACAGACACATACATTATGTGTACCTGTACTATCCAACAGTATGCAATGCTTTGGTCGGAGCTGAGTGAACGAAGTAAATCCGATTTTAACACTTTTGTATTTCTCTTCAAAAATCATAAAAGCCTCTTTAAGAGACATCATCAATAAACGTTTCTGAACATGCTCTTTATATCCATTTCGATATTCAGAAACATAATCATTACTTCCTGGCATAGGCCTACTAATATCATCACTGTCAAAGAAATTTAAAACAATTTGTTTTTCAGTATCATTAAATCCATGACTACTTCTTGCTTTCTTACTACAAAGAATACCTTGTTCTCTGACTAGCCTTTTCATCTGTTTCACTGTATGATGGGGTGCATTAAACTCATTAACTATTTGATTCACTGACCATGATTTAGGGAGCACTGATAACACTTTTAATTTGTCATTTGTACTCGTAGAAGACAAATTAAATTTCTCTTTAACTGCATGATCATTTCGTCAAAATCATTTGATTTGTTGACATCGTCTGAATCCATCCCAAATATATTTTTACGCACTGCCTTTGTGATCTCTGCAGATTTTTGAACACGATAATTCATACTTCTCATACTTCTCGATGAAATTGGTGATAACTGTAAGGTTGAAGCTATACAATTGAATTGTTCCACATTATATGGACCTTGGATCTGATCCGCTGATGGGATTGATTCTAGCGATGGATCTGTATCTGTAAAATTAAAGAAAAGAAAAAAAAATATTACCACACATTAATATATAACGCTGTTAAGGTGATAGTACCATGAACGGGGGTGGTTTTGATAATAGGGGTAACTTTGGTAATGCAGCTAAGCCAAAAATTTATGACTTAAGGCACATCGTACGCAATATTTTGGATAGGAAACCGATGTTCCCTTCCAAAATAATGAATACGAAGAGCATTAAGTCATAACTTTTTGGATTAGCTGCATTATCAAAGTTACCTCCATTATCAAAGACATCCCCGTTTACGGTACATCGAAGCCGCATCTGAATTTTCCCCATGTTTGTGGAGCACGAGCTGCATAAACCGCATATCGTACAGTCGTGAAAATTTGATAGATTGTTCACCGAGGTTGGCCTACCAATCGATCAAATTTGTACGATAAGCGGTTCATCCAGCTCGTGCTCTAAAAAATGTTGAAAATGAAGTTGTATCTTCGATGTACAATCCTTAAACCACACAGTTGAAACAGTTAAAGTTATTATTATTTACCTAGTGTATCATCAAATTCCTGATGTTCTGATTGCTGATGACTTGTTGATGGTTGCGGCTCTTCAAACTTCCGAGCATGGCTTGATTCTTTTCCATCCGATCGCCTCTTTTTCGGGAGAGGTGTCCTATTGTGCACTAAAATTCCACGACACGATTCACAAATACGCATTGTTACATCCAGTTGATGATCAAAGCCCCATGAATGTATTTTCTCTATGAGACTTGATGATAAATTACGTAAATTATTGCGGCTGCAATTGGGATTGTTTATGTTGGCACTACATTGCACCCTTTTAATAATCAATTCAGCAGATTTTTCCATTGTTGTATATATAAACACTTTTTCGTTTCAACAACTATGCAGCACTACACTTTCAACAACTATGCACTACAGCAACTATGAGCATTGTTGTGATATCACCAAACTTAAATATTAGATTATGTCGGTAGAAACAGACTGCGGTGCTTTAAGTTTATACCTTATATCTCTCATGTGACTACGTTGTTATATAACTGCTATATAACAGGTAACTTAACGATTATTTTAGGCATGCCTTAAATAATCGTTAAGTTACCTGCGCTATTATATGTATTCACTTGAGAGATGAGGTATAAACATATATGCATATTGCTTACTAATGGACACACCTAATACATAAAAATAAATGAATGATTATTTTTCTAATTAAATTAATCACAAATACATGAATTGAAATCTTTTCATGAATAAAACATACTAAGTGATTTTTACTTAGTTTACCTGTTGATTTGGAACAATTTGAGGGTGGTTTTATAGAAGTTGGATAGAGTGTATGCATATATTATAATACAATCCATCACAGGAAAGTGCAAACCATGCTGAGATGGCTGTTCCTCATTAGAACGTTTTGTTCTGAACTCTTATTGGACGATTTGCAGGTAACTTCTCTGTACCCTTTTCAAATGTTAGGCTAGATTTCGCCCAGATTATCGAAAAGTATACCCATAAAGTTTAATCGAATTTTAATAAGGTTGTGCGCGTATTACTATTCGACTTTGAGTGAAACACGCTAAAAATAAATTAACATGAAAAAGTTGTTGTTCGAACAACTTTTTTTCCTTAAAAGCGCCCACTTTGCAATGTATGAAGAAAAGTTAGGTAATTATATTGCCTTTCATGAGAAAAAATATCAAGCAAATCTGAGGGGTACCATTTTTGGGAAAATGACTTTTAATTTTTAAATATATTTTTTTAGAGTGTAGAAACCGATTTTTTATTTTATTTAAATTTTTTTTATAAAATTTCAGATTATTTGCTAAAAGTTCGCCATACATCACTTTTTTGTAGGGCTTGTCATTTTTAAGCTATATCGATTTGAAAAAAAAATCGACAAAAAACTTTGACCCTTATCAAATGTTAGGCGAGATAAATTTTGAAAAAAAATAAGTACGCAAAGTTGCTTAAAATTGCTAAGTCTCCACACCCAAAAAGTTCCATAAGGTTCTGAGAGGGTGCTGCCAACCACTGGATGAGTTGGCGTGAAATCCGTCTACTGCTGAACATCTTCATTACAGCGAAGGTGTGGTACCTCTCGTCTGTTATTCCACCGCAATGTGCTTACACGGCGAAGCTGACATCAACGATGGGAACTTTCCTTTTTCGTGGGCTACCCGCACGAGTCCCAATGCATCAGTTGGCACGCAGCAGAGAGCAGGGTGGAATGAAACTGCAACTGCCGGCGATCAAATGCAAAGCACTTCTAGTCAATCGTCACCTGCAGGAGATCGTTTCCCTTCCCTATCATCAGTCCCTTTTCGCCCAAAATATTCCTCCCCCCACCGATCTTCCTTGTCTAAAACTTCTCTCACAGCAAATTCTCTTATTTCCACACCACATCCAACAAACCCCTCCAGCGATCAAATCCATCTTTTCTACTTGGAACAAACTGAGCTATCCAGAGTGGAACGAAACCATCCAAGCATCAATTGGAAAAAGATCTGGATGAACATATCATCGAGAAGGCTATCGTCGAGGCAGCGTACTGATATGTACCTCTTAGTGAACGAGAAAACGGAGCACCGTAGACTGATGAACGTCATCGGCCGTGCAAACGACCCAAACTGTCAGCACTGTGCGGTAGGAATCGAGACTTTGCAACATAAGTTTTGCGAATGCCCTTGAGTTGCTGCAGCTTGGGCACACATCCAGCGAAAATTGACGACGACGCTCGGCGGCTGGCAGAGGCTGAGCTTCGACGCTCTTGTACGGCCAATCTTGGGTAACATGACAACAGCGAGAAGAAATTATATTTTAAAAAAGGTTCATTAAGTACATCAACTTTGTCAATGTGAATATTAATAATATAATCGATGTAGGCGAGCTAGATTTCATTTTGACTCTAGAAGATTGGTATATTTTTTAAATATCTTGAATATGTTATTTATTGCGAGACCTAAATAAACAATATATTACAAAAAAAAAAAAATGCAAAGATACCAAATTTTTATTGAACTTGAGTCAACGGTGGTTGTTAGGATAATGAATATTTTGGTGAAGTCTTCCGCATGGCTTGCTAGTTTCCAACATTCTCCGAGCCAGCAATGGAACAGGCCTGTTGTCGAATTATCTTCGAAATCGATCTAAGTTACGTTGATCTTGAAGTGCGCATCTTCACTGTCATTCTTGATAATACCTTTGGATCAGCATCCACGATGCAGCTTCTCATCAATGACCATCACCAAATCACCTACCGCGTACTCGTATTAGTTTGAGTTGTCTTTCCATTTATGTCGTTTGATCAATTCTGGGCGATAAGCGAATACCCATTTACGCCAAAAATTGTCAGCGTGCATGTTTGTAGGCGGCTCTTGTCACCAAAATGCTCTCATCAAAATTGTGATTGTTTCGTCCAAGTAATAACATATTAAGCTGGGTTTAGACAAGGCAAGTCAAATGATCAACTCATTTGAATTCAATTGACTTGAAAAAAAAACTTTTTTCAATTCAAGTGAGTTGATCAAGTCAGTTGAATTGCATGGCTTACACGTTCAATTCGCGTTTAAGTCAGTTGAATTCAACTGACTTGATCAATTGACTTGTCCTGTCTAAGCCTAGCTTTAGGCCCAGTGAATCCAAACACATAAAGCAACTAACGATCCAGACAAAATGGTTGCTACGACTACCATGACAAACTCACTCTGTAACCATGCATGGCATACACAGTTTTGCTCACGTACTGCTCATTTTCTAATAACTTTGCACAGAGTTGACGAAACATAGTTCTGTTTGAAGCAGTCGATAGAATAGTAATCACAGTAAACTATGATCTTAATCTATCAATTACTTTAAAGAAAACAACTGAGTGAAAAGTTATTAACAAATGAGCAGTTGGTGTGTACAACTGTGCCTGCCAAGCATGTCTGTAACATAGTTCGATCCAGTGATGCCACATATACAGATTTATCTGTAATCATACAGATTTTTCTCAATATTTTGATACAGATATCTGTGTCTTCAGATTACAGTTTTTTTTAATATACAGATTTTTCAGAATTTTACTATTAGCTGAATGTATTTTTAACTCTGGATTATAAATATAATATTATATATTTGCTTGAGCTTGAGCTTGAGCTTGCTTGAGCTTGATTGACCGCCCACGGTTGCTACTCTGTTATTGCCAGATCAGCTGTAATTACACAGAGAACCAATAGACGATGCTTGGGACTAGCAATCATCCTCAATGTGTAAAAACTGGTGATCTTAAATTAGGCAATACCAGCGCCGGCCGCGCCCGAACACAGGTCAAGAAAGGAATGGGAAGGATTGTGTTGACATGACACTCGCTTTGATGGAAGCCGAGAACACCTCTGCACTTCCACGAGGAATCACTGGGATGTTGGATAAGAGGGTTGGGTTTGCAGCAGGGTTCGTTTTGGTAAACGATAAGCTGAATTGATGTCCTAACGATCATATAACGCGAAGGAGCTTGGGACTAAACCCACGGTCTTCTGCTCAGTAAGCAAAAACGTTTGCCACTAGGCAGACGAGCACCTTTTTAATCACCGAGTTGCTGTTATTACCATGTAGTCATATTAACAATTAAAACGATTGACGAATCTTGAATGTGGATGGGCCTGAGATTAGACTCATGATGTTCTGCTCAGTAAGCAAAAACGGTTGCTCTAAGGCCACCGAGCCCCTCATATCACATAATACCGTTGCTCAAATTTTTGTATCCATTCAAACCCGGAACCAACGACAACAACGAGTTTCGCAAAATACACGATACACAAGCGATTTTACCATAAATCTCTTTGATATGTAAGAACCTGGGACCGCGTTTTTCTGCTCAGTAAGCAGGCCACTGTAACCGACGATCTTTCAAATCCGAAAACTAAAAACTACGAAAAAGTACTTAGGCCTTCATTAAGTTCCACTTTCACGCGACGTTCAATGTTTCAATTTGCTCTTTACGTATTGTTCAGCCTATAAATAGGCTCTTGTCAAAAGCTACGCGAGAAATACGCACAATCGTCGCCTACCTCGCAAAACTGGTTCCACACGACAACAAAGGCATAAGCAACGATGGATTGTTGAACTTTGCAGGCTGGTGTAGTGCTGCTGAAAAAAGATAAGTCTATTATTTTGGTTAGTGATCGTTTGGATTTGGGTCACCCCACGTTGTGTTTAGGTTAGTATAAATAAATAATACTATTTAGTCATATAAATCACCACAGTTCATTATCTTCAGCGTTATCGGTTTTCGTTTCTGGATCTTTAGTTGCCTCTGTGATATACTTACTTGCGGCATACTATTTTGGGAGTGTATATGAGCGTGTACCATGTACGGTAGCTCATCTCTCATCGTGATGGTGGGACATAGTAGACAAATTAGAGAGAAAACAAGGAGGTATTAGTATTAGTTATATGTAAACAAACAAAACAAAAGAAGAGAAGAGTAAAGAAGAGCAGACAAATAAAAAAGGGATGAAGTAGATAACAAATAAAAGAAACGTAGGCAGATTATTAGAAAAGGCATTATCCGAGACTCGGCAATCAAATGTCACTCCCGCCGAGATCTCAGCGAAACCCCCTCCCCGCCGAGACCAACACAGCCGAGCTCGGTAGAAAAAACTTAGTGTGTAGATAGATTAGTAGGAAAATAAATAAAACTACTTTATGACTCAAAGTGCAATGAATGAGCGTTAGTTTCGGGATCATTTCAGTGTTAGAGTTATGTTAGTTTTGATCCGTAATCAGCCCTGCTGACCCCTCCAACATTAGTTGCAGGCAGTGGTTGTTAGATAGTGCGGCACTGTAACTACTACTATTTTAGAGGTATGATTCGTCAAGTTTATACAACTCAATGTTTCAATTGAGCCAAACTATCTATCTTACAATTACAAAAGCAAACCGAAACTTACAATTATATGCAAATGCAAAATGAAACTTGACAAATCATCGTCAATCCCCTTATTACAGGGCAGGGCCTGACGATTTGAATCTAATTTAATGTTGATCAGTAGACGAGCACCATATGGTACATTTTCTCAACATGAAGCTATCATTTCCAGCCTATCTGAACTATTTAATTTAATAAATGGAAGCCATAACATGGGTTACGCTCCCCCTAAGCGGGCCCTCCGCATCCTGTCCCTGTCTTATCTCAAATACAAAATGCCAATGGTATGCATGTATCTATATATATTGGTCAGGCTTCAGAATAGTCCAGTGGGCAGTGCGCTCTACACTCCAAGTTACCTCTCTTTCAAATCCACCGCAAATTTGATATTTTACCCATTGAGTGTTGATTAGTCACAATGAAACATTGTGACAGAAGTTGAGGTTACTAGTGTATTAAACAATCCAGGTCCCATCCAGGACTACATCTGAAAAATCCAAATCTGGCCAACGCCCACCCTAAACATAAACCTGTTCTAATCCACCTGAAATGACTAACGTATGGAAGACCTTGACTACCCAGCCATGCAATAGTCTCATTCCGTGCCTTATGGCAACTTGATGATTCTATTGCGCTCATCTTCTTGCACCACCCAGGGGAGACTTGGTTCTGTACCCAATGCTTAACTTATCTCCTTTCCACTCAGCTACTCGCAATTTCTTGTGATATAGTGGGCGGAATATTATTATATGAGACAATTCAATGCAGACGTCTTTCCAAATTTGGCAGATCGACAGGTAATCGGTGAGTTACCACGATAGTTGCTATTCAACAACTCGACAACGTCCCATCGTCAACGCCTGCTATGAGATTGCAGACGCCAACGAAATGACGTCATCGACCTATCGATCAACACCCTGGTTATCGCCTGGTACCTTATAGCACGATGCTAGGAGGCGAACCGGAAGAATCGATGAGCTACCTCCCCCCTATAAATATAATATTATATATTTGTGCTCTAAATATAATATTATTTTAATGCACTAAATATAATATTATTTTACTATCTTCGTTAATTTTGAACGGACTACTTATGTTCAGATGTTTTGATGTCGGATTGCTCATTAGAAGCAATGTTAGTATTTCTTTCTTATTGTTTAATTGACCATATCACATAGTGACAATTAATTCAATTTATGGATTTGTCAAGTCGGCAAACAAGCCAATATAACAACCCATAAGCACTCTACTAAGTCTACTGCCCTTTTAGCTATTTGAATAGCGTAATACCACAAATAAATAATGTTTCATGCAATTCGGCTTAACATCAAATCACTGTTTTGTGTTGTGACAAAATATAAGAAAGTTGATAAAACAGGTGAACACGATTTCACATCTAAAAATACAGATGGAAGTATCCAAAACTGTATTAACTAACAAAATATTCTGAGTAATATAAGTTTGAGCAACAACAATGGAATTCAATATCCTTTCAATCTTCCAAAAGCTAAATAAAGTTGAAATTAGGTTTGATTAGAAGAATGTGAGAAAATGAATCAGCGAACATTAAAATTTAATCAGTAATTCTTCATAAATTATCAAATTCCTCAAATTACCAGACATAGATTAGTTTATCTCGAATATAAAAAAAAATCAAATTCCAGGAAAATGAGATTGTTGCTTCGTTAAAGAAATTTTCAGGTTTGTCTCTCACTACTGAGACTTGATTTAGTTATTTGTATTTCTAGACTTGAAGAAATAATACAAATCACTACAAAAATTCATAATTCAGGAATTCGAGACATTTTAAAAAGTTATATGATCATTATAAAGAAATTATACAGATTTTTATAGTAATCTACTTGGAAGTTGATTTGGATAAAAGTTTTACTGCCGTGCCATGGCGCCTAAGCGCAAAAGAAAAGGGCAATCTCTTGATCTCCTTTCTGACGAAATTTATTTGAGCAATCATTTTGATATGTTCACGGATGATTAGAATGATCCATCATTCAAGCAAATTTCCAATAAACTTTACCGGCTCAATGCCAAGAAGGAAAAGGTCCCCCTATTGTGATAACCACTTCCGATTTCCATGCTCTTCGCACGGAACTTTTGAACTTCGTTAAATTCAAGTTTTCACTGCAAACTGTCCGTCGGGGTGAATGCCGTGTATTGGCTGAGACCTTGAATGGATTCAAACGTCTTCTTAAGTATCTTACTGAGAAGCAGCATACATTTTTTACTTACGACACGTGTGTTCAAGGTTGTCATGAAAGGTCTGTACAGTGGTGAATCCCTGGGTCAGATCAAAGATGAACTGGCAAAATAAAAATTAAATCCCGTCCTGGCGATTCGCGCAAACAATGATTTTTGTGCACGTCTTGTAAACTAAACAACCTTAAGGCCTTAGAAAAAGCTAGCCTTATGCTCCATGTCCGAGTGAAGTGGGAACACTTCAGGAAGACTGGAGGAAATTTTCAAAACCTCACCCAGTGCACAGTGGGCAAAATTGACAAAACCGCGACTAAATTGAATATCTCGGCTGCCAAACGGTTTCAGTCAACATGGGATATATATTTTCAAAGAAAAAACTCTGTTGAATCGATTAGTGATGGTCTCATTGGCCGGAGACTTTTGCGTACAGAGATAGAGGGCCGGAATCAACTCGAGTTCAAGGTAAAGTAGGAAATGCCACTATCTATCGACATAATTTTACACTTTAATATATATATATATTACTGAAAATAGATAGTGCTAAGAATATAAGATGTAAAGCCATAATATACGCCCTCAGGGAAACTCAACTGGCCTAAAGAAGGATCCGGAACGACCGATAAAGTGGCCATATTATAAAAAATGTCCTAAAACCTTAATAAAGAATTTTCCCCACTTGTGCGGTAGACAAATGCTGCACGGTTTAGATTATACGACTTACTTTATCGGTCTACCTGGATTATTCGGAGGACCAGTATCAAAACCATAAATCGCAAAGCTATCCTAAAATCTCGTTCTAAGCGACAGGTAGGAAACACTCCACGTTTCCGCCCTGGTACATATTCCTCTACTATTAACAACGGTCAGCAAGGAACAAATTCTACATTCGTGCCCGTAGGTACAAATATCACACCTTCTTCAAATTCTTCATATATACCTGTTCCCTTCGCTGCTAAAAATGTTCAGCGAGTACTATGTTGGGGTAGAATTCTAAATGAAGAGCTTTGAGTGGGTTGGTTTATTTCCTTTAAATTCCGTTATAATTACTTATCTTTTGACAGATACGCGTATTTCGTCTACTACTTGCAGACTTCATCAGTGCCAAGTACTCAACACCACTGAAGAATCCATCTTTAATCTACGAGTTATATACTAATCAATAGGTACTAAAAATCAGCAGGTATCTACTGCCATGTCAAAATTTACCTAAACAGGTACCTAAATTCAGTCTCCAACAGGTAGATGCATGCTACGATGTGTTGTTTTTGGTAGCATGCTAAAGAGTCTCGAGTATCCGTTTCCTTGATCTCTATTAAGCAATGTTTATGGATTATGTTTAAATATTTCTAGACTTTCGGCTACGTCTAGTTTCCAAGGTGAAGATACAGTCCGCAGGATATTAATGTTTTCCTTAGTCAAATTGTGCCCCTTTTTAACGATATGTTCTGCAACCTTGGATTTGAATTCATAATGAAGTCCTTTATCCATTTTTTTGTTAGCCTTTTTTACCTCTGCGATGTGTTCCTTAAACCTTGTTTCCAAAGTCCTTTTCGTCTGTAAGTAAGTAAGTAAGTAAGCTAGAGATATGACCGAACTTTGTTTTTCCAAGTAGAATCCTCACGTTGCTTCAGAAGCCAGTCCTCTAAAAGGCTGATGGCTTCCTTTACTGGTACACTCGGAAAAAGTGCTGTGACATCAAATGAAACCATGACTTCATCTTCCCGAATCTCTCTTGATGCCTGAAGCTGACTTGCGAATTCCTGTGTGCTGTTAACTGAGGGAGTGGAAAAGGGTTTAGGCATATTTTGAAATTCCTTCACTAGCCATTTGGCAAGCTTATGAGTGGGGGATCCTTCAGCCGAGATAATCTCCCTCATTTCGTTTCCTGGTTTGTGAATCTTTGGTAAAACTTTGATCCTAGGTAGAATAGGGTTTGAAACTTTCAATTGATTCGTACTGTTGCCAATAAACGCCTTGCACTCTTTCAACGTTTTATCCACATGTTTAACTATAGATGGGAGGGAGTCAATCCTCAACTGTCTGTATGGGCCATTAGTATTTTTTTCCGTCATCCGATTGTCATAGTCCTCTTTGTCCAAAATCACTACTGCATTACCTTTGTCCGCAAGTCAGCTTCAGGCATCAGGAGAGATTCGGGAAGATGAAGTCATGGTTTCATTTGATGTCACAGCACTTTTTCCGAGTGTACCAGTAAAGGAAGCCATCAGCCTTTTAGAGGACTGGCTTCTGAAGCAACGTGAGGATTCTACTTGGAAAAACAAAGTTCGGTCATATCTCAAGCTTACTCGTCTTTGTATGGAGGAAAATTATTTCATTTTCAGAGGAAATTTCTATAAACAAACTAAAGGCGCTCCTATGGGCAATCCGCTTTCTCCATTTTTATGTGAATTGTTCATGGCTAACCTAGAAAATACTCTGGAGGATAGGAATTTGTTGCCCAAATATTGGTATAGGTACGTGGATGACATCTTTAGCATTGTCAAAAGGGAAGATTTATCAAAAACTTTGGAGGCCATAAGCAACGTTCACAAGGACATCAAATTTACTCACGAAGAAGAGAGAGACGGCAAACTCCCCTTCTTAGATCTTCTCATCATCAGGGAAACGTCTTCAATTTCGAAATCTATAGGAAACCAACAAACACAAAGAGAGTAATACAAAACACTTCAAACCATTCCCATCAACACAAAATGGCCGCTTTTCACCACATGGTTCACAGGATGCATACTCTTCCTCTTAGCGATACAGGCAAATCAAAGGAAATAGCTCACATTTTTGAAATCGCTAGACTTAATGGGTATCAAGAAAAAACAATTCAAGCAGTAATCGATAAAAGAACAAGGGATCATTTTAGGCGTATTTCGACAACTCTTACACCAGTAACTGAAGGTTTAAAACGGGTAGCGGTGAATTTCGACAAAAACATTACCAAACCATTGATTTCAAAGTTTAGAAGTTTTGGCCTAGATTTAGTATTCAGCAGTAGGATAAATCAGCTGAAGTCACTGTTAGGATCAACTAAAGATTCAATAAATGTCTTAGGGAAAGCCGGAGTCTACAAAATCTCTTGTCCAGATTGCAATAAAATCTACATTGGTCAGATGAAAAGGACTTTGGACACAAGGTTTAAGGAACACATCGCAGAGGTAAAAAAGGCTAACAAAAAAAAATGGATAAAGGACTTCATTATGAATTCAAATCCAAGGTTGCAGAACATATCGTTAAAAAGGGGCACAATTTGACTAAGGAAAACATTAATATCCTGCGGACTGTATCTTCACCTTGGAAACTAGACGTAGCCGAAAGTCTAGAAATATTTAAACATAATCCATAAACATTGCTTAATAGAGATCAAGGAAACGGATACTCGAGACTCTTTAGCATGCTACCAAAAACAACACATCGTAGCATGCATCTACCTGTTGGAGACTGAATTTAGGTACCTGTTTAGGTAAATTTTGACATGGCAGTAGATACCTGCTGATTTTTAGTACCTATTGATTAGTATATAACTCGTAGATTAAAGATGGATTCTTCAGTGGTGTTGAGTACTTGGCACTGATGAAGTCTGCAAGTAGTAGACGAAATACGCGTATCTGTCAAAAGAAAAGTAATTATAACGGAATTTAAAGGAAATAAACCAACCCACTCAAAGCTCTTCATAAAGGGATTCCGTTAAGAGGTTCGACAAATTTAAAGGATGATTCTAAAGGAAATTTTGATAATTTTGACTTAGGAAGCAATACGGAAATTGAAATTTTTATAGAAATCATTAAATGACATGATTGCTGATAAGCTTTAAACTAACTCCATGTTTGATGCTATTCAAACTGGTACCAAATTTGTGAACAGTTTCGTCATGCATTTGAAATTCAGTAATTGATTTTAAATCATTAAATATTTCAAATTGGAATGCTCGATCTCTTAAAGATAATAAAGACAAGCTATTTTACTTTTTGAGAGTTCATAACGTGAACGTGTTATAACGTTTCTTAAACCTGACCATAAGGTTAAAAGGGACGCAAATTATTTCATTTATCGGAATGATCGTCTTGATGGACCTTGGTGTGGCGTTGCCATTATTGTTCATAGAAGAATCAAACATAAGCTTCTGTCTCTGTTGAAACAAAATTTGGGCAATTTACGTTTATAGCTGCCTATATGCCATTCCAATGCGTAGGCCAGCAAAAGAAATTTCTCAAGGGTGACCTTCAGAAACCTACCCGTCATAGGTCTAAATACTTCATTATTGGTGATTTTAATGCAATGACGCGTTCATCTAAATAACATTGATAAATAGCAGATTTTAAGCAATGGGCCCAATCTTAGATCCATAGGCCAACGTTAGAGCCATTTCCCCTACATGGTTGCAATTGTTCATGCCTTTATCACTGCAAACCATCTTGATATGGAACGACAATGTCACTTCCTTTGAAGCTTGGAGATCGGGGAAGTCGAAAAAATCGTTTTTTTTATGAACGCTTGTATGAAAACAGTCGTTTCGAATTGGTTCCATAATGTGGCCCCAGTTAACAGGGAGAAACTTGGTTGCATCACTCAGAGATATGACGAGTAAACTATGACAAACAACTTTGCTCAACTTGATCATCACTTTACTTCCAATCTGATCGGCCAAAAACTATTACAAAGAGAATGAACACTACATTTAATTTAATTCTATACATTCAAATGAAAGCTAAAAAATATGATTACCATTAGCCGCATCGTATAACGGAATCGGTCACAATTACCAAAGCAATATTTGTCTACTGTCCACAACCTAATTTTCCTTCCAACAGTCAAGACTTCCCATCGTCCGAACTATTAATGCGAGTTTCTTCTGAATCCATTGGGCATACAAAAAAAAATTATGAGATCAACAATGTTCACTATCTGTTGCTCAACAACCTCTACAACTCGTTCGCCGCAGACCCTACTCGATGTTTACCAAAGAGTACAGTGAACCTAATTTTCGGAACATCAACCTCAGCGGGGATGCTTCTTTTTCGCTCCGATAATACAGTGTAGGTATCCCTCGCAAAGCATTCGCTATACACTTCAAACGAACGAGTTTTCGTTGGAAAATTTCATATTTATGATATGCAGCGGAGCAAATTAAAGCTGACGGAATTTCAGCTTGACACTTGTCACTGATGGTAGGGCGAGTGCTCGCAAAGGATTCACGCACAGAACAGAACAGAGCAACGAAGGAAATGTTAAAGGTACCACACTCGTTGCTAATTAAAGACAGCGTTTTTTTTTCGTCATCCATCGTGAATGTCTTGACATCTTTGTTGGAACCGATGTTGGATGTCGCTGGGTGGAACGCGCCCGAGGAGGGAGCGTGCTTATCTCGCTTTCGCTAGTGCTTTCAAATAAAGGGGGAAAATGGAGATCCATTCAATTGTAAAAGACGAAAAACCTTCGCTGCAGTGGGATGCAGAATAAACAAAAAGCAGGTCAAAAACCTGGTGAAAATTCTCCAACCAACAACGCGAGGCACTTCTGAATAGGGCTTGGGACGGGAATCTCGTGTGCTCGGAGGAAAGGCGTAACTTCAATCGGATTGGCAGTGCAGCTTCACCTGTGGCTATGGGATGTGGAAATGGAGATTTTTTGAACACTGATTTAAACCTATGCCAGAGCCACGCTTTGTGGAGCTGAGCGTTAGACTGGTGCAAGAGGTTTTTGTTTACTCCATGTATAGCTAAAATATCGATTTTGTACGTTCTTCAGTCTTAACGTATGTTTCTCTTGTACTAGATTTGTTTTGCAGTAAATCGTAAGGATGAAGAACTGCACCCGTTTGCGTCAACCCTTTTATGCACCCAACCGAGAAATGTAAGATTCTATTACAGGTTTACATAAACAGTACCTCATGAACAGATTATCTAATGTGGTCGTCGGAAGATTTTCTAAACAATTTTGTAATTTTTGTGTTAGCTACATTTCCGTACAAAGTCTGTGTGAAGGTTTAATAGGAAAATATTGATTCTGGAAAAAACTTGCTAAGAACTGGCATGGCATTTTTTGCACGAAAAATTGCAGAGGATGTAATAAATCGACCCTTGCACTTGATGTTCATGCCATTTATTTTGAGTGTGAAAGTGAAGAAAGCAACCCCTTCCAATTATAATCTTGAACTACTTTGAAAGGGAATTGAAAAACAGAATCCCTAAGCGAAATGCAGTTTAAGCAAAAAGGGTGGTTGAAGGTTCTTTCGCCTGGTAGGTTGAGAGTATCCTTGCCCCCTTTTATCACACAGCAAAGCCGCTGCTACCCATATAAGGAGTTACCACGCCCGAAAGGACAACGAGGACAGGGTGGAAAAGTGAATGAACTCGATGCCACTTTTTTGTTTTACAACGACGCGTCACTTTGTGCTCTAGGAAATCGATTCAACAAGTGTTATTTACCTGTCCAAGTAATGCACCAAAAACGAGTGCAGCCTTGTTTAATGTGTTTAATTTAACGAACAAGTTCTTTGAACTCTTTGATCATTCAATGGACGTCACGACATGTATTGGCAATCGCCTCCGGCCGTACGTAAGCTGACAGCCAAACAGCATCAAGCATCAAGTGTGTGGCTGAGTCAAATCAGCATGACCAAATATAACAATAATAATCTGCCTCGAAATTAATAAAATAAAAAAAAAGTCCATCAAGCACGGCTGGCAGCCCAGACGGCGTATTCCAAATTTCATTTCATTTGCCTACATACTGTGTGTTTGGACTGCGCGGACGTTCAGTCCATTCGTCTGGCTGCATCCGATAATTTGCATACACATTCGAAACGGTGCCAAAAGCCAGCCAGAATCATCCCAACCAAAAGAGAATGCAAAAAAACCGCAGCCAGGCACCAGGCCAGTCAGTCAGTCACTCAGTCAAATGATTAAATCAATTTAATTTATTTATTGTTATTCCCGGGCCAAAAAGATATTAACTGTCTCGTTGTCGTTTGAATGCATTTTTTTTTATTAGGACTAGAGATTGTCCAAATCGTTTTAATCCACGGGATGCTTTTGTCGTGTTGATGTTGAAGGTGTCAGAAATGATAATCAGACAAGCGAGTGTTTCTAACTGAAAAATATTTACAGAACTAGAGGTTGATGGTGGGCTGAATATTTTACAAATATGTACTGCCCATTTTTAAAAGTCAGTCCCATCTGTAAAAAAAAAACTGGAAATTAGAAAACACTTATTTCAGAAGGATATTTTTAAAATAAACGTCCAATGTGATAGAATGCATCAGTACTGCGGATTTTGATTAACATTAAGCGCCCATTACACATATCAATATATTGACAATAAATTGACATACTGACAATAATACTGAAAATGTGATATTGAAGACGATGATTGATGACAAGTATTGACGAAAAGCTGATTTTAATTTCACTTTGTCAATACTCAGAATGTATTGAAAAAAAAACCGTCAATTTCGCGATCAATATCATCGATATACTAAGATTGACAACATTAATGGCAAAACGTTAGAAGCTTTTTTACCTCAATATATTGAAGTCAATAATACTTGTCTCAATTTCCCCACACAAGAAACATGGATCAGCAAAAGAAAGTGTGTTTAGAGTTCATGTTTGCATTCGGGTCCAAACAGAAACGTTTGCTGAACCTTTATGTATTGAAAATACTAGCTACACACTGAATTCGGATCACCAAAGTCGGTAAATTTTGCCGGTTTTTTGAACAGCTGAAAATATTGGAATAATTTCAAATGACCCTTACTCGAAGGAAATCAATAAAATCGACAAATTGGTTTTGTATCGTTAAAAGGGGTTAGCCAGGTCCGTACATTTTCGGAATAAATTTGCAAATTTTTAAATTTTTCACGGATTTGTAAACTTTTACCGAACAGTTCCGTAGTTCAAAAATTACCAAACAGCGGAGTCCCGGTTTATTGGATATATATAGAAACCAATTTTCACCCAACATTTACTTATACTTGCACATTTGAAATAAATTTTCAGGATTTTTTAGAATAAATAGTGTTAGATAATGATCTATTCCAGGCCTACTCTTAAGTTCTCAGAATGATGTAAGAACTAGGTGATTAATTATAGCATCCAATTTTATTTTTGATATCACTGAACTCTCCTGTTTCGTTAGAACAATAAAGTTTACCTAATGTTACCCATACATACACGGGGTTATTCCGAAAGTCGAAGTCACTTTTATCATTAGGGAAGTGAGAAAAGTCACGTCGTGGTGACGTGACTCTCTCTGCAAATCAAATGGAGAGTCACGTCAGCACGTCGTGACTTTTATCACTTCACTAGTGACAGAAGTCACTTCAACTCTCGGAATAACCCCCATAAAGCTTAGTTGATGAAAATTCTCTTATACTTTCTGGCAAATTACTATTGATGATTATTAAAGTCAACTAATGACCAGAAGACGCGCAAGAAAGTTAATGTAATGTCATATAAACTGTATTAATGGCCACATAGGATGTACCGTAAACGTGGGTTATTCTGCGTGAGCTGTAATTCCGCGGACTTGTCATTCAAATACCAAATTGGTATACCAAATGTTGTAACTTTTTGACAGGACTCAGAAAATACACAGGACATGTACTGCCAAATTGATCGAATTTAATCAAATCGATTGTCAAGTGCGCGGAATTACTACACGTGTGGAATACCCCACGTTCACGGTACGCAGATTTCCCATATAGAAACTATCATGCTGATGTCTTGATTTAGAGAGGCGTTTGGATTTTTGAAGAGAGAGCTGAAGCCAACCAAGTGGAAAGATGGTACCTGCAGAAAACGCGCCACAGCTGATCCGAAGAAGGCCAGGATGGTATTGAAACAATTCAAATGTCGACCCAACATTTCGATTCTGGATGTGACAAAAAAGGCGAAAGCTTCAATTTGTTTTGTGCAAAATACAATGCAATATGTTTTGGACTACACAAATACAAAGTTCGGAAGGCACCAAATTTGGAGCGACAAACAGAACACCAAAACTCGCGCAAGGAAGCTGTACAGGATAAGACCTACATCCTGGTAACTGGACTGGGACTGGAATACTATTTCGTCACCGGTGAGTTGGCCTTTCCTGAGAGTGTGCGAAAGAAATAGCTGTCGAAATACGCCGAAAAATTCTTTGTCAGGCAAGTGATTTGCGGATTGGGCAAAATGAGTCAGTCCTTCAGTACATCTGGAACCGTCAACGGACAATTTCTTCAAGGACGAATGCCTTCATAAGCGATTTCTACCCTTCTTAAGATTTGACATCTTGTCACTATGCCAGCCCATCTTAGACTGTAACAAAATCAATAATGTTGTACAAACACTTCGGAACTTCGCCCTACCGAGGAAATTTGGGACATCATGAAGGCAAACTTTCGTCAAAGAGCTCGACACAATCGGTGTTGATGTTGGTTCACTTGTCGTGTCTGACGTGTCTGCTTTTGTGGGCAGTGCGTTTGATGGTCGGTTTGGTAGTATCCTTTTATAAATATAATGTCTCATGTCCAAATAACCTCGATTTTCGGTCTATTGATTCAATACTTTAGTATTATATTTTCAAAACATACAATGATGCATTATGTCATTTCATGGCACATAAAACAAAAAGTGTGTGTATAGGACCCAATAATCTAGGTTATTTGTATTTTGTAAAACATTAATAAGGTGCGCGGTCGGAAAAATCAAAATGTCCGAAGAAAAGTCTGTGAGAAATGTGGGCGCGATCGTGAACAGGGGAAGTGTTCAGCGAGAAGTTAGAGAGCAAGAGGTTTATTTTGGTGGAAAAGAATGCAAAATGAAGTTGAGGATTATTTTAAGCAATGTTAAGTGTGTGATCTTAGACGTAGTGTTCCCAAGGAAACAATTGTTTCCACATGGCCAAGTTGTATTGTTCATATTGACTTTTTTTATTTGAAAGGTAAAACGGTGCTATTGATTATTGATTAATTCACTAAGTTTATTGAAGCCACAATAATGAGTGGAACTAATACCAAACAAGTGAATGACAAGTTGGAGGATTTTTTCAAATGTGTTGGGTTTCCAGGACAATTTGTGTCCGATAATGGACCACCGTTCAATTCCTGAGAATTCATATGATATTGGGAATCTTATAATGTAAAGGTTGCAAAATAACCAGTGTATCGTCCGCAATCAAACGGAGCAGCTGAACGAGGAGTTCAAACGATTATTAGATCAACAGTTCAGTAGAAAACCTTTGTCAAAGATGCTAAGCGAAATACTCGCTTGGTACAGCAGTACACCATCAACAGTTACGAGGAAATGCCCAAGTGAGTTATTTTTTCGGTATACACCAAGAACTGTATTAACGAATATCAATCCAAAGACTCTTTTGTATGATAAAAAGGAAAAAGAAGTGAAGAATAGTAAAATTGTAACGTATGATGAATCCAAAAACGAAGAATATGTGTATGATCTGAGAAACAATAATTTTAGATCGTATTGTTGGCTTTCTGTATAAGATAAAATTGATTGAAAACGGAAGCAAAAAAAATGCTGACAGGAATCTAAAAGTGCCAGTGAAAATGACAGAAAATGTAACAACTAATCGTAGACGAAGCGAACCTCTAGGAGATTCACCACCAAGTAAATTTCAAATTGATATGCAAAGAAAAAGAAGCGGATCCATGAATGATTCAATTTTCTTCAGAAGATGAGATAGATCAAGAAGATTGCCGGATAGATTTAGATTTGAAGATTACGAATAAGAGTAGTTCAAAGTCAAAAAAAGGGGAAAGTTCTAATATATCTAGATAACATTAACGAATGTTTATCGAAACAACCTTTGTATTTCCGGTTTGACTAGTTGAGGTCTTATCAGGCAACCCTAAATATTTCAAATGTTATAAAAAGAGAACAATTAATTATATCGTCCTCTTTTCCTTGATCGCCTTCGAGTAGAACGAATTATAAATACATAATAATAGGTAAGAATTAAGAGTAAACCATACCGCGTGTGTTTCACTACATATCCCCAAGTGCCCCGAATATATCAGTTGGTATGATGGTCCCACCTTTTACCCCTACACAGGTTTGAGCTGGACGATTTATTTTTAAGATAATTAAATATGACAATTTAACCAGGTTTGCAAACAAAATTGAACTGGTAACAGTTACAAATATAAATTCCCTCTAAAGTTTACAGTTGCATCACAGCGATATAAATGTGGCAAAAGCTCAGGCGCTCAGCTCAAGGCGTACCTTTGAAGAGTGTTTCAACACTCCGAAGGGTATAAATAGCGGAACTTTCAATTAGAATCGATTCCTTGCGAAGAAGGCAAAAATGACAACTGCATCAAAATCGAATATTTCATCATTTCTCATTAGTGATGGAGTAATATCATAGAGGTAACTCTAAAACCAGAAGGTCCCGAAGAAACGAGTTCAACTTTTTGGCTCAGCTGTGGTACTATCTTCGGTCCCAAGCTAATCGATGCACCCCTCGAAACATAGGAAAATCCACGAATCCCTCATTTTATCTGTCAAACTTTCATAGCGAATCAAAACAAACATAGCCAAACCAGTATAAAGATCCTGAATCGACATTTAAATAAATTTGAAGCGGATGACTGGCAACCAGCTCGTTACAAATTATCTTGGAATTAAGTTTCACAACTTTTTCCGTACTTGACTTGAAAATGTAAACACACAATCTCAAAAGTCATAAGTGCAGGGCTGCCAAACTCATGGGTTACTGAGACTGATACCTTGATTGTCACACTTTGGCACGTTCTTCACAACGCTTGACCTAGCTTTCGGCTCAGATAAAGTACTCGGCACAAATTGGGATGTGCAGAGTTGAACACCCCTTGTTTAAGCCCGTTTCTTGCCTTGGCACATTGGACGTTAATCTTCGGTGTTTTGTGGCCAAATCTCGAACAGAGGCACTTTTATTAATGACGACAGCTTGATGATCTTCTGGTTCAGTTTTCGGTCCACCGGTCCCGGTTCAAGTCCAGATTTCGATGTGTCGTTGAAGGGAACTTCTTCACCAAACTTCCGGATGCTGGTTTGGACTGCTCCGATACTTACTTACTTACTTACTTACTTACTTACGATTATACTAGAATGTCGTCTGGAATGGGGTACGTTAATCGATTTGCTTAGAACCAATAGGCTAGTCAAGTAGTGAGCCAATTTGAAATCGTTAGTTTGCACCGGTTGATACAACACTGAAGACCGTCACGAATGTATGTAATGTATATATGAAAAATGATATACGAAGGAAGTAGTAATGAACAATAACAAATCATAGAAAATTTAAAAACCGATAAATTATTCTAGTGTGCAACCTACAGCAATTCATAGAAAGTAAATCAGTCTTCTGATAAGAATGTCTTAGCGCGATTAGAAGTGTTCATTAGGTCTTGTCCTTTAAATCAGGACAATAGATCGTTTCACCAAGCGTTGCTATGCAACAAACTCGCCACCATTTCCACCCGATGAAGTTCATCAGCTGTTCATCAATGAGCGTTGTTGTTTACTTATTGCTCAACAATTTTGTATGCGCAAAGTGCACTATTCCCAACCTATCAGTAAGGAAGTTGGCAAAAAATGGAAGAAGTAAGTATCGGAGCAGTCCAAACCAGCATCCGGAAGTTTGGTGAAGAAGTTCCCTTCAAAGACACATCGAAATCTGAACTTGAACCGGGACCGGTGGACCGAAAACTGAACCAGAAGATCATCAAGCTTTCGTCATTAATAAAAGTGCCTCTGTTCGAGATTTGGCCACAAAACATCGAAGATTAACGTCCAATGTGCCAAGGCAAGAAACGGGCTGAAACAAGGGGTGTTCAACTCTGCACATCCCAATTTGTGCCGAGTACTTTATCTGAGCCAAACGCTAGGTCAAGCGTTGTGAAGAACGTGCCGAAGTGTGACAATCAAGGTATCAGTCTCAGTTTGGCAACCGTGAACTTATGACTTTTGAGATTGTGTGTTTACATTTTCAAGTCAAGTACGGACAAAAGTTGTGAAACTTAATTCCAAGATAATATTCAACGACCGGGTTGCCGGTCATCCGCTTCAAATTTATTTAAATGTCGGTTCAGGATCTCGATACTGGTTGCAGTCGTTTGATAACTACCTCCTCCTTGTATCTGCTTGTCGTTCCTTCATAATTTATTTTATCCTTGGTCATACCGGAATGGCATAATAATCTCACTGAAACTGCTGCCGGTTCCGATTGTGTTCATTAATACCATAGAGGTAACTTTAAGACCAGAAGGTCCCGAAGAAACATGCTCAACTTTTTGGCTCAGCTCTGGTATTATCTTCGGTCCCAAGGTAATCGATTCACCAAGCTTGCAAATGCTCATTACAGCTGAAATGCTATTTTTCGGATTTATGTAGCTGTGAGATATTTTAATGATAATTCTTATTAACAAGATGCAAGAAGAGATGGTAAACTGTGCGTATGACACATACAACTTGTCACTTTAGCTTTCAGAGGGTCACAATAGCGATTAGCTGTAACGATGAGCAACGCGATGAGCGAGCAATCAGCGATCATAAAATCGCAAGTTGTGACCTTCTGGAAGCAAAATTGACAAATTTCATATGTCATACACAAACTTTACCACCTCTTCTTGCATCTTACACATAAAAATTATCGTTATAGTATCTCATTGTTTCATAATCACGAAAAATTGCATTTTTGCTGTAATGAGCAATTACAAGCCTGCGATGCACCCCTCGAAACATAGGAAAATCTACGAACCCCTCATTTTATCTGTCAAACTTTCATAGCGAATCAAAACAAACATAATATAGAACTGGAATTTATACTAGAATGGGGTTCGTTAATCGATTTGCTTGGGACCAATAGGCTAGTTAAGTAGTGAGCCAATTTAAAATCGTTAGTTTCGTATTGATTGTTGGTTATATGACATGCACTAAACTAAGGACACGGGATATACTACAACAGATCAAATTACTGGCCGCATTGGTGTTATGTCCCGAACAGAGAAAAAAAAGGCATCTTCCAACTAAGCTTCAAAATTGCATTTCTTTTTATTATCACATTTTAAATTCAGTCCTCTATATCCGTAATACGCGCGCGAGGCTCAAACTTTAGTAGACTACTTTTTTTAATCTACTACTATTAAATCAAATATTAAAAATCCATTATCATCATCGTGACGAACAAAAATAGTTTTTGCAGTACGACAATAATTGTTAACAAGTCATAATGACAACTATTCATACAAAATAATCCGTTCGAGATATCTTAAGGACACCCCCAAAAAACCATGCAAATATGTTTTGTTCAATGATCTCTCATTTTACGTTCAATTTTCGATCTCCAAAGATTATTTGAATGGTATGAATGGTATAGCAGAAGTGTTCTACTACTACTTTTATTTCAAAATTTGGCCAACCCAATTCTGAGAAAATCAGTCACGATTCATCAGAGTAAATTTTGAAAAATATTGTAACCTTGGGTGAACACACAAAATTTGAAAATTATATTGAACAATTTGTCTATGAAGAAAGTTCCATTCAATACCTTTCAAATGATCTAAAGAGAACGAAAATTGGACGTAACATGACAGAGATATGAACATAACAAATTGTGTCATGTTTTTTCGGGGGTGTCCTTAAACTTATAATCGGGAGTGTATATAGAGTTAAAGAAAAAAATGTCGTCGGTTTTTCCTTCGATTCGTTTTTTTTTTTGTTTATAACCATATTTTTCTCTTATGCAAATGCATTAAAAAAGAACTTTTGTGAAGAAACATATTGCTGTAAGGTTAAATTTTTAAAATGAAAAAAAAAACAGATATTTTCGAATTAAACAATACTCGATAAACAGAACATCAAAATTTGAGACAGGTATATTTTGGTGTTTTTGAGATTTCTTCATTTAAGTGGAACATGTTTTTTTTTTCAATAACTTTTTTTTATTGCATTTAAATGGCGTTTTGAAGACTTAGGTAAAGTTGTTTATCTTGATAAAATAAACAACTTTAGACAGACATTTCGTCCTCTTCAACCTTTTGTCCTCTCGATCTTTATCCCTCTGAGCATAATTCGACCTTTTTTCATTAAACCTTTTGCAACTTCAACTTTTTGTTCATTCGACCTATTGTCCACCAACTTTTTGTCCTTCGACCATTTGTCTTTCGACCGAACCTAGAAGGCTTCAGAATCTCAAAAAGATGTTTCAGTGCCAACATTTCAAAGGGGCGTAATTGCTTTTGTAAACAAAGGCTTTAGCCGTCGATTTCTCGCAAATAAAAGCTCACTCCTCCAAATTAACAATGCTAGCTTGAAGAGGAAACATTCCTCTACCTGTTGGTGCAAACAATTTTCATGTGTGAGCTTTTATTTTCGAGAAATCAACGGCTAAAGCCATTGTTTACAAATGCAATTACGCCCCTTTGAAATGTTGGCACTGGTTTATTGATTGATAAAGCCACTAATACTAATACAAAACATGCCAAGCAATTGACTTCTCAACACAAGATCTCACTAATACAACCTAGCTAGTGTAGCCGTGTAAAATCGATTTGTTTATTATTTTGAACCACGAAACCAGCTGTCAAAGTGTTCGACTTGACAGCGGTTTGGTTTTTTTTATTTTCAACCAGTAAAATGCATGCATTATTGAAACTGCTCACTAATACTAACGGTGGTAGAGAACTGTATGCAGAATAAGCATGAACATATTTTGGCCACCTTCTTCTATGGAGATTCCCCAAACTGCATTGATCAGATATCACCCAATCACGCGTTGATGCCTCTTACCCAGCACTTAGAAGCCGGCTACCAGCTCGTTTCCACAGATCTGGTAGAAGGTAACCGCTCGATGCCCGCTTTTCCATACCTTCTGTCCCGTTCAGCAAAGTTCCTGCAGCACTACGATTTCAAAGTTGTGGGGTTGAATCTCGTCGTAGACTAACCTACCACAACGTGGTAAGGCAAACGACTTGTGGTTTCCTATCGTAGTCCTTTGTCGTCGCGTAGTTCTTTGTTTATCGATTATTTAGATCTGTAAATACTTCAGTATTATCTGTAATTTTGGATTTTTATGGGCGGCTTGCCCAACTCCATGTCTCGCCAGAGGACAACGATGTTCAGTTCTGTTTAGAGTCCCACACTTAACATAGAGAATGTACGCGCCGGAGAGAGGAGCCCTATCTTCTTCAGCATACGAGTGAACTCGAGTGTGGCGATTTATATTCATTATTATAGAGGTTTTCTAGCTACCCAATTGTTATTGAAACATACATATCCAAAACAACGACAACCAACTGAGAGTGTTATTCAATAAGCTTGTTTCTAACCGCTCCTATTGGAAATTTTATTCTAAATTGCTAATTAAAATTAATTTACTTCTCCTCGAAACCGACAGAGCTCATCAATCTCTGTCAAAAATTAATAACCCACAATGCATTCCCCTTTTGTGGTGAGTGATCCCATGCGTCACCCAAACGACACATTGTCTTGGGCAGAACTGAACGGAGAAAAAAAAACCAAGAATATGCTTGCAGGCTGTCAGTTTTTTTTTGCTGCAAAAACGAAAATTAATTATTACCAAAATCGTTAAACAATTCCACCCAGAGGAAGCAGCAGCTTCCATGACAGTTACTGAATACGCTTCCAAATTGATTTATGTTAACATGCTACCGAATCAGCGTCGATCGTGGTTTTCAGTAGAAGGTTGATGTTTGGGATTGTTTTCCATTAATAAGATATGCAAACTGGCTGGTATTTTGATTTCTCGTAAATGGGGATAGTTTCTCGCAGTAGAAGTCTGCAATTGAGACTATAAATCCTAACAATACAAAGCTCCGAAAGGTACCGCCATCTCTGAATCACCGGCATCCCGCACGAAACAGGTCCTGCAGACACCGGATGGATGGGGGGTCACTATGAAAAATACACCGGCCACAAATCATCCTGCCCTCCACGAGATCCTGTGGCTCCATGTTTCGTAAAAATATGGGTATTCTGCTTCATGAGCGAAAAAAAAAACCTGCGGGTCGATTCGCTGCGCGGTGCACAAGGAATGCACAAAAATGCATTAAAATTAATTGCAAGGATATTTTGCTGCAATGTTTCATGTGCACGCTGAGCAGGGTCGAAGCAGACTGTGACTTGGAAATGTTGGAGAGTAAGACCATCAGAAGTCCTCCCTCTACATCCCTGAGGCCTGCAGTGGTACCGCCAATCAACCTGACTGACATGTCTGACCCCAGGTCTGATACGACTTTTTTTTTTGTTATGCTCGCCAACCCTGACATTCTAGCCCGTATGCGCGCAAGAACTTACTCTCTTATGAAACTTGGCAAAGTCCATCAGCAATTGCGCGCGAGCTTGGAGGAAAAAAAAAGTAACGTGAATATTCATGCGTGTGCGCTTCCTCTTCACGTGGATCGTGGCTCGTCGACGGCGTTGTTAACCGGATCGTATCTCGACTTACATGATCTTTAATTTCTGTCTGGTTTGATACATGGTGCTGTCCTGCTCGAACATGTTACCTTTACCACCGCCCTCCCTGCCACCTGCTGCCACTTTCCAGAGCAATCGCACTTTCCCGGGCAGACACGATTAATGACGAAATTCAATTCTACAATGTAAAATTTGCTGGCGTATTTTTCCCGCCGTCGGTCGTCGGTCGGTGCTCTTCTTACTTTTTGGGATCCATTTTTTGGGGTCTGGGTCTGGTGTGTTGTTTGTTGGCAGTCGTCGCTCGTCGGTCTGGCTTCGAGGAAGTTTTGGAGTCACTCTTTGAGGGCAACAGTGGCGCTGGGGAAGGACGAAAAAATAAGAACTGTAATTTGAGCTGTCTCGTGGGGAAACAATTTCTCTTCGTTGTTGCCATCGTCGCCACCGAAGACCAAAGCCGCCAACGGAAACTTTTCGCCCCTCTCTGTGCAAACCGCAGGTCTTTTCTCGTGGCAGCAATTGATTTTTAGAGGTAGTAATTTTCAGCAGGATACATTGTTTTCGGTTGTTTTTTCAATTCGAAGCGACTTGACATGCAAATGATGCTAGGGTTTGTTTGCTTAAGGTTCGATGGTAATTGAATATAATCGTTAAATTTTACAATGTTGCTCAGATGCGGGATGGGCCTTATTGACCAGAAATGATGCCGCCCTGGATGGGAAATTGGCATGAAATCAATATTTGAACTTATGATCAAACACAGTGCGTGTCAGGATTATGAAGCCACCTTAAACCTTAGTGCCATTAAAAACATTGTATCTGTGCTTTTTGTAAACCAATCGATGTGAAATTGTTGGGATATTTGAAATAATAAAATTGTCAGCGTATCTCAGAGTTACAGGGAATTTAAAAACAAAGCTTCTGAGAAAATGATGAATATGTAAAATTGGATGACCTTCACTGAAAAAGTTGTCTGTCTTTTTAATGTTGATATACTCACATACAAATTTTCACACAAATCATCAAAATACTGATGAATTTAATCACAAAATTTCTCAGGAGTTTTTTTCACATAACTTTTATATTTGGCTCACTGAAAGTTAAAAAATAAAGCTTTTCAAATTTGTCTACTTTAATTTAAAAATGTGTCTTATTTTATCCAACCATAAAGCAACAATTATTAATAAATTTTAAACTTCAGTGTCTTGTACTAATACTCGACTGAAGAAAAACATCGCATTTACCGAATATATATTAACACAGGTACATTTTCACTTAGAAACTAGGTAAACTTAAATTTAATTTTCTATAGGAACAGGTACTCCGCTGCTTACTCGTTGATGTGTCTTAGGTAGTAACTTGAAAAGCCATGTGTGTCCATTTCCTTGATCCCTGTTGAGTAATGTTGAATTACGTTGTTTGTTGATCTCGAGGCTTTCTGCAACATCCAATTTCCATGGTGTAGATACGGTTCGTAAAATCGTGATGTCCTCCGTCGATAGTTGGTGGTCCTCTGTGAAGATGTGTTCTGCAACCTTTGATTTGAAATCATATGTTAGGCCTTTTTCCTCTTGCTTTTTGGCCTTATTAACCTCCGCTATATGTTCTTTAAATCTAGTTGCTAAAGTTCTCTTGGTTTGTCCTACATATACTTTGTTACAGTGATTACAGCTTATTTTATATACACCTGCTTTACCTAAAACATTAACTGGGTCTTTAGTGGATCCTAACAATGATTTCAACTGGTTATGTCTACTGGTGAAAACTAAATCTAATCCGAATTGTTTTAACTGTGGTCTTAGCTTACAAGTAATATCTTGATCAAATGGAACGGACACTCGTTTCAATGGTTCAGGTGCTGTGGTGAGGGTTGTAAATAATCTCCTTTGTAGAATTCTCGCTTTTTTATCGATGATTGCCTGGATTGTGGTCTCCTTGTATCCGTTGAGTCTTGCTGTTTCGAAGATGTACTGTAATTCCTTAACCTTTCCTGTATCGCTGAGTGGAAGAGTCTGCATTCGATGAATCATGTGGTGAAAGGCGGCCATTTTCTGCTGGAACGAATGGTTGGAAGTATAGGGGATAACTCTTTTGGTGCTTGTTGGTTTCCTGTAAATTTAGTATTCAAGCGAGGAAGATGATGACGATTCCCTGATGACTAGAAGATCGAGAAATGCGAGTTTCCCGTCTTTTTCTACCTCGTGAGTGAATTTGATATCCTTATGAATTCTGTTGATCTCATCTAAAATTTGTGGAAGGGCTTCCCGTTTAACTACGCTGAAGATATCGTCAACAAACCTCCACCAACGGTTTGGTAATAGTCCTTTCTCCTTCAGGATTGTCTCCAAGTTGGCCATGAAAAGTTCACACAAGAAGGGGGATAGGGGGTTTCCCATTGGGGCTCCTTTCGTCTGCTTGTAGAAGTTACCTCGGAAAGAGAAGTAGTTCTCTTCCATACAAAGGCGGGTCAGCTTAAGGTACGTCCGAACCTTGTTTCTCCATGCTGCATCCTCTCGTTGTGTTAATAGCCAGTCCTCCAAATGGTTGATCGCTTCCTTGACCGGTACGCTGGGAAAAAGAGCTGTGACGTCGAAAGATACCATAATCTCGTCCTCGTTGATGTCTCCTGAAGATTGTAGTTGCTGGGTGAACTCCTGGCTGTTACTAACTGCTTTACTCTGGAACTGATTCGGCATACTCTGGAACTCTTTGACTAGCCACTTCGCTAGTTTGTGGGTGGGGGAACCAACTGCAGACACGATCTTTCGCATTTCATTTCCTGGTTTGTGGACTTTGGGAAGACCTTTGATCCTGGGTAGAATGGGATTGGGTTCCCGTATACGACCTGCTCCATCTCCTAATATCGATTTGCACTCCTTCAGTGCTTTCTCCACGCGTTTCACTATGTTCTGTAAGGGGTCTACTCGAAGCTGTCTATACGGTCCGTTGTTAATCTTCGTTGTCATTTGATTATCGTAATCGTCCTTGTCCATGATAACGACCGCGTTTCCCTTGTCTGCCTTTACGTAGTATACTGCTTTACTTTTTAGCTCCTTTACAATCCGAATTTCTTTTTCGTTGGCGCGTCCGTCCTGTCCGTCCTGTCCGTCCTTGATTATGTTCGATGTGATAGTCCTAACCGTATTCTGTGATGTTGTTGGAAGCGTCTTGGTAATCGCTGTTTCTACGTCAATGATGATCTGCTCCACGTCTGGCTTGGTTGTAACCGCGTATCCTAGCCCCTTGTTGAGGTGTGTCAATTGTTCTTCCGTGAATGCGGTCGTCGATCGGTTGACAACCAACCCATCAATGGAGTGAACCCTCGGCGTCATGGTGATGGTTGATGGGATCTGCTCACCCGTTCGGTGTGTCGTCCGTCTCCGTTGAGACTCCTGCCGTAGTCTGTTTAGCTTCCTATCCTGCAGCTTCCGCTTCCTATCCGATTCGCACTCCTCTGCTACCTTGGCCCTAGACAGAAACTCCTGGAATTTAATTGGATACTCCTTGGCCAATTTGAGATGTAGATAATAACATT
Organism: Ochlerotatus camptorhynchus; assembly: GCF_037179485.1. Classification (NCBI taxonomy): domain Eukaryota; kingdom Metazoa; phylum Arthropoda; class Insecta; order Diptera; family Culicidae; genus Ochlerotatus; species Ochlerotatus camptorhynchus. The sequence goes on along the minus strand of NW_027040894.1, from coordinate 715,713 downwards.
CCAAAACCTTCATGTCCAGTTTGCTATACAGCCGTCTGATGCTATCCTTGATGAACTCTGCTTCCATCCTCTTTACTACGCTGGGTGGGGTGGGTGTCCGTACCTTAATCCTATGGCTTATAGGTATAACCTTATATTTTTGGCATTTCTTCAGAAATGCTACGTCCTTGTGAAGCGATGCGATGGTTTTCTTCAATCCGATGAATTTATTTGGCTCCGACGGCTTGGTTGCCATGATGAATCCTGATGAATGTGGGCGTCTTAGTGGAATACCTGTATAATGAGAGAGAGAAGGATTAGTATTTTCCATTTAATTCCACTACTTTATTTGCTTATCCTTGACAGATACGCGTATTTCGTCTACAATGTGCAGACTTCTTCAGTGTCTTGTACTAATACTCGACTCGATGTTTTTCTTCAGTCGAGTATTAGTACAAGACACTGAAGAAGTCTGCACATTGTAGACGAAATACGCGTATCTGTCAAGGATAAGCAAATAAAGTAGTGGAATTAAATGGAAAATACTAATCCTTCTCTCTCTCATTATACAGGTATTCCACTAAGACGCCCACATTCATCAGGATTCAAATTTTAAACGTTTTGAAATAAAATAAATAAATCAGTGGTGCTAGTGGAAAAGTGGTAAGCGTGATTGCCTCTCACCCCAAAAGGTCTAGGTTCAATCCCAGTCGGCGCCACCGGGATTTTTTGAGACATAAAATCCCTTATCACGCTGAAGGAAGGAAAGCTGTTGGTCCCCGGTTCATGAGTTGATGGATCGATAGGTAGGGTCCAGGTGTGGGAGCTGCCACCCTGGCATAGGTTCTCAGTACGGAAAACAAGATCGACGGAAAACAAATCAAGGGATAAATAAAACAGTAAATGAATCATTGATTAATTTTCGTCAAATTTTGATATTATGTTTATTCATGTGAAGGTTGTTCATGGTAATTATTTGGTGTGAATACATTGACTTCCTGAAGAGCTAGTTCAGTGAAAGTTGTGTCGTTTTTCATAATCATCCAAATCGGAGAAGTTTGTCAATAAAATTGCGTGAAATTTTGCAGAACTATGACACTAGTGTGTCCAAAAGTTCTGAAAATATCAAAGAAACTGAATGGCAAACAAAATAGATTCCTCGGTTCTAAAGACACTTGGATTTTTCCTGGTACTATTGTTTTGTCACGCACTGTTTGTTATGATATGCTATGTTATTTCCGTAATGTGAATACAGCATTAATAATTAATATCTTGCAATGAACAACCATTTCACTAACAAATTGAAGGCTAGCCTTCCAATAAGATTGGGATTCCACAAAACTCATAAACAATAATTATTTCATTTCTGCTTCCGTGCAAAAACCTGAATCTTGAAATTATTGGTTTGAGACTGGTTACATACATGCAAGTAAACATTGAAATCATACAAGCCGCAATTGATGCAAAGGATCAATTAAAACAATGAAAACCGCTCTTTAAAAAACACTGATATGATCTATAACGCCCCGATGAAATATTTTAGGTAATTTAGCAACACAATTGTAAAAAATTTCCTCAAAATTTGTAAAGAATTTGCATTGAAATTGTAGGAATTACTCATAAAACTAATGCAAATGGACGATTACTGCCTACAAAAGCATATCAGACTCATCTAGAAAAACAACAAGCCGAGAAAAACGCTATTGAAAATTGATTTCTCCATTAAATGTTTTTTGTTTTCATGGTATTTCCCAAAAAAAGACATGTGTTTTCAGAGTGCAGTGTAAATTGCCGGTAGTTTACAATCAATTCTAATGGATAACTCATTTATGACAAAAATACATATGGGACTGCAAAAAAGGTTATCTTCCATTTAATTCCGCTTAATAATTTTTTTTATTCATGACAGATACGTATTTCGACTACAATGTGCAGTCTTCATCAGTGTCATTCCCACTAAAGAACTTATTTCAAATCTAACCCCCGTAAGTACTCATCTCCTAGGTAAAAAAAAAGTCAAAATCACAGGTATAAAAATGAAATTACAATGTGTTGAAGGGGGTTAGATTTCGATAAGTTCTTTAGTGGGAATGACACTGATGAAGACTGCACATTGTAGTCAAAATACGTATCTGTCATGGATATCAAAATTTATTAAGTGGAATTAAATGGAAGATAACCTTTTTTTGCTGTTTTATTTAAGCATTCCGCTAACAACCCAATTTCATTACTTTATATGGGGCTGTTATGCTTTAATGGGCATATAACAAAATTCAATAATGTACCTCTTCTACCGTTCTCGTCAACACTCGTAGTCATTTGACCGTCTACTATCAAAACGTCTGTGGTTTGAAGACTAAAACAAATGTTCTGATCCATTCGCTGCTTCGCTTGTAATTTTGACGTCGTGGTTTTCACAGAAACGTAGCTTCATACTGACATCGAGAATGCTGAACTGTCAAGAAACTACACTATCTACCGCTGTGACCGGAATTCCCACACTAGTGTACTTCGACGTGGTGGTGGTGTCTTAATTGCCCTGAAATCCGTCCTGAATTGTTAATCCGTGCATCTGGTTGATTGCACGAATCTCGAACAAATTGCTGTTCAATTTATACTACCACATCAGTCGCTTTTCCTGTGTTGCATCTACATTCGCCACACTAGTCAACTCGACACCTACACCAACCACGTCGACTCCGTGCAACAGTTCTTGAAATTGATAGCCCTCATTGTTAGGGGGAGAGTCCATGGGTGATCGATTTCTTGGTGGACTGTATAAATTTGTTGATCACTACTCCCACGACACGAACCAGGGAAGAAGAAATTTGTAAATCTGCTGTGCACTTTGCTACATCGAAACCAGCGGGATTTGGAAAGGCGTATGTTAAAAGGTTCTCGTCTTTCGCCGATATGGTCTGTCGTACGTCTTATCTATTACGTTTCATGGAAGTACAGAGGAAACCAAGGGATAGTTTGACATTTCCCGAATTTCTAACAGCAGAGAAACGTCGTAAGGCGGAAATAGCTCTCATACGTTTTGTACAACGCGAGGAGTTCGAGAAGGAATGGAAGACGCTAACGAAGAAGGAAACGAGCAAGGAGCTCATCACTTCGTTGGTTCAACCCACACTAGTCAAGGGACGACGTGATACGAGTTGGAGGAAGACTAGAGCATTCCCAAGAATCTGATGAAACCAAGCATCCAATCATACTTCCAGCAAGGCATTCGCTGATCAGATTGATCTTCCAACATTACCACCACTAACTCTAAACCTAACGCCATTGAGCAGTTTATGGGGGAACTGCCAGCTGCTCGTGTGACGGTAGGTCGACCATTCTCCAGGACTGGAGTCGATTACTTCGGACCCATCTATTTACGGCCGGGCCCTCGAAGGACAGCGGTGAAGGCATACGTGGCACTATTTGTTTGTATGTGCACCAAAGCAGTTCATTTGAAGTTAGTGACTGACCTATCGACGGACCGATTCCTGCAGGCATTTATGAGGTTTATTGCCAGCCGAGGGCGTTGTACGGATGCATATTCAGAAAATGGAATCAGCTTTGTAGGGGCCCGTAACCAACTCAAACAACTATTTGAGCTACTGAACAGCACGGATCATCAGAAGGATATGGTGAACGAGTGCGCCAAGGAAGGCATAAATTGTCACTTAAATCCACCCAGTGCACTACATATCGGTGGGCTCTGGGAAGCGGCAAAGCGATCCGCCAAGATGCATCTGCTGAAGGTTCTAGACGAGACCGTTGTTTCTTTCGAAGGCCTTTCTACACTATTAACCCAGGTGGAATCACGTCTGAATTCTAGACCTTTGACACCTATGTCAGATGATACAACCGATCTAGAACCTCTAATACCCGGTTTTTTTTTTTGCTGACCTGAGCATCAGCTTCCAGATCCAGATTATACCGATGTGCCAATGAACAGGCTTTATAGTTGGCTATGTAGCAAAAACTCCAGATATTTTGGAAACGCTGGGAAGGCGAATATTGGTCGCAATTACAAGGAAGGGTTAAAAGACGGAAATCTGCCATTTCAATATCTGTAGGAAAGCTCGTGGTGATAAAGGAGGAAAATACACCGCCGCTTCGTTGGAGAATGGGTCGAATACAGTGGTGGTTTTTAATGTGACGACTCTAACTACATCGTCTGCTCCTGGGTGAGAACCCAGGAGCAGACGATGTAGTTAGAGTCGTCACATTAAAAACCGCCACTGGATTGCTGAAGAGACCCGTAGAGAAGATTTGTCTGTTACCAACTTCGCGACAACCACCTGTAGACAGTTCGTAATAAGTCAAACTATCTGCAGCCATCCATCTTGTGTTCGAAGGGGTTCATTTATTTCTTTTCAGAAATTCCGCAATTTCAGGGTGGGGAGTATGTCTAGGAGTGTACTACGATCGGAAAATACTATCAGCTGTCCCCTTGATCGATGCTGCATAGGATTGTGAAACATGTTGTGCTGCCACTGTATGGGAGATCCATCAACCACCAGTAAATGTAAGCGCGATAGCACGATTACAGCCACCGAGCCGAAGACAGTGTAAATAGGGAGGAATATGCACTTTTATAGGTCAATAGTTTAAGGGTAACTACAATATTAAATATAGAAGACATAATCAGACTCCAAATAGCCAAACCGTATAGAAAGGATCCTCCAATTCCCAAAATTCCACCCAAAGAGGTAGAACCAGCCCCCAGGTACAACATTTGGTCCTTCGAACCGGCTATAGTTATGGGTCATTACAACCTACCGAATCTATTCTGGGACTTCGATGTGAATGCCCAAGGATTCTTACCTCTCAATGCTTCTTCTGAACAGGAACTTGCTGTAGTCGAGTCCTTACTGTCTGCAGGACTTAAGCAAATCAACAAAATACAGTTAGGTTCAAGCTCTCGCCGCGACCAGACGTTCTGTAATCGAGCTCCGTGTTAAATAGTTTTCGGTTTCACTCTATCCACACTTCGGTGTGAGAAAAAGCTTAGCGTCAATTACTGACGACAATCTCGCTGTCTGCATATCGTATGCACTACCCGCGACAATGACATCTGTGAGAACTCGTGAAAATACCTTCAAGGTACTCCTATCCACCTTCCCAAAGCGTCCATCGTTCGAAGAACTACACTTGTTTGTGAATCAAACTCTCGGGTTGCGACTCGACCAAGTACTGCGTCTTCAGATGAACCACGCACAAAACTGCGTGCATGTCAAGTGCATTGACCTAAAAACAGCACAGGACACGGTGATTCAACATGACGAACGACATGAGCTGGAGGTGAACAAAAAGAAGTACAAGGTGCGACTTCAGATGGATGATGGGGGTGTGGAAATTAAAGTCCATGACCTGTCTGAAAACGTGACGAAGGACGAAATGATTGCTGCCTTGAAGCAGTTCGGCGATGTATTGAGCACCAAAGAGCAAAGCTGGAGCGAAAACTTTGTCGGCAAAGGGACTGCTTCAGGAGTTTGGGTCGTCAAGATGAACTTGCGGCGACACATCAGATCATTCATCACCATCCAAGGTGAACAAACTTTGGTGACTTACCGAAACCAGCCTCAAACGTGTCGACATTGCATGAATCAGTCTCATCCAGGCAGTACATGCGTAGAAAATAAAAAACTGCTGGGACAAAGGGTTGACCTCGAAAGTCGCTTGAAACGAGCGCAAGCATCAAATCACAGGAGTGGAACTTCGGATCAGAAAGTGGCTCCACTTGTCATTTGCGAACACTAGCGCACCTAGCGGTAGAAGGCATCTTCTGCCTGCAGTTAAGATAGGCAGCATGCTATGATAGTGTGAGTGCTGATAGAAAGCCCGTGTGGAACGCTACCACAACACATCGCTTGTTGAGCAGAAAAACGAACACTTTTTGATTCACCGATTTGTTTGCACTTCCCCTTCTGTTCTGTGATCAAATGGTCCAGGTTCAAGCACACAAGGAGCAAACACTGGCTCAGCACCGGCCACTTTTGCAGCTGTGTTGAACAATGAAGCTCCACTGGCTCCAAAACCTCCGTTCCCGCGGTTCTTCTCCACCAACGCGACGTATACAATAGGCAAAACACTCGAACGACCAAGCCAACAAATTGTTTCCTCCGTTTCATCAGATGCTCTCATCGCCCCCTCGACCAGCACCACAATCATTCCAACAACCACAACTTCAAGTGCCGTGGAAACAACCGAGCACGATCACGAAATGGATCAAAACGGAATGGGGAAAACAATCACCAACGAAACAACCGTAGACCAACAACAGGAGACGATAACTGGCGAGCGATCCACCCAACAGCTGCCAAAAACTGAGGGGACCAGTGATGTTCAACAAAATGTCGAAAAAACTACTAGCTCTGGTGATGTAAGTACCTTCAAAACTCCAGCGATTCCGTCGCAATCCCAAACCCCATTGAATCAACGACAGGCTGCTTCACCTTCCCTCCTACCCCTTTCCATGGAGATTTCCGAAAGCGAAAGTAACGACTCTGCCAGCGAAAACAATTCGTATCGACCAGTGAAGCGAGGAAGAGGCCGTTCTCCTCTTTCACAGACAACCCCAACCACTAATTTGAAGATCTGATTCTCCCCGTAACCTAAATGTGCCCTACACGAACAAGCTACAATATAGGTAGTATTAACACCAACGCTATATCCAATACAAACAAAATCCAATCGTTGTATTCGTTTATTCGCCTGACTGACCTAGATATTGTTCTCCTCTAAGAAGTAGAAAACTCTCATTTGTGCATCCCAGGCTTCAATGTCATTACTAATGTGGACATTGCCAGAAGAGGGACTGCCATTGCATTGAAAGCACACATTCCTTACTCAAACGTGCAGCGCAGCCTCGATAGTCGAATTTTGACAGTAAAATTAGGCAGTTCTGTAACAATATGTAATATATATGCCCCTTCGGGTGTACAAAACTACTCTACACGTGAATCTTTGTTCCAAAACTCTCTTCCCTTTTACCACAGAACAGAAGGGGAAGTGCAAACAAATCGGTGAATCAAAAAGTGTTCGTTTTTCTGCTCAACAAGCGATGTGTTGTGGTAGCGTTCCACACGGGCTTTCTATCAGCACTCACACTATCATAGCATGCTGCCTATCTTAACTGCAGGCAGAAGATGCCTTCTACCGCTAGGTGCGCTAGTGTTCGCAAATGACAAGTGGAGCCACTTTCTGATCCGAAGTTCCACTCCTGTGTCTGCATGCTAATCAAAATGAGTTTAGTTTTATTCGTCCTAATTCCGCTTCTCGACTTGATAGAGTGTACGTCTCGTCAGCCCTTGTTCCGCATCTCCGTTCGTCAGAATATCTGGTTACGTCCTTCTCTGATCACAAAGCTTTCAAAACAAGGTGTTGCTTGCCTGATTTGGGAAAACCGTTTGGAAACAGTTATTGGTCTATTCGTGCACATGTACTCACAGACGAGGTCTTCGAGGAGTTTTCAGGCAAATGGAATCGATGGTTGCGCGAAAAAAAGGAACTATGACAGCTGGATGACGTGGTGGATTGACTTTGCAAAGCCGAAAATACGTGGTTTTTTTCGCTGGAAAACTAACGAAAAATTTCGTGAGTTTCATGCAACAAATGAGCAACTATATTGTCAATTGAAAGTTGCTTATGACAATTGTTTTCAAAATCCAAACGGAAGAATCGAGGTAAACCAGGTGAAAGCAAAAATGTTGCAGCTGCAAAGTCAATTTTCAAAGGCGTTTGAGCGGTTAAATGACAAGTTTATTGCTGGCGAAAAAGTGTCAACTTTTCAACTTAGTGACAGAATTCAAAAAAAGAAGAAAAGCACCATTAGGTCTATTCGACATCAAGACCAATTGCTGACTAATTCATCTGATGTGGAGAATCATGTTATTGAATATTTCAAGAACCTATACTCTGCAGTGATCGTACAGCCTTCTACGGATTTTCCATGCAATCGGACAATTCCTGCTGACTCGGAATCGAACAACCATTTGATGGATGAAATTACAACATCCGACATATTCTTTGCCATCAAGTCAAGCGCATCGAAGAAATCACCCGGAAGTGACGGCCTGCCAAAGGAGTTTTACCTCAAGGCCTTCGAGATCATACACCCTCAATTGAACTTGATTTTGAATGAAGCATTACAAGAGAACGTGCACGAAAAATTCGTGCAAGGAGTCGTGGTTCTTTGTAAGAAAAAAACCACCGAGGAGTCAATCAAAGCGTATCGCCCAATCTCTCTATTAAACTTCGATAGACTATAGACTAAGTAAAGTAATGGAGGATAACAGGTTGTTAACTCCAAACCAAAAGTGCTCAAATTCGAAAAGGAATATATTCGAAGCGGTACATTCCATCAAAGACCGAATAGTTGAACTCAACTGCAAAAAGAAATCAGGCAAGCTAATATCCTTTGATCTTGACCATGCTTTTGATCGTGTTGATCACGGTTTTCTCTTGGTTGTGATGCGGAGCATGCGTTTAAATCCCTCATTTATTTCACTTCTCGGGAAGATTATGTCCACCTCGTGTTCACGGTTACTTATTAACGGAAATCTCTCTCCTGAATTCCCTATCCTTCGGTCCGTACGCCAAGGTGATCCCCTTAGTATGCACCTTTTTGTACTATACCTACATCCCCTCCTGGAAAAACTAACTTCTATCTGCAACGACCCTATGGAGCTAGTAGTCGCCTATGCGGACGACATTTCGATTATTATCGTCGATGATAATAAATTGGATCGTGTCAAACAAGCTTTTTTGGCTTTCGGAAGCTGCTCAGGAGCAGTTTTGAACGCCAGCAAGACGGTAGCAGTAAATATTGGAAGACAACGAGGAGAACATCAACCAGCGTGGCCGGTTAGCAAGGAATCAGTTAAGGTTCTTGGTGTTACCTACTTTAACTCGTTAAAGAAAACTATTGATTTCAACTGGGGAGAAGCCATTCGAAAAACATCGCATCTTATGTGGTTGTTCAAATCAAGAAACCTGACTCTGCACCAGAAGGTAATTGTTCTAAACACGTACATTACGTCACGTTTGTGGTATTTGGCTTCAGTTCTTAGTATGCCTAACTCTGCAATTGCAAGAATAACATTGCAAATAGGATACTTCATATGGGGGCGTTTCCCTACAAGAGTTCCTATGGAGCAACTTACATTGCCTCTCAATTGTGGTGGCTTAAATCTTCATCTGCCCATGCACAAAAGCAAATCACTTCTGGTGAACAGATTCTGCTGTAGTCTTGAGCACACACCGTTCGCACGAGATCTTTCAGTACACATAGCAAATCCACCAAACATTGCGGCCATACCAGCGCTCTATCCCTGTTTAAAATATATAGGGAAAATAGTGCCCTATATACCAGAGCAGATCATAAGAAACCCATCATCTGATGGACTACACAATTTCTGTCGCGACAAGATGAAGCGCCCTAAAATTGTTGAAGAAAACCCAAGAATCGTATGGAGCAAAGTATGGAATAATATCAACAGCAAACATCTTACATCGGCTGAGAGATCCACATTCTTCCTGTTGGTCAACCGGAAAATACCTCATGCAGACTTACTGCACCGCACTAACCGACAAGACAGTCCTATGTGCCAGTTCTGTCCAAACGTTCCTGAGGATTTAGAACATAAATTTTCCAGTTGTGTTCATGTTCGAGATTTATGGATCTTTCTTCGTCTGAAATTGGAGACAATCTTAGATAAAAAAGTAGGATTTAGGGATTTCTTGATTCCTGAATTAATTAATATTCGAAGAAGTAGTAGGAGAAAGGCTCTAAAATTGTTTATATGTTACGTAAACTTTGTGTTAGATGCCGAAAATGTTTTTTTCTGTTCAAGCTCTAGACTTTGTTTTAAATTGTGAAAATGTAAACGTGTAAACTGTGTTTCAAACAAGTGTAATAAATGTGTTAAAAAAAAAACCGGCTATAGTTATGAGTCATTACAACCTACCGAATCTATTCTGGGACTTCGATGCGAATGTCCAAGGATTCTTATCTCTCAATGCTTCTTTTGAACAGGAACTTGCTGTAGTCGAGTCCTTACTGTCTGCAGGACTTAAGCAAATCAACAAAATTTCTAATTATAAATGTGCTAATTAGTTGGCCATTTTCAACCAGCCCGTCAATTTCCGGCAAACACTTCCAATAATTTGGTTTACGTACACGCAAAATTCAGCATATTTGTAGTTCTCAGACAAAATTTCAGCTCAATTGATCATAACAAAACATAGTTGCAACATGCCAAAGTTGACTAGTTTGTATGAAAATCGGCCTATTGTGCAAATTTAAAGGCCATCACTGTAGGTTTAGGTAGCAGTAACATTTCCTTCAGGCAAGAGAGCACAATGCGGACTGATTCCACAGTTGGTAATTAAGTGCTTTCGATTCCTGCACCATTTTTTTCATTCGTATATTGTGTGGCAACTTCAATCATACTCTATGCCCAAGTTTCCATCCCGAAAAATACCTAGTCTGGAATGGGAATCAAACGCAGCAACCTCCAGCATGGTCCTGCTTTGTAGCTGCGCCTTTACCGACTGAGCTAAGGGAGGCTCCGCGGTTGTTTGCTTGTCAAATCACACTCAGTAATCATAGAAGCCCGTTCCTACACTGCTCTGACCGATGTCATTGCTTGATCCTGCGTTCTGCTTATATTTATTGTGGGTGTGTCCATATACATGGCTATCTCTTGTTTTTCAATAAATAAAGAAAAATGACATCAC